>NC_139921.1:6720070-7423092 GCF_963514095.1 Eutrigla gurnardus | reverse complement strand
ATACATATATAGATATAGATATACATATATGATTTTTTTGGCAGATCAAATCACAGAACGGAAGTGTAAAATTGTTTCATTGTTTCATTTGTTTAAAAAGAAAGCATGTCGTTGATATTTTCAATATGTTTTAAATCAGGAAATACTCAAATAAAAAGACTAAATATCCAGTACAACAACAAAATAGAAAATACCCAATTTATATCTGTTGTTCTGCAATAAGGAACTACAGTGCCTTGAATAAGTATTCATACCCCTTGAACTTTTTCACATTTTGTCACTCTACAACCCCAAACTTAAATGTATTTTATTGAGATTTTATGTGATAGACCAACACAAAGTAACACATAATTGTGAAGTGGAACGAAAATGATACATGGTTTACAAAAATTTAAGCAAATAAAAATCTGAAAAGTGTGGTGTGCATTTGTATTCAGCCCCCCTGTGTCAATACTTTGTAGAGCCACCTTTCGCTGCAATTACAGCTGCAAGTCTTTTGGGGTATGTCTCTACCAGCTTTGCACATCTAGAGACTGCATTTTTTGCCCATTCTTCTTTGCAAAATAGCTCAAGCTCAACCAGATTGGATGGAGAGCATCTGTGAACAGAAACTTTCAAGTCTTGCAGAGATTCTCAATTGGATTTAGGTCTGGACTTTGACCGGGCCATTCTAACACATGAATATTCTTTGATCTAAACCATTCCATTGTAGCTCTGGCTGTATGTTTAGGGTCATTGTCTTGCTGGAAGGTGAATCTCCTTCCCAGTCTCAAGTCTTTTGCAGCCTCCAACAGGTTTTCTTCCAGGATAGCCCTGTATTTAGCTCCATCCATCCTCCCATCAACTCTGACCAGCTTCCCTGTCCCTGCTGAAGAAAAGCATCCCCACAGCATGAGGCTGCCACCACCATGTTTCACAGTGGAGATGGTGTGTTCAGGGTGATGAGCAGTGTTACTTTTCCGCCACACATAGCGCTTTGCATTCAGGCCAAAAAGTTCTACTTTGGTCTCGTCTGACCAGAGCAACTTCTTCCACATGTTTGCTGTGTCCCCAACATGGCTTGTGGCGGGACTTCTTATGTCTGTTTTTCAACAATGGCTTTCTTCTTGCTACTCTTCCATAAAGGCCAGATTTGTGGAGTACACGACTAATAGTTGTCCTGTGGACAGATTCTCCCACCTGAGCTGTGGATTTCTGCAACTCCTCGAGAGTGACCATGGGCCTCTTGGCAGCTTCTCTCACCAGTGCTCTCCTCGCTCAGTCTGTCAGTTTAGGTGGACGGCCATGTCTTGGTAGGTTAGCAGTTGTGGCATACTTCTTCCATTTTTGGATGATGGATTGAACAGTGCTCTTTGAGATGTTCAAAGCTTTGGATATTTTTTTATAACCTAACCCTGCTTTAAACTTCTCCACAACTTTTTCCCTGACCTGTCTGGTGAGTTCCTTGGTCTTCATGAAGCTCTTTGTTGACTAGTGTTCTCTAACAAAGTACTGAGGCCTTCACAGAACAGTTGTATTTATACTGATACTAAATTACACACAGGTGGACTCTATAAATCTAATTAGGTGACTTCTGAAGGCAGCTGATTGAACTGCATTTTATTTAGGGGTATCAGAGTAGAGGGGGCTGAATACAAATGCACACCACACCTTTCAGATTTTTATTTGCTTAAATTTTTGTAAATCATGTATCATTTTCATTCCACTTCACAATTATGTGTTACTTTGTGTTGGTCTATCACATAAAATCTCAATAAAATACATTTAAGTTTGTGGTTGTAGAGTGACAAAATGTGAAAAAGTTCAAGGGGTATGAATACTTTTTCAAGGCACTGTACTTTTGATTGGTTCATCTCTGACTGTGATAAATGACATTTAAAAAAAATATCGGCATTTATTTTTTGTTTTTTCAGGACTTCTGTTTCTGGAATTATTATTATTATTATTATTTTTACCTTACTGTATTCAAATGTGGCCTAATAATGTGTGCTGTGTTTATATTATATTACTGTACTTAACTGAACAACACAGACTGAAGGTTTAGGTAAACCAAGATTGGATTACGTGATCTATCCGATATCAGAATCTGTTTTTCCTTTTGTTTTTCCATTTTCAATATTTAATCCAATCCGAAATATGAAATCCAATCGGATTCCTTCTGAAAAACTGGGCGCTGGATGCCATTAGTCCTGCAGCACCGTGGACAAACGTCACATCAGTGAAAGTGGCAGTGAGCTGAACGCAGGTGGCGAAACATCAGAATTCAGGATTCATTGTGATATTTACAAAGAAGATTAAAGCATCGACTGTTTGGAAGAGAGAGCCAGACAAATGTTGTTCTCTGACCTCATTGACAAAAACATAATGAGCATGTCTCATTCTCCGCTGGTGAAAGGAGGACTAACCCCTCAACTGCTCTCCACTTTGCTTCATTTCTTACAGGAAAGATTCGTTTATGAGACATTTAGACAAGAAGTCAGCAGCTCTACGACTCAAATGTCTGCGTCTGCGTTGTGTTCCAATTAATAAACCAAGTGGACGTGTCAAAGTTTAATCCAGTCGACTACAAAACACTAGAAGAAGTGGTGCTGCATCCAAAGACCTCTACCTGTTGATTTGATAGTTTACCAATAAACTTTATGTTTATGATTGTATTGCTTTTCGTCAACAGTTCCCTTGTATCTGCCCATGGGCCTTGAAAACTGCAAACATGGGTGGGGTGTCTGGCACAGTCCTAAACTGGTTTAAATCGTACTTTAGACTCTGGTTACTTCCTGGTGTATGAGATCTGCTACACATCGTCCTGTCGTCTCTCCTACATGTGAAACGTTTGGTAAGTGACAGTTTTTGATATTTCAAACATACAATAATGCGACAATGTTCAGTCTTTACTGCAGTAAATGGACTGAAGCTGTAAAATACAGCTTCCACCTGAATGCATCAGTAAGAATAATCTAAGCTTATCATGTATTATAGTACAACACTGGGCTGTGTAATTTTACTGTGGATACTTTTGTGGTACAATTAGCTGATTACAAGCAGAATATCATCATTACATATTTACTAACAAAGTATTTTTACTGTGAAATACAGTAAATAAAAACATACTATAGAATTACATGTCGCCTAATAAACTGTAAAGAAAAAAAAGATTGTAAAAAATAACTATAACAAATTCAACGTATGTGATTCAAATTCAGTTTTTAATGCAATAAGTCGAGCAATTCTAATTCAACTATAAATTATTCAAACTCGTTTCTATGTCGTATACTTCGGCCCAAACAAAGTCCACCACCAACTTGACATAATAAACTTAGCTAATCATCAGCGTTGATAAATGACCAATGAAGATAATAGTTGCATGGTAGTCCTCGATAAGGTCCTCGGCTCTCGTCCCCATGGTACTCGTAGTCCACCTCTCTTCATGTTGATTGGGTGACATGGATCTGTTAGTTAAACGACAAAGTAAAAAATGTCTTCTTGTCAACAACAGTGAAAAAGACAGTAACTACCCACATTCAGAGTTCTACCTCCCTGGGTCAAAATGTGTCAAACCTGTATGTTATTATTAATAACTTGAGGGTTCAGCACAATGTGCTCTGAATGTCCATTATCTCAAAGTTAAATTTGTAAGTGCATTGATATTTATTTAAAAAAGAAACAGCCAATTTTAAGATGTTAAGATGAGTATATATATATTTAATGTGCGTCTCACCTGGATGAGTCTGGACAGGTGGGTCCTCGTCCTCTGGCCAACAGCTCATCCCTTCTCATTGAACCATGTCTACAGCTCTGGAGAGTGACTGTCCAATCGCTGCATGAATGTTGCCTCCAGATGTTCAGCGTTGCATCTCAGAAACTTCTCATTTATCTGTTAAACACAACAAGGAGAAAACACAGACAAATAAATCCTTTACCTCCGACATTTTCAATTAAATAAAAGGTTCCCTATGTCTAAAAAGCCAGTCTGATTTGGGGAAAACAGTCATTTCAATTTCAATTTTTAGCTATTGTAAGTGTTTATTAGCAATGCTAGTTGAAGTCAACATGGTCAGTTAGCATGTATCTGAATAAAAAGTCCCTCAAAAAAACATTCTAACCATTAAACAACATTGTGTACTATGTCTATTCTATATCTATAAAATGTTAGCATTGAAGCTAAAGTTATCTATGAAGGAAAGCTCAAGGATTAACACAAGGACTAAATGCGTATTTGAGTCAGTTGAAATATTTTAACTCGAGCGATAACTTTGTGTGTCGCTGTGTCCTGAAAGCCTTTGAGATTCTCCTACTGTCGTCTGGACGCTGTTCAACTCAAACGGGACTAAAACAATATTGGTCTCGCCATTAACTACCGTTCATAGTTTTCAAGAAATGAGGTCCCATTGGAGACACAGGAAGGGGCGGGACTTTGCCTCTCTCAGTGTTGCCGTAGTGACAGTGTGCATCTCTGCCAGCAGGTGGAGACTCTGCTATGAATCAGTGTGAGGACCGAGAGGATGGAGTCCTTCCCTCTAAAACCACTCAGGATGGGGGACATGACAGCCAGACCAAAACTCAGAGGTGAGACGAGGATCTCGAAGTGTCCAGGACTCAGATCACTCCACCATCATGATTCTCACTCAACAACATAAATATACATATTAACCAGATCGCTTTATTGTATTTGTTTTCACCTCGGTGAACAATCACTGAGACCAGAAGCTTTAATTGACCTCTGTACTTTTAGTAGAAGAAGCAGTAAAGTTTGACGAGTCAAATAAATATTCAGATTATATATTAACCTGACACACACCTGGACCAACACTGTAACCTACTGACACTTCAGCTGATCAGCTTCAAATATTGAATGAAAGGAATGAAAGTTTAACTGGGAAATTCAGATTCTCTGTTGGTCTGTTGAACCACAAAAACACAGCGTCCATCAACATTAAGTCAAGTCTGCTGAATGAATAATGTGATGGTCTGAACTGCCAAACATATTGTGATATTAATGTTTTTTTTTTTATAATTTCATGTTGTGGCTTATATTGTGATGAATGAAGCTTAACTAGTGAGAATCTTGAAAACGTATTTCCTTAAATTGTATTTATTGTATCAGGATGCAGCAGCAGAGACCAGACTCACTTGGACCTGGACCTAGACCCAGCTGTGTATCATTAAAGAGTGACCGCTCTATGGGTCACCCTGTTTATTTTAAAGCTGAACAAGCTGCTGATGGAAGGTAAGAAATGAAACTGAACTCTCCTTACAGGATGAAACAGGTCTAGACCAGCCCCTAAAACAATAATTCAAAGAGACAATGAGGAGAAAACCTCTTGAAAGAAAAGACTCGTAGATGGTGGGAAAAGTAAAGAGTTAATGACATCGAAGTGTAGCGGCCAGGCTAAGCTAAGCTAAGAACAGAAAGACTCACTCAAGGGAGGTTGTAGAGCATTAAGTAAGACACTTTGTATCCACCAGACTCTTATTTTAGGTTTTAACGTAACTGATAATGCCCGAGGATCTGTCTATTATCAGGAGATAATGGACTGTGTGAAGGACAGAACCATCAGACGCCCAGTGGAGATTTTGCAACCAAAACGTAAAGTTGTTTCACGAGTCATTACTCCGTTTCCCCATCATTGTTACCCCATAAGGTTCTAATGCAACAGAAACATTGTCCACTGCTCCCGCTACAGTTTTTTTCAGTCGCTAACAAGCGTTTGTCCAACCAGTTGTCACATTTTCAAAACTCTAAACACAATTAGCACAGCATCGGTCTTCTGTGGCCATACCATTCACACATTTCATGTCGTTTTCACACAATATGCAGTCAGTGAACACACTTCCACAATGCTTACATTTTCTTAACAGACAAGCTATAGGCCTACCTCCCAACAAAATTATGGATTGTTTTTGTATTATTTACGAATGTTAACACACAACATCCCACAATAGCAAAAACAATATTCCAAACCTTAGATACAGTATTAAAACCACTGATTCTGCAATGATATCAGTTCAAAAACAATATATCTCAGCTGATAATAAACAAACAATTGAATAATTTACACACAGCTGATTTATGTTGGCTAAATTGGGCTGGTTTAGACTCAGTGGCAGGGGCTATTTTTTCTATTACACTGACACTTATACAGTGAAAGGAAGACTTTGAGGAGTGTTGTTTTCAGAAACAGAAAAAGACAAACTTTTTATCTGGGATTTTTGCTGTTGTTTTTTTGTTCAGAATGCTCTTGTGTGTTTCATGGATATTTTGTTCAATGTAAGCAATACTGTAAAACTTTTTCTGTTCTATCATACTGTAAACAGTATTTCTACTGTATCTCCTGTAGTAAAAAGTAAAGGAAAAAAACTGATTTGCTTTTTACTGGAATGCTTTTGAATGTGAACATTACATGTAGACATACAGTTCCCAACCAAGAAATGTAGTGTAAAAACGGTGGATTGCATGTTTTGCATGCAAATACCTGTAAAACCGAAACATAAAAGTCTATGCAGTTTTTTGAAACCTGGTGTACTTTGATTGACTGCATGTACCTTGTGAAGTAAAAACAAGTGTTATTCTTTGACAGAATAATTTCATTTTGAGTCAGATTTCCAGTGTTTTGGTAAAGTTAGTGTGTGCAGAGAAAGATGTGTTCTATTTTGAAATGAAGAGTTAGTATATATTTAACAAAATGTGTTTTTGAGAAGAAAATTATCCATTTGGCCAATTGTGTTTTGTAGATGTGAGTCTGTGTTAAGAGTTTAGAAAAAGTATCTGAAGTATGGGTAAGTGCTTGTTAGCGATTGAAAAAAAATGTAATAGGATGGACCTTACATACGACTTGGAAATGGATATTTCTAGTCCGCTCAGCTCATAGAAACCTTAGGCGCAGCTACGAACCACAAAGCTAACATTTTGCTACCAAAACGCTGAATGCAGCACTAAGACGGGTGTTCACAGGTCCAAAACGTGGTCTAATGTCACCCAGATCTATTTATAGTATTGATTCTGACCCTAGCATCAACTCTTAGAGCAAGACTCATCAATATAAAGATAAACAGAGCAAACTGATTCATGAAGCTCAACTAGTTAGAATCTGAAATTGTATTTAATGTATCAGGATGCAGCAGCAGAGACCAGACTCCCCTGGACCTCGACCCAGCTGTGTGTCCATGAAGAGTGACTGGTCTATGCCTTGCAGTATGACAATCAAAGCTGACCAAGCTGATGATGGAAGGTAAGCACTGAACCTGAACCCTCCTTAGAGGGAATCAGGTCTAGAGAGAAAAGTTAAGAGTCATTGAGAAGCTAAATTGGCTAACGTGACAGTTACTGCAAGCTAAGCTTAACTATGTTAAGCTGGGTTTACATCGGAGCTGCTAGAAAACCCGGCATCAGACACCAAGGGGCTCTGACCAAACTGGGTGATGCATTTGGAGTGAGACCGCTTTGGTCCAAACAGGTAAAGAATTCCAGAGGAATCAGGAACAGGCAACAGATCAAAGTCCAGGAACAGGTACAAAGGGAGAAATGGATACATATGAGGTACTGGATCAGGCCAGGATTCAGGTTTTCATGGGAAGGCATTGGCAACATTGGAACTTTGATCTTTTCTGACTTTAATCCCTCAAGACGCCATTCAAGGCAAGCAAGCAGAAACCAGAGAGACATTCTACACCACCAGCTACACCATCTGGTCCAAGACCAGAATGAGTTTTACTGCAGGTTTGAGAAGCCAACATTCACACAACCAGTGTATCTGGTATTTAGTATTGTTGTTGGTGGATTCAGGTCCAGATTTTGACATTTAAGTGCAAAGTATTTAAATATAAAATATGCATATACAAATATACCCTCTACTGGTTGAAACTAGATGGAAACTCCAGTTCTGTAAAGTGAAGCCAAGGCTGAAGTGCCTTAAACTGTCATTCTCTCTGGTTGCATAGAAGTCTATGAGAAAATGGTCCTACTTCTCTCTGCTGGCCACCAGGGGGTGACTCCTCTCTGGTTTTATAGAAGTCTATGAGAAAATGGTCCTACTTCTCTCTGCTGGCCACCAGGGTGCGACTCCTCTCTGGTTGTATAGAGGTCTATGAGAAGAAGGACCGTTGTATAGAAGTCTATGAGAAAATGGTCCTACTGAAATTGTATTTAATGTATCTACTGGCCATCAGGGGGCGACTCCTCTCTGGTTGTATAGAATTCTATGAGAAAATGGTCCTACTTCTCTCTTGATGTATTATCTCAGTAAACATTTTAAACATGAGTTTATGGTCTCAATCTCTAGTTTCAAGTCTTCTTCAATCCAGCATGATGTTCATTTAGTACATTATGGTCCATTTAGAGTCCACCAGACCACAAAGCAGGGGATGCTTTAGGGGGCGGGGCTTACCTGCTGATTGACAGGTCAATTTAGAGTCCAACAGACCAGAAAGCAGGGGATGCTTTAGGGGCTGGGGCTTACCTGCTGATTGACAGGTCCATTTAGAGTCCAACAGACCAGAAAGCAGGGGATGCTTTAGGGGGCGGGGCTTACCTGCTGATTGACAGGTCCATTTAGAGTCCAACAGACCAGAAAGCAGGGGATGCTTTAGGGGCCGGGGCTTACCTGCTGATTGACAGGTCCATTTAGAGTCCAACAGACCAGAAAGCAGGGGATGCTTTAGGGGGCGGGGCTTACCTGCTGATTAACAGGTCCATTTAGAGTCCAACAGACCAGAAAGCAGGGGATGCTTTAGGGGGCGGGGCTTACCTGCTGATTGGCAGGTCGCTACCACACTACCAATGCAGTTATCTACTAAGATGACTTTAACACTTAGCTCTGAAATTGAACTTGAATTATGAAGCTAACTTTGTTAACAGCTTCACACCAGAATCCAGATGGCTCCAGATCCAGTTAGGTTGCTGCTCTGGGTGCCGCTCTGCCGCTTATGTTCATCAGATCCACCCTTTGTGCAGAATCCGAGGCTTCAAAACCATAGTCCACAAACCAACAGGCGATGTCGCAATGGCGACGTCCACTTCTGATCTCCAGTCTGTGGTTTAGTGACTCTTTAAACTTGGTTTTCTCCACAGAGTTCAGCAGATCTCAGAGGTTCCGTTGACCCGGCAGCATCAAACACACCTGGACATATTTATGGTGAGTACATGTACAAGCTCACCTTTCACTATTAACCACATCAACTACAGATTCAATGCTGAACAGGTTCTAGTGGTCTCCATGCTGCTCAGACCCACACATGAATCCCATGTTGGGTTCTTTAGAGTTCATGTTCAGTTTATCCTTCTGTTCCAGCTGCTGGAGGAGAACATCGTCACTTTTGTGAAGAACGAGCTGAAGAAGATCCAGAAGGTCCTCAGTCCAGATTACCCAGAATGCTTGGAGAGTGAGGACGAGGAGTTGTTGGACGGTGAGGATGAAGAGCAGAGGAGGAGCAGAGAGGCGTTTCAGAAGATCACAGTGCACTTCCTGAGGAGAATGAAGCAGAAGGAGCTGGCTGACTGTCTGCAAATCAGTAAGAGGATTTTAACAGATTTAACATGGTGGAAAGAAGAGAAGGATTCAACATGAAGAACTTTATATTTCTCCTATAGGCTGCACACAACTTCTTTGTTTAGGTTCTCTTGTTGTCCACAGACCCGATTACAGCTGACATCATCATAAATATACGTACGCATGTTTATGTTGTTTTGCTTCAACCATCCAGACGAGTTAGAAACTTTAAACAGTGAATTTAAACTGTTAGCAGCATCTAAATGTCTGCTTGTTACGTGTTCGGTTGTCAGAATCGATATTTCAACAGACTCGAGTTCTACTGAGTTCAGACAGGATCACCACCGTTTGAGAGGAACAGGTGTTTCACTTCATCCAGTGACCGTGTTAACTGGTGAATTTCAGCTCGTATAACTAAATAGTTGGTAGATGAAAACAAAAATGTATTTAAAACAGGCTTCTACGAAGACACCTCCATGTTTTCAATGGTGGCGTCTCAGCGTGGAAGATTCGGTATACCAGGATATTTAGAAATCCCAATGGTACTATTTTCAACACCATTATCAATACTGTCTCTTTCTATGATGCTGTATTGTGATGTGTTGTAGTGACCAGCGGCAAATTGAGGTGATACAAGAGGCTCTTTATTTCTAGACTGACTCACTGAGCTTTGCAGCTGCATTTCAAAGGGTTATATCCTTCCAGTTCTGTTTGTCTTGTACTTTTACTTCTGTTGGCTTCATCAGGTGCACCTGATTGATTTTGTCACCAATACTTCTGATTTAATCATGAAAGAAGCTCATGAAGTCACTACTACTGAGGACTAAAGGAATACATGGCTCTAACACATGGCTTGTTCATAGACTGTAAAAGGGTCTGTAGGATCCACTAACTGGGTTCCTTTGTTGTTTATCCAGGAACCGCTGGTGCAGTGAACCAACGTAAACTCAAGTCTTACCTCAAGAAGAAGTTCCAGTGTTTGTTTGAGGGCATCACTAAAGCAGGAAACCCAACCCTCCTGAATCAGGTCTACACGGAGCTCCACGTCACAGAGGGAGGGACTGCAGAGGTCAATGACCAACATGAGGTCAGACAGATTGAAACGGCATCCAGGAAACCAGACAGACCAGAAACAACCATCAGACAAGAAGACATCTTTAAAGGCTCACCTGGAAGGGATGAACCAATCAGAACAGTGATGACAAAGGGAGTGGCTGGCATCGGGAAAACAGTGTTAACACAGAAGTTCACTCTGGACTGGGCTGAAGACAAAGCCAACCAGGACATACAGTTCACGTTTTCATTCACTTTCAGAGAGCTGAACCTGCTGAAAGAGAAGAAGTTCAGCTTGGTGGAACTCATTCATCACTTCTTCCCTGGAACCAAAGAAGCAGGAATCTGCAGGTTCAAAGGGTTCCAGGTTGTGGTCATCTTTGACGGTCTGGACGAGTGTCGACTTCCTCTGGACTTCCTCAACAACGAGATCCTGACTGATGTTACAGAGTCCACCTCGGTGGATGTGCTGCTGACAAACCTCATCAGGGGGAAACTGCTTCCCTCTGCTCGTCTCTGGATAACCACAAGACCTGCTGCAGCCAATCAGATCCCTCCTGAGTGTGTTGACATGGTGACAGAGGTCAGAGGGTTCACTGACCCACAGAAGGAGGACTACTTCAGGAAGAGGTTCAGAGAGGAGCAGGCTAACAGGATCATCACCCACATCAAGACCTCACGAAGCCTCCACATCATGTGCCACATCCCGGTCTTCTGCTGGATCACTGCTACAGTTCTGGAGGACATGTTGAAGACCAGGGAGGGAGGGGAGCTGCCCAAGACCCTGACCGACATGTACATCCACTTCCTGGTGGTTCAGTCCAAACTGAAGAACGTCAAGTATGATGGAGGAGCTGAGACGGATCCACACTGGAGTCCACAGAGCAGAGAGATGATTATGTCTCTAGGAAAACTGGCTTTTGAGCAGCTGCAGAAAGGAAACCTGATCTTCTATGATCCCGACCTGAAAGAGTGTGGCATCGATATCAAAGCAGCCTCAGTGTACTCAGGAGTGTTCACACAGGTCTTCAGAGAGGAGAGAGGACTGTACCAGGACCAGGTGTTCTGCTTCGTCCATCTGAGTGTTCAGGAGTTTCTGGCTGCTCTTCATGTCCATCTGACCTTCGTCAACTCTGGTGTCAATCTGATGGCAGAAAAACAAACAACCTCCTGGTGGTCTAAAGTCTCCAGACACAAACCTAAACTAACACATCTGCACCAGAGAGCTGTGGACAAGGCTTTACAGAGTCCAAACGGACACCTGGACCTGTTCCTCCGTTTCCTTCTGGGTCTGTCACTAGAGACCAATCAGAAACACCTACGAGGTCTGCTGACAGAGACAGGAAGTACCTCACAGACCAATCAGGAAACGGTCCAGTACATCAAGGAGAAGTTTGATGAAGATCTGTCTCCAGAGAGAAGCATCAATCTGTTCCACTGTCTGAATGAACTGAATGATCGTTCTCTGGTGAAGGAGATCCAACAGTATCTGACTTCAGGACGTCTCTCCTCCGATGAACTGTCTCCTGGTCAGTGGTCAGCTCTGGTCTTCATCTTACTGTCATCAGAAAAACATCTGGACGTGTTTGACCTGAAGGAATACTCTGCTTCAGAAGAGGCTCTTCTGAGGCTGCTGCCGGTGGTCCAAGCCTCCAGCAAAGCTCTGTAAATATAGTTTTTCATTCAGAAAACAACAAACCATCTTGGAATTACAAGGTTCTATCTACTTTCTGAACAATTTGGTTGGTTTTCCCAACTGCAAAAGTTATATGTGGAACTAGTCCTTTTCATACATAAGATTCAAATATTTTCTTCTTTTTGGGAATGGGTTTAATGCAAACAGGACCTTCCAACCCCAATGCTGCTCACACAAGAAACAAAGTGAATTTGTCACACAGCATAATTGCATACAAAGTCAATCAAAGACGTGAATAGAAGCCATTTTGCAATGGGCAGCTCAAATGACACAAATAACACAACACATTCAAGACAAATTCACGGAAGTCCCACGAACCAAGAACTTGTGTGACGCTTTGTGTGTCAGTGTTGAGATTCTCATTCTGTCGGCTATAATCTCAGACAGGACGGCGTTTGGTTTCCCGGCTTCATATGCTAATGCTAGCCAGATAATGCTAGCTTCCTATATATTCCTAATGTTGCCATACTAATCATAGGTAGGGTTGCCAACTTTGTCACTATGAAATAAGGGACAAAACGTGGCCTGCAGTAGGAATGCGAGTATGGTTTTGTGTGAATATACAGAGTATTGTTTTAAGGCATTTGTTATAATAATAGCAGTTTTGCAGAGGAATAAAATAGCAGACACTCAGAACGTACACCCTCTGTGTACACAAACAGTGGTGGGGAATAAATGCTTCACATTCTTATTCACTCAAACTATACAAAGGTTGAAAAGCAAAACATTTAAACAAAAATAGAGGAACAGTGGGCTTACCTCTGCTCACCAACTCTACTTTTTCCATGGATATTTTTGGCTGCTCTTGACGGATTCAAGAAGTCTTTTGTCTTTTTGTGCAGCCAGAGAAAAGTCCTTACATGACAAGTCACAGTTCACAGATATTTGAAGTTCATTTTTGATCAGCTCTGTGCTGCATCTGTTTCTTGAGTCTGACCATTTAATGGTCATCAGAAGGAAAATCCTCTCTACAAAGGCATTTGAGCCTGGCACGCTGAGGACAAATGAGACAATCCTGAACATGTTGATCAAGTTGGCTTTCCCTAGGTTTTGGAAAACTGCAACCCACTTCTCACTGGTAGATTTTGTGGTATCCTGTGTGGCTTTCTTTATTTCCTCCCTGCTAGCACAAAACTCTTCATAGAGTTGGTCCATACTCACTATCTCTGTCATTTTGAGGGCAACCACCACCTGCTCCAGGTCAGTGAAGGAGAGCTCCTCCTGTAGGCCGATCGGTTTCAGTTTCATCATCACATTTTCTGATGAGAAATCAAACCATTTGTCAATGTATGCAATGACAGAGTCATAGAACTTCAGAAAGTCCTTCTGCTGCTGTGATCTCTGTGCTGGCAGTTGTTTGTCCATCAGCTGCTTGGTCTGGTATCCAAAAAAGCTGTCTTCTTTCTGCTGAAGCATCTTCGCTTTGAATTTTCCCACCTCCCCGTACACTTCTGTGATGCAGAGCTTTGTTTCCTCCAGCTTTTTAACGAGTGTGTCAAAAACACACCCCACGTTGTGGAAAAAGCACAGATAAATCTCAGTAGATGCAGTTTTTTCTTCATCCTCAAAAATCCTCCTCAGAAACACAGGACAGGTCTCCCCAAGGGACCTGAAGTATGAGGTGAGAGCTGGCCAGCTCTGCAGGAGACGATCAACAGCTGGATGGAGAGACAGCCATCGCGTGCAAACATGACGCAGAATTTCACGCCACTCAATGTCAACAAAAACAAAAAATGCACGCAGTTCCTCTCTTCTGGAAGCAGATACTGAGAAGTGGCTGTAGATCTTTAAAACCAGTGACTCAATATCCACTGACAGCTGATCACAGGCGTGCTTGCAGGTGTTATGAGCTATGTGAGCCGGGCAGTTAGCTTTCAAAATGCGACTGTTGTCACTGCTCAATAACTGGTAAACGGAGTGGTGTTTTCCGAAGTTTACATTGGCATTATCTGCCGCACAGGCCGTGATGTGTTTTATATCCAGTTCATACTTTTTCAGGCAGTTCATCAGAGCTTGATGAATACCATTTGCCGTTTCATCACTATCTTCATAAAAGTCAAGTAGCTTGCACCGCACTCCATCAGACACAGAAAAATATCTCACGCACACTGGAAACATTTTTCTATTTCCCTTGTTTGAGGCATCGGAGGCAACCGAGTAAAGCACAGGCTCACCTTCAGTCGGGGATAGATCATTCAGGATATCCTGTACAGTCTTTGGTCCTAATACATTCATTGTGATCATCTCAGCTTTCGTTCTTCCGAGGTGCATCTTCTTCACAACATTTGAGTCATGAAACAATGCTCCGTTTAGCTTAACGAGGCAGTCGGCACTGTTGTAGCTAAGTCCATGTTTGACAGTGTGATAGACGTACGAGGCTTCACTTGCCGCTATTTTGTCCGTTTCCACAGTAGCCGCCCCGAAGAATGCACCGATATTGCTTGCACCTTTAGCGAGTGTGGCCTTCTTGTGCATTTCTGTGGAAGCATGTTGGGACAAGTCATTCTCACCTCCATGGCCAACTGAAAATTCCCGGCGACATAAAGTACAGAAGGCTTTCGTTGAGTCCCCGCTGACGGGCTTAACCCACGTCTTTGTAACTTCCCATAGTTTGTTGTAGCTGCACAGTCTTTTCTTTTTTGCAGGTTTATCCATTGTAGGTCAATCCGTATTCACAGTCGACTCAGCAACGTCACACTGTGATTTTATCTTGTTTTTTTTTGAGGAATTGGCGGATTTACTGAACGTATACTGATACGGTAGGTGGGGCTGTGATTGGATGATGACAGGTGTCGTTGATGATCCTCAAGTGTCGTGATCAGCGCTGCTGCAGTTGTATCAGTCAGTGGTCAGATCAGCGTAGCAGTCAATAAGTGGGACAAAAGAGGTCACGTACGGGACAAATAAATTAGGCCCAATATATGGGACGTCCCGGCTAATACGGGACAGTTGGCAATCCTAATCATAGGAAGCCAGTGTTAGCTGGCTAGCATGGTAGCTAACAATGAAAGTAAACTTATTAGCAAGACTGAACTAGTCTGGTGTTTGTCCTGCTGTCTTTCACAAGGTTTGATCTTGAAGTTTCTTCTAAGCGTTGCGTTGGCGTGACATTTCCTCTGCTCCTTGTTGCTGCTGCCACTGAGCAACCACAGCAACATGACAAAGAAGCAGAACCCGATTGGTCTTCCTGTGTGCATTTGACCTGCTGATTGGCACACAAGTAGAACCTTAGAGAACCAACGTGGTTTGACTTTGGAAATATAACCTTTTTGTTTCCTAAATAAAACACCTCACATAATGTTACTGAGTTGTCATAGAATAAGAATATGTGAATAACTTAATTATGACAAAAATATCAGTTAGAACCTGAGGTGATGAACAGTTGTTTGTAATTGTTTCATCACTAATTTCTGATTCCTCTTCAGACTCAGTGGCTGTAACCTCTCAGAGAGAAGCTGTGAAGGTCTGTCCTCAGTTCTCAGCTCCCAGTCCTCCAGTCTAAGAGAACTGGACCTGAGTCACAACGACCTGCAGGATTCAGGAGTGTAGCTGCTGTCTGCTGGCCTGGAGAGTCCAAACTGTCGACTGGAAACTCTCAGGTCAGATTCAACTACTTTGAGAAGTTTACCTATGAAGCTTTCAATGATGCGTTTACATGCACCAAATATTCAGTTATTTATATTCAAGTAATCCTCAAATGACATGTTTGCTACTAATCTGTTTACATGGCTGATGAAGTACTGTTTCTGCTGCTAACGACTCACATTCAAACTCAATATCAAACCGCAAGGCGTTACACTAGCTAGCATGCTTATGTCATTGAACATTAGTGCATCGGCGACTCACGTCCAAAATCCGCAGAGATCAACAGTAAATACAATCATCAGTTACAAATATCAACAGGTACCTTTGGGTTTTATACACCGATATGTAACACAATTTGTTCGTTTTTTACCTTCTTCCTCACACAATGGCATCACATCACCGTCCTTCCTGGCTGAAATCTCTCCGTGGTCCACACGCAACAAAACAAAACCCATAATGCACTTTGCGCAGTAACAAATCCCCAGGCTAAATGCTGCCCTCTAGTGACCATATTTAAGAACTGACTGTGGCGAAACATTTACAATCTCCTTCACAGTTTTAACAAATAGAAATTACACAATCAAAATAAATCAACAAATGACATATGAAATAAACTTTACATTTCTCAGGTATTCAACAACCAAAGTGAAAACACAAACATGCCGGGTTTTACCACCCGGTTACACTTACATGACAAGTCACAGTTCACAGATATTTGAAGTTCATTTTTGATCAGCTCTGTGCTGCATCTGTTTCTTGAGTCTGACCATTTAATGGTCCTCAGAGAGAAAATCCTCTCTACAAAGGCATTTGAGCCTGGCACGCTGAGGACAAATGAGACAATCCTGAACATGTTGATCAAGTTGGCTTTCCCTAGGTTTTGGAAAACTGCAACCCACTTCTCACTGGTAGATTTTGTGGTATCCTGTGTGGCTTTCTTTATTTCCTCCCTGCTAGCACAAAACTCTTCATAGAGTTGGTCCATACTCACTGTCTCTGTCATTTTGAGGGCAACCACCACCTGCTCCAGGTCAGTGAAGGAGAGCTCCTCCTGTAGGCCGATCGGTTTCAGTTTCATCATCACATTTTCTGATGAGAAATCAAACCATTTGTCAATGTATGCAATGACAGAGTCATAGAACTTCAGAAAGTCCTTCTGCTGCTGTGATCTCTGTGCTGGCAGTTGTTTGTCCATCAGCTGCTTGGTCTGGTATCCAAAAAAGCTGTCTTCTTTCTGCTGAAGCATCTTCGCTTTGAATTTTCCCACCTCCCCGTACACTTCTGTGATGCAGAGCTTTGTTTCCTCCAGCTTTTTAACGAGTGTGTCAAAAACACACCCCACGTTGTGGAAAAAGCACAGATAAATCTCAGTAGCTGCAGTTTTTTCTTCATCCTCAAAAATCCTCCTCAGAAACACAGGACAGGTCTCCCCAAGGGACCTGAAGTATGAGGTGAGAGCTGGCCAGCTCTGCAGGAGACGATCAACAGCTGGATGGAGAGACAGCCATCGCGTGCAAACATGACGCAGAATTTCACGCCCTCAATGTCAACAAAAACAAAAAATGCACGCTGTTCCTCTCTTCTGGAAGCAGATACTGAGAAGTGGCTGTAGATCTTTAAAACCAGTGACTCAATATCCACTGACAGCTGATCACAGGCGTGCTTGCAGGTGTTATGAGCTATGTGAGCCGGGCAGTTAGCTTTCAAAATGCGACTGTTGTCACTGCTCAATAACTGGTAAACGGAGTGGTGTTTTCCGA
The DNA here is from genome assembly GCF_963514095.1 of Eutrigla gurnardus. Classification (NCBI taxonomy): domain Eukaryota; kingdom Metazoa; phylum Chordata; class Actinopteri; order Perciformes; family Triglidae; genus Eutrigla; species Eutrigla gurnardus. The sequence continues at coordinate 7,405,516 of NC_139921.1, read as the reverse complement.
AGTTTACATTGGCATTATCTGCCGCATAGGCCGTGATGTGTTTTATATCCAGTTCATACTTTTTCAGGCAGTTCATCAGAGCTTGATGAATACCATTTGCCGTTTCATCACTATCTTCATAAAAGTCAAGTAGCTTGCACCGCACTCCATCAGACACAGAAAAATATCTCTATTTTTCTATTTCCCTTGTTTGAGGCATCGGAGGCAACCGAGTAAAACACAGGCCCACCTTCAGTCGGGGATAGATCATTCAGGATATCCTGTACAGTCTTTGGTCCTAATACATTCATTGTGATCATCTCAGCTTTCGTTCTTCCGAGGTGCATCTTCTTCACAACATTTGAGTCATGAAACAATGCTCCGTTTAGCTTAACGAGGCAGTCGGCGCTGTTGTAGCTAAGTCCATGTTTGACAGTGTGATAGACGTACGAGGCTTCACTTGTCGCTATTTTGTCCGTTTCCACAGTAGCCGCCCCGAAGAATGCACCGATATTGCTTGCACCTTTAGCGAGTGTGGCCTTCTTGTGCATTTCTGTGGAAGCATGTTGGGACAAGTCATTCTCACCTCCATGGCCAACTGAAAATTCCCGGCGACATAAAGTACAGAAGGCTTTCGTTGAGTCCCCGCTGACGGGCTTAACCCACGTCTTTGTAACTTCCCATAGTTTGTTGTAGCTGCACAGTCTTTTCTTTTTTGCAGGTTTATCCATTGTAGTTCAATCCGTATTCACAGTCGACTCAGCAACGTCACACTGTGATTTTCTCTTGGTTTTTTTTGAGGAATTGGCGCATTTACTGAACGTATACTGATACGGGAGGTGGGGCTGTGATTGGATGATGACAGGTGTCGTTGATGATCCTCATGTGTCGTGATCAGTGCTGCTGCAGTTGTATCAGTCAGTGGTCAGATCAGCTTAGCAGTCAATAAGCGGGACAAAAGAGGTCACGTACGGGACAAATAAATTAGGCCCAATATATGGGACGTCCCGGCTAATACGGGACAGTTGGCAATCCTAATCATAGGAAGCCAGTGTTAGCTGGCTAGCATGGTAGCTAACAATGAAAGTAAACTTATTAGCAAGACTGAACTAGTCTGGTGTTTGTCCTGCTGTCTTTCACAAGGCTTGATCTTGAGGTTTCTTCTAAGCGTTGCGTTGGCGTGACATTTCCTCTGCTCCTTGTTGCTGCTGCCACTGAGCAACCACAGCAACATGACAAAGAAGCAGAACCCGATTGGTCTTCCTGTGTGCATTTGACCTGCTGATTGGCTCACAAGTAGAACCTTAGAGAACCAAGGTGGTTTGACTTTGGAAATAGAACCTTTTAGTTTCCTAAATAAAACACCTCACATAATGTTACTAAGTTGTCATAGAATAAGAATATGTGAATAACTTAATTATGACAAAAATGTCAGTTAGAACCTGAGGTGATGAACAGTTGTTTGTAATTGTTTCATCACTAATTTCTGATTCCTCTTCAGACTCAGTGGCTGTAACCCCTCAGAGAGAAGCTGTGAAGGTCTGTCCTCAGTTCTCAGCTCCCAGTCCTCCAGTCTAAGAGACCTGGACCTGAATAACAACGACCTGCAGGATTCAGGAGTGAAGCTGCTGTCTGCTGGCCTGGAGAGTCCACACTGTCGACTGGAAACTCTCAGGTCAGATTCAACTACTTTGAGAAGTTTACCTATGAAGCTTTCAATGATGCGTTTACATGCACCAAATATTCAGTTTTTTTATATTCAAGTAATCCTCAAAAGACACATTTGCTACTAATCTGTAAATATGGCTGATGAAGTACTGTTTCTGCTGCTAACGACTTTCCAGCAGAAGAACAAAACAAAACAAAACTTGTCAAAACCAAACCTCTTGTTTATCTTTTCCCTGCCGTTCGATGTTTTAATAGTTTTATAAATCCACCTGGCGTTTATAAATGCTGTTGCAAACGTCAGTCTACGTTTGTGAACGTCACTCCATGAACATGTGAGCCTGAACTACAACACCAGACTGTCTCTGCTGTCAAGGTGGAGCCAGTTTGAACCACTTTCTATACAGTTGAGTTTATTGAGTTTTATATGAAATGAACTAATATTCTTGTCACGGTGGCTGAAGCAGCAGGGAGGACCCACATGCAGACTCAAAGCTATGCAGATGCAATGAAGACATATTATACATGGAAACACCCCCTAGTGGCCAGCAGAGAGAATGCAGCTTTAAGGACCTTCAGGCTTGACTTCACTTTTCTGAACCAGAGGTTGATGCCTGATTGGAATATCAACTCTGACAACTGAACATGAACCAACCAGACATTTTGATGCTGCTGACAGTTTTAATTCAAAGTTTAAAGCTTCTAACTCGTCTGCACGGCGGAGACAAAACACCATTTTAACACCAACATGTGCACACACATTTATGATGACAATGACTGTAAAAGGCTCTATAGCAAGGGTCACTAAGAGGTGGAGCTTGGCCCAGATCCAGACCCAGACCCCGTCCTATCTGGACCCAGACCCATAACTGATAGATCATTGAGAATTATTAAATGATGACGGAGCGTTTCCATTTTACTGCTGCAGCGTTAGCATCACTACACTGGTTCAGATGGTTGGAGGCTAAATCATCTCACTGGTTGCTACTCACAAACACTTAATTACCCAGTAATGCAACGGGGTGAAATGTTAACTCCAAACTTAATCAAATCTGTGCAAACTGGAGTTTCTGTGAGTGACGTTTCTATGGTGACAACTGACGAGACTCACTGACAGCTGACAGATGGATCAGAGAGTGGAGGTGATAAACGTCAGTCAGGTCGGTGAAATCTAGAGCCGATAGATAAGTTCACACGGCTGCTCTCAAAGAGGAACGCTGACAGTGAGAACAGAGCTTTGAATCAAGACAGACTCTTTTCTTCCAACTGGCAGTTGAACACCTGAATGCCTCATATGTTCTGAGACTCTTAAGAAGCACATTTTCAAAGCTGTGTTTTGTATTTTACTGTTATTATCAGAGTACTTGTTATTCATAATTCCTCCAGTTCATTATGAAAACTATAAACATTATTGAAATGTTATTGAATTAAAGCCTTTTTTCTTTGCTAGATGGTTTAAATCAATACCAGATCTTTGTTGGCACACCAGGTCTGAAGACAGACCACATAGACTGTTTCAACTGTTGTTTCTTCTCTTTTCTAACGCTTCAATTTCTCTCTCAATCATTTCAGCTTGTCTCTTGTCTTTCTTTTAACTTCCTCCTCTGTCCATCTCTGTCCATCACTCAGCCACGCTTATCCCACCCAGTACAACATCAACACAGCAAAAGACAAATATCACTTTCTCTCATTTTAAAAAGTGGACAAATGGACATAAGTCTATGTAAAGTCCCCAGAAGTGACAGTAGTTTGTGTGTCTTCAGTCTGTCAGGTTGTCTGATCACAGAGGACGGCTGTTCTTCTCTGGCCTCAGCTCTGGACTCCAACCCCTCCTATCTGAGACAGCTGGACCTGAGCTACAATCATCCAGGAGACTCAGGAGTCAAGCTGCTGTCTGCTGGACTGGAGGGTCCACACTGGAGACTGGACTCTCTCAGGTGAGGACAGATGGACAGACATCAGACTGGACACTCAGGTGAGGAGAGATGGACAGACATCAGACTGGACACACTCAGGTGAGGACAGATGGACAGACATCTGACTAGACACTCAGGTGAGGACAGATGGACAGACATCAGACTGGACTCTTAGGTGAGGACAGATGGACAGACATCAGACTGGACACTCTCAGGTAAGGACAGATGGACAGACATCAGACTGGAGTTTCTCAGGTGAGGACAGGTGGACAGACATCAGACTGGACACTCTCAGGTGAGGACAGATGGACAGACATCAGACTGGACACTCAGGTGAGGACAGATGGACAGACATCAGACTGGACACTCATCAGACTGGACTCTCAGGTGAGGACAGATGGACAGACATCAGACTGGACTCTTAGGTGAGGACAGATGGACAGACATCAGACTGGAGTTTCTCCGGTGAGGACAGGTGGACAGACATCAGACTGGACACTCTCAGGTGAGGACAGATGGACAGACATCAGCCTGGACTCTTAGGTGAAGACAGATGGACAGACATCAGACTGGACACTCAGGTGAGGTCAGATGGACAGACATCAGACTAGACACTCAGGTGAGGACAGATGGACAGACATCAGACTAGACACTCAGGTGAGGACAGATGGACAGACATCAGACTGGACACTCAGGTGAGGACAGATGGACAACAGATCCAGACTGTGTCTCCGTCTCTGACTGAGGAACTGGGGTTCATGTTTAATGGTGGACCTGATTGAGGTCTTTGAATGTCTTCCTGCAGGGTGGACCATGGGGGACAGCAGAGACTGAGACCTGGTGTGAGGAAGTGTGAGTATGTTTTCAGTAACTCAGCTGCTCCAGATTTGAACGTGTTCATGACTGAAATCCGATGATCACGTTTCTATCAGGATGTAGCGTTTGTCTCTTCGTGGCTGTAAAGATGTTGTGTTGTGTTCACACCAAACGCCACATTTTCACACTCAATTACACACAAAGTCAACGCAGAGACACAAACGGACGGCAGTTTCTGCCGGACGGCAACGGAGACGTGTTTGTGTGAGTTTAAATATTTCAACTCAAGAGATAAAGCGTCTCAGCTTTGAGATCGTCCTCCTGTCGTCCCTGAATCCTAAATGGAGGAACCAGATTGTTTCCTGGGTCTGTGGTCCCCTAGAGGTCTACAATAGTAGCTCACATTAGTCCAGAGACCAGACCACAGGTCGGTCTGGTTTCAATCTTTAGTAATTTAAGGCCAAACTGTGATATTTTTTGATAACGATGTAATTTTGTAGCGTTTTTGTTGTCTGTTGATCGTCAGTGATCCAGAACAGACAGGTTGCGTTCTCACTAATCCAACTTTCCTAACGGCTCTACATATATTACACTAATTATACACATATATAGAAACCTGTTCTCCAGGCAGGACCACACGGCCTCCCACAAAGAACACCCCCACTCCACATGGCTGACTGGTCGACACCCACAGCCGCCATCTTGTAACACACACACACAATGATATCAACCTCTTCTCTGTGAAGAATTCACAAATCCTTCAACTGTTTGTACTCATATTCTAATAGTTATTAATTATTGGCATTTGAGTACAAACTCCTTAATATTGAGACTAAGTATTGATATTAATAATGATCTATTAATAACAGAATCTGCTCCTGCTAGTTCCACAACAGTTTTTCTCAGCAATCCAACAAAACACACACCACTACACACCTATTTATCAATGAAATGTATGATGTGACGCATCACCATCAAGTTACCGCCCCCTTGTGATGTCATATACTAATACCCAAAGTATATTTATTAAGCTTTCAAAACACAAACCAAAAAACACCCAATTGTCTCCAACAATAACCTTTAGCTGCATTGTGTTTGTTCTCTCCATCAGATGTCTGTGAACTGGAACTGGACACAAACACAGTCAGCAGAAAACTCAAACTGGACGACACCAACAGGAAGGTGACAGGTGTGTCAGACGACCAGTCATATCCAGATCATCCAGACAGATTTGTCTCATGGCCTCAGCTGCTGTGTAGAGACGGTCTGACTGGTCGCTGTTACTGGGAGGTCCAGTGGAGAGGAGTGGTTTATATATCAGTGAGTTACAGAGGAATCAAGAGGAGAGGAAACAACTCTCTGTTTGGATGGAATGATCAGTCCTGGAGTCTGTGTTGTTATGATGGTCGTTACTATGTCTGTCACAAAAACGAACAAACAGACATCTCCTCCTCCTCCTCCTACTCTGGTGTGGTAGCAGTGTACTTGGACTGTCCTGCTGGCACTTTGACCTTCTACAGAGTCTCCTTTAACAAACTGATCCACCTCCACACCTTCAACACCACATTCACTGAACCTCTTTATCCTGGGTTTACAGTCTGGTCTGGATCAGTGTCTCTGTGTCTCTGAAACTGTTCACAACAAACACAAAGCGGTGTGATTACATTCAGAGTCGATGCAAAGATGTGAATGAAAACATTGCAGTTTGTAATCAGTCAGGTTCATTCCTCCTTGTACTTGTTGTAAATGTATTAATGCTTGTGTAAATGTACTTAAATGAATGGAGTATATCGGGATGGCTTTGTCTTTAGACTGAACCTTGTCGTGTTGAGGAACATGCATTAGTGACTGGAGCAAATAGTTGCTGTCCAGTGAAAACCATCAACATGAAACACAGAGCACACACAGATTAGAATAGCAAACATAATGTATTTAACATATTACAAATAAAAAACATATTAAACTTTTTCTTCATTGTTGGAGATAATGCTCCTGCTAAATCCACTAAGGAATGATAAACTATGATGATGCTGCAGATGATACTTTGAACATCATGAGGGTGTTCTAGTCCTGCTGTATGTGAAAACATGTCCTGACATAACTTTTGTTATGATATGGAACAATAAATAAAATTGCATTTAAAAGAGAATAAACTGTTCTTAAACTGATATTTTAGCAAAAGTTTAATTAAACCATATTTAAAAACCAGTGTGACGATCTGAAAGATGCCTCGTCATGAAAATGAAAACAGGGCTGATGTTTGTTTCATTTACCCGAGTACAGTCCGATACTATAGTATATTGAATGTGGAGATTAGTCCCATTATTATCACTAGATTGTGTTATTATTTCTAATACCTGCATCAGTTGAACTTGGTACAACTTGTGCAGGAGGCCTGCTGAATGTTGTGTTCCCAAGGTCTCGTCTTCGTGTCCAGAGATACACAGACCAGCTGATGAAGACGGCTGCATGATGCATGTGAACGTGTCTGGGTATAAATGCTGACTTTGCTGCAGTGAACCTCCGTTGAATTGAATCCGGCGTCACCAACAGGCTTGGATGAAGAGAGGCGTCCGCTGGCTGCATCTCGGCTCTGGGCAACTCCGACACTGCAGACGCAAATAAAGGTCGGAGGCGTTTTGCCACTATTTTATCGTCTGCTTCACCTCGGCCTAGACGCAGTGAGTAACGCATAATATTCTCCAAAAGGAAATTGATTAAGATCAAGATGAGAGAATGTGTGGATTCAAATTAAACGACTGAAATAATAAAAAGACAAAGCTCTGTGTAATAAGGAAGTTGCATGAGAACATGTTCAAATAAAATAAAACTGCAAGCTCTGTCGTGACGGGCCCTCGCTCATATGCGGTCATGGAGTGCCTGCGGTCACATGGCAGTGTCGTGGACGCCTACCCCTGCTGGGCCGCCTCTTGTGGTGGGTTTAGACACAAGTGATCATCATTCAAAGCCATGTATAAAGTCTTTCGCAGGTGTGGAAAGTTTCATGACTGTTGATCTGGTGTTAAACAGTGACAGAGGTCACATCTTCTCCATGCCTTCCTGACATCTCTCTGAGTCCCCTTAGTGTTTCTCCTCCCCCTCCCCCACTATTTACAATGACAGCGCTGATACGCAGATGGTTAAAAAACATTTTTTGCCCACTTCCTGTTGACTTTAGGCAGTGGGTCCAAGAGGCTTTTTTGTACATCTTGTGATGTCACAAGAGGCTGTGTCCTGGAGAGGAGCTATATTCCCCACAGATGGCTTCAATCTCTGACTGCTATGGCTTCACCTGGTGGGGGAGTTCGGAACTCCACACCAACACACCAACACACCAACACACCTGAGGCTGATCAGGGACTAATTGACTGCAGGGCTTTTGAGGGTTGGAGACGCAGGGAGTGCGAGGGTGTGTTGGTGGAGAAAGGCTCGCTGGCTGAATGCTCTGGAGAGGACCAGCCAGACCATGAGTGTGACCTGTGGGGAACTTATCATTTGGATTACTTACCTGGAATACTACAAGAGGACGGTTTATTGGGAGGATCTGTACCTAAGTTTGGATTTTCACTGTTGAAGGGCTGAAGAGACATTATTTGACTTTTGATCACTGGAGAGCAGCTGCTACCTTAGTTATAGTTTGCGTTTGAAAACTATTTCTGTTAATTCCCTAAAAACATGATTAAATCCTTGTTTATACCCTAACTTGTGTCCTTGCACTACTTGAGTTATCCCGCTGAGAGCCGTGTAGACTCTCATGACATCACAATCTCCACATGGGCTATCTAGGAAAAAATATTTTGTGTGTGTACGCCCAACCTAATGGGGGGGGGTCACATTTCATGTCGCCATTAGGTGGCTCTCTGACTATGAGTCAATATTGCAGTGCAGACGTGTTCAGGACGGGACTACTCAAGTGTGAATATTTTGGAGCAGAAACGCTGAAGTTATAACAGCTTTGATGCTTTTGGCGAAGGTTCAAAATAGTAGCACAGTCATGGCATCACCCTGGCCACACCCCTAAATATTCTGGACATTTTTGGATAACTTTTTGTCCTCAAGGCCTTTCCAACCATATATCCAATGTTGGTATTAATCGGATCAACGGTTTGTTCAAGTACAACCCCTGTGAATGGCCAAAAACAGCCAAAAATGGACATAGGCTTCGAGTTTCGTGATGATTGGCCCAAAGGTTATGTTGTCGGCGCTCGGGCCCTAACAAGCCAACTTATCCTGATGCAAGATCAGCTTTTTAAATCCCCCGGTGGCGTGTCGTGCACATAACACGGCATGAAAACGTAATTTCTGATCCGGCTTGCCTCCTCTCCCCGTTTAGATGGAGGTTGACTCGCCTTGTTTCTCCTCTGTTACGGTTTTGAGACAACCTTCATTGCTGCTCAGAGGAGGAACGCTGTGGGGAAAAGGAATGATCATCCCGCAATGAAAAAGCAGCATAAAATGAGCTATAGATATTCTATAGTTATGAAATTAAACCAGAAACAGCATTGACAAAATGTAAAAGTTTATTTACAATGCAATCAGTATTTGTATAGAAGGCACGTGTGGAAGGAAACTTCTTGATGCTTACTGGACATTACATACTATCCCTGTGCTTTAAATAAAAATGCCTGATCTGAGTGCTATGAAGAAAATATAGATGAATGCTGTAAATATAAACTTGAACCAATAATCGGTAAGGTACAGTCCGCCACTGTAGATGAGCATCACAGAGAGAAGCATTGAATATCATAGAGTATAAACAGTATAAACATGATCATATATGTGCATGTTAGAATAACAGTTTACATTCCTCCTGCAGTCCCTGGGGTTCCAGACCCCATGTAGAGGTACAAAATCAGTCATTAATCTCTTTCTTGTGTCGTTTCAGCTAGTTGCTCTTTGTGGTGATGCATGAAAACTGAACTTTGTCCTTCCCTTCATGCACTAATCCACATTCTATTTTGTTCATATGAGTTTCAATCAGATCAGCATTTTAAGTGAGACCTGAGTTTCAAACTCCTAAATGTTGTTTGTCGATACAGTCGCCATAGAGATGCTGTTACCATAGCGATACAGCAGCTGTGATGACGGAGCAGTTACAAGCTAATGAGACTCTCCTCGTCTGCCTCTGGCTCGGCAGCGTCGACGGCTGGTAGAAGGCTTTCTGCAGGAGGAGCTGGAGGCGGGTCGGTGGGGCAGCTGTGGGCCGGCGGCAGCTGGGTGATGGGCTGGTCGATGGGGTGGTAGACGAAGCAGTAGTCTCCAGGTTGGGAACTGTTCTTAACATTGAGGGCCACCTCTGTAGGAGCCAGGAGATGGTGAACACCGTCCATATACACGCTGAGCATGTAGGAGTCTGGGGGAAACAGAATGATAACGTAATGATGCTATAACAGTAGTCCAGGGGCCCGTTTCACAAAGCAGGTTCAACAAACTCTGAAGCTAACCCTGAACTCTGAGTTGAACAACTCTGAGACGGGCAACTCTGAGTTTTCGGTTTCAGAACAGTGGTTTTGAATTAGTTCAGTCAACTCTGAGTAGGTAAACTCTGAGTTACACGCGTGCCTGCCGACTCTACAAAGCCATCATCAATGGAGCTCCGATACTATGATTCACCATGGCAGCTGGGAGAGCGTTATTAGATATTACTGAGTGTTTATGTAGAAAACGAGCTCATCCTGAGAAAGCTGAGCAACGTAACTGCAGCAAAGTAGCGATAGTTGGCGTGGCAGACAATTACGGCCTGATATAATGTGTATAACTGAATGAAACAGTCTATTGATCTAAAGGTAATAAGTCTTTATTTTCGACCTTGCAGAGAGACACTGTGGTGTAACGGTTAGCAACGCCGCCCACGGTGTAGGGGACAGGTGTTCAACTCCCGTAGTTCACAAAGCAGTTCATTGAATGAATTATCATTTTCATTGGGTGTAATCCCCCCATGCCCAGAAAGAAAGTGGCGTCAGTTGAAAGCAGAAGAATATTGTGCAAATACTTTAACTAAGGCATATGATTTTAATCATATTTCACATATTAAACAGTAAATATAAGCAGGTATGTCAACACAGAAATGTACTTAAACATTTCATAAATCTCCCGTTCGCAAAAACACTAGCTCCGCAAAGAATCTGGTTGCGGATTATGTCCATGATATGAAATGTTGAAAATGTCGGAGAATATTGTTTAGATAATATCTAATGTGATTGAAAGTAAAGGTGATCAAAATCCTCTCCCGACGCAAAGCTGCTAGAATCACTTTTATTTCCATATGGATTAGGTTGACGATGAAAGGACGGCACATTTTTTCAGAGTTGGTTCAGATTCCGGAAAAAGGCGGAGACATGTAGGGAGAAACTCAGGGTTCATGGAAGCAAACCTGCTAGTGAGCAGGTTAGGTTCACGGAGTATGTTACCCGGGTAACTGACTCAGATTTATGCTGAACTGGCTTTGTGAAACCGAAAAACCAGAGTTTCCCTCATCTCAGGGTTAACTAACTCAAGGTTTTCACTAAACCTGCTTTGTGAAACGGACCCCTGTACTACGAAGCGAGTTCAACATACCCAGGGTATCTTTAAGAGATCCAGCTTAAGTAACCCTAACAAAGGCAATCGGAGATAAGCGGTCACACGAAGCTGAGGGGTATTCCATCAAACTCGCTAAGCGCAAAGCCGGGCTAATTTCAATAAGCCTCGCTACCTGCAATTAAAAAAATATGAATAAATCGTTTATTTTGTTTAAGACTGACTGGCCATATGATTGATTAAAGCCCCCAGTTGGGTGAGTGGCGATGCACCTGCCCTTGAATGTTGGCATCGCAGGTTCACATCCCGGCAAGGACATTTTGTGTGTGTTTTCTTTTTGTTTTTGATCAGAGAATTAGACCAACATTTTACCTTAACTATAAACCTTACCTATAAATATGTCATACAATTTCCCGAGAACTCAAATATAACTTGCAAAAACATGATAGGCATAAAGATGTTATTATTAATAGCATGTTATAGATCCCAATGACAAAGGCATTGCTGCATGCAATTTTCAGCCACATAAATTCCTTTCAGGTGAGTTCATTAATAGGTTAATTGAATGTGTTCATTGAATTGTTGAGATAAATGAGTTGGTCAAAGTAGATGCATTTACTAGGCCTATCTAAAAAGAGAGAGAGCGAGAGAGAGAGAGAGAGAGAGAGAGAGAGAGAGAGAGAGAGAGAGAGAGCGAGCTAGAGAGAGAGAGAGAGAAAGAGAGAGAGAGAGAGAGAGAGAGAGAGTTCCGGCCAAAGAAAAAAGTTTCACAAAGTTCCATAGATGTGAGTTGAACCTTGGCCGGCCGCATGCAAAGCTGTCACTCTTTGTCAGTGTTATATTAGAGCATGCTACTCTTAACAGTACTTCCGTTTTTAATCACTCTGCAATTCTTGCCGAAGCAGCCTCGCAATTTTTATTTATCACTACAGTATTCCCTTTATTGGTTATGATGGGTTTGTACTCCTCGTACAGTTCCATCAATAATTTTTGCTCTGGTCTTTTCTGCCATTTTCTCGATGATTCGACATTCACGATTCTGGTCTGGCTTCATATCCCGTGAATGGCGTAACACACGACAACGTTAACCTGGCTTGAATTAGCCTCAACAAGGCGCGGCTGAAATGCGTTAATGGAATGGGTTTAGCCGCAAGTGGAAATTGGCGTTAGTTCTAACCAGGCTTAACCAGGTAAGCGCCGCTTTAATTAGCGAGTTTGGTGGAATACCCCTCTGGTTATCAACTCGTTAAGTCAACCCAGGGTTTACCTGTCCAGCTATGAGCGCGTGCACATGAAAGAGGCGGCGTTTGCAGCATTTGACCAATCACATACATGGATCAGTCTACGGCAGCGGAGCGGCGTATTTCATGTACGAGGAGCGAACCATAATCTTACAGAAATACGAAGAAGTTAAACATATAATGCAGGCAAAAAGCAACAGTTTCATCTGCCAAATGCAGGAAGGACAGCTGGCAAAAACTCACCGACTGTGTGAACGCGGAAGTCGTATTAATAGTATTAGTAGTAGTATAATATGACTGCCCCATCATAAGGACACTAGTAGATCTGACTGATTTGGTTATAACAGTAACTTAGGTGATAGCTTAGTGGTTGTGTTGACGCCCCATGTACCGGGGCTGTCTGCAGCGGACCTGGGTTTGAATCCACCTTGCGGCTGTCTTTTAAATCATGTCGTCACTCTTTCTTTAGTCCCTTTAACTCTTATGATGTCCTTCAGCAATAAAAGGCCGAACACATAACTTTAAAATAATGATTTGTTGCTTGGATGTATTCTTATAACGTGGTTTATGACAATATCAGCCTCATTCTTTCAGCTGCAATCCCGGCGGTGTAAAACGGACTTGGGAGCAAATCAAATAAATATAAAAACATAATTCAAAGTGGTAAGTAGGCTGTACGCTGACAAAGAAAAGTCTTTCCCTCCGATGAGAATCTGTATCTCATATAAAACATCGTCAGGGACAGAAAAAGGGTTTTGCCGGTCTCTGTACACTCTATAGTTCTCCTACGAGACCCTCTCACCACCAAGCTTCTTTTTTTTTATATCCGCGCACCAAGAGAGCTGATTGGTCAGTCGGCGGTGTGTTTCTCCACGTTGATCTGGAACATAACCTGCTCCGGAGCAGGTTAGCTCCACAGCGTAAGTTACCATGGCGATCTACCCCGGTAAGAAGTGAACCAGCGTCGTAGGACGGAAAACCCAGAGTTAACGCTTAAGTTACCTCGCTAAGCACAAATCCTGCTTCGTAGTACAGGCCCCAGTACAAGTAACCTGTCAGCCTGCAGCCAGACATGCTAACATGGATGAACACACACACCACTCCCTGGAAATGAACACACTGGAATGTAAACGTATCACTTTTATCCAGGCATGTTTTAAAGTAGTTGGACTGGCTCTGATGGCTCAGCATCAACTGCAGGAGGAGTGTTTTAGAAACACTCAGGGGTTTACACATCTTTAGTCAAATAATATACGTAAATCCACACATCCATTTGTTAATGAGAAGAAAACCTGCCATCGTCATCCTCTTCAGGCACACAGCGCAGTTCCTCCCATGTTTCCCAGAGACAAACCTCCCAGTCAGCTGGCGGCGCTCTGATGGCGTCCTCCTCCCTGGTCCCCGACTCACCATTCTGAGCCGGGGTCTCGTCCTCAGACCCTCCCTTTCTGATTCCGGCATTGACACCTGTGAGACGGTGGAAACAGTGAAGTTTAAGGTGCACCGGAGGACTGTGGTCCAGTATCTCGTCCGGGTTCAGGACCCCGACACTCTGGTCAGGACTATGATGGCGGCTGTGATCAGCTTGGCTATCGGCTCGCTGCTGCTGCTCTTATGCAGCGGCGTCGCGATCAGACGCCTAAAGGCCAACGGCTCAATCAAATCAGCCGTGGCAACGAAAACAACAACAACAACAATCAACTGATCAGTGTGACGCCGTCGTGTCTACTACGACCAGATCACGGAGGGACGCGTGGAGGAAGGGCTGCTTCACTGTGACATCTGTACTCATTCTCCGCTGGTGAAAGGCGGACTAACCCCTCAACTGCTCTCCACTTTGCTTCATTTCTTACAGGAAACATTTGTTTATGAGACGTTTAGACAAGAAGTCAGCAGCTCTACGACTCAATTGTCTGCGTCTGCGTTGTGTTCCAATAAATAAACCAAGTGGACGTGTCACAGTTTAAGCCAGTCGATTACAAAACACTAGAAGAAGTGGTGCTGCATCCAAAGACCTCTACCTGTTGATTTGATAGTTTACCAATAAACTTTATGTTTATGATTGTATTGCTTCAGATGTATTGCATTTCGTCAACAGTTCCCTTGTATCTGCCCATGGGCCTTGAAAGCTGCAGATGAAGCCTCTCCTAAAAAAGAATTACCTTGATACCTCAGTCCTCAGGCCCTACAGGTCCAAATCCAATCTGCCCTTTCCAAGTCAATTTATTGAACAGTTTGACTTCCTCAAACAACAACAATTTCAACAATTTGGATTTCGATCGAACCACAGCAAAGAGACCGCCTTAATGAGGGTTTGAAATGATATTGGTTTTCGTACAGATTGCAGCAAAATGTTTGTTCTAGTTGTACTGGACCGTAGTGCTGCGTTTGATACAGTAGACCACGACATACTGGTAGGCTGCCTGGGAACATGGGTGGGGTTGTCTGGCACAGTCCTAAACTGGTTTAAATCATACTTTAGATTCTGGTTACTTCCTGGTGTATGAGATCTGCTACACATCGTCCCGTCGTCTCTCCTACATGTGAACAGTTTGGTAATATTTTTGATATTTCAAACATACAAGAATGTGACAATGTTCAGTCTTTACTGCAATAAATGTACTGAAGCTGTAAAATACAGCTTCCACCTGAATGCATCAGTAAGATCTAAGCTTATTATGTATTATAGTACAACACTGGGCTGTGTACTTTTACTGTGGATACTTTAAGTACAATTAGCTGATTACAAGCAGAACTTTCATATTTACTAACAAAGTATTTTTACTGTGAAATACAGTAAATAAAAACATACTACAGAATTACATGTCGCCTAATAAACTGCAAAGAAAAAAAAGATTGTAAAAAATAACTATAACCATACAAATTCAATGTATTTTGATTCAAATTCAATGCAATAACGGTAGTTGAGCAATTCTAATTCAACTATAAATTATTCAAACTCGTTTCTATGTCGTATACTTCGGCCCTTCGGTTGATGAATGACCAATGAAGATAATAGTTGCATGGTAGTCCTCAATAAGGTCCTCGGCTCTCGTCCCCATGGTACTCGTAGTCCACCTCTCTTCATGTTGATTGGGTGACCTGGATCTGTTAGTTGAAAGAGTTAGTTAGTCTAATGTCTTCCTGTCAATAACAGTGAAAAAGACAGTAACTACCCACATTAAGAGTTCTACCTCCCTCGGTCAAAATGTGTCAAACCTGTATGTTATTATTAATAACTTGGGGGTTCAGCACAATGTGCTCTGAATGTCCATTATCTCAAAGTTAAATTTGTAAGTGCATTGATATGTATTTAAAAAAGGAACAGCCAATTTTTAAATGTTCTAACATGACAGTTGCGTTCACTACGAGTATATATATATTTAATGTGCGTCTCACCTGGATGACTCTATGGTCTATGGATTTATCTGTTAAACACAACAAGGAGGAAACAGACAAATAAATCCTTTACCTCCGACATTTTCAATTAAATAAAAGGTTCCCTATGTCTAAAAAGCCAATATGATTTTGGGAAAACACAGAGTAATTTCAAAACGTCTAAAGGGAATTGCCTTAAGTGTTTTGTTTTTTTGAGCTATTGTAAGTGTTTATTAGCAATGTTAGTTGAAGTCAACATGGTCAGTTAGAATGTATCTGAATAAAAAGTCCCTCAAAAAACATTCTAACCATTAAACAACATTGTGTACTATGTCTATTCTTTCTATGTAGTATTTTCTTTTTTCTCAAGTTAACATTGGTTTTGTTGTTGGTTTGGTTTTCTAAAGCTAACATTGGTTTTGTGGCATAATGTCAACCCAACTGAATGTACAAACAGTTGTGCTGAATGCCAGGAAAAAAACAAAAAATTAATGTCCATGTATACAAATGACTAGATTACAATTTCATGACTTTGTTGGAAGTTCATGTCGAACAAAACGCCAAAGCAATAAACAAAACAATGTAATTTCCTGACCGGAGTTCGCGCTAATCCCGATAACAAAAGAAACAAACAAAAACACATGGACAAGGTCTAACTCCCTACGACAGGATGACAACGATAACAGGGATTCATCCCTACTGCTTCATGTTGGACATTAGTCTGAGCTATTTACAATGTGAATAAAATGTTAGCATTGAAGCTAAAGTTATCTATTAAGAAAAGCTCAAGGATTAACACAAGGACTAAATGCGTATTTGAGTCAGTTGAAATATTTTAACTGGAGCGATAACTTTGTGTGTCTCTGTGTCCTGAAAGCCTTTGAGATTCTCCTGCTGTCGTCTGGACGCTGTTCAACTCAAACGGGACTAAAACAATATTGGTCTCACCGTTAACTACCGTTTAGTTTTCAAGAAATGAGGTCCCATTGGACACAGGAAGGGGCGGGACTTTGCCTCTCTGCTGTCAGTGTTGGCGTAGTGACAGTGTGCGTCTCTGCCAGCAGGTGGAGACTCTGCTATGAATCAGTGTGAGGACCGAGAGGACGGAGTCCTTCCCTCTAAAACCACTCAGGATGGGGGACATGACAGCCAGACCAAAGCTCAGAGGTGAGACGAGGATCTCGAAGTGTTCAGGACTCAGATCACTCCACCATCATGATTCTCACTCAACAACATAAATATACATAATATTAACTAGATCGCTTTATTGAGTTTAAAATTTAACCTTTTTATTATCTGTCTGTCCTGAGGTGAAGAATCAGGTCTTGGTCCAGACCTTTGTAGTCCATGTAGGGGATGTTCTGAATCTAGTGTCGACTCTCCTGTTGAATCCATTTGTTTTCACTTTGGTGAGCAATCACTGAGACCAGAAGCTTTAATTGCCTTCAGTACTTTCAGCTGATCATCTTAAAATATTGATATGATAGGAATGAAAGTTTAGTTTGGAAATTCAGATCTTTTCTCTGTTGGTCTGTTGGACCACAAAAACTTAAAAAGACAGTGAGGAGAAAACCTCTTGAAAGAAAAGACTCATAGATTGCAGGAAAAGTTAATGACATCGAAGAGTAAAGGCTAAACTAAGCTAGGAACAGAAAAACTCGAGCACCGTCTTCCTCTCACTCAAGGGAGGTTGTAGAGCATTAAGTAAGACACTTTATGTCCACCAAACTCTTATTTTAGGTTTTAATGTAACTTATGATGCCCGAGGATGTGTCTATTATCAGGAGGTAATGGACTACGTGAAGGACAGAACTATCAGACGCCCAGTGGAGATTTTGCAACCAAAATGCAAAGTTGTTTCACGAGTCATAACTCCGTTTCCCCATCATTGTCACCCCATAAGGTTCTAATGCAACGGAAACATTGTCCACTGCTCCCGTTAATAGGAGGAACCTTAGATACGACTTGGAAACGGATATTTCTAGTCCACTCAGCTCATAGAACCCTTAGGCGCAGCTACGAACCACAAAGCTAACATGATGCTACCAAAACGCTGAGTGCAGCACTAAGACGTGTTCACAGGTCCACAACGTGGTCTAATGTGACCCAGATCCATTTATAGTATTGATTCTGACCCTAGCATCAACTCTTAGAGCAAGATTCATCAATATAAAGATAAACAGAGCAAACTGATTCATGAAGCTCAACTAGTTAGAATCTGAAATTGTATTTAATGTATCAGGATGCAGCAGCAGAGACCAGACTCCCCTGGACCTGGACCCAGCTGTGTGTCCATGAAGAGTGACCGGTCTTTGCCTCGCAGTATTACATTTAAAGCTGACCAAGCTGATGATGGAAGGTAAGAACTGAACCTGAACCCCCCTTAGAGGATGAATCGGGTCTAGACCAGCCAGAGAAAACTTAAGAGTCAGTGAGAAGCTAAATTGGCTAACGTTACAGCTACTGCAAGCTAAGCTATGCTAAGCTGGGTTTACATCGGAGCTGCTAGAAAACCTGGCATCAGACACCAAGGGGCTCTGACCAAACTGGGTGATGCATTTGGAGTGAGACCGCTTTGGTCCAAACAGGTAAAGAATTCCAGAGGAATCAGGAACAGGCAACAGAATTCAAGAAGCCCAGGAACAGGTACGAAGGGAGAAATGGATACATATGAGGTACTAGATCAGGCCAGGATTCAGGTTTTCATGGGAAGCAAAGGCATTGGCAACATTGGAACTTTGATCTTCTCTGACTTTAATCCCTCAAGAGGCCATTCAAGGCAAGCAAGCAGCAACCAGAGAGACATTCTACACCACCAGCTACACCATCTGGTCCAAGACCTGAATGAGTTTTACTGCAGGTTTGAGAAGCCAACATTCACACAACCAGTGTATCTGGTATTTAGTATTGTTGTTGGTGGATTCAGGTCCAGATTTTGACATTTAAGTGCAAAGTATTTAAATATAAAATATGCATATACAAATATGCACTCTAATGGTTGAAACTAGATGAAAACTCCAGTTCTGTAAAGTGAAGCCAAGGTTGAAGTGCCTTAAACTGCCATTCTCTCTGGTTGTATAGAAGTATATGAGAAAATGGTCCTACTTCTTTCTGCTGGCCATCAGGGGGCGACTCATCTCTGGTTGTATAGAAGTCTATGAGAAAATGGTCCTACTTCTCACTTGATGTATTATCTCAATAAACATTGTAAACATGAGTTTATGGTCTCAATCTCTAGTTTTAAGTCTTCTTCAATCCAGCATGATGTTCATTTAGTACATTATGTTCCATTTATAGTCCAACAGACCAGAAAGCAGGGGATGCTTTAGGGGGCGGGGCTACCTGCTGATTGACAGGTCGCTACTACACTACCAATGCAGTTATCTACTAAGATGACTTTAACACTTAGCTGTAAAGTTGACCTTGAATAATGAAGCTAACTTTGTTAGCAGCTTCACACCAGAATCCAAATGGATCCAGATCCAGTTAGGTTGCTGCTCTGGGTGCCGCTCTATCGCTTATATTCATCAGATCCACCCTTTGTGCAGAATCCGAGGCTTCAAAACCATAGTCCACAAACCAACAGGCGATGTCGCCATGACGACGTCCACTTCTGATCTCCAGTCTGTGGTTTAATGACTCTTTAAACTTGGTTTTCTCCACAGAGTTCAGCAGATCTCAGAGGTTCCGTTGACCCGGCTGCATCAAACACACCTGGACTCCATATTTATGGTGAGTACATGTACAAGCTCACCTTTCACTATTAACCACATCAACTACAGACTCAATGCTGAACAGGTTCTAGTGGTCTCCATGCTGCTCAGACCCACACATGAATCCCGTGTTGGGTTCTTTAGAGTTCATGTTCAGTTTATCCTTCTGTTCCAGCTGCTGGAGGAGAACATCGTCACTTTTGTGAAGAACGAGCTGAAGAAGATCCAGAAGGTCCTCAGTCCAGATTACCCAGAATGCTTGGAGAGTGAGGACGAGGAGTTGTTGGACGGTGAGGATGAAGAGCAGAGGAGGAGCAGAGAGGCGTTTCAGAAGATCACAGTGCACTTCCTGAGGAGAATGAAGCAGGAGGAGCTGGCTGACTGTCTGCAGATCAGTAAGAGGATTTTAACAGTTTTAACATGGTGGAAAGAAGAGAAGGATTCAACATGAAGAACTTCATATTTCTCCTAATAGGCTGCACACAACTTCCTTGTTTAGGTTCTCTTATTTTCCACAGACCCGATTACAGCTGACATCATCATATATATGCGTACCCATGTTTATGTTGTTTTGCTTCAACCATCCAGACGAGTTAGAAGCTTTAAACAGTGAATTTAAACTGTTAGCAGCATCTAAATGTCTGCTTGTTACTTGTTCGGTTGTCAGAATCGATATTTCAACAGACTCGAGTTCTACTGAGTTCAGACAGGATCACAACCGTTTGAGAGGAACAGGTGTTTCACTTCATCCAGTGACCGTGTTAACTGGTGACTTCCAGCTCGTATAACTAAATAGTTGGTAGATGAAAACAAAAATGTATTTAAAACAGGCTTCTACGAAGACACCTCCATGTTTTCAATGGTGGCGTCTCAGCGTGGAAGATTCGGTATACCAGGATATTTAGAAATCCCAATGGTACTATTTTCAACACCATTATCAATATTGTCTCTTTCTATGATGCTGTATTGTGATGTGTTGTAGTGACCAGCAGCAAATTGAGGTGATACAAGAGGCTCTTTATTTCTAGACTGACTCACTGAGCTTTGCAGCTGCATTTCAAAGGGTTATATCCTTCCAGTTCTGTTTGTCTTGTACTTTTACTTCTGTTGGCTTCATCAGCTGAACCTGATTGATTTTGTGTCCAATAGTCATGATTTAACCATGAAAGAAGCTCATGAAGTCACTACTACTGAGGACTATAGGAATACATGGCTCTAACACATGGCTTGTTTATAGACTGTAAAAGGGTCTGTAGGATCCACTAACTGGGTTCCTTTGTTGTTTATCCAGGAACCACTGGTGCAGTGAACCAACATAAACTCAAGTCTAACCTCAAGAAGAAGTTTCAGTGTTTGTTTGAGGGCATAACTAAAGCAGGAAATCCAACCCTCCTGAATCAGGTCTACACGGAGCTCCACGTCACAGAGGGAGGGACTGCAGAGGTCAATGACCAACATGAGGTCAGACAGATTGAAACGGCATCCAGGAAACCAGACAGACCAGAAACAACCATCAGACAAGAAGACATCTTTAAAGGCTCACCTGGAAGGGATGAACCAATCAGAACAGTGATGACAAAGGGAGTGGCTGGCATCGGGAAAACAGTGTTAACACAGAAGTTCACTCTGGACTGGGCTGAAGACAAAGCCAACCAGGACATACAGTTCACGTTTCCATTCACTTTCAGAGAGCTGAACCTGCTGAAAGAGAAGAAGTTCAGCTTGGTGGAACTCCTTCATCACTTCTTCCGTGAAACCAAAGAAGCAGGAATCTGCAGGTTTGAAGAGTTCCAGGTTGCGTTCATCTTTGACGGTCTGGACGAGTGTCGACTTCCTCTGGACTTCCAAAACAACGAGATCCTGACTGATGTTACAGAGTCCACCTCGGTGGATGTGCTGCTGACAAACCTCATCAGGGGGAAACTGCTTCCCTCTGCTCGTCTCTGGATAACCACAAGACCTGCAGCAGCCAATCAGATCCCTCCTGGGTGTGTTGACATGGTGACAGAGGTCAGAGGGTTCACTGACCCACAGAAGGAGGACTACTTCAGGAAGAGGTTCAGAGAGGAGCAGGCTAACAGGATCATCGCCCACATCAAGACCTCACGGAGCCTCCACATCATGTGCCACATCCCGGTCTTCTGCTGGATCACTGCTACAGTTCTGGAGGACATGTTGAAGACCAGGGAGGGAGGGGAGCTGCCCACGACCCTGACCGACATGTACATCCACTTCCTGGTGGTTCAGTCCAAACTGAAGAACGTCAAGTATGATGGAGGAGCTGAGACAGATCCACACTGGAGTCCACAGAGCAGGAAGATGATTAAGTCTCTAGGAAAACTGGCTTTTGAGCAGCTGCAGAAAGGAAACCTGATCTTCTATGAATCAGACCTGAAAGAGTGTGGCATCGATATCAAAGCAGCCTCAGTGTACTCAGGAGTGTTCATACAGGTCTTCAGAGAGGAGAGAGGACTGTACCAGGACCAGGTGTTCTGCTTCGTCCATCTGAGTGTTCAGGAGTTTCTGGCTGCTCTTCATGTCCATCTGACCTTCGTCAACTCTGGTGTCAATCTGATGGCAGAAGAACAAACAACCTCCTCGTGGTCTAAAGTCTCCAGACACAAACCTAAACTAACACATCTGCACCAGAGAGCTGTGGACAAGGCCTTACAGATTACAAACGGACACCTGGACCTGTTCCTCCGTTTCCTTCTGGGTCTGTCACTACAGACCAATCAGAAACACCTACGAGGTCTGCTGACACAGACAGGAAGTAGCTTACGGACCAATCAGGAAACAGTCCAGTACATCAAGGAGAAGGTTGATGAAGATCTGTCTCCAGAGAGAAGCATCAATCTGTTCCACTGTCTGAATGAACTGAATGATCGTTCTCTGGTGGAGGAGATCCAACAGTATCTGACTTCAGGATATCTCTCCTCCCGTGAACTGTCTCCTGGTCAGTGGTCAGCTCTGGTCTTCATCTTACTGTCATCAGAAAAACATCTGGACGTGTTTGACCTGAAGAAATACTCTGCTTCAGAGGAGGCTCTTCTGAGGCTGCTGCCGGTGGTCCAAGCCTCCAGCAAAGCTCTGTAAATATAGTTCTTCATTCAGAAAACAACGAATCATCTTGGAATTAAAAGGTTCTATCTGCATTCTGAACAATTTGGTTGGTTTTCCCAACTGCAAAAGTTAGTCCTTTTCATACATAAGATTCAAATATTTTCTTATTTTTGGGAATGGGTTTAATGCAAACAGGACCTTCTAACCCCAATGCTGCTCACACAAGAAACAAAGTTTATTTGTCACACAGCATAATTGCATACAAAGTCAATCAAAGACGTGAATAGAAGCCATTTTGCAATGGGCAGCTCAAATGACACAAATAACACAACACATACAAGACAAATTCACGGAAGTCCCACGAACCAAGAACTTGTGTGACGCTTTGTGTGTCAGTGTTGAGATTCTCATTCTGTCGGCTATAATCTCAGACAGGACGGCGTTTGGTTTCCCGGCTTCATATGCTAATGCTAGCCAGATAATGCTAGCTTCCTATATATTCCTAATGTTGCCATACTAATCATAGGTAGGGTTGCCAACTTTGTCACTATGAAATAAGGGACAAAACGTGGCCTGCAGTAGGAATGCGAGTATGGTTTTGTGTGAATATACAGAGTATTGTTTTAAGGCATTTGTTATAATAATAGCAGTTTTGCAGAGGAATAAAATAGCAGACACTCAGAACGTACACCGTCTGTGTACACAAACAGTGGTGGGGAATAAATGCTTCACATTCTTATTCACTCAAACTATACACAAGTTGAAAAGCAAAACATTTAAACAAAAATAAAGGAACAGTGGGCTTACCTCTGCTCACCAACTCTACTTTTTCCATGGATATTTTTGGCTGCTCTTGACGGATTCAAGAAGTCTTTTGTCCTTTTGTGCAGCCAGAGAAAAGTCCTTACATGACAAGTCACAGTTCACAGATATTTGAAGTTCATTTTGATCAGCTCTGTGCTGCATCTGTTTCTTGAGTCTGACCATTTAATGGTCATCAGAGAGAAAATCCTCTCTACAAAGGCATTTGAGCCTGGCACGCTGAGGACAAATGAGACAATCCTGAACATGTTGATCAGGTTGGCTTTCCCTAGGTTTTGGAAAACTGCAACCCACTTCTCACTGGTAGATTTTGTGGTATCCTGTGTGGCTTTCTTTATTTCCTCCCTGCTAGCACAAAACTCTTCATAGAGTTGGTCCATACTCACTGTCTCTGTCATTTTGAGGGCAACCACCACCTGCTCCAGGTCAGTGAAGGAGAGCTCCTCCTGTAGGCCGATCGGTTTCAGTTTCATCATCACATTTTCTGATGAGAAATCAAACCATTTGTCAATGTATGCAATGACAGAGTCATAGAACTTCAGAAAGTCCTTCTGCTGCTGTGATCTCTGTGCTGGCAGTTGTTTGTCCATCAGCTGCTTGGTCTGGTATCCAAAAAAGCTGTCTTCTTTCTGCTGAAGCATCTTCGCTTTGAATTTTCCCACCTCCCCGTACACTTCTGTGATGCAGAGCTTTGTTTCCTCCAGCTTTTTAACGAGTGTGTCAAAAACACACCCCACGTTGTGGAAAAAGCACAGATAAATCTCAGTAGCTGCAGTTTTTTCTTCATCCTCAAAAATCCTCCTCAGAAACACAGGACAGGTCTCCCCAAGGTACCTGAAGTATGAGGTGAGAGCTGGCCAGCTCTGCAGGAGACGATCAACAGCTGGATGGAGAGACAGCCATCGCGTGCAAACATGACGCAGAATTTCACGCCACTCAATGTCAACAAAAACAAAAAATGCATGCAGTTCCTCTCTTCTGGAAGCAGATACTGAGAAGTGGCTGTAGATCTTTAAAACCAGTGACTCAATATCCACTGACAGCTGATCATAGGCGTGCTTGCAGGTGTTATGAGCTATGTGAGCCGGGCAGTTAGCTTTCAAAATGCAACTGTTGTCACTGTTCAATAACTGGTAAACGGAGTGGTGTTTTCCGAAGTTTACATTGGCATTATCTGCCGCACAGGCCGTGATGTGTTTTATATCCAGTTCATACTTTTTCAGGCAGTTCATCAGAGCTTGATGAATACCATTTGCCGTTTCATCACTATCTTCATAAAAGTCAAGTAGCTTGCACCGCACTCCATCAGACACAGAAAAATATCTCACGCACACTGGAAACATTTTTCTATTTCCCTTGTTTGAGGCATCGGAGGCAACCGAGTAAAACACAGGCTCACCTTCAGTCGGGGATAGATCATTCAGGATATCCTGTACAGTCTTTGGTCCTAATACATTCATTGTGATCATCTCAGCTTTCGTTCTTCCGAGGTGCATCTTCTTCACAACATTTGAGTCATGAAACAATGCTCCGTTTAGCTTAACGAGGCAGTCGGCGCTGTTGTAGCTAAGTCCATGTTTGACAGTGTGATAGACGTACGAGGCTTCACTTGCTGCTATTTTGTCCGTTTCCACAGTAGCCGCCCCGAAGAATGCACCGATATTGCTTGCACCTTTAGCGAGTGTGGCCTTCTTGTGCATTTCTGTGGAAGCATGTTGGGACAAGTCATTCTCACCTCCATGGCCAACTGAAAATTCCCGGCGACATAAAGTACAGAAGGCTTTCGTTGAGTCCCCGCTGACGGGCTTAACCCACGTCTTTGTAACTTCCCATAGTTTGTTGTAGCTGCACAGTCTTTTCTTTTTTGCAGGTTTATCCATTGTAGTTCAATCCGTATTCACAGTCGACTCAGCAACGTCACACTGTGATTTTCTCTTGTTTTTTTTTGAGGAATTGGCGCATTTACTGAACGTATACTGATACGGGAGGTGGGGCTGTGATTGGATGATGACAGGTGTCGTTGATGATCCTCAAGTGTCGTGATCAGCGCTGCTGCAGTTGTATCAGTCAGTGGTCAGATCGGCGTAGCAGTCAATAAGCGGGACAAAAGAGGTCACGTACGGGACAAATAAATTAGGCCCAATATATGGGACGTCCCGGCTAATACGGGACAGTTGGCAATCCTAATCATAGGGAGCCAGTGTTAGCTGGCTAGCATGGTAGCTAACAATGAAAGTAAACTTATTAGCAAGACTGGACTAGTCTGGTGTTTGTCCTGCTGTCTTTCACAAGGCTTGATCTTGAGGTTTCTTCTAAGCGTCGCGTTGACGTGACATTTCCTCTGCTCCTTGTTGCTGCTGCCACTGAGCAACCACAGCAACATGACAAAGAAGCAGAACCCCATTGGTCTTCCTGTGTGCATTTGACCTGCTGATTGGCTCACAAGTAGAACCTTAGAGAACCAACGTGGTTTTACTTTGGAAATAGAACCTTTTAGTTTCCTAAATAAAACACCTCACATAATGTTACTAAGTTGTCTTAGAATAAGAATATGTGAATAACTTAATTATGACAAAAATGAACCTGAGGTGATGAACAGTTGTTTGTAATTGTTTCATCACTAATTTCTGATTCCCCTCAGACTCAGTGGCTGTAACCTCTCAGAGAGAAGCTGTGAAGGTCTGTCCTCAGTTCTCAGCTCCCAGTCCTCCAGTCTGAGAGAACTGGACCTGAGTCACAACGACCTGCAGGATTTAGGAGTGAAGCTGCTGTCTGCTGGCCTGGAGAGTCCACACTGTCGACTGGAAACTCTCAGGTCAGATTCAACGACTTTGAGAAGTTTACCTATGAAGCTTTCAATGATGTGTTTACATGCACCAAATATTCAGTTATTTATATTCACGTATTCCTAAAAAGACACGTTTGCTACTAATCTGTTAACATGGCTGATGAAATACTGTTTCTGCTGCTAACAACTTGCCAGCAAAAGAACAAAATAAAACAAAACTTGTCAAAACCAAACCTCTTACTTATCTTTTCCCCGCCGTTCGATGTTTTTATAGTTTTATAAATCCAGCTGGCGTTTATAAATGCTGTTGCAAACGTCAGTCTACGTTTGTGAACGTCACTCCATGAACATGTGAGCCTGAACTACAACACCAGACTGTCTCTGCTGTCAAGGTGGAGCCAGTTTGAACCACTTTCTATTGTTGTGAAAAAAACAGTAAGCTTGAATATACGAGGAGAGTCTATGGGTTATATCAATAACAGCGCTTTATTAGCACAAATATCAGGAAAACATATTCCGGCAGTTATACGTGCACGGACCTAGTAGTCAACTCAACATAGGGTTGAATTCACTCAAAAGGCGCTTACAACAGAATGCGCAGCTTATTTCATGAGACTCCGCATGAGTCTGATTGGCTCATTCTATAGATGCAGGCGGAGCGTAATTTTAGCATGCCGCGGCCTGGTTGGAGCGCTGGGTATCTCCACCCACACTGGCTCATACGATCCATCCCTCTGGGTGCTGTCATCTATGTATGTGTGTGTATGTTGTCGAGATGCACATATATCATATACTCCTCCCCTGTGCGGCTTCCGCTAAGGAATGTATCCTTGGTATGTTGTTTGACCCCTGCCCTTGCTGCTCTCTCGCCTGTGCCTGTGTGTGTGTATGTGTGTGTAGTAATTTAAAACATGTGTGATTAGCTCATGTATTTACATTTTTCTCCACACTATACAGTTGAGTTTATTGAGTTTTATATGAAATGAACTAATATTCTTGTCACGGTGGCTGAAGCAGCAGGGAGGACCCACATGCAGACTCAAAGCTATGCAGATGCAATGAAGACATATTATCATGAAAACACCTACTAGTGGCCAGCAGAGAGAATGCAGCTTTAAGGACCTTCAGGCTTGACTTCACTTTTCTGAACCAGAGGTTGATGCCTGATTGGAATATCAACTCTGACAACTGAACATGAACCAACCAGACATTTTGATGCTGCTGACAGTTTTAATTCAAAGTTTAAAGCTTCTAACTCATCTGCACGGCGGAGACAAAACGCCATTTTAACACCAACATGTGCACACACATTTATGATGATGTTATGAAAAAAACAGTAAGCTTGAATATACGAGGAGAGTCTATGGGTTATATCAATAACAACGCTTTATTAGCACAAATATCAGGAAAACATATTCCGGCAGTTATACGTGCACGGACCTAATAGTCAACTCAACATAGGGTTGAATTCACTCAAAAGGCGCTTACAACAGAATGCGCAGCTTATTTCATTGAGACTCCGCATGAGTCTGATTGGCTCATTCTATAGATGCAGGCGGAGCGTAATTTTAGCATGCCGCGGCCTGGTTGGAGCGCTGGGTATCTCCACCCACACTGGCTCATACGATCCATCCCTCTGGGTGCTGTCATCTATGTATGTGTGTGTATGTTGTCGAGATGCACATATATCATATACTCCTCCCCTGTGCGGCTTCCGCTAAGGAATGTATCCTTGGTATGTTGTTTGACCCCTGCCCTTGCTGCTCTCTCGCCTGTGCCTGTGTGTGTGTATGTGTGTGTAGTAATTTAAAACATGTGTGATTAGCTCATGTATTTACATTTTTCTCCACAAATCCCCCTTTTCACACCAACTAGGTGTGAACATTTTGTTTAAAGGTACTCTTTTCCTTCCTCGTCTTCCATGTCCAGGCTCCCATCCTCAAGTTCCTCATTAGCTAGTAGGGGCATCATATATTTTGGTGGGTCTTTTTCTTTAGTCAGTGCAGTTTGCACTAACCTGGAAACCATGGTTCTCAGACATGGAATGCAGCAGCACCCACAGGTGACTAGTATGGCCAGGAAGATGGCTATTGAGGCTGCTAAAGATATTATTACCGCTTTCCATTTTCCAAACACTACTTCCATCCATTTGGTGAACGGGTCATCGACCCCTGATGCTTCGTGCATTTCTTTAGAGAGTGCTCTTAGGTTTTCTAATGCTCGAGTGACTGAGCCATCTGGGGCCGTGTTATTGGGGATTATGGTACAGCAAAGTTTTCCGAACATGGCACAGACACCCCCTTTTTCAGCTAGGAGCATGTCTAGCGCCATTCTATTTTGCATAGTGATGATCGATGTGGGTGCGAGCTGCTCCGCCAGCCCCTCTACTGCATCCCTAGTGGCATTAGCGAGGCGCAAAAGATTATAGTGGATATAGTTAATGCGGTCTACGTTTTTATTGGGGAGTATCCAGAGAAAGATCGATTCGAACCCTGCCCCTACTTGATTGGCCAATTTATACTCGTCTGGCACGCCTCGAGGGATACCTATAGCGTCCACGTATGTGGTCCCTCCAAATGGGTCTTGCAAGCTTGTGTCCCTTTTAGCAAGTATATGTCTTCTTCTTCGCTGGACGAGGGCGTTAGGTCCTGAGGGGTTTTTTATCACTCGACTGCCTATTAACGTAAGGGGCATCCCTAGTCTGACCATGGCGCAGGTGCCTATGGTGGTGTCGGCCTCTACTCGAGAATAGAGACGCAACCCTCCACAATAGTAAAACAGTCCCGCTCGGGCCCATGGTCCTATCACATCCCCAGATGTTGTCCTATTACACCAATCTGAGGGTATGTTTCCCACATTAACTTTTGGTTTGCTGCTGGTGAAGTTGAAACACTGATACCTGGGATCTTTTCCTTTTATGGCGGTAAAATAGCCGGCCCTAGTTTTATTATCAATGGGTGGGAAGACTGATGCCAGGGATTGGCATCCTGAGGGTGTGGCTTTTCTGGTTAAGTTCATCATACATTCATAACCTACTTTGTCTTTGTCTGGATATAAGGGGGCAGGTTCGACGAACATGGCAGGACGCGCAGCCGCGCATGCTACACATCCCGTCATGTTCTGGCGCTTAGCATTATCCGTAATCCACCTCAACCAAATGTTACTTTCTCCGAAGCCTGTAGCCATCTTTACGACGTCTAAAGGAGTTAATTCTGTGTAATCCTGGGTCATCACTATCGGACTGGTAGTGGGCGGCTTTAGGGCAGTGGAATTAGCTGTGGTCGTATTCGTTGCACTACCTTTACTAGTGGGGGCGTATTTGGGCGGGTATATGTTTACTTGTATTCCTCGTATCTGGTCTTTTCCGGTGACGTCTACTCCTAATGCGATCCATATGCGATTTTTCCCGTGTAGCTTGCCTTAATGTTATTGATAGAGAGAGTGAGCGGATTGCCGGTTGGACTGAAATCTCTTTGGAACGAAATGTGGTCCCAAAACTCGCTGTGTGGGAATCGGGTAAAACCGGACCAAGTCCCAGTGAACTTTGTTACTAGATACCACTCGGGACAAAATGGCTGTGAATGCACCGAGAGCCCAAACCCATGTTGGAAAGCATTCCCAGTGGCCTCGCAGCTCTCCACTATTCGTGGACTATGACAAAGATAGACATCGTAGCCCCGCCAACTTGCTTGGGATTCCCCGCAGTCTATCACGGAGCACAGGTCGAATGTGAACATTGTGGTATCCCCGGCAGTATAATTTAAAACTATTTTAGCACCGCACGCGACTTCGGGGATCTGGAAAGTTTTCGTTTGTTCCCTTTTGGGACGGGTTAGGTAAATGTTGGTGGAATTGTCTCGCTCTTTGTTTATTAGTTCGAGTCCTAGTAGAAGGAGTATTACCGCCACCCCGGTTACACCCATGATCACGGTGCACATCGTTTTCCCCCTTGGGAGATAGTCTGCATATCTCCACCTCCGTCTTTCCTCCGGTGCAACAGACGGATCTCCGGAGAGTCTCCTAAAACTCCTCGGAGTCGTCATTTTGGGCCAAATCTGTTCTCACTTCCTGGAGTGAGCGAGTAGGTGGTGATGCTGGGGCACAATGTGTCAGGTGGTGCCAGGGAGCTCCTGCTTTTCCCTTGACCTGGACCGAGTGTGAAGTAACCTCCTTCACTTCGTACGGACCAGTCCACCTGGGGTCTGTCCACTTTCTTTTGTGAACCTTGACCCTGACCCAGTCTCCTACTTTGACTATCGTCCCCTGCTCTTCGGGATCCTTCTCCTGTGCCTTCTGCACCTGTATTGAGAGAGCTGAGACAAGAGATATTAGTTCTCTCATGTAGTCGGATTTCTCTATCTGACACACATCTAAAGGAGGTATATGTCCTCCATCACGTGGCGGGCCAGGCATTGGCCTTCCCGTCAACAACTCATGGGGCGACAGGTGCGTGCCTCCCCCTTTTGAGGTTCTCATGGCCATGAGAGCCAAAGGGAGGGCCTCCAACCATGTCATCTTACTGCCCGCACATACCTTGGCTATTTTAGCCTTCAACGTTTGATTCGCGCGTTCCACCAGTCCCTGGGACTGTGGATGGTAGACCGAACCAAAACTGTGTGCAATCCCCAGGAATGCCTCCACTTCACTCAGCATCTGATTGTTAAAATGTGTCCCGTTGTCTGATCTGATACGTTTTGGTACCCCGTATCTGGGTATTAGCTCTGTTTGCAACCACTTTATTACTGTCTTCCCGTCTTCTCTATTTGTGGGGATTGCTTCTACCCATCTTCAAAATCTGTCTACCATTACCAACATGTACCTCTTTCCCTGTACTACGTTCTCCTGTCCCATATCTGTATAATCTATACTAATATCTTGGAATGGTGCGAGAGGTACGGGGTAGGATCCCATGGGCGTTTTGAATGGTTTTCTTGGGTTGTGGTTTCCACAGACGACGCATTCTTCGCAGTATAGTTTTGCCATGCTGTCTAGGTGTGGGTGCCACCAGAGTGCTGAAATGTTCAACAGTGTTTGTCTTTGTCCCTCATGGGTTGGTCCATGGGCTTCTTTTAGTAGGGTCGCTACTAGTTTTGCTGGTGCCACTATCCTTCCATCATGTGATCTCCAGAGACCTTCTTTCTTTGTGGCCCCCTTTTGTGTCCATGTCGACCATTCGTACGGGCCTGCTTGTTCTTGTATCTTTTTTAGGTCCTCTTCGGTGAGTTTAGGTTGGGGGGGCGTCAGCCTGAGTACCATTTGCTTTGGCTGATATCCTCCTGCCTTTTTGGCCGCCTGATCTGCAGCCTCGTTTCCTTGATTGATCCTGGTGCCTGTTTTCTCATGACCTTTGCACTTCATTATGGATACTCCTCTTGGTAGGGTGATTGCTTCCACCAGCTCTTGTATTTCTCTTTGGTGTTTGATTGGGGCGTTGCTGGATGTTACGAATCCCCTCCGTTGCCACATGGGTGCATCTACTTGTGCCGCCCCATGTGCGTAAGCAGAATCTGTAAAGATGTTCACCGTCTTTCCTTTGGCCAGTTTCAAGGCTTCGTTGAGCGCCTTGACTTCTGCCATTTGCGCTGAAGCGGGTTGTGGTATTACTTCTGCTTTGAGCGTCTCATGTCTTCCATTGGGGTGTTGCTGAACCACTGCATATGATGCCTGGTTCAGTCCGTTTTCTCCTCGATAGCAGCATCCGTCAGTGTAGAGCCAGAGTTCTGCTTTGGGATCTATGTCATTTTTCAGGTCTTGTCTGAGCTTACTTTCCTTGACCGCAAGTTCTTCACATGAATGTGGGGTTCCTTTCCCAAAGTTTCCAGCCATGTTCCTTTCGGCTGCGACAAAGGTTATATGTGGCCTGGTGCATTCTCTTTGAATCTTGGTTTTTCTGGCCATGCTGAAAGTAAACTCCTTACTTGCCAAAAACGCTGCAACTCCATGTTGAGTGTGGACCTGTAATGGGTGACACATCACTACATGTGCTGTTTTTTGGAGAGCTTTTGCTACTGCTGCAACATATCTGGCGCACATTGACTGTCCGGTTTCCACTGCGTCAAGTTTTGAAGAGTAGTATATCAACACATTCCTCTCTCCCCCTTTTTTCTGATACAAAACAGCATTTAAAAATGCATTTTGTTCAGAAACATCCAAATGGAACACTTCTGTGTAGTCCGGTGAGGTGAGTGCAGCAGCTTGGGAGAGTACTTGTTTCATGTCAGTGAATGCTTGTTCAGCTTCAGAAGTCCAGGGTAGTCGTTCTGTGAGGTTTCGAGCCCCTACCTCGTTGATCATTGTCCGCAAAGGTTGTGTCCGATTGGAGTAATCAGGTATGTGGGATCGGCTGTAGCCCGTTAGTCCCAGAAATGACAGCATGTCTGCCACCGTGGTGGGCTTTGGATGGTGTAGGATTGATTCCCTGTGGGCCGTAGATACTCCCAATCCTGATGCCGAGATTTGTCGGCCTAGGAATAGGTTCTTCTTCTCTGCATAGCTGCACTTTTTCTCTCTTGACTTTGTAGCCCTTTTTGTGCAGAACTGAGAACAGTAGGGCAGTGGCCTCCAGGCAGAGGGTAGATGTTTCTGCTGCCAAGAGAAGATCATCTACATATTGGATGAGCACAACCCCTGGTGGCCATTGGAGTTCTAGTAGGTGTGCTTTTAGTACCTGATTAAAGAGACCTGGCGAGTCCCTGAACCCCTGTGGCAACCGATTGTAGGTGTACTGTTTGCCCCCAAACGTGAAAGCAAACATGGCTTGTGATGTTTGTGCCAGTGGAACACTGAAGAAAGCGTTTGCCAAATCTATGACAGTGAAGTATCGAAATGCTGGGCTTAAACTCGTGAGTGCTACGTGTGGGTCTGGTACTGGATGAACATCTGGAGTCGTTACATCATTTATAGGGCGGAAGTCTTGTACCATTCTCCAGCCCTTTCCCCCTGCTTTCTGTACCGGTAATATGGGAGTATTCCATGGGGAGTGGCACTCGTATATTACCCCGACGTCCAGAAGGCCCTGTATCGTGGGGGAAATTCCCTTCATTTGATCTTGGGTTAGAGGATACTGCCGTCGATAAATAGGAGATGCATCTGGGTCTTTCAGGGTGACAATTACTGGTTGTGTTTCCAGGGCTCCTACGTCATGGGGGGTTATAGTCCAAAATCGTGAGTTCACCGCATTCAAAACCGCTCCGGCTCCTGGGTGGTCCGTACATGGGAGTCCATGTTGTCTTGGCAGTGGTATGTGTTCTGGGAGGGAGACATCCGTGGTATGGGGGCCCGTGAAGCACCACATATCTTCCTCTGGTGGGGCTTGGGCTCCTTGGCGGGGTTTTTGGACTTGGAGCGGCCATGTTGCTTAGATCAGTGAATTGAGATATGTCTACCCCTCCTGTGGGGAGGCCAAAGTGGTCCTCGTTATCTCTCATGAAGTCCCGATCGTATCCACATGCCGCTGATTTAGGGTTGTATCCTCCAGCCGCTCCCTGTTCCTCTTCCTCTTTCTGGCCGCCAATACTGCTGGCAGGTGACTTTACTCTGGTTGACCCTTCCTTCCTTGGGTCGATATGGTTTCCACCACTAGGTGGCTTCGAGGGATTTTTTGTGAGGGGTCCTTCTGGTTCACTTTCTGACCAGGTCTTTTCTGAGCCGCCTTGACTCCTTGATCCTCCAGGGGGCTCCAGTGCCGTTATTCGCTGTTGCAGTCTTTCCACTTCTCTCTTCATTTCCTCTCTGTCTTGGTCTTGTACTAGGACTTCCACGCCGGCCAATGTTAGTACTGGTGCTTGTACTGCTGTGTCTGTGGTCTGTGCAGGCATTAATCTTTGGTGGGTGTAGGGAGGTGGGGCTGTTGGGGGAGGTGTCGTTTCTGGAGGCCCAGTTGTTAACTTCTCTGGCAGGACTGGATATATGCCCCCTCCCCCTCCCTGTGTCTCTTCATGTTTGTCTCCCCTCTCCATTCTTCTCTGCTGAAACAGGTCTTTTAGTATTAGATTTGTTACTCTTGTCTCTTCTTCTTGTTCTTCAAACATCTTTTTGAGTGGTTTGAAAAATGATCGCTTGTCCTTTTCAGCCTCCATGTTCTGTCGAGCTCTCTCTAATCTTTGTTTGACATCATTCACCATTATATTCATAGCTTCTCTTGATGGCAGCCCGTCCTTGGTGATCCATCCCTTTATCTCCCACCTTTTCGCTACTGATTTAACTATCTTCCCATCTCCCTTTTTACTTCTATCCTCAGTCATAACTCTAGCCTTCAAGGTCTCTACGAAGTCTTCCATTTCCCCCTCGTTCAATCCCTCAATATAATCAAAAGAATCGCTCCTAACGTTACCCAGACCAGCCCCAATCCCACTAGGTTTATTTAACAGACTCGTCTTAATAAGTTTTTCTAGTTCTAGTATCTGTCTACTCACTACCGTTATCGTTGGTGTGTGTGTTTCTGCTGTTGCTGCTGAGTGGAGAGTGTCACTTCCTAGAGCGTGCAACAGGGTGTCGGCTGCTTCCTCTTCTTCTTTGTTATCTATCTCTCTGAACTCTTCTATGTCTATGTCAAAAAACTCCATGCCATGTCTAAATTTTATTGTATTACAACCACTGCCTACGCTTCTCTACTCGACAGCGCGGTCCCGGAGGAATTGTATCGATCTCCAAATTACAAAGTACTATAAATTTCTATTGTATTACAACCACTGCCTACGCTTCTCTGCTCGACAGCGCGGTCCCGGGGGAGTTGTATCGATTTCCGAATTACAAAGTACTATTTATTAGGGGTGAAACGGTACATGTATTTGTATTGAACCGTTTCGGTACGGGGTGCTCGGTTCGGAACGGAGGCGTACCGAACGAGTTTCCATACGGACATATTAAGTAGAGGACCGCATTTGTGGAGCGTGCTGCAGCCGCACATGCGCAGTTGCGCACACCGCGACACAATAAACAGCAGTAGTAGCGGACGTCAGGGCTAATGCCGCTAGCGTTGGCAACAAGCCAGAGTTGGAGGACCCTCCCGCGACATTAAGGTCTCCCGTTTGGGAACACTTCGGCAAAGCGGTTTGCCGACATTGTTCATGTGAGGTCGGGTATGTTTCTGGCAACACGTCAAACCTGTTGACGCATTTGAAACGGCACCACCCCCACGTGAACATCGCTACAACGAGGAGAAAGACGAGCGTAACGAGCGTTAGTGCAAACACAGCTCCCCACCGCATTTAAACAGCCTCTCCCTGCCCTGTTCAATTTTGCACATCAGATGGAGAAAAGATTTGTTTTTAAAAAAACAGTCTGAGCCTTATTCATGTTATTTAATCTGAGCAACAACTTGAAACTATTTAGTGTTGCAACTGTTCAATTTTGCACATCAGATGGAGACATTTTTTTAAAGAAACAGTCTGTTATTTTTATTTATTTTTATTTTTTAAATAAATATTTTAAATACTTGTATTTATATTTTTGAGCAGCATTCTAGCTCCAGTGCATGTTCCTACTGTTAAAAGAACAAAAGTAATAAACAACTAGCACATTGATATTTTGCATTTTGTTTTCTTACTGTACCGAAAATGAACCGAACCGTGACCTCAAAACCGAGGTACGTACCGAACCGAGATTTTTGTGTACCGTTACACCCCTACTATTTATGCAGTCTGTTGGTTAACCCAAAACACGCTATGTTCGTTAATAGAGTGACTTAATTATGTGCAAGAATTCTCATGCTTCACGGGGTGTGGTGGGTCCGCTCTTCACGATACTGTACACATAAAAGCCCTTCTATTCGTCCTTCATCTCGTGTTTTCTGTTAGGTTCAGTCACACATGTGTACACACTATGGCAGGTTTATTTTTATCACTTTTGCAGAATATGCTTTCCTTCTGTTCTTTTAACATTTTATCCTTTAGTTAAATTTTGTCTAAAGTATTCATACTCACACTCGGTAGTTGTTGATCACCTAATTTATATTTTTCAATATACAGAATTCAATTAAATAGGTTTCTGCTTACCTTTTCGGTTGAGCGCTCAGTGATCAACGTTCCCGAGAATGGATGAATCCTTCTGGCCTCCACTTTCTTTCAGGAGACCCCCCTCCTTCTGCAAGACAGGAGGTAGTCGTTAAAATTCTTTCCTCCTCAAGCTTTTCTCCCAACCATCCTCTGCTACCAGATTTGTTGTGAAAAAAACAGTAAGCTTGAATATACGAGGAGAGTCTATGGGTTATATCAATAACAG
The DNA here is from genome assembly GCF_963514095.1 of Eutrigla gurnardus. Taxonomy (NCBI): domain Eukaryota; kingdom Metazoa; phylum Chordata; class Actinopteri; order Perciformes; family Triglidae; genus Eutrigla; species Eutrigla gurnardus. Next base: position 7,369,395 of record NC_139921.1, on the reverse strand, counting down.
CGCTTTATTAGCACAAATATCAGGAAAACATATTCCGGCAGTTATACGTGCACGGACCTAATAGTCAACTCAACATAGGGTTGAATTCACTCAAAAGGCGCTTACAACAGAATGCGCAGCTTATTTCATTGAGACTCCGCATGAGTCTGATTGGCTCATTCTATAGATGCAGGCGGAGCGTAATTTTAGCATGCCGCGGCCTGGTTGGAGCGCTGGGTATCTCCACCCACACTGGCTCATACGATCCATCCCTCTGGGTGCTGTCATCTATGTATGTGTGTGTATGTTGTCAAGATGCACATATATCATATACTCCTCCCCTGTGCGGCTTCCGCTAAGGAATGTATCCTTGGTATGTTGTTTGACCCCTGCCCTTGCTGCTCTCTCGCCTGTGCCTGTGTGTGTGTGTGTATGTGTGTGTAGTAATTTAAAACATGTGTGATTAGCTCATGTATTTACATTTTTCTCCACACTATACAGTTGAGTTTATTGAGTTTTATATGAAATGAACTAATATTCTTGTCACGGTGGCTGAAGCAGCAGGGAGGACCCACATGCAGACTCAAAGCTATGCAGATGCAATGAAGACATATTATCATGAAAACACCTACTAGTGGCCAGCAGAGAGAATGCAGCTTTAAGGACCTTCAGGCTTGACTTCACTTTTCTGAACCAGAGGTTGATGCCTGATTGGAATATCAACTCTGACAACTGAACATGAACCAACCAGACATTTTGATGCTGCTGACAGTTTTAATTCAAAGTTTAAAGAGCGGAGTGCTGTCAGAGCGGGTTAGACACGCAGCGAGTTGACACGCAGCGAAGATAGCTAACGAGAACAGTCGCAAGTTGCAAGTTAAGTAAATGTTAGCTAGTTGCGTCGTCTGACAGCTAACGCTAACTAGCCAGTCTCATTGGTATTCGGAGACAGTTTCAAAACAAAGCCCGCAAAACCGAGAAGTCAAGACCCAGCTGTCACCTGCAGAGTAGCTTGATACAAAACAAGCTAGCTAGGTTTAAGTCCGTCAACGGACCGAAAATAAATCACGCTATTCGGGTTATATCAGATACCTTGACTCCAGTGTGAGTTACTACAGCACTGGGCTAACCTCCACGGAAGACCACCAACACAGCTTACCGGACGCCGATCTAACTCACCAGGCCCAGTCAATGGGCCTGTGCCGGTAAGTCTCGCTGACCAAACGCCGACCTGTGTGTATTGAATCTACTCTCCGCACTGGGCTCCCTCTGGAGCCCTCGCGTGTACGTTAAGTCTCCCCATGTGCTACTGTCTCTGCTGACCTCACCGGCCTACGTTACCAACAACAACAACAATCACCACAACCCGTCACCTATTTCGACTCCGTTACTGGCCACAGTTGTGCTATTCCTCCCCAGAAAACCACCGACCCCACCGTGACATGGCTCCACTCACCTCGCCTGGATGTGACAGCTGCCTCCGGCTCAGCCAGAGGATCGACGAGCTGGAAGGAAGGATGTCCTTGCTGCACCAGCTGAGGGAAGACGAGCACATCATGGACTCGATGGTCGTCGCCCTGGGTCCCGCTGCCAACTCCACATCCACCGGAGAACTCGACTCGACTGTCCCACTCACGTCTCCGGAAAATCCTGCCACCACGGCCGCAGCAGCTCACTGGTCCCAGCTAGGAGCTAAACCCAAGGCGCTGGTCAACTTCACCCCCGCTCCCGGATCCCGTCGGAAGGAATCGTGGAATACTCTTCAGAAAAGCACACCTCCATCCCTCAATTTGTCCAACAAGTTTTCCATCCTGGATGAGGATAATTTTCCCCCACTTAAAAATGACCACTCTCCTCCGTCATCAAAGCCGGCCCCCCTCACTCACGCACCCCGTCAAAAGCTCCGGAAAGCGGCTGCGCTTAGCCCCTCTGGGATCCCCCCTCGCCTGGAACCGATGTTGGGGAATCCCTCTTCCGTCCCGGCGGCTGTCCCCGCTGCCAGCCCGGTCCGTCTTCACTCCGCGTCCTCTTCTCACAGCACTGACTCAGACTCCACTCTCCCTGGCAACGGGAACCAGCAGTCGTCACCCCCTCGTCCACTTTTCTCCCCAACCACATTAATAGTTGGAGATTCAATAATCAGAAATGTCCGCTTTTTTAACGCCGCCACACACTGTTTCCCTGGGTCCACAGTTCCAGTCATACTAAGCAAACTCCCGGCGCTGCTACACTCTCTCCCGTCCTCCATAAAACGAGTGGTTGTTCACGTTGGGTCCAATGACACCTCTCGCAGACAGTCTGAACTGACAAAAACTCACTTTTTAGACCTTTTAAACTTTCTAAGCAGCTGCGGGAAGTCTGTTTTTATTTCCGGGCCGACTCCCACCGTGGCCCGCGGAATAGAAGGTTTTAGCAGGATTCTCAGTCTCCACACCTGGTTACAGTCCACCTGCTCCACTCGCAACATCAACTTCATAGACAATTTTAATCTGTTCTGGAACCGCTCCCCCCTCTTCAAAAACGACGGTCTCCATCCGAACGGGCACGGTAGCCGCATGCTAGCGGCTAACCTGCAGCACGCCATCCATACCACCGCACATGCATGACTGTTTACCTGCCACACCCCCCCCCACTCACTCCGCTCACTCTTCTTCTCCGCCCAAAGCTTCACTGGCAGCTCACAGCTCACTCATGACCACTAGCACCCCCCCCTGGTCACATCAGTCATTACACCCACAACCTGTAACTTTTCACATTCAGACCATCATCACATGCAGGCACCCCCGCCCACCGAGCACAAGACATCCTGATCTGGTCAACCTGCGTCCACTTCCCCGGTCCTCACAGCCCCTCACAATGCAACATCACCTCAAAGTAGCCTTATTTAACACCCGCTCCCTCAACAACAAAAGCCTCATCCTCAGTGAATACATAACAGACAATAACCTGGATTTTCTCTGTCTCACTGAAACCTGGCAAAAACCCCTGGACTATTTTTCATTAAACCAAGCCACCCCCACAGGATACACCTACATGGACAAACCCCGCACAGAGTGCCGGGGAGGTGGCACTGCTGCCATCTACAGAAACAACATCAAGACAACCACCATCTCCATTCCTCCTGCCCCCTCATTTGAACACCTCACCTACAAACTCTCTGGTCCCTGTCCTCTGGTCACAGCCATCATATATCGCCTCCCCAAACCACATCCCTCCTTCCTTTCTGATCTTGCTGACCTTCTAACCCAGCTATCTGCCATCTCGCCATCTGTTCTCCTCCTAGGTGATTTTAATCTACATATTGACAGCACAGACAATAAACCGGCCACAGAATTCCTGGAACTGCTAAATTGTCTCAACTTCACCCAACATATCAACTTCCCAACACACAGCCGTGGTCACATTCTGGACTTGGTCTGCTCCACCAATCTCAACATCCAACAGTTAACCAGCCACAACCTGCATATCTCTGACCACCTGGCTATCACCATGGACATAGACATCCCCATCCCCACCACAAAACAAAACCGGACCATAACCTTCAGAAATCTTAAATCCATCTCTCCCTCTGCTCTCTCAACCTCACTCATCCATTGTCTGTCTGCTTCACCCCGCCCACCATCTGATGACCCCACTGACCTGGTTAACTACTACAACTGCACACTCTCCTCCTGCTTGAATCAGCTTGCCCCCGCTAAAACAAAAACAGTTTCCTTCACTCACTCTGCCCCCTGGTTCACCCCCACACTCCGCCAAATGAAGACCCGGAAAAGACAACTTGAAAGACTCTGCAAGAAAATCGGATTAACAGTTCACCTTCTCGCCTACACCGACCACCTACAACAGTACAAAGAAGCACTCAACGCTGCCCGGACCACCCACTGCTCCCACCTCATCCACTCTGGCTCCAACAACCCCAAGGCTCTGTTCTCCACCATCAACTCCCTTCTCAAACCTCACGACAACACCTCCTCATCATTTACTACTGAAAAGTGCCAATCATTCCTATCATTCTTCCAAACAAAAATCAGCACCATTTACAGTAACCTCAACACCTCCAGGATCCCTCCCATCTCCCCGCCTACCTCCCTCCCTCCCTCCCCGGCCACCACTATCCAGTACCTGACCCACTTCTCTCCAGTATCACCAGCACAACTCACAACCATCATGACCGGAATAAAAACCTCCACCTGCAACCTGGACCCCATACCCTCCAAACTCATCAAGGACTGCCTCCCTGTCATCTCCCCACTCATCATTGACTTCATTAACGCCTCCCTCTGCTCTGGTTCTGTCCCCCAAACCCTCAAACTGGCTGCCATCACTCCCATCATCAAAAAACCCGGTCTGGACCCTGACAACCCAAATAACTTCCGCCCCATCTCCAATCTCCCCTTCCTGTCAAAAATCCTGGAACGTGCTGTCGCCTCACAACTCACAACCCACCTCACCTGCAATAACCTGTTTGAATCATTCCAATCTGGTTTCCGCACAAAACACAGCACCGAGACAGCCCTCCTGAAAGTCACCAACGACCTCCTCCTCTCCTCAGACTCCGGACACCTCACCATCCTCATCCTCCTTGACCTCACAGCAGCTTTCGACACCATCAACCACTCCATCCTGCTCTCCCGTCTGGAATCCTCTCTCCACATCACTGGCACAGCACTCTCCTGGTTTCACTCCTACCTCACCAACCGACAACAGTTCATCAGCATCAACAACTGCACCTCCACCACCGCTCCCCTGTCACAAGGTGTCCCCCAGGGGTCAGTGCTTGGTCCCCTCCTCTTCATCCTCTACATCCTCCCCCTTGGCCAGATCATCCGTCAACATGGACTCCATTTTCACTGTTACGCCGACGATATCCAACTGTACATCTCCACCAAAGCCATCACCAACAACACCCACTCCACCCTCAGCAACTGTCTCACAGAAATTAAATCTTGGATGCAAACAAACTATCTTCAACTGAACAGTGACAAATCGGACATAATCATCATTGACCCCACATCCCGCACTAAAGCCAACCACAACTTCTCCCTCACCTTTGATAACTGCACTTTGTCCCCCTCATCCCACACCCGCAACCTAGGAATCATCTTCGACAGCAAGCTAAGGTTTGACCTCCACATCAACCACATCACCAGGACCGCCTTCTTCCACCTCAAGAACATCGCCCGTCTCCGCCCCTCACTCACTTTCTCTGCTGCAGAAACCCTCATCCATGCATTCATCACATCCAGACTGGACTATTGCAACAGCATCCTCTATGGTTCACCATCCAAACTCCTCAATAAACTGCAATACATCCAGAACTCAGCCGCACGCCTGCTCACCCACACCCGCTCCAGAGATCACATCACCCCCGTCCTCCGTGACCTGCACTGGCTGCCCATCACTCACCGCATACAGTTCAAAATCATCCTCCTCACACACAAAGCACTTAATAACCTGGCCCCCCCCTACCTCACAGACCTGCTCCATCACCACACCCCCTCCCGCGACCTCCGCTCATCCCAAGGAAACATCCTGTCACCACCCACACGGACCAAGCACCGAACCTGGGGGGACAGAGCCTTCTCCATCACTGCCCCCTCCCTCTGGAACTCACTCCCCAAACCCATCCGCACCTGCACTCACCTCCCAACATTCAAGACCATGTTAAAAACACACCTTTTTAAATCAGCTTTTAATACATAATTTCTGTGTGTGTTCTATATTGCTTTCTATGTTTTATACTGTCTTGCTGCTTTTAATTGAATGTCTTGTGTTCTTAACTGCATTTACTGTATGTAAAGTGTCTTTGAGCTTTTGGAAAAGCGCTTTTAAAAATAAAATTTATTATTATTATTATTATTATAAAGCTTCTAACTCGTCTGCACGGCGGAGACAAAACGCCATTTTAACACCAACATGTGCACACACATTTATGATGATGTTGTGAAAAAAACAGTAAGCTTGAATATACGAGGAGAGTCTATGGGTTATATCAATAACAGCGCTTTATTAGCACAAATATCAGGAAAACATATTCTGGCAGTTATACGTGCACGGACCTAATAGTCAACTCAACATAGGGTTGAATTCACTCAAAAGGCGCTTACAACAGAATGCGCAGCTTATTTCATTGAGACTCCGCATGAGTCTGATTGGCTCATTCTATAGATGCAGGCGGAGCGTAATTTTAGCATGCCGCGGCCTGGTTGGAGCGCTGGGTATCTCCACCCACACTGGCTCATACGATCCATCCCTCTGGGTGCTGTCATCTATGTATGTGTGTGTATGTTGTCGAGATGCACATATATCATATACTCCTCCCCTGTGCGGCTTCCGCTAAGGAATGTATCCTTGGTATGTTGTTTGACCCCTGCCCTTGCTGCTCTCTCGCCTGTGCCTGTGTGTGTGTATGTGTGTGTAGTAATTTAAAACATGTGTGATTAGCTCATGTATTTACATTTTTCTCCACAAATCCCCCTTTTCACACCAACTAGGTGTGAACATTTTGTTTAAAGGTACTCTTTTCCTTCCTCGTCTTCCATGTCCAGGCTCCCATCCTATAGTTCCTCATTAGCTAGTAGGGGCATCATATATTTTGGTGGGTCTTTTTCTTTAGTCAGTGCAGTTTGCACTAACCTGGAAACCATGGTTCTCAGACATGGAATGCAGCAGCACCCACAGGTGACTAGTATGGCCAGGAAGATGGCTATTGAGGCTGCTAAAGATATTATTACCGCTTTCCATTTTCCAAACACTACCCTCATCCATTTGGTGAACGGGTCATCGACCCCTGATGCTTCGTGCATTTCTTTAGAGAGTGCTCTTAGGTTTTCTAATGCTCGAGTGACTGAGCCATCTGGGGCCGTGTTATTGGGGATTATGGTACAGCAAAGTTTTCCGAACATGGCACAGACACCCCCTTTTTCAGCTAGGAGCATGTCTAGCGCCATTCTATTTTGCATAGTGATGATCGATGTGGGTGCGAGCTGCTCCGCCAGCCCCTCTACTGCATCCCTAGTGGCATTAGCGAGGCGCAAAAGATTATAGTGGATATAGTTAATGCGGTCTACGTTTTTATTGGGGAGTATCCAGAGAAAGATCGATTCGAACCCTGCCCCTACTTGATTGGCCAATTTATACTCGTCTGGCACGCCTCGAGGGATACCTATAGCGTCCACGTATGTGGTCCCTCCAAATGGGTCTTGCAAGCTTGTGTCCCTTTTAGCAAGTATATGTCTTCTTCTTCGCTGGACGAGGGCGTTAGGTCCTGAGGGGTTTTTTATCACTCGACTGCCTATTAACGTAAGGGGCATCCCTAGTCTGACCATGGCGCAGGTGCCTATGGTGGTGTCGGCCTCTACTCGAGAATAGAGACGCAACCCTCCACAATAGTAAAACAGTCCCGCTCGGGCCCATGGTCCTATCACATCCCCAGATGTTGTCCTATTACACCAATCTGAGGGTATGTTTCCCACATTAACTTTTGGTTTGCTGCTGGTGAAGTTGAAACACTGATACCTGGGATCTTTTCCTTTTATGGCGGTAAAATAGCCGGCCCTAGTTTTATTATCAATGGGTGGGAAGACTGATGCCAGGGATTGGCATCCTGAGGGTGTGGCTTTTCTGGTTAAGTTCATCATACATTCATAACCTACTTTGTCTTTGTCTGGATATAAGGGGGCAGGTTCGACGAACATGGCAGGACGCGCAGCCGCGCATGCTACACATCCCGTCATGTTCTGGCGCTTAGCATTATCCGTAATCCACCTCAACCAAATGTTACTTTCTCCGAAGCCTGTAGTCATCTTTACGACGTCTAAAGGAGTTAATTCTGTGTAATCCTGGGTCATCACTATCGGACTGGTAGTGGGCGGCTTTAGGGCAGTGGAATTAGCTGTGGTCGTATTCGTTGCACTACCTTTACTAGTGGGGGCGTATTTGGGCGGGTATATGTTTACTTGTATTCCTCGTATCTGGTCTTTTCCGGTGACGTCTACTCCTAATGCGATCCATATGCGATTTTTCCCGTGTAGCTTGCCTTAATGTTATTGATAGAGAGAGTGAGCGGATTGCCGGTTGGACTGAAATCTCTTTGGAACGAAATGTGGTCCCAAAACTCGCTGTGTGGGAATCGGGTAAAACCGGACCAAGTCCCAGTGAACTTTGTTACTAGATACCACTCGGGACAAAATGGCTGTGAATGCACCGAGAGCCCAAACCCATGTTGGAAAGCATTCCCAGTGGCCTCGCAGCTCTCCACTATTCGTGGACTATGACAAAGATAGACATCGTAGCCCCGCCAACTTGCTTGGGATTCCCCGCAGTCTATCACGGAGCACAGGTCGAATGTGAACATTGTGGTATCCCCGGCAGTATAATTTAAAACTATTTTAGCACCGCACGCGACTTCGGGGATCTGGAAAGTTTTCGTTTGTTCCCTTTTGGGACGGGTTAGGTAAATGTTGGTGGAATTGTCTCGCTCTTTGTTTATTAGTTCGAGTCCTAGTAGAAGGAGTATTACCGCCACCCCGGTTACACCCATGATCACGGTGCACATCGTTTTCCCCCTTGGGAGATAGTCTGCATATCTCCACCTCCGTCTTTCCTCCGGTGCAACAGACGGATCTCCGGAGAGTCTCCTAAAACTCCTCGGAGTCGTCATTTTGGGCCAAATCTGTTCTCACTTCCTGGAGTGAGCGAGTAGGTGGTGATGCTGGGGCACAATGTGTCAGGTGGTGCCAGGGAGCTCCTGCTTTTCCCTTGACCTGGACCGAGTGTGAAGTAACCTCCTTCACTTCGTACGGACCAGTCCACCTGGGGTCTGTCCACTTTCTTTTGTGAACCTTGACCCTGACCCAGTCTCCTACTTTGACTATCGTCCCCTGCTCTTCGGGATCCTTCTCCTGTGCCTTCTGCACCTGTATTGAGAGAGCTGAGACAAGAGATATTAGTTCTCTCATGTAGTCGGATTTCTCTATCTGACACACATCTAAAGGAGGTATATGTCCTCCATCACGTGGCGGGCCAGGCATTGGCCTTCCCGTCAACAACTCATGGGGCGACAGGTGCGTGCCTCCCCCTTTTGAGGTTCTCATGGCCATGAGAGCCAAAGGGAGGGCCTCCAACCATGTCATCTTACTGCCCGCACATACCTTGGCTATTTTAGCCTTCAACGTTTGATTCGCGCGTTCCACCAGTCCCTGGGACTGTGGATGGTAGACCGAACCAAAACTGTGTGCAATCCCCAGGAATGCCTCCACTTCACTCAGCATCTGATTGTTAAAATGTGTCCCGTTGTCTGATCTGATACGTTTTGGTACCCCGTATCTGGGTATTAGCTCTGTTTGCAACCACTTTATTACTGTCTTCCCGTCTTCTCTATTTGTGGGGATTGCTTCTACCCATCTTCAAAATCTGTCTACCATTACCAACATGTACCTCTTTCCCTGTACTACGTTCTCCTGTCCCATATCTGTATAATCTATACTAATATCTTGGAATGGTGCGAGAGGTACGGGGTAGGATCCCATGGGCGTTTTGAATGGTTTTCTTGGGTTGTGGTTTCCACAGACGACGCATTCTTCGCAGTATAGTTTTGCCATGCTGTCTAGGTGTGGGTGCCACCAGAGTGCTGAAATGTTCAACAGTGTTTGTCTTTGTCCCTCATGGGTTGGTCCATGGGCTTCTTTTAGTAGGGTCGCTACTAGTTTTGCTGGTGCCACTATCCTTCCATCATGTGATCTCCAGAGACCTTCTTTCTTTGTGGCCCCCTTTTGTGTCCATGTCGACCATTCGTACGGGCCTGCTTGTTCTTGTATCTTTTTTAGGTCCTCTTCGGTGAGTTTAGGTTGGGGGGGCGTCAGCCTGAGTACCATTTGCTTTGGCTGATATCCTCCTGCCTTTTTGGCCGCCTGATCTGCAGCCTCGTTTCCTTGATTGATCCTGGTGCCTGTTTTCTCATGACCTTTGCACTTCATTATGGATACTCCTCTTGGTAGGGTGATTGCTTCCACCAGCTCTTGTATTTCTCTTTGGTGTTTGATTGGGGCGTTGCTGGATGTTACGAATCCCCTCCGTTGCCACATGGGTGCATCTACTTGTGCCGCCCCATGTGCGTAAGCAGAATCTGTAAAGATGTTCACCGTCTTTCCTTTGGCCAGTTTCAAGGCTTCGTTGAGCGCCTTGACTTCTGCCATTTGCGCTGAAGCGGGTTGTGGTATTACTTCTGCTTTGAGCGTCTCATGTCTTCCATTGGGGTGTTGCTGAACCACTGCATATGATGCCTGGTTCAGTCCGTTTTCTCCTCGATAGCAGCATCCGTCAGTGTAGAGCCAGAGTTCTGCTTTGGGATCTATGTCATTTTTCAGGTCTTGTCTGAGCTTACTTTCCTTGACCGCAAGTTCTTCACATGAATGTGGGGTTCCTTTCCCAAAGTTTCCAGCCATGTTCCTTTCGGCTGCGACAAAGGTTATATGTGGCCTGGTGCATTCTCTTTGAATCTTGGTTTTTCTGGCCATGCTGAAAGTAAACTCCTTACTTGCCAAAAACGCTGCAACTCCATGTTGAGTGTGGACCTGTAATGGGTGACACATCACTACATGTGCTGTTTTTTGGAGAGCTTTTGCTACTGCTGCAACATATCTGGCGCACATTGACTGTCCGGTTTCCACTGCGTCAAGTTTTGAAGAGTAGTATATCAACACATTCCTCTCTCCCCCTTTTTTCTGATACAAAACAGCATTTAAAAATGCATTTTGTTCAGAAACATCCAAATGGAACACTTCTGTGTAGTCCGGTGAGGTGAGTGCAGCAGCTTGGGAGAGTACTTGTTTCATGTCAGTGAATGCTTGTTCAGCTTCAGAAGTCCAGGGTAGTCGTTCTGTGAGGTTTCGAGCCCCTACCTCGTTGATCATTGTCCGCAAAGGTTGTGTCCGATTGGAGTAATCAGGTATGTGGGATCGGCTGTAGCCCGTTAGTCCCAGAAATGACAGCATGTCTGCCACCGTGGTGGGCTTTGGATGGTGTAGGATTGATTCCCTGTGGGCCGTAGATACTCCCAATCCTGATGCCGAGATTTGTCGGCCTAGGAATAGGACTTCTTCTCTGCATAGCTGCACTTTTTCTCTCTTGACTTTGTAGCCCTTTTTGTGCAGAACTGAGAACAGTAGGGCAGTGGCCTCCAGGCAGAGGGTAGATGTTTCTGCTGCCAAGAGAAGATCATCTACATATTGGATGAGCACAACCCCTGGTGGCCATTGGAGTTCTAGTAGGTGTGCTTTTAGTACCTGATTAAAGAGACCTGGCGAGTCCCTGAACCCCTGTGGCAACCGATTGTAGGTGTACTGTTTGCCCCCAAACGTGAAAGCAAACATGGCTTGTGATGTTTGTGCCAGTGGAACACTGAAGAAAGCGTTTGCCAAATCTATGACAGTGAAGTATCGAAATGCTGGGCTTAAACTCGTGAGTGCTACGTGTGGGTCTGGTACTGGATGAACATCTGGAGTCGTTACATCATTTATAGGGCGGAAGTCTTGTACCATTCTCCAGCCCTTTCCCCCTGCTTTCTGTACCGGTAATATGGGAGTATTCCATGGGGAGTGGCACTCGTATATTACCCCGACGTCCAGAAGGCCCTGTATCGTGGGGGAAATTCCCTTCATTTGATCTTGGGTTAAAGGATACTGCCGTCGATAAATAGGAGGTGCATCTGGGTCTTTCAGGGTGACAATTACTGGTTGTGTTTCCAGGGCTCCTACGTCATGGGGGGTTATAGTCCAAAATCGTGAGTTCACCGCATTCAAAACCGCTCCGGCTCCTGGGTGGTCCGTACATGGGAGTCCATGTTGTCTTGGCAGTGGTATGTGTTCTGGGAGGGAGACATCCGTGGTATGGGGGCCCGTGAAGCACCACATATCTTCCTCTGGTGGGGCTTGGGCTCCTTGGCGGGGTTTTTGGACTTGGAGCGGCCATGTTGCTTAGATCAGTGAATTGAGATATGTCTACCCCTCCTGTGGGGAGGCCAAAGTGGTCCTCGTTATCTCTCATGAAGTCCCGATCGTATCCACATGCCGCTGATTTAGGGTTGTATCCTCCAGCCGCTCCCTGTTCCTCTTCCTCTTTCTGGCCGCCAATACTGCTGGCAGGTGACTTTACTCTGGTTGACCCTTCCTTCCTTGGGTCGATATGGTTTCCACCACTAGGTGGCTTCGAGGGATTTTTTGTGAGGGGTCCTTCTGGTTCACTTTCTGACCAGGTCTTTTCTGAGCCGCCTTGACTCCTTGATCCTCCAGGGGGCTCCAGTGCCGTTATTCGCTGTTGCAGTCTTTCCACTTCTCTCTTCATTTCCTCTCTGTCTTGGTCTTGTACTAGGACTTCCACGCCGGCCAATGTTAGTACTGGTGCTTGTACTGCTGTGTCTGTGGTCTGTGCAGGCATTAATCTTTGGTGGGTGTAGGGAGGTGGGGCTGTTGGGGGAGGTGTCGTTTCTGGAGGCCCAGTTGTTAACTTCTCTGGCAGGACTGGATATATGCCCCCTCCCCCTCCCTGTGTCTCTTCATGTTTGTCTCCCCTCTCCATTCTTCTCTGCTGAAACAGGTCTTTTAGCATTAGATTTGTTACTCTTGTCTCTTCTTCTTGTTCTTCAAACATCTTTTTGAGTGGTTTGAAAAATGATCGCTTGTCCTTTTCAGCCTCCATGTTCTGTCGAGCTCTCTCTAATCTTTGTTTGACATCATTCACCATTATATTAATAGCTTCTCTTGATGGCAGCCCGTCCTTGGTGATCCATCCCTTTATCTCCCACCTTTTCGCTACTGATTTAACTATCTTCCCATCTCCCTTTTTACTTCTATCCTCAGTCATAACTCTAGCCTTCAAGGTCTCTACGAAGTCTTCCATTTCCCCCTCGTTCAATCCCTCAATATAATCAAAAGAATCGCTCCTAACGTTACCCAGACCAGCCCAAATCCCACTAGGTTTATTTAACAGACTCGTCTTAATAAGTTTTTCTAGTTCTAGTATCTGTCTACTCACTACCGTTATCGTTGGTGTGTGTGTTTCTGCTGTTGCTGCTGAGTGGAGAGTGTCACTTCCTAGAGCGTGCAACAGGGTGTCGGCTGCTTCCTCTTCTTCTTTGTTATCTATCTCTCTGAACTCTTCTATGTCTATGTCAAAAAACTCCATGCCATGTCTAAATTTTATTGTATTACAACCACTGCCTACGCTTCTCTACTCGACAGCGCGGTCCCGGAGGAATTGTATCGATCTCCAAATTACAAAGTACTATAAATTTCTATTGTATTACAACCACTGCCTACGCTTCTCTGCTCGACAGCGCGGTCCCGGGGGAGTTGTATCGATTTCCGAATTACAAAGTACTATTTATGCAGTCTGTTGGTTAACCCAAAACACGCTATGTTCGTTAATAGAGTGACTTAATTATGTGCAAGAATTCTCATGCTTCACGGGGTGTGGTGGGTCCGCTCTTCACGATACTGTACACATAAAAGCCCTTCTATTCGTCCTTCATCTCGTGTTTTCTGTTAGGTTCAGTCACACATGTGTACACACTATGGCAGGTTTATTTTATCACTTTTACAGAATATGCTTTTCTTCTGTTCTTTTAACATTTTATCCTTTAGTTAAATTTTGTCTAAAGTATTCATACTCACACTCGGTAGTTGTTGATCACCTAATTTATATTTTTCAATTTACAGAATTCAATTAAATAGGTTTCTGCTTACCTTTTCGGTTGAGCGCTCAGTGATCAACGTTCCCGAGAATGGATGAATCCTTCTGGCCTCCACTTTCTTTCAGGAGACCCCCCTCCTTCTGCAAGACAGGAGGTAGTTGTTAAAATTCTTTCCTCCTCAAGCTTTTCTCCCAACCATCCTCTGCTACCAGATTTGTTGTGAAAAAAACAGTAAGCTTGAATATACGAGGAGAGTCTATGGGTTATATCAATAACAGCGCTTTATTAGCACAAATATCAGGAAAACATATTCCGGCAGTTATACGTGCACGGACCTTATAGTCAACTCAACATAGGGTTGAATTCACTCAAAAGGCGCTTACAACAGAATGCGCAGCTTATTTCATTGAGACTCCGCATGAGTCTGATTGGCTCATTCTATAGATGCAGGCGGAGCGTAATTTTAGCATGCCGCGGCCTGGTTGGAGCGCTGGGTATCTCCACCCACACTGGCTCATACGATCCATCCCTCTGGGTGCTGTCATCTATGTATGTGTGTGTATGTTGTCGAGATGCACATATATCATATACTCCTCCCCTGTGCGGCTTCCGCTAAGGAATGTATCCTTGGTATGTTGTTTGACCCCTGCCCTTGCTGCTCTCTCGCCTGTGCCTGTGTGTGTGTATGTGTGTGTAGTAATTTAAAACATGTGTGATTAGCTCATGTATTTACATTTTTCTCCACAATGACAATGACTGTAAAAGGCTCTATAGCAAGGGTCACTAAGAGGTGGAGCTTGGCCCAGATCCAGACCCAGACCCCGTCCTACTTGGACCCAGACCCATAACTGATAGATCATTGAGAATTATTAAATGATGACGGAGCGTTTTCATTTTACTGCTGCAGCGTTAGCATCACTACACTGGTTCAGATGGTTGGAGGCTAAATCATCTCACTGGTTGCTACTCACAAACACGTAATTACCCAGTAATGCAACAGGGTGAAACGTTAACTCCGAACTTAATAAAATCTGTGCAAACTGGAGTTTCTGTGAGTGACGTTTCTATGGTGACAACTGACGAGACTCACTGACAGCTGACAGATGGATCAGAGAGTGGAGGTGATAAACGTCAGTCAGGTGGGTGAAATCTAGAGCCGATAGATAAGTTCACACGGCTGCTCTCAAAGAGGAACGCTGACAGTGAGAACAGAGCTTTGAATCAAGACAGACTCTTTTCTTCCAACTGGCAGTTGAACACCTGAATGCCTCATATGTTCTGAGACTCTTAAGAAGCACATTTTCAAAGCTGTGTTTTGTATTTTACTGTTATTATCAGAGTACTTGTTATTCATAATTCCTCCAGTTCAATATGAAAACTATAACATTGTTGAAATGTTATTGAATTAAAGCCTTTTTTCTTTGCTCGATGGTTTAAAATCAATACCAGATCTTTGTTGGCACACCAGGTCTGAAGACAGACCACAGAGACGGTTTCAACTGTTGTTTCTTCTCTTTTCTAACGCTTCAATTTCTCTCTCAATCATTTCAGCTCGTCTCTTGTCTTTCTTTTAACGTCCTCCTCTGTCCATCTCTGTCCATCACTCACCCACGCTTATCCCACCCAGTACAACATCAACACAGCAAAAGACAAATATCACTTTCTCTCATTTTAAAAAGTGGACAAATGGACATAAGTCTATGTAAAGTCCCCAGAAGTGACAGTAGTGTGTGTGTCTTCAGTCTGTCAGGTTGTCTCATCACAGAGGACGGCTGTTCTTCTCTGGCCTCAGCTCTGGACTCCAACCCCTCCTATCTGAGACAGCTGGACCTGAGCTACAATCATCCAGGAGACTCAGGAGTCAAGCTGCTGTCTGCTGGACTGGAGGGTCCACACTGGAGACTGGACACTCTCAGGTGAGGACAGATGGACAGACATCAGAATGGTCTCTCAGGTGAGGACAGATGGACAGACATCAGACTGGACTCTCAGGTGAGGACAGATGAACAGACATCAGACTGGACACTTAGGTGAGGACAGATGGACAGACATCAGACTGGACACTCAGGTGAGGACAGATGGACAGACATCAGTAAGGACACTCAGGTGAGGACAGGTGGACAGACACCAGACTGGACACTCAGGTGAGGACAGATGGACAGACACCAGACTGTACACTCAGGTGAGGACAGATGGACAGACATCTGACTAGACACTCAGGTGAGGACAGATGGACAGACATCAGACTGGACTCTCATGTGAGGACAGATGCACAGACATCAGACTGGAGACTCGGGTGAGGATAGATGGACAGACATCAGACTGGACACCTAGGTGAGGACAGATGGACAGACATCAGACTGGACACCTAGGTGAGGACAGATGGACAGACATCAGACTGGACACTCAGGTGAGGACAGATGGACAGACATCAGACTGGACACTCTCAGGTAAGGACAGATGGACAGACATCAGACTGGACTCTTAGGTGAGGACAGATGGACAGACATCAGAATGGACACTCAGGTGAGGACAGGTGGACAGACAGCAGACTGGACTCTCAGGTGAGGACAGATGGACATACATCAGACTGGACACTCTCAGGTGAGGACAGATGGACAGACATCAGACTGGACACTCTCAGGTGAGGACAGATGGAACGACATCAGACTGGAGTTTCTCAGGTGAGGACAGATGGACATACAACAGACTGGAGTTTCTCAGGTGAGGACAGGTGGACAGACATCAGACTGGACTCTCAGGTGAGGACAGATGCACAGACATCAGACTGGAGACTCAGGTGAGGATAGATGGACAGACATCAGACTGCACACCTAGGTGAGGACAGATGGACAGACATCAGACTGGACACTCAGGTGAGGACAGATGGACAACAGCTCCAGACTGTGTCTCCGTCTCTGACTGAGGAACTGGGGTTCATGTTTAATGGTGGACCTGATTGAGGTCTTTGAACGTATTCCTGCAGGGTGGACCATGGGGGACAGCAGAGACTGAGACCTGATCTGAGGAAGTGTGAGTATGTTTTCAGTAACTCAGCTGCTCCAGATTTGAACGTGTTCATGACTGAAATCCGATGATCACGTTTCTATCAGGATGTAGCGTTTGTTTCTTCGTGGCTGTAAAGATGTCGTGTTGTGTTCACACCAAACGCCACATTTTCACACTCAATTACACACAAAGTCAACGCAGAGACACAAACGGATGGCAATTCCTGCCGGACGACAACGGAGACGTGTTTGTGTGAGTTTAAATATTTCAACTCAAGAGATAAATTCCTCTGTGTCTCTAAAGCGTCTTAGCTTTGAGATCGTCCTCCTGTCGTCCCTGAATCCTAAATGGAGGAACCAGATGTTGTCTCCTGGGTCTGTGGTCCCCTAGAGGTCTACAATATTAGCTCACATTAGTCCAGAGACCAGACCAGACTATGTGAGGAACCAGAGAATGTCTGTGGTCCCCTAGAGGTCTACAATAGAAGCCCACATTAGTCCAGAGACCAGACCACAGGTCGGTCTGGTTTCAATCTTTAGTAATTTAAGGCCAAACTGTGATATTTTTTGATAACGATGTAATTTTGTCGTGTTTTTGTTTTGTCTGTTGATCGTCAGTGATCCAGAACAGACAGTTTGCGTTCTCACTAATCCAACTTTCCTAACGGCTCTACATATATTACACTAATTATACACATATATAGAAACCTGTTCTCCAGGCAGGACCACACGGCCTCCCACAAAGAACACCCCCACTCCACATGGCTGACTGGTCAACACACACAGCCGCCATCTTGTAACACTCACACACACACACACACACACACACACACACACACACACACACACACACACACACACACACTTGTATAGTATTTAGTTAGATAGGCCACTTGGACTTAGTGTATGTTTCTTTGTTTATTGTTAATAAACCCCTTATGAACATACTGATGTGTTTATTAATGTTGTATAAGAATGAATGATATCAACCTCTTCTCTGTGAAGAATTCACAAATCCTTCAACTGTTTGTACTCATATTCTAATAGTTATTAATTATTGGCATTTGAGTACAAACTCCTTAATATTGAGACTAAGTATTGATATTAATAATTATCTATTAATAACAGAATCTGCTCCTGCTAGTTCCCCAACACTGTGTTTTTCTCTGCGATCCAACAAAACACACACCACTACACACCGGTGCCTATTTATCAATGAAATGTATGACGTGACCCATCACCATCAAGTTACCGCCCCCTTGTGATGTCATATACTAATACCCAAAGTATATTTATTAAGCTTTTAAAACACACACCAAAAAACACCCAACTGTCTCCAACAATAACCTTTAGCTGCATTGTGTTTGTTCTCTCCATCAGATGAATGTGAACTGGAACTGGACACAAACACAGTCAGCAGAAACCTCAAACTGGACGACAACAACAGGAAGGTGACATATGTGTCAGACGACCAGTCATATCCAGATCATCCAGACAGATTTGTCTCACAGCCTCAGCTGCTGTGTAGAGACGGTCTGACTGGTCGCTGTTACTGGGAGGTCCAGTGGAGAGGACATGTTGGTATATCAGTGAGTTACAGAGGAACCCAGAGGAGAGGAGACGACTCTGGGTTTGGATGTAATGATCAGTCCTGGAGTCTGTCTTGTTATGATGGTGGTTACTATGTCTGTCACAAAAACAAGCGAACACTCATCTCCTCCTTCTCCTCCTTCTTCTCCTCCTCCTCCTCTGGTGTGGTAGCAGTGTACTTGGACTGTCCTGCTGGCACTTTGACCTTCTACAGAGTCTCCTCTAACAAACTGATCCACCTCCACACCTTCAACACCACATTCACTGAACCTCTTTATCCTGGGTTTGGAGTCTGGGATGGATCATCAGTGTCTCTGTGTCTCTGAAACTGTTCACAACAAACACAAAGCGGTGTGATAACATTCAGAGTCAATGCAAAGATGTGAATGAAAACATTGCAGTTTGTAATCAGTCAGGTTCATTCCTCCTTGTACTTGTTGTAAATGTATTAATGCTTGTGTAAATGTACTTAAATGAATGGAGTATATCGGGATGGCTTTGTCTTTAGACTGAACCTTGTCGTGTTGAGGAACATGCATTAGTGACTGGAGCAAATAGTTGCTGTCCAGTGAAAACCATCAACATGAAACACAGAGCACACACAGATTAGAATAGAAAACATAATGTATTTAACATATTACAAATAAAAAACATATTAAACTGTTTCTTCATTGTTGGAGAAAATGCTCCTGCTAAATTCACTAAGGAATTATAAACTATGATGATGCTGCAGCTGTGATTTTCCATTCATCAACGCTTTATAACGCTTGCTCTTGGGTGATGTTGGGACTTTGAACATCATGAGGGTGTTCTAGTCCTGCTGTATGTGAAAACATGTCCTGACATAACTTTTGTTATGATATGGAACAATAAATAAAATTGCATTTAAAAGAGAATAAACTGTTCTTGAACTGATATTTTAGCAAAAGTTTAATTAAACCATATTTAAAAACCAGTGTGACGATCGTAAGGAATGAAAATGAAAACAGGGCTGATGTTTGTTTCATTTCCCCGAGTACAGTCCGATACTATAGTATATTGAATGTGGAGATTAGTCCCATTATTATCACTCTGTTGTGTTATTATTTCTAATACCTGCATCAGTTGAACTTGGTACAACTTGTGCAGGAGGCCTGCTGAATGTTGTGTTCCCAACGACTCGTCTTCGTGTCCAGAGATACACAGACCAGCTGATGAAGACGGCTGCATGATGTATGTGAACGTGTCTGGGTATAAATGTTGACTTTGCTGCAGTGAACCTCCGTTGAATTGAATCCGGCGTCACCAACAGGCTTGGAAGAAGAGAAGCGTCCGCTGGCTGCATCTCGGCTCTGGGCAACTCCGACACTGCGGACGCAAATAAAGGTCGGAGGCGTTTTGCCACTATTTTATCGTCAGCTTCACCTCGGCCTAGACGCAGTGAGTAACACATAATATTCTCCAAAAGGAAATTGATTAAGATCAAGATGAGAGAATGTGTGGATTCAAATCAAACGACTGAAATAATAAAAAGACAAAGCTCTGTGTAATAAGGAAGTTGCATGAGAACATGGTCAAATAAAATGAAACTGCAAGCTCTGTCGTGACGGGCCCTCGCTCATATGCGGTCATGGAGTGCCTGCGGTCACATGGCAGTGTCGTGGACGCCTACCCCTGCTGGGCCGCCTCTTGTGGTGGGTTTAGACACAAGTGATCGTCATTCAAAGCCATGTATAAAGTCATTCGCAGGTGTGGAAAGTTTCATGACTGTTGATCTGGTGTTAAACAGTGACAGAGGTCACATCTTCTCCATGCCTTCCTGACATCTCTCAGAGTCCCCTTAGTGTTTCCCCTCACCCTCCCCCACTATTTACAATGACAGTGCTGATACGCAGATGGTTAAAAAACATTTTTTGCCCACTTCCTGTTGACTTTAGGCAGTGGGTCCAAGAGGCTTTTTTGTACATCTTGGGATGTCACGAGAGGCTGTGTCCTGGAGAGGAGCTATATTCCCCACAGATGGCTTCAATCTCTGACTGCTATGGCTTCACCTGGTGGGGGAGTTCGGAACTCCACACCAACACACCAACACACCTGAGGCTGATCAGGGACTAATTGACTGCAGGGCTTTTGAGGGTTGGAGACGCAGGGAGTGCGAGGGTGTGTTGGTGGAGAAAGGCTCGTTGGCTGAATGCTCTGGAGAGGACCAGCCAGACCATGAGTGTGACCTGTGGGGAACTTATCATTTGGATTACTTACCTGGAATACTACAAGAGGACGGTTTATTGGGAGGATCTGTACCTAAGTTTGGATTTTCACTGTTGAAGGGCTGAAGAGACATTATTTGACTTTTGATCACTGGAAAGCAGCCGCTACCTTAGTTATAGTTTGAGTTTGAAAACTATTTCTGTTAATTCCCTAAAAACATTATTAAATCCTTGTTTATACCCTAACTTGTGTCCTTGCACTGCTTGAGTTATCCCGCTGAGAGCCGTGTAGACTCTCATGACATCACAATCTCCACATGGGCTATCTAGGAAAAAATATTTTGTGTGTGTGCGCCCAACCTAATGGGGGGGGGGGTCACATTTCATGTCGCCATTAGGTGGCGCTCTGACTATGAGTCAATATTGCAGTGCAGACGTGTTCAGGACGGGACTACTCAAGTATGAATATTTTGGAGCAGAAACGCTTAAGTTATAACAGCTTTGATGCTTTTGGCGAAGGTTCAAAATAGTAGCACAGTCATGGCATCACCCTGGCCACACCCTAAATATTCTGGACATCTTTGGATAACTTTTTGTCCTTAAGGCCTTTCCAACCATATATCCAATGTTGGTATTAATCGGATCAACGGTTAGTTCAAATACAACCCCTGTGAATGGCCAAAAATGGACATAGGCTTCGAGTTTCGTGATGATTGGCCCAAAGGTTATGTTGTCGGCGCTCGGGCCCTAACAAGCCAACTTATCCTGATGCAAGATCAGCTTTTTAAATCCCCCGGTGGCGTGTCGTGCACATAACACGCCATGAAAACGTAATTTCTGATCCGGCTTGCCTCCTCTCCCCGTTTAGATGGAGGTTGACTCGCCTTGTTTCTCCTCTGTTATGGTTTTGAGACAACCTTCATTGCTGCTCAGAGGAGGAACGCTGTGGGGAAAAGGAATGATCATGCATAAAATGAGCTATAGATATTCTATAGTTATGAAATTAAACCAGAAACAGCATTGACAAAATGTAAAAGTTTATTTACAATGCAATCAGTATTTGTATAAAAGGCACGTGTGGAAGGAAATTTCTTGATGCTTACTGGACATTACATACTATCCCTGTGCTTTAAATAAAAATGCCTGATCTGAGTGCTATGAAGAAAATATAGATGAATGCTGTAAATATAATCCTGAACCAATAATCGGTAAGCTACATTCCGCCACTGTAGATGAGCATCACAGAGAGAAGCATTGAATATCATAGAGTATAAACAGTATAAACATGATCATATATGTGCATGTTAGAATAACAGTTTACATTCCTCCTGCAGTCCCTGGGGTTCCAGACCCCATGTAGAGGTACAAAATCAGTCATTAATCTCTTTCTTGTGTCGTTTCAGCTAGTTGCTCTTTGTGGTGATGCATGAAAACTGAACTTTGTCCTTCCCTCCATGCACTAATCCACATTCTATTTTGTTCATATGAGTTTCAATCAGATCAGCATTTTAAGTGAGACCTGAGATTTAAACTCCTAAATGTTGTTTGTCGATACAGTCGCCATAGAGATGCTGTTACCATAGCGATACAGCAGCTGTGATGACGGAGCAGTTACAAGCTAATGAGACTCTCCTTGTCTGCCTCTGGCTCGGCAGCGTCCACGGCTGGTATAAAGCTTTCTGCACGAGGAGCTGGAGGCGGGTCGGTGGGGCAGCTGCGGGCCGGCGGCGGCTGGGTGATGGGCTGGTCGATGGGGTGGTAGACGAAGCAGTAGTCTCCAGGTTGGGAACTGTTCTTAACATTGAGGGCCACCTCTGTAGGAGCCAGGAGATGGTGAACACCGTCCATATACACGCTGAGCATGTAAGAGTCTGGGGGAAACAGAATGATAACGTAATGATGCTATAACAGTAGTCCAGGGGCCCGTTTCACAAAGCAGGTTCAACAAACTCTGAACCTAACCCTGAACTCTGAGTTGAACAACTCTGAGATGGGCAACTCTGAGTTTTCGGTTTCAGAACAGTGGTTTTTAATTAGTTCAGTCAACTCTGAGTATGTAAACTCTGAGTTACGCGCGTGCCTGCCGACTCTACAAAGCCATCATCAATGGAGGTCCGATACTATGATTCACCATGGCAGCTGGGAGAGCGTTATTAGATATTACTGAGTGTTTATGTAGAAAACGAGCTCATCCTTAGAAAGCGGAGCAACGTAACTGCAGCAAAGTAGAGATAGTTGGCATGGCAGACAATTACGGCCCGATCTAATGTGTATAACTGAATGAAACAGTCTATTGATCTAAAGGTAATAAGTCTTTCATTTCAACCTTGCAGAGAGACACTGTGGTGTAATGGTTAGCAACGCCGCCCACGGTGTAGGGGACAGGTGTTCAACTCCTGTAGTTCACAAAGCAGTTCATTGACTGAATTATCATTTTCATTGGGTGTAATCCCCCCATGCCCAGAAAGAAAGTGGCGTCAGTTGAAAGCAGAAGAATATTGCGCAAATACGTTAACTAAGGCATATGATTTTAATCATATTTCACATATTAAACAGTAAATATAAGCAGGTATGTCAACACAGAAATGTACTTAAACATTTCATAAATCTCCCGTTCGCAAAAACACTAGCTCCGCAAAGAATCTGGTTGCGGATTATGTCCACGATATGAAATGTTGAAAATGTCGGAGAATATTGTTTAGATAATATCTAATGTGTTTGGAAGGAAAGGCAATCAAAATCCTCTCCCGACGCAAAGCTGCTAGAATCACTTTTATTTCCATATCGATTAGGTTGACGATGATGAAAGGACGGCACATTTTTTCAGAGTTGGTTCAGATTCTGGAAAAAGGCGGAGACATGTAGGGAGAAACTCAGGGTTCATGGAAGCAAACCTGCTAGCGAGCAGGTTAGGTTCACGGAGTATGTTACCCGGGTAACTGACTCAGATTTATGCTGAACTGGCTTTGTGAAACCGAAAAACCAGAGTTTTCCTAATCTCAGGGTTAACTAACTCAAGGTTTTCAGTAAACCTGCTTTGTGAAACGGACCCCTGTACTACGAAGAGAGTTCAACATACCCAGGGTATCTTTAAGAGATCCAGCTTAAGTAACCCTAACAAAGGCAATCGGAGATAAGCGGTCACACGAAGCTGAGGGGTATTCCATCAAACTCGCTAAGCGCAAAGCCGGGCTAATTTCAATAAGCCTCGCTACCTGCAATTAAAAAAATATGAATAAATCGTTTATTTTGTTTAAGACCGACTGGCCATATGATTGTTTAAAGCCCCCAGTTGGGTGAGTGGTGATGCACATGCCCTCGAATGTGGGCATTGCAGGTTCACATCCTGGCGAAGACATTTTGTGTATGTTTTCTTTTTTTTTTTGCCTGTCTTTAGATCAGAGAATTAGACCATTAATAGATTCATTGAATGTGTTCATTGAATTGTTGAGATAAATGAGTTGGTCAATGTAGATGCATTTACTAGGCCCATCTAAAAAAAAGAGAGAGAGAGAGAGAGAGAGAGAGAGAGTTCCAGCCAAAGAAATAAGTTTCAGAAAGTTCCACAGACGTGAGTTGAACCTTGGCCGGCCGCGTACAAAGCCGGCGCATTACCTCTACACTATCCTCACGTTCAAGAACTCTTTGTCAGTGTTATATTAGAATATGTCACTCTTACGGTACTTACACATTTAATCGCTCGGCAATTCTTGCCCAAGCAGCCTCGCAATGTTTATTTATCACTACAGTATTCCCTTTATTGGTTATAATGGGTTTGTACTCCTCGTACAGTTCCATCAATAATTTTTGCTCTGGTCTTTTCTGCCATTTTCTCGATGATTCGACATTCACGATTCTGGTCTGGCTTCATATCCCGTGAACGGCGTAACACACGACAACGTTAACCTGGCTTGAATTAGCCTCAACAAGGCGCGGCTGAAATGCGTTAATGGAATGGGTTTAGCTGCAAGTGGAAGTTGGCGTTAGTTCTAACCAGGCTTAACCAGGTAAGTGCCGCTTTAATTAGCGAGTTTGGTGGAATACCCCTCTGGTTATCAACTCGTTAAGTCAACCCAGGGTTTACCTGTCCAGCTATGAGCGCGTGCACATGAAAGAGGCGGCGTTTGCAGCATTTGACCAATCACATACATGGATCAGTCTACAGCAGCGGAGCGGCGTATTTCATGTACGAGGAGCGAACCATAATCTTACAGAAATACGAAGAAGTTAAACATATAATGCAGGCAAAAAGCAACAGTTTCATCTGCCAAATGCAGGAAGGACAGCTGGCAAAAACTCACCGACTGTGTGAACGCGGAAGTCGTATCAATAGTATTAGTAGTATAATATGACTGCCCCATCATAAGGACACTAGTAGATCTGACTGATTTGATTATAACAGTAGCTTAGCTGATAACTTAGTGGTTGTGTTGACGCCCCATGTACCGGGGCTGTCTGCAGCGGACCTGGGTTTGAATCCGCCTTGCGGCCGTCTTTTAAATCATATCATCACTCTTTCTTTAGTCCCATTAACTCTTATGATGTCCTTCAGCAATAAAAGGCCAAACACATAACTTTAATAATGATTTGTTGCTTGGATGTATTCTTATAACGTAGTTTATGACAATATTAGCCTCATTCTTTCAGCTGCAATCCCAGCGGTATAAAACGGACTTGGGAGCAAATCAAATAAATATAAAAACATAATTCAAAGTGGTAAGTATAGGCTGTACGCTGACAAAGAAAAGTCTTTCCCTCCAATGAAAATCTGTATCTCTCATATAAAACATCGTCAGGGACAGAAAAAGGGTTTTGCCGGTCTCAGTACACTCTATAGTTCTCCTACGAGACCCTCTCACGATCCACCAAGCTTCTTTTTTTTTATATCCGCGCACCAAGAGAGCTGATTGGTCAGTAGGCGGTGTGTTTCTCCACGTTGATCTCTTATCAGGAACATAACCTGCTCCGGAGCAGGTTAGCTCCACAGCGTAAGTTACCATGGCGATCTACCCCGGTAAGAAGTGAACCAGCGTCGTAGGACGGAAAACACAGAGTTAACGCTTAAGTTACCTCGCTAAGCACAAATCCTGCTTCGTAGTACAGGCCCCAGTACCAGTAACCTGTCAGCCTGCAGCCAGACATGCTAACATGGATGAACACACACACCACTCCCTGGAAATGAACACACTGGAATGTAAACGTATCACTTTTATCCAGGCATGTTTTAAAGTAGTTGGACTGGCTCTGATGGCTCAGCATCAACTGCAGGAGGAGTGTTTTAGAAACACTCAGGGGTTTACACATCTTTAGTCAAATAATACACGTAAATCCACACATGCATTTGTTAATGAGAAGAAAACCTGCCATCGTCATCCTCTTCAGGCACACAGCGCAGTTCCTCCCATGTTTCCCAGAGACAAACCTCCCAGTCAGCTGGCGGCGCTCTGATGGCGTCCTCCTCCCTGGTCCCCGACTCACTATTCTGAGCCGGGGTCTCGTCCTCAGACCCTCCCTTTCTGATTCCGGCATCGACACCTGTGAGACGGTGGAAACAGTGAAGTTTAAGGTGCACCGGAGGACTGTGGTCCAGTATCTCGTCCGGGTTCAGGACCCTGACACTCTGGTCAGGACTATGATGGCAGCTGTGATCAGCTTGGCTGTCGGCTCGCTGCTGCTGCTCTTATGCAGCGGCGTCGCGATCAGACGCCTAAAGGCCAACGGCTCAATCAAATCAGCCGTGGCAACGAAAACAACAACAACAACAACAATCAACTGATCAGTGTGACGCCGTCGTGTCACTACGACCAGATCACGGAGGGATGCGTGGAGGAAGGGCTGCTTCACTGTGACATCTGTACTCATTCTCCGCTGGTGAAAGGCGGACTAACCCCTCAACTGCTCTCCACTTTGCTTCATTTCTTACAGGAAAAATTAGTTTATGAGACGTTTAGACAAGAAGTCAGCAGCTCTACGACTCAAATGTCTGCGTCTGCGTTGTGTTCCAATAAATAAACCAAGTGGACGTGTCACAGTTTAAGCCAGTCGATTACAAAACACTAGAAGAAGTGGTGCTGCATCCAAAGACCTCTACCTGTTGATTTGATAGTTTACCAATAAACTTTATGTTTATGATTGTATTGCTTCAGATGTATTGCATTTCGTCAATAGTTCCCTTGTATCTGCCCATGGGCCTTGAAAGCTGCAGATGAAGCCTCTCCTAAAAAAGAATGACCTTGATACCTCAGTCCTCAGGCCCTACAGGTCCAAATCCAATCTGCCCTTTCCAAGTCAATTTATTGAACAGTTTGACTTCCTCAAACAACAACAATTTCAACAATTTGGATTTCGAACGAATCACAGCAAAGAGACCGCCTTAATGAGGGGTTGAAATGATATTGGTTTTCGTACAGATTGCAGCAAAATCTTCGTTCTAGTTGTACTGGACCGTAGTGCTGCGTTTGATACAGTAGACCACGACATACTGGTAGGCAGCCTGGGAACATGGGTGGGGCTGTCTGGCACAATCCTAAACTGGTTTAAATCATACTTGAGAATCTGGTTACTTCCTGGTGTATGAGATCTGCTACACATCGTCCCGTCGTCTCTCCTACATGTGAACAGTTTGGTAAGTGACAGTTTTTGATATTTCAAACATACAAGAACGCGACAATGTTCAGTCTTTACTGCAATAAATGTACTGAAGCTTCCACCTGAATGCATCAGTAAGAATAATCTAAGCTTATAATGTATTATAGTACAACACTGGGCTGTGTACTTTTACTGTGGATACTTTAAGTACAATGAGCTAATTACAAGCAGAACTTTCATATTTACTAACAAAGTATTTTTACTGTGAAATACAGTAAATAAAAACATACTACAGAATTACATGTCACCTAATAAACTGTAAAGAAAAACAAAGATTGTAAATGTTAAAAGAAGTCCGTAAACGAATAAATTCACCCAAGGAGGAGATCAGAGACAGAAGTAAAATCGACGTCAGACTTTAATCTTGGCCAAGAGGAGCAGTTACAATGCAACAACGTACTGTATGAAGATGCTACAGAGGAAGTGCTCAAATCAGTGTTGTGACTTGAGTCTTTTAAAGGTCCAGGAGATAATGTGTCACTGACAGTTAACCTTTGTGTAGAACCAGACATCCTGACTGCCAGGCCCCTGATAACATTTAAATTCAACGTATGTGATTCAAATTCAGTTTTTAATGCAATAACGGAAGTCGAGCAATTCTAATTCAACTATAAATTATGCAAACTCGTTTCTATGTCGTATACTATGGCCCTTCGGTTGATGAATGACCAATGAAGATAATAGTTGCATGGTAGCAGTGGCGGACTGGGACTAAAAAACAGCCCTGGACTTTGACTCGGCCCAGCCCACAACGGATGCGCGAAAACTCAAAATACTTAAATCTTAACCC
Source organism: Eutrigla gurnardus (assembly GCF_963514095.1). Classification (NCBI taxonomy): domain Eukaryota; kingdom Metazoa; phylum Chordata; class Actinopteri; order Perciformes; family Triglidae; genus Eutrigla; species Eutrigla gurnardus. The sequence continues at coordinate 7,341,504 of NC_139921.1, read as the reverse complement.
ATGATATTTTACCTTCTAAATTATAGCATTATCACTGTTGACTAAAAGTTGTGTTAAGAGCATAGTATAGAATACTCACTGAGAAATACACAACACTCCTTAAATGTCTCTCTGCTGAACAATACAATGCAGGTGAGGTGACTGCCTGAAACACACAAACACAAATGGTATGAGTTATGATAAATCACAATGTAAAGAGGCTGTGATTATACAGTTAACTTGAATACTCACTGAGAAATAAACAGCACACTCTTCAAATGTGTCTTAATGAACAGTACAATGGTGACTGCCTCAAACTATGCCAGCAATGATCTGAAGCATCTTAACAGCTCAGTGCTGGGGGAGAAGAAGTTTCTTCAGTAGGTTGCTTTTTTCTGCAACTTTGTCTGTGACCAAGTCATTGTCAAGGGACATGAGGATGTCTTTCTCTGTGGTCATAAGCATGAATGCTTCCAGGTGTTCTTGTGACTGTGTGCTCCTTAATCGACTCTTGATGCGTTTGAGAGCAGAGAAACTTCTCTCACAAGCTACCTGTGTCACAGGCAGAGTAAGGAGGAACTTGTATCCTAAGCCAAGGATGTGATAGGCATCTGTGAAGAGGTTGTAGCGTTGAAGAATTTTGTAGCAGCAGATTGGGCATTCCTTACAAGACTTGCACTGTTTGTTTTGTACAGCTGTCTCCTTCTCATCATCCTCATCCTCATCATCAGAACCATCCCCTGCCATCCTGACTTTATACTCTTCAAGTGCAGACATTTTAAGCCGTGGCCACTGGGTTGCCAGCAGTGTTGGGGCTAGTTACTTTAAAAAGTAATATATTACAGATTACATATTACTCTCAAAAATAGTAATGCCTTACACTACTATATTACTCCCTGGAGAAAGTAACTAGTTATATTACTAGTTACTTTTTTTCTACTTGCTCTAAAATTGCCTGAGATGCATAAGATGGAAAGAGAGCAGACAAAGGAGGAGTCTTCTTGAAGGTCTTTATTAACCCAACAACAGACTGGCCTACATGCTGTTTAACTTCCTCAATTAACATTGTCTAGTGCAAATACAAACAAGTGTACTTGTGCAATCAAATACAAAGAAATATTAACTTCCTTAATGTTTAATCAACAGTCTAGTGCAAACAATCAGTTTGATTGTAAATTTATAACAAGTACAAACAAGAAATATTAACTTCCTCAAAACATAAATAAAATCTTAAATAAAAAAGACTGGTCTTACCAGCACTGTGAAGAGGAGAGGTAAACTGTCAAAAATAAAACCAAAACACTGCAGAGGAGAGGTAGGTTGTTGAAATTACTTTAAGCATACAACAGCTTCAAAACAAATCAATTAGACTACTACTACAACTACTGTAGTGCAAAATATGAACGTCTTAATGTGTCAGCTTATTAATTTTGGTCAAAATAATGGTTGAGAGTAGCTTTTTTCCCGGGCAAAGGGTACATTGCACTACGACGTTATTTTCCTTTCGTTGCAAATATTGAAAATAGTGGTTGAATTTCCAGCCGTCGAACGAGGTTTTTTGCAGAGCGGTGCCTTCTTCAGGATGCGAGCTAGCAGCAGCAGCAGCAACATGCTCCGGACTTGTTGACTCTTCCATTTTTTACCCATCTGTCCTAGCGGGTGCCGCTGGCGACCAATCGGTGATGGTAAATGATACCTCGTGTCAAACCCCAACCAATCACTGATCCATTCACGCCCCCCCCTCCCCCTCCCTCCCTCCGTGCTGTTTTGTGTGATGCGTGTGTGGTGAAGTAGCTGGTAGCTACTAGCAAATGTAACGCAAGTAACGAGCCCGGAAAATTGTAATATTATTACTATTTTCAGTAGAGTAATGCCTTACACTACTAGTTACTTGAAAAAGTAATCTGATTACAGTAACGCGTTACAAAGTAACGCGTTACACCCAACACTGGTTGCCAGACACTTCAACTCTGACTGCAAATTGACAGCTGTTGCTCTGCTGTCAAACCTGAGCAAGCATTTGCTTAGTTCTTGAAATGTTGAATCAGGCAGAGAGTCTGATGTAGACACTTCAGCAAAGTTTCTCGGATCAAGAAGAGCCAAGTCAGCATAGAGTGTTCCATGAGTGAGAAACCGCCTGTGGATGCTCTGTGTGATTGTATCCATAATCTGGTTATGGACCTCAACTTCATAGGCACTGTTTGCATCTGTGATACCTTCATCAGTTGCTACTTCACCAGCCATCATCTTCCTTTTCCTCTTCCTTTTCTGAGGAAGTGCTGCCTCCAACTCAAGTTCACAGTCCTCCTCCTCCATGAGTTGTGCATTTGCCCACTGGACAAAGCTATCAGCAGCTTGCTTAACTGCCTCAAAATCTCTTGCCATGTTTTTCAGGATATCTTGAGTTGTCATGACCATCTTGTGTGCAGTTAAGATATCCAGCCCACTTGACTGTAGGTATTTTGATAGAGGTGTTGTTACCTCAAATATACGAAGAAAAAGCTGAGCAGTTAGTACTGTTTCATACTTCATCAGCCCATCTAAGTATCCTCTGGCTTTGACACGCGCTGTTGTTTTTAAATTGGTCTGACCTTGAAAGATGCTGAGTGTCATGAGGACATCAATGTACAAAGACTGGTCTGGTCTCCCAAATGACCCAAAGATCTTCTTCAAGGCCAAATCTTTGGCCCACCACCTTGTCTCTCCAATAGTGGAGAGACGTCTGTGTCGACTGTCTTTGCTCCTTTGCTCCCACACATTCATCCTCTGATAGGATTCACCAATGAACACCGCAATCTCATTCATAAGGGAGAAGAGGGACCCGGTAGGTATGGCCACTTCGGTCGTGTCAGCCAGAACAAGGTTTAACACATGTGCATAACACCAAACATGTACCTGGTTTGGGGGCTTTTGATGACAGGAGTGTGGCAAAACCTTTATAATGACCCTGCATGTTTGATGCACCATCTGTAGCATTGCTGACACAGTTACGAATGTCCAGATTAAAACGGTCCATCACATCTGCCAGCAGCTGGACAAAATATTGGCCAGTGGATGCCTCACACTTGACCACTGCAAGAAGCCTTTCCTGAATAGCATCTGTCACATATCTTAATATTACAGAGCACTGCTCGTGGGACATAATGTCCTGGGTTGTATCGATCTGGACAGAAAACATCCCACTTTCAGTCACCTCTTTTGCAATTGTCTCCTGCATCAGCCGCTGAACCGTAGAAATGACAGTGTTCACTGTGGTTTTGGATAACAAAGTTACAGCAGCACCACGACCTCTTGCCTGCTGTGACTGGTGCATCTTTTTACTTTGTGTTATGCATGAGGTGAGGTGTTCCTTGAGGCATACATCATATTTCGCAAGAAGAATGATGAGCTCCAGAAAATTGCCATGGTCAATGCTGGCATCATCGAGAGTGTATGCTCCCTCAGATTTCTTTCCTCTGTAGCTCAGTCCTCTCTTCCCTATGAACTTGACCACATCTATAACGCGTTCTAACACCTGCCGTTTCTTCCTCACTTGATCTCTGTGAGCCGCAATTTGGGGACCATGAAGCAGGCTGGCTATATCTGATTTAGATGCCCTCAAAAAATATGCCTCAGCACAACCTCTGTGCATAATGTTCCTTTCATGTTCCTCCACTCTTTGACTAGTATGTTTCCAGTCCTGCATTCCACTTATGAAGGGATTGGTTTCATTTGGTTTGGCAAATGCTAGACATACTGCACAATACAGTGTATGGTACTCTTCACAGTATGTTAGCCATTTTCTGTCTGTGCCATCTTTGCGTTTTTCAGTCATGGTGTCAGGTGTCAAGTGTTTTGTCTTCCTCTGAGGGTGGTAAGAAAAAAACACTTCTAGGCTGTGACTGTCTGATTTGGGGCGCTCAAAGTAATGCAGGGTAGAGCTGGAGTGAGTGTCATCCTCTCTATGCTCTACCTAAATAAACAAATGAAAGAATGGATTTTGAAAAAACAACAGGGTTTATGTATTATGTATCATCTATTCCATGTAATCTTAAAAATGTATTTATTACTTACTAATTTTAATTAGTTTGTGCAGAAATTACTACACAAAAATGGTTCAACTACTTTTATTAAATATATAATAAATAACTGTAATAGTTTTGTTTCATTTCTGGTAAATGTAGCAACTTGAAATAACATTTGCTAACGTCAGATTACCTAGCAAGTAACCCTAATTTTCCCCCTTTCATACTTACATGCCCTGCACTTGTCTGGGGAACTTCCACCAGCTCATGCATCTGTCCCTCATCTATCTGTCCCTGTGCTGCAGCCTCAGCCTCAGCCTCAGCCTCAGCCTCGTCCTGCACAGCGGTCTGGCTCTCAGAACTGCAGGCGCCGCCTCCAAACTTGCTGCTGCCGGCAGTTGCTGCACTGCTGCCACTGGCAAACATTTCAGTGAGCTTCCGACATTTGGATGCTTCTCTCTCTAACTGCCTAATTTTTTCCCCTCACCTTCTCAGCCCCTCCTTTTTCTTTCCTTTTTTTAGGATTAGCAACAGTATCCATCTCTAGTCTCTCCCATCTGCACTTGCACACGGCTGAGTGACGAGTGAGCTTGCGCATCTATGGGCCTGCAGGCGCATTGTTGCCACCTATCGGTCTGGACATGGAACAACAGTAGATTATAAGAAAGAGAAAAAAAAAAAAAAAAAAACACTGACGGCTGCACAGCGGCCGGCCCGGCGGCCGTCCTGCAGCACCGGCCGTTCTGGTATTCTCCAGAACGTCCAGATGGCCAGTCCGCCCCTGCATGGTAGTCCTCGATAAGGTCCTCGGCTCTCGTCCCCATGGTACTCGTAGTCCACCTCTCTTCATGTTGATTGGGTGACATGGATCTGTTAGTTAAAAGACAAAGTAAAAAATGTCTTCTTGTCAACAACAGTGAAAAAGACAGTAACTACCCACATTCAGAGTTCTACCTCCCTGGGTCAAAATGTGTCAAACCTGTATGTTATTATTAATAACTTGAGGGTTCAGCACAATGTGCTCTGAATGTCCATTATCTCAAAGTTAAATTTGTAAGTGCATTGATATGTATTTAAAAAAGGAACAGCCAATTTTAAGATGTTCTAACATGACAGTTGCATTCACTACGAGTATATATATATTTAATGTGCGTCTCACCTGGATGAGTCTGGACAGGTGGGTCCTCGACCTCTGGCCAACAGCTCATCCCTTCTCATTGAACCATGTTTACAGCTCTGGAGTGTGATGGTCAAAAAGTTAGAATGTATCTGAATAAAAAAGTCCCTCAAAAACATTCTAACCATTAAACAATATTGTGTACTATGTCTATTCTTTCTATGTGTGGCAGGGAGGTAGAGAGAAGTCGGGCACTAGGACCCAGGCAGAGGACCAAAGTCTATAAAATGGGGCGGATAGCTCACCTGGGCCCTTCACTTTAATTGATTCACCTGAGTGAGAGCAGCTGAGGTGCCTGTGGTATGTTCCTTTTGTTTAGAATGTTTCAAAGCATGATTTTAATTATTACAATGTCTAATTAAATGATACTGAAATTAATTATTAAAGGCATTTGTGTTTTAGATTCTGCATGTTCGGTGGGAATTCAAATTGTTTGAAGTGGTTGTTTATATCAGCAAATAAGCCAGGTAGGCTACATACAAAAACAATGTTTTTAACTAGGTTCTTAAGTCCTTTTATGAAATAATGACTTTTTTATGTTCTATTCCAGCCACCTGAAGTAGCAAACCACTGTTTTTCCCATGTTTTCAGATTGTTAGTTTACTTCTTAGCTGGGGCCATTCATTATTTTCATTGTGGGGTTTTCGGCCATGTCGAGGAGGGCAGTGCAGATAGAGTAGCCATCTTGTGTGGGTGTTTTGTTCTAGTTGTAGTGGTTAAGGCCCATTAGCATGCTGGGAATGAGTAAATTGGGGTAGCTCTGGGGTGCAGTCGAATAGTCTTTTTTGCTATTCGACTGCTGGGGTGCAGTCGAATAGTCTTTTTTGCTTAGGAAGGTTCCTAACTGAAGAAGTGACCCGGAAGTAAACAAGTGGCCGCCATGATAAGAGCTGTTCAAATTCTCTAAATGCAAAGAAAAGGAGCTCCAATGCTTCCTTTCAGAGCTCCTTTAGCATAGGATGCAACGGACCTTCCTATGCGATAGGAAAGGAGATCACGCCGTCCCACAATTCTTTGCGAGAGCAACATTTAAAGTGCCGCACACCTCAGCCATTCATGAAAACAAACGATATGTGCATTTGCATATTTAACATGAACTTTCATGCAGACATATAGTAATTGGAATAGTGTCGATAAATGTGTGGACAGTGATAATAATCAAATGTTGTTGTTTTTTTTTCATTTATTTCAATCATGTTACAAATGTTTGACAGAAACGAAACTAAAACCACAAATGAAACGTAAATAAAGCAAACGGTCAAACAGGAAGGAGGAGCTGCTGGACCTGAAGCCGGTCAGTGAACCAGCTGTTTATAAAACCAACATGGGGAGAAGTGGACGACGCGTTTTTTGTAGTCCATTATTGTAGTTTCTCCAGCGCAGACGCACGTCAATCGCCGGTGCCGATCATCAGCTGTCAATCATCAGCAGCATTATAATGACGTAGCTTAGTGAAAGTCCGGTCGGATTCTCTGAGCACCGCGGTCGACTATTCCTAAATCCTTTTGAGTTCTCCTATCGCCTTTCCTTAACCCCGTGACGTTTTCCCCAGAGGTCAAGGAATAGGAGATAGCAATAGGAGTTAGGACCTTATTTTTTGACTATTCGACTGCGCCCCTGGACTAGTTGATTTGGTGTGCAGTGGTGACAACGTCCCTTATTTAGGCAGCACTCTACACCAACCCCCCTCGGCGTGCAGTTTACCCCACCTTGGTTACTTTTTGTTTGCTTTATTTTTTTTATTTGTTTTCATTTATAAGTATACTCAGTTTATGTTAGTCTATGGTCTTGTTGTTTACAGAGTCTATGCAGACAAAATAAAATATATATTTTCCTATACTCAGTCTCTGGTTCCAGTTTATTCTGGGTTTTACACCGAAAAGTACCTGGTCACATATGTAGTATTTTTTGTCTCAAGTTAACATTGTTTTTGTTGTTGGTTTGGTTTTCTAAAGCTAACATTGGTTTTGTGGCATAATGTCGACCCAATTGAATGTACAAACAGTTGTGCTGAATGCCAGGAAAAAAACAAAAAATTCATGTCCATGTATACAAATGACTAGATTGCAATTTCATGACTATTTCACCAATTGCTGTGAGACTTTGTTGGAAGTTCATGTCGAACAAAACGCCAAAGCAATAAACAAAACAATGTAATTTCCTGACCGGAGTTCGAGCTAATCCCGATAACAAAAGAAACAAACAAAAACACATGGACAAGGTCTAACTCCCTACGACAGGACAACAACGATAACAGGGATTCATCCCTACTGCTTCATGTTGGACATTAGTCTGAGCTATTTACAATGTGAATAAAATGTTAGCATTGAAGCTAAAGTTATCTATGAAGAAAAGCTCAAGGATTAACACAAGGACTAAATGCGTATTTGAGTCAGTTGAAATATTTTAACCCGAGCGGTAACTTTGTGTGTCGCTGTGTCCTGAAAGCCTTTGAGATTCTCCTGCTGTCATCTGGACGCTGTACAACTCAAACGGGACTAAAACAATATTGGTCTCACCGTTAACTACCGTTTAGTTTTCAAGAAATGAGGTCCCATTGGAGACACAGGAAGGGGCGGGACTTTGCCTCTCTGTTGTCAGTGTTGCCGTAGTGACAGTGTGCGTCTCTGCCAGCAGGTGGAGACTCTGCTATGAATCAGTGTGAGGACCGAGAGGACGGAGTCCTTCCCTCTAAAACCACCCAGGATGGGGGACATGACAGCCAGACCAAAGCTCAGAGGTGAGACGAGGATCACGAAGTGTCCAGGACTCGGATCACTCCACCATCATGATTCTCAATCAACAACATGAATATACATAATATTAACTAGATCGCTTTATTGAGTTTAAAATTGAACCTTTTTATTATCTGTCTGTCCTGAGGTGAAGAATCAGGTCTTGGTCCAGACCTTTGTAGTCCATGTAGGGGATGATCTGAATCTAGTGTCGACTATCCTGTTGAATCCATTTGTTTTCACTTTGGTGAACAATCACTGAGACCAGAAGCTTTAATTGCCTTCAGTACTTTTAGTAGAAGAAGCAGTACATTTTGATGAGTCATATTAGTCAATATTCAGATTAAATATTAACCTGACATACACCTGGACCAACACTGTAACCTGCTGACACTTCAGCTGATCAGCTTCAAATATTGATATGATAGGAATGAAAGTTTAGCTGGGAAATTCAGATCTTTTCTCTGTTGGTCTGTTGGACCACAAAAACTTAAAAAGACAGTGAGGAGAAAACCTCTTGAAAGAAAAGACTCATAGATTGCAGGAAAAGTTAATGACATCGAAGAGTAGCGGCCAGGCTAAACTAAGCTAAGAACAGAAAAACTCGAGCACCGTCTTCCTCTCACTCAAGGGAGGTTGTAGAGCATTAAGTAAGACACTTTATATCCACCAAACTCTTATTTTAGGTTTTAAGGTAACTTATAATGCCCGAGGATGTGTCTATTATCAGGAGGTAATGGACTACGTGAAGGTCAGAACCATCAGACGCCCAGTGGAGATTTTGCAACCAAAATGCAAAGTTGTTTCACGAGTCATAACTCCGTTTCCCCATCATTGTCACCCCATAAGGTTCTAATGCAACAGAAACATTGTCCACTGCTCCCGTTAATAGGAGGAACCTTAGATACGACTTGGAAATGGATATTTCTAGTCCGCTCAGCTCATAGAACCCTTAGGCGCAGCTACGAACCACAAAGCTAACATTATGCTACCAAAACGCTGAGTGCAGCACTAAGACGGGTGACAGATTGATTCTGACCCTAGCATCAACTCTTAGAGCAAGATTCATCAATATAAAGATAAACAGAGCAAACTGATTCATGAAGCTCAACTAGTTAGAATCTGAAATTGTATTTAATGTATCAGGATGCAGCAGCAGAGACCAGACTCCCCTGGACCTGGACCCAGCTGTGTGTCCATAAAGAAAGACGGGTCTTTGCCTCGCAGTATTACATTCAAAGCTGACCAAGCTGATGATGGAAGGTAAGAACTAAACCTGAACCCCCCTTAGAGGATGAATCGGGTATAGACCAGCCAGAGAAAAGTTAAGAGTCAGTGAGAAGCTAAATTGGCTAACGTGACAGCTACTGCAAGCTAAGCTAAGCTATGCTAAGCTGGGTTTACATCGGAGCTGCTAGAAAACCTGGCATCAGACACCAAGGGGCTCTGACCAAACTGGGTGATGCATTTGGAGTGAGACCGCTTTGGTCCAAACAGGTAAAGAATTCCAGAGGAATCAGGAACAGGCAACAGAATTCAAGAAGCCCAGGAACAGGTACGAAGGGAGAAATGGATACATATCAGGTACTGGATCAGGCCAGGATTCAGGTTTTCATGGGAAGGCATTGGCAACATTGGAACTTTGATCTTCTCTGACTTTAATCCCTCAAGAGGCCATTCAAGGCAAGCAAGCAGCAACCAGAGAGACATTCTACACCACCAGCTACACTATCTGGTCCAAGACCTGAATGAGTTTTACTGCAGGTTTGAGAAGCCAACATTCACACAACCAGTGTATCTGGTATTTAGTATTGTTGTTGGTGGATTCAGGTCCAGATTTTGACATTTAAGTGCAAAGTATTTAAATATAAAATATGCATATACAAATATGCACTCTAATGGTTGAAACTAGATGAAAACTCCAGTTCTGTAAAGTGAAGCCAAGGCTGAAGTGCCTTAAACTGCCATTCTCTCTGGTTGTATAGAAGTATATGAGAAAATGGTCCTACTTCTCTCTGCTGGCCACCAGGGGGCGACTCATCTCTGGTTGTATAGAAGTCTATGAGAAAATGGTCCTACTTCTCACTTGATGTATTATCTCAATAAACATTGTAAACATGAGTTTATAGTCTCAATCTCTAGTTTTAAGTCTTCTTCAATCCAGCATGATGTTCATTTAGTACATTACGTTCCATTTAGAGTCCAACAGACCAGAAAGCAGGGGATGCTTTAGGGGGCGGGGCTACCTGCTGATTGACAGGTCGCTACTACACTACCAATGCAGTTATCTACTAAGATGACTTTAACACTTAGCTGTAAAGTTGACCTTGATTAATGAAGCTAACTTTGTTAGCAGCTTTACACCAGAATCCAAATGGATCCAGATCCAGTTAGGTTGCTGCTCTGGGTGCCGCTCTATCGCTTATATTCATCAGATCCACCCTTTGTGCAGAATCCGAGGCTTCAAAACCATAGTCCACAAACCAACAGGCGATGTCACCATGACGACGTCCACTTCTGATCTCCAGTCTGTGGTTTAGTGACTCTTTAAACTTGGTTTTCTCCACAGAGTTCAGCAGATCTCAGAGGTTCCGTTGACCCAGCAGCATCAAACAGACCTGGACTCCATATTTATGGTGAGTACATGTACAAGCTCACCTTTCACTATTAACCACATCAACTACAGATTCAATGCTGAACAGGTTCTAGTGGTCTCCATGCTGCTCAGACCCACACATGAATCCCATGTTGGGTTCTTTAGAGTTCATGTTCAGTTTATCCTTCTGTTCCAGCTGCTGGAGGAGAACATCGTCACTTTTGTGAAGAATGAGCTGAAGAAGATCCAGAAGGTCCTCAGTCCAGATTACCCAGAATGCTTGGAGAGTGAGGATGAGGACGGTGAGGATGAAGAGCAGAGGAGGAGCAGAGAGGCGTTTCAGAAGATCACAGTGCACTTCCTGAGGAGAATGAAGCAGGAGGAGCTGGCTGACTGTCTGCAGATCAGTAAGAGGATTTTAACAGATTTAACATGGTGGAAAGAAGAGAAGGATTCAACATGAATAACTTCATATTTCTCCTAATAGGCTGCACACAACTTCAATGTTTAGGTTCTCTGGTTGTCCACAGACCCGATTACAGCTGACATCATCATAAATATGCATCTAAATGTCTGCTTGTTACGTGTTCGGTTGTCAGAATCGATATTTCAACAGACTCGAGTTCTACTGAGTTCAGACAGGATCACGACCGTTTCAGAGGAACAGGTGTTTCACTTCATCCAGTGACCGTGTTAACTGGTGACTTTCAGCTCGTATAACTAAATAGTTGGTAGATGAAAACAAAAATGTATTTAAAACAGGCTTCTATGAAGACACCTCCATGTTTTCAATGGTGATGTCTCAGCGTGGAAGATTCGGTATACCAGGATATTTAGAAATCCCAATGGTACTATTTTCAACACCATTATCAATACTGTCTCTTTCTATGATGCTGTATTGTGATGTGTTGTAGTGACCAGCGGCAAATTGAGGTGATACAAGAGGCTCTTTATTTCTAGACTGACTCACTGAGCTTTGCAGCTGCATTTCAAAGGGTTATATCCTTCCAGTTCTGTTTGTCTTGTACTTTTACTTCTTTTGGCTTCATCAGGTGCACCTGATTGATTTTGTCACCAATAGTTCTGATTTAATCATGAAAGAAGCTCATGAAGTCACTACTACTGAGGACTATAGGAATACATGGCTCTAACACATGGCTTGTTCATAGACTGTAAAAGGGTCTGTAGGATCCACTAACTGGGTTCCTTTGTTGTTTATCCAGGAACCGCTGGTCCAGTGAACCAACGTAAACTCAAGTCTAACCTCAAGAAGAAGTTCCAGTGTTTGTTTGAGGGCATCAATAAAGCAGGAAACCCAACCCTCCTGAATCAGGTCTACACGGAGCTCCACGTCACAGAGGGAGGGACTGCAGAGGTCAATGACCAACATGAGGTCAGACATATTGAAACGGCATCCAGGAAACCAGACAGACCAGAAACAACCATCAGACAAGAAGACATCTTTAAAGGCTCACCTGGAAGGGATGAACCAATCAGAACAGTGATGACAAAGGGAGTGGCTGGCATCGGGAAAACAGTGTTAACACAGAAGTTCACTCTGGACTGGGCTGAAGACAAAGCCAACCAGGACATACAGTTCACATTTCCATTCACTTTCAGAGAGCTGAACCTGCTGAAAGAGAAGAAGTTCAGCTTGGTGGAACTCGTTCATCACTTCTTCCCTGGAACCAAAGAAGCAGGAATCTGCAGGTTTGAAGAGTTCCAGGTTGTGTTCATCTTTGACGGTCTGGACGAGTGTCGACTTCCTCTGGACTTCCACAACAATGAGATCCTGACTGATGTTACAGAGTCCACCTCAGTCCAAGTGCTGCTGACAAACCTCATCAGGGGGAAACTGCTTCCCTCTGCTCGCCTCTGGATAACCACAAGACCTGCAGCAGCCAATCAGATCCCTCCTGGGTGTGTTGACATGGTGACAGAGGTCAGAGGGTTCACTGACCCACAGAAGGAGGACTACTTCAGGAAGAGGTTCAGAGAGGAGCAGGCTAACAGGATCATCGCCCACATCAAGACCTCACGAAGCCTTCACATCATGTGCCACATCCCGGTCTTCTGCTGGATCACTGCTTCAGTTCTGGAAGACGTGTTGAAGACCAGGGAGGGAGGGGAGCTGCCCAAGACCCTGACCGACATGTACATCAACTTCCTGGTGGTTCAGTCCAAACTGAAGAATGTCAAGTATGATGGAGGTGCTGAGACGGATCAACACTTGAGTCCACAGAGCAGGGAGATGATTATGTCTCTAGGAAAACTGGCTTTTGAGCAGCTGCAGAAAGGAAACCTGATCTTCTATGAATCAGACCTGAAAGAGTGTGGCATCGATATCAAAGCAGCCTCAGTGTACTCAGGAGTTTCACACAGGTCTTCAGAGAGGAGAGAGGACTGTACCAGGACCAGGTGTTCTGCTTCGTCCATCTGAGTGTTCAGGAGTTTCTGGCTGCTCTTCATGTCCATCTGACCTTCGTCAACTCTGGTGTCAATCTGATGGCAGAAGAACAAACAACCTCCTGGTGGTCTAAAGTCTCCAGACACAAACCTAAACTAACACATCTGCACCAGAGAGCTGTGGACAAGGCTTTACAGAGTCCAAACGGACACCTGGACCTGTTCCTCCGTTTCCTTCTGGGTCTGTCACTAGAGACCAATCAGAAACACCTACGAGGTCTGCTGACACAGACAGGAAGTAGCTCACAGACCAATCAGGAAGCAGTCCAGTACATCAAGGGGAAGGTTGATGAAGATCTGTCTCCAGAGAGAAGCATCAATCTGTTCCACTGTCTGAATGAACTGAATGATCGTTCTCTGGTGGAGGAGATCCAACAGTATCTGACTTCAGGACGTCTCTCCTACAATAAACTGTCTCCTGGTCAGTGGTCAGCTCTGGTCTTCATCTTACTGTCATCAGATAAACATCTGGATGTGTTTGACCTGAAGGAATACTCTGCTTCAGAGGAGGCTCTTCTGAGGCTGCTGCCGGTGGTCCAAGCCTCCAGCAAAGCTCTGTAAATATAGTTCTTCATTCAGAAAACAACAAACCATCTTGGAAATAAAAGGTTCTATCTGCATTCTGAACAATTTGGTTGGTTTTCCCAACTGCAAAAGTTATATGTGGAACAAGTCCTTTTCATACATAAGATTCAAATATTTTCTTCTTTTTGGGAATGGGTTTAATGCAAACAGGACCTTCCAACCCCACAGCTGCTCAAACAAGAAACAAAGTTTATTTGTCACACAGCATAATTGCATACAAAGTCAATCAAAGACGTGAATAGAAGCCATTTTGCAATGGGCAGCTCAAATGACACAAATAACACAACACATACAAGACAAATTCACGGAAGTCCCACGAACCAAGAACTTGTGTGACGCTTTGTGTGTCAGTGTTGAGATTCTCATTCTGTCGGCTATAATCTCAGACAGGACGGCGTTTGGTTTCCCGGCTTCATATGCTAATGCTAGCCAGATAATGCTAGCTTCCTATATATTCCTAATGTTGCCATACTAATCATAGGTAGGGTTGCCAACTTTGTCACTATGAAATAAGGGACAAAACGTGGCCTGCAGTAGGAATGCGAGTATGGTTTTGTGTGAATATACAGAGTATTGTTTTAAGGCATTTGTTATAATAATAGCAGTTTTGCAGAGGAATAAAATAGCAGACACTCAGAACGTACACCCTCTGTGTACACAAACAGTGGTGGGGAATAAATGCTTCACATTCTTATTCACTCAAACTATACACAAGTTGAAAAGCAAAACATTTAAACAAAAATAGAGGAACAGTGGGCTTACCTCTGCTCACCAACTCTACTTTTTCCATGGATATTTTTGGCTGCTCTTGACGGATTCAAGAAGTCTTTTGTCCTTTTGTGCAGCCAGAGAAAAGTCCTTACATGACAAGTCACAGTTCACAGATATTTGAAGTTCATTTTTGATCAGCTCTGTGCTGCATCTGTTTCTTGAGTCTGACCATTTAATGGTCATCAGAGAGAAAATCCTCTCTACAAAGGCATTTGAGCCTGGCACGCTGAGGACAAATGAGACAATCCTGAACATGTTGATCAAGTTGGCTTTCCCTAGGTTTTGGAAAACTGCAACCCACTTCTCACTGGTAGATTTTGTGGTATCCTGTGTGGCTTTCTTTATTTCCTCCCTGCTAGCACAAAACTCTTCATAGAGTTGGTCCATACTCACTGTCTCTGTCATTTTGAGGGCAACCACCACCTGCTCCAGGTCAGTGAAGGAGAGCTCCTCCTGTAGGCCGATCGGTTTCAGTTTCATCATCACATTTTCTGATGAGAAATCAAACCATTTGTCAATGTATGCAATGACAGAGTCATAGAACTTCAGAAAGTCCTTCTGCTGCTGTGATCTCTGTGCTGGCAGTTGTTTGTCCATCAGCTGCTTGGTCTGGTATCCAAAAAAGCTGTCTTCTTTCTGCTGAAGCATCTTCGCTTTGGATTTTCCCACCTCCCCGTACACTTCTGTGATGCAGAGCTTTGTTTCCTCCAGCTTTTTAACGAGTGTGTCAAAAACACACCCCACGTTGTGGAAAAAGCACAGATAAATCTCAGTAGCTGCAGTTTTTTCTTCATCCTCAAAAATCCTCCTCAGAAACACAGGACAGGTCTCCCCAAGGGACCTGAAGTATGAGGTGAGAGCTGGCCAGCTCTGCAGGAGACGATCAACAGCTGGATGGAGAGACAACATGACGCAGAATTTCACGCCACTCAATGTCAACAAAAACAAAAAATGCACGCAGTTCCTCTCTTCTGGAAGCAGATACTGAGAAGTGGCTGTAGATCTTTAAAACCAGTGACTCAATATCCACTGACAGCCGATCACAGGCGTGCTTGCAGGTGTTATGAGCTATGTGAGCCGGGCAGTTAGCTTTCAAAATGCGACTGTTGTCACTGCTCAATAACTGGTAAACAGAGTGGTGTTTTCCGAAGTTTACATTGGCATTATCTGCCGCATAGGCCGTGATGTGTTTTATATCCAGTTCATACTTTTTCAGGCAGTTCATCAGAGCTTGATGAATACCATTTGCCGTTTCATCACTATCTTCATAAAAGTCAAGTAGCTTGCACCGCACTCCATCAGACACAGAAAAATATCTCACGCACACTGGAAACATTTTTCTATTTCCCTTGTTTGAGGCATCGGAGGCAACCGAGTAAAACACAGGCTCACCTTCAGTCGGGGATAGATCATTCAGGATATCCTGTACAGTCTTTGGTCCTAATACACTCATTGTGATCATCTCAGCTTTCGTTCTTCCGAGGTGCATCTTCTTCACAACATTTGAGTCATGAAACAATGCTCCGTTTAGCTTAACGAGGCAGTCGGCGCTGTTGTAGCTAAGTCCATGTTTGACAGTGTGATAGACGTACGAGGCTTCACTTGCCGCTATTTTGTCCATTTCCACAGTAGCCGCCCCGAAGAATGCACCGATATTGCTTGCACCTTTAGCGAGTGTGGCCTTCTTGTGCATTTCTGTGGAAGCATGTTGGGACAAGTCATTCTCACCTCCATGGCCAACTGAAAATTCCCGGCGACATAAAGTACAGAAGGCTTTCGTTGAGTCCCCGCTGACGGGCTTAACCCACGTCTTTGTAGCTTCCCATAGTTTGTTGTAGCTGCACAGTCTTTTCTTTTTTGCAGGTTTATCCATTGTAGTTCAATCTGTATTCACAGTCGACTCAGCAACGTCACACTGTGATTTTCTCTTGTTTTTTTTTTGAGGAATTGGCGCATTTACTGAACGTATACTGATACGGGAGGTGGGGCTGTGATTGGATGATGACAGGTGTCGTTGATGATCCTCAAGTGTCGTGATCAGCGCTGCTGCAGTTGTATCAGTCAGTGGTCAGATCAGCATAGCAGTCAATAAGCGGGACAAAAGAGGTCACGTACGGGACAAATAAATTAGGCCCAATATATGGGACGTCCCGGCTAATACGGGACGGTCAGCAATCCTAATCATAGGAAGCCAGTGTTAGCTGGCTAGCATGGTAGCTAACAATGAAAGTAAACTTATTAGCAAGACTGAAATAGTCTGGTGTTTGTCCTGCTGTCTTTCACAAGGCTTGATCTTGAGGTTTCTTCTAAGCGTGACATTTCCTCTGCTCCTTGTTGCTGCTGCCACTGAGCAACCACAGCAACATGACAAAGAAGCAGAACCCGATTGGTCTTCCTGTGTGCATTTGACCTGCTGATTGGGTCACAAGTAGAACCTTAGAGAACCAAGGTGGTTTGACTTTGGAAATATAACCTTTTAGTTTCCTAAATAAAACACCTCACATTATGTTACTAAGTTGTCTTAGAATAAGAATATGTGAATAACTTAATTATGATAAAAATGAACCTGAGGTGATGAACAGTTGTTTGTAATTGTTTCATCACTAATTTCTGGTTCCTCTTCAGACTCAGTGGCTGTAACCTCTCAGAGAGAAGCTGTGAAGGTCTGTCCTCAGTTCTCAGCTCCCAGTCCTCCAGTCTAAGAGACCTGGACCTGAGTAACAACAACCTGCAGGATTCAGGAGTGAAGCTGCTGTCTGCTGGCCTGGAGAGTCCAAACTGTCGACTGGAAACTCTCAGGTCAGATTCAACTACTTTGAGAAGTTTACCTGTGAAGCTTTCAATGATGCGTTTACATGCACCAAATATTCAGTTTTTTTATATTCAAGTAATCCTCAAAAGACACATTTGCTACTAATCTGTTTACATGGCTGATGAAGTACTGTTTCTGCTGCTAACGACTCACATTCAAACTCAACATCACACCGCAAGGCGTTACACTAGCTAGCATGCTTATGTCATTGAACATTAGTGCATCAGCGACTCACGTCCAAAATCCGCAGAGATCAACAGTAAATACAATCATCAGTTACAAATATCAACAGGTACCTTTATTTAAGGGTTTTATACAGCGATATGTAACACAATTTGTTCGTTTTTTACCTTCTTCCTCACACAATGGCATCACATCACCGTCCTTTCTGGCTGAAATCTCTCCGTGGTCCACACGCAACAAAACAAAACCCATAATGCACTTTGCGCAGTAACAAATCCCCAGGCTAAATGCTGCCCTCTAGTGACCATATTTAAGAACTGACTGTGGCGAAACATTTACAATCTCCTTCACAGTTTTAACAATTAGAAATGACACAATCAAAATGAATCAACAAATGACATATGAAATAAACTTTACATTTTTCAGGTATTCAACAACCAAAGTCAAAACACAAACATGCCGGGTTTTACCACCCGGTTACACTTACATGACAAGTCACAGTTCACAGATATTTGAAGTTCATTTTTGATCAGCTCTGTGCTGCATCTGTTTCTTGAGTCTGACCATTTAATGGTCATCTGAGAGAAAATCCTCTCTGCAAAGGCATTTGAGCCTGGCACGCTGAGGACAAATGAGACAATCCTGAACATGTTGATCAAGTTGGATTTCCCTAGGTTTTGGAAAACTGCAACCCACTTCTCACTGGTAGATTTTGTGGTATCCTGTGTGGCTTTCTTTATTTCCTCCCTGCTAGCACAAAACTCTTCATAGAGTTGGTCCATACTCACTGTCTCTGTCATTTTGAGGGCAACCACCACCTGCTCCAGGTCAGTGAAGGAGAGCTCCTCCTGTAGGCCGATCGGTTTCAGTTTCATCATCACATTTTCTGATGAGAAATCAAACCATTTGTCAATGTATGCAATGACAGAGTCATAGAACTTCAGAAAGTCCTTCTGCTGCTGTGATCTCTGTGCTGGCAGTTGTTTGTCCATCAGCTGCTTGGTCTGGTATCCAAAAAAGCTGTCTTCTTTCTGCTGAAGCATCTTCGCTTTGAATTTTCCCACCTCCCCGTACACTTCTGTGATGCAGAGCTTTGTTTCCTCCAGCTTTTTAACGAGTGTGTCAAAAACACACCCCACGTTGTGGAAAAAGCACAGATAAATCTCAGTAGCTGCAGTTTTTTCTTCATCCTCAAAAATCCTCCTCAGAAACACAGGACAGGTCTCCCCAAGGGACCTGAAGTATGAGGTGAGAGCTGGCCAGCTCTGCAGGAGACGATCAACAGCTGGATGGAGAGACAACATGACGCAGAATTTCACGCCACTCAATGTCAACAAAAACAAAAAATGCACGCAGTTCCTCTCTTCTGGAAGCAGATACTGAGAAGTGGCTGTAGATCTTTAAAACCAGTGACTCAATATCCACTGAAAGCTGATCATAGGCGTGCTTGCAGGTGTTATGAGCTATGTGAGCCGGGCAGTTAGCTTTCAAAATGCGACTGTTGTCACTGCTCAATAACTGGTAAACGGAGTGGTGTTTTCCGAAGTTTACATTGGCATTATCTGCCGCATAGGCCGTGATGTGTTTTATATCCAGTTCATACTTTTTCAGGCAGTTCATCAGAGCTTGATGAATACCATTTGCCGTTTCATCACTATCTTCATAAAAGTCAAGTAGCTTGCACCGCATTCCATCAGACACAGAAAAATATCTCACGCACACTGGAAACATTTTTCTATTTCCCTTGTTTGAGGCATCGGAGGCAACCGAGTAAAACACAGGCTCACCTTCAGTCGGGGATAGATCATTCAGGATATCCTGTACAGTCTTTGGTCCTAATACATTCATTGTGATCATCTCAGCTTTCGTTCTTCCGAGGTGCATCTTCTTCACAACATTTGAGTCATGAAACAATGCTCCGTTTAGCTTAACGAGGCAGTCGGCGCTGTTGTAGCTAAGTCCATGTTTGACAGTGTGATAGACGTACGAGGCTTCACTTGCCGCTATTTTGTCCGTTTCCACAGTAGCCGCCCCGAAGAATGCACCGATATTGCTTGCACCTTTAGCGAGTGTGGCCTTTCTTGTGCATTTCTGTGGAAGCATGTTGGGACAAGTCATTCTCACCTCCATGGCCAACTGAAAATTCCCGGCGACATAAAGTACAGAAGGCTTTCGTTGAGTCCTCGCTGACGGGCTTAACCCACGTCTTTGTAACTTCCCATAGTTTGTTGTAGCTGCACAGTCTTTTCTTTTTTGCAGGTTTATCCATTGTAGTTCAATCCGTATTCACAGTCGACTCAGCAACGTCACACTGTGATTTTCTCTTGTTTTTTTTTGAGGAATTGGCGCATTTACTGAACGTATACTGATACGGGAGGTGGGGCTGTGATTGGATGATGACAGGTGTCGTTGATGATCCTCAAGTGTCGTGATCAGCGCTGCTGCAGTTGTATCAGTCAGTGGTCAGATCAGCGTAGCAGTCAATAAGCGGGACAAAAGAGGTCACGTACGGGACAAATAAATTAGGCCCAATATATGGGACGTCCCGGCTAATACGGGACAGTTGGCAATCCTAATCATAGGAAGCCAGTGTTAGCTGGCTAGCATGGTAGCTAACAATGAAAGTAAACTTATTAGCAAGACTGAACTAGTCTGGTGTTTGTCCTGCTGTCTTTCACAAGGCTTGATCTTGAGGTTTCTTCTAAGCGTTGCGTTGACGTGACATTTCCTCTGCTCCTTGTTGCTGCTGCCACTGAGCAACCACAGCAACATGACAAAGAAGCAGAACCCGATTGGTCTTCCTGTGTGCATTTGACCTGCTGATTGGCTCACAAGTAGAACCTTAGAGAACCAAGGTGGTTTGACTTTGGAAATAGAACCTTTTAGTTTCCTAAATAAAACACCTCACATAATGTTACTAAGTTGTCATAGAATAAGAATATGTGAATAACTTAATTATGACAAAAATGTCAGTTAGAACCTGAGGTGATGAACAGTTGTTTGTAATTGTTTCATCACTCATTTCTGATTCCTCTTCAGACTCACTGGCTGTAACCTCTCAGAGAGAAGCTGTGAAGGTCTGTCCTCAGTTCTCAGCTCCCAGTCCTCCAGTCTAAGAGACCTGGACCTGAGTAACAACGACCTGCAGGATTCAGGAGTGAAGCTGCTGTCTGCTGGCCTGGAGAGTCCAAACTGTCGACTGGAAACTCTCAGGTCAGATTCAACTACTTCGAGAAGTTTACCTGTGAAGCTTTCAATGATGCGTTTACATGCACCAAATATTCAGTTATTTTATATTTAAGTAATCCTCAAAAGACACATTTGCTACTAATCTGTTTACATGGCTGATGAAGTACTGTTTCTGCTGCTAACGACTCACATTCAAACTCAACATCACACCGCAAGGCGTTACACTAGCTAGCATGCTTATGTCATTGAACATTAGTGCATCGGCGACTCACGTCCAAAATCCGCAGAGATCAACAGTAAATACAATCATCAGTTACAAATATCAACAGGTACCTTTATTTAAGGGTTTTATACAGCGATATGTAACACAATTTGTTCGTTTTTTACCTTCTTCCTCACACAATGGCATCACATCACCGTCCTTTCTGGCTGAAATCTCTCCGTGGTCCACACGCAACAAAACAAAACCCATAATGCACTTTGCGCAGTAACAAATCCCCAGGCTAAATGCTGCCCTCTAGTGACCATATTTAAGAACTGACTGTGGCGAAACATTTACAATCTCCTTCACAGTTTTAACAATTAGAAATGACACAATCAAAATAAATCAACAAATGACATATGAAATAAACTTGACATTTTTCAGGTATTCAACAACCAAAGTGAAAACACAAACATGCCGGGTTTTACCACCCGGTTACACTTACATGACAAGTCACAGTTCACAGATATTTGAAGTTCATTTTTGATCAGCTCTGTGCTGCATCTGTTTCTTGAGTCTGACCATTTAATGGTCATCAGAGAGAAAATCCTCTCTACAAAGGCATTTGAGCCTGGCACGCTGAGGACAAATGAGACAATCCTGAACATGTTGATCAAGTTGGCTTTCCCTAGGTTTTGGAAAACTGCAACCCACTTCTCACTGGTAGATTTTGTGGTATCCTGTGTGGCTTTCTTTATTTCCTCCCTGCTAGCACAAAACTCTTCATAGAGTTGGTCCATACTCACTGTCTCTGTCATTTTGAGGGCAACCACCACCTGCTCCAGGTCAGTGAAGGAGAGCTCCTCCTGTAGGCCGATCGGTTTCAGTTTCATCATCACATTTTCTGATGAGAAATCAAACCATTTGTCAATGTATGCAATGACAGAGTCATAGAACTTCAGAAAGTCCTTCTGCTGCTGTGATCTCTGTGCTGGCAGTTGTTTGTCCATCAGCTGCTTGGTCTGGTATCCAAAAAAGCTGTCTTCTTTCTGCTGAAGCATCTTCGCTTTGAATTTTCCCACCTCCCCGTACACTTCTGTGATGCAGAGCTTTGTTTCCTCCAGCTTTTTAACGAGTGTGTCAAAAACACACCCCACGTTGTGGAAAAAGCACAGATAAATCTCAGTAGCTGCAGTTTTTTCTTCATCCTCAAAAATCCTCCTCAGAAACACAGGACAGGTCTCCCCAAGGGACCTGAAGTATGAGGTGAGAGCTGGCCAGCTCTGCAGGAGACGATCAACAGCTGGATGGAGAGACAGCCATCGCGTGCAAACATGACGCAGAATTTCACGCCCTCAATGTCAACAAAAACAAAAAATGCACGCTGTTCCTCTATATCCACTGACAGCTGATCACAGGCGTGCTTGCAGGTGTTATGAGCTATGTGAGCCGGGCAGTCAGCTTTCAAAATGCGACTGTTGTCACTGCTCAATAACTGGTAAACGGAGTGGTGTTTTCCGAAGTTTACATTGGCATTATCTGCCGCATAGGCCGTGATGTGTTTTATATCCAGTTCATACTTTTTCAGGCAGTTCATCAGAGCTTGATGAATACCATTTGCCGTTTCATCACTATCTTCATAAAAGTCAAGTAGCTTGCACCGCACTCCATCAGACACAGAAAAATATCTCACGCACACTGGAAACATTTTTCTATTTCCCTTGTTTGAGGCATTGGAGGCAACCGAGTAAAACACAGGCTCACCTTCAGTCGGGGATAGATCATTCAGGATATCCTGTACAGTCTTTGGTCCTAATACATTCATTGTGATCATCTCAGCTTTCGTTCTTCCGAGGTGCATCTTCTTCACAACATTTGAGTCATGAAACAATGCTCCGTTTAGCTTAACGAGGCAGTCGGCACTGTTGTAGCTAAGTCCATGTTTGACAGTGTGATAGACGTACGAGGCTTCACTTGCCGCTATTTTGTCCATTTCCACAGTAGCCGCCCCGAAGAATGCACCGATATTGCTTGCACCTTTAGCGAGTGTGGCCTTCTTGTGCATTTCTGTGGAAGCATGTTGGGACAAGTCATTCTCACCTCCATGGCCAACTGAAAATTCCCGGCGACATAAAGTACAGAAGGCTTTCGTTGAGTCCCCGCTGACGGGCTTAACCCACGTCTTTGTAGCTTCCCATAGTTTGTTGTAGCTGCACAGTCTTTTCTTTTTTGCAGGTTTATCCATTGTAGTTCAATTCGTATTCACAGTCGACTCAGCAACGTCACACTGTGATTTTCTCTTGTTTTTTTTTTAGGAATTGGCGCATTTACTGAACGTATACTGATACGGGAGGTGGGGCTGTGATTGGATGATGACAGGTGTCGTTGATGATCCTCAAGTGTCGTGATCAGCGCTGCTGCAGTTGTATCAGTCAGTGGTCAGATCAGCTTAGCAGTCAATGAGCGGGACAAAAGAGGTCACGTACGGGACAAAGAAATTAGGCCCAATATAGACGTCCCGGCTAATACGGGACAGTTGGCAATCCTAATCATAGGAAGCCAGTGTTAGCTGGCTAGCATGGTAGCTAACAATGAAAGTAAACTTATTAGCAAGACTGAACTAGTCTGGTGTTTGTCCTGCTGTCTTTCACAAGGCTTGATCTTGAGGTTTCTTCTAAGCGTGACATTTCCTCTGCTCCTTGTTGCTGCTGCCACTGAGCAACCACAGCAACATGACAAAGAAGCAGAACCCGATTGGTCTTCCTGTGTGCATTTGACCTGCTGATTGGCTCACAAGTAGAACCTTAGAGAACCAACGGGGTTTGACTTTGGAAATATAACCTTTTTGTTTCCTAAATAAAACACCTCACATAATGTTACTAAGTTGTCTTAGAATAAGAATATGTGAATAACTTAATTATGACAAAAATGAACCTGAGGTGATGAACAGTTGTTTGTAATTGTTTCATCACTACCGGTAATTTCTGGTTCCTCTTCAGACTCAGTGGCTGTAACCTCTCAGAGAGAAGCTGTGAAGGTCTGTCCTCAGTTCTCAGCTCCCAGTCCTCCAGTCTAAGAGACCTGGACCTGAGTACCAACGACCTGCAGGATTCAGGAGTGAAGCTGCTGTCTGCTGGCCTGGAGAGTCCAAACTGTCGACTGGAAACTCTCAGGTCAGATTCAACTACTTTGAGAAGTTTACCTATGAAGCTTTCAATGATGCGTTTACATGCACCAAATATTCAGTTATTTATATTCAAGTAATCCTCGAAAGACATGTTTGCTACTATGGCTGATGAAATACTGTTTCTGCTGCTAACGACTTTCCAGCACAAGAACAAAACAAAACAAAACTTGTCAAAACCAAACCTCTTACTTATCTTTTCCCCGCCGTTCAATGTTTTAATAGTTTTATAAATCCACCTGGTGTTTATAAATGCTGTTGCAAACGTCAGTCTACGTTTGTGAAGTCACTCCATGAACATGTGAGCCTGAACTACAACACCAGACTGTCTCTGCTGTCAAGGTGGAGCCAGTTTGAACCACTTTCTATACAGTTGAGTTTATTGAGTTTTATATGAAATGAACTAATATTCTTGTCACGGTGGCTGAAGCAGCAGGGAGGACCCACATGCAGACTCAAAGCTATGCAGATGCAATGAAGACGTATTATCATGGAAACACCCCCTAGTGGCCAGCAGAGAGAATGCAGCTTTAAGGACCTTCAGGCTTGACTTCACTTTTCTGAACCAGAGGTTGATGCCTGATTGGAATATCAACTCTGACAACTGAACATGAACCAACCAGACATTTTGATGCTGCTGACAGTTTTAATTCAAAGTTTAAAGCTTCTAACTCGTCTGCACGGTGGAGACAAAACACCATTTTAACACCAACATGTGCACACATTTATGATGACAATGACTGTAAAAGGCTCTATAGCAAGGGTCACTAAGAGGTGGAGCTTGGCCCAGATCCACCCAGACCCCGTCCTACTTGGACCCAGACCCATAACTGATAGATCATTGAGAATTATTAAATGATGACGGAGCGTTTCCATTTTACTGCTGCAGCGTTACCATCACTACACTGGTTCAGATGGTTGGAGGCTAAATCACCTCACTGGTTGCTACTCACAAACACTAAATTACCCAGTAATGCAACGGGGTGAAACGTTAACTCCAAACTTAATCAAATCTGGGCAAACTGGTGTTTCTGTGAGTGACGTTTCTATGGTGACAACTGACGAGACTCACTGACAGCTGACAGATGGATCAGAGAGTGGAGGTGATAAACGTCAGTCAGGTCGGTGAAATCTAGAGTCGATAGATAAGTTCACACGGCTGCTCTCAAAGAGGAACGCTGACAGTGAGAACAGAGCTTTGAATCAAGACAGACTCTTTTCTTCCAACTGGCAGTTGAACACCTGAATGCCTCATATGTTCTGAGACTCTTAAGAAGCACATTTTCAAAGCTGTGTTTTGTATTTTACTGTTATTATCAGAGTACTTGTTATTCATAATTCCTCCAGTTCAATATGAAAACTATAACATTGTTGAAATGTTATTGAATTACAGCCTTTTTTCTTTGCTAGATGGTTTAAATTCAATACCAGATCTTTGTTGGCACACCAGGT
The DNA here is from genome assembly GCF_963514095.1 of Eutrigla gurnardus. Classification (NCBI taxonomy): domain Eukaryota; kingdom Metazoa; phylum Chordata; class Actinopteri; order Perciformes; family Triglidae; genus Eutrigla; species Eutrigla gurnardus. Next base: position 7,316,169 of record NC_139921.1, on the reverse strand, counting down.
CTGAAGACAGACCACATAGACTGTTTCAACTGTTGTTTCTTCTCTTTTCTAACGCTTCAATTTCTCTCTCAATCATTTCAGCTCGTCTCTTTTCTTTCTTTTAACTTCCTCCTCTGTCCATCTCTGTCCATCACTCAGCCACGCTTATCCCACCCAGTACAACATCAACACAGCAAAAGACAAATATCACTTTTTCTCATTTTAAAAAGTGGACAATTGGACATAAGTCTATGTAATGTCCCCAGAAGTGACAGTAGTGTGTGTCTTCAGTCTGTCAGGTTGTCTGATCACAGAGGACGGCTGTTCTTCTCTGGCCTCAGCTCTGGACTCCAACCCCTCCTATCTGAGACAGCTGGACATGAGCTACAATCATCCAGGAGACTCAGGAGTCAAGTTGCTGGCTGCTGGACTGGAGGGTCCACACTGGAGACTGGACACTCTCAGGTGAGGACAGATGGACAGACATCAGACTGGACTCTCAGGTGAGGACAGATGAACAGACATCAGACTGGACTCTCAGGTGAGGTCAGATGGACAGACATCAGAATGGACACTCAGGTGAGGACAGGTGGACAGACACCAGACTGGACACTCAGGTGAGGACAGATGGACAGACACCAGACTGGACACTCAGGTGAGGACAGATGGACAGACATCTGACTAGAAACTCAGGTGAGGACAGATGGACAGACATCAGACTGGACTCTCATGTGAGGACAGATGCACAGACATCAGACTGGAGACTCAGGTGAGGATACATGGACAGACATCAGACTGGACACTCAGGTGAGGACAGATGGACAACAGCTCCAGACTGTGTCTCCGTCTCTGACTGAGGAACTGGGGTTCATGTTTAATGGTGGACCTGATTGAGGTCTTTGAATGTCTTCCTGCAGGGTGGACCATGAGGGACAGCAGAGACTGAGACCTGGTGTCATGAAGTGTGAGTATGTTTTCAGTAACTCAGCTGCTCCAGATTTGAACGTGTTCATGACTGAAATCCGATGATCACGTTTCTATCAGGATGTAGCGTTTGTTTCTTCGTGGCTGTAATGATGTCGTGTTGTGTTCACACCAAACGCCACATTTTCACACTCAATTACAAACAAAGTCAACGCAGAGACACAAACGGACGGCAATTCCTGCCGGACGGCAACGGAGTCGTGTTTGTGTGAGTTTAAATATTTCAACTCAAGAGATAAAGCGTCTTAGCTTTGAGATCGTCCTCCTGTCGTCCCTGAATCCTAAATGGAGGAACCAGATGTTGTCTCCTGGGTCTGTGGTCCCCTAGAGGTCTACAATAGTAGCTCACATTAGTCCAGAGACCAGACCACAGGTCGGTCTGGTTTCAATCTTTAGTAATTTAAGGCCAAACTGTGATATTTTTAGGACCAACGATGTCATTTTGTCGTGTTTTTGTTTTGTCTGTTGATCGTCAGTGATCCAGAACAGACAGTTTGCGTTCTCACTAATCCAACTTTCCTAACGGCTCTACATATATTACACTAATTATACACATATATAGAAACCTGTTCTCCAGGCAGGACCACACGGCCTCCCACAAAGAACACCCCCACTCCACATGGCTGACTGGTCGACACCCACAGCCGCCATCTTGTAACACACTCACACACACACACACACACACACACACACACACACACACACACACACACACACACACACACACTTGTATAGTATTTAGTTAGATAGGCCACTTGGACTTAGTGTATGTTTCTTTGTTCATTGTTAATAAACCCCTTATGAACATACTGCTGTGTTTATTAATGTTGTATAAGAATGAATGATATCAACCTCTTCTCTGTGAAGAATTCACAAATCCTTCAACTGTTTGTACTCATATTCTAATAGTTATTAATTATTGGCATTTGAGTACAAACTCCTTTATATTGAGACTGAGTATTGATATTAATAATGATCTATTAATAACAGAATCTGCTCCTGCTAGTTCCCCAACACTGTGTTTTTCTCTGCGATCCAACAAAACACACACCACTACACACCGGTGCCTATTTATCAATGAAATGTATGACGTGACCCATCACCATCAAGTTACCGCCCCCTTGTGATGTCATATACTAATACCCAAAGTATATTTATTAAGCTTTCAAAACACCCACCAAAAAACACCCAATTGTCTCCAACAATAACCTTTAGCTGCATTGTGTTTGTTCTCTCCATCAGATGTCTGTGAACTGGAACTGGACACAAACACAGTCAGCAGAAAACTCAAACTGGACGACACCAACAGGAAGGTGACATGTGTGTCAGACGACCAGTCATATCCAGATCATCCACACAGATTTGTCTCATGGCCTCAGCTGCTGTGTAGAGACGGTCTGACTGGTCGCTGTTACTGGGAGGTCCAGTGGAGAGGAGTGGTTCGTATATCAGTGAGTTACAGAGGAATCAAGAGGAGAGGAGAAAACTCTGAGTTTGGATGGAATGATCAGTCCTGGAGTCTGTGTTGTTATGATGGTCGTTACTATGTCTATCACAAAAGCAAACAAACACACATCTCCTCCTCCTCCTCCTCCTCCTCCTCTGGTGTGGTAGCAGTGTACTTGGACTGTCCTGCTGGCACTTTGACCTTCTACAGAGTCTCCTCTGACAAACTGATCCACCTCCACACCTTCAACACCACATTCACTGAACCTCTTTATCCTGGGTTTAGAGTCTGGGATGGATCATCAGTGTCTCTGCGTCTCTGAAACTGTTCACAACAAACACAAAGCAAATTTTTCACGTGTTTGATTACATTCAGCGTCGATGCAAAGATGTGAATGAAGAAATAGCAGTTTGTAATCAGTCAGGTTCATTCCTCCTTGTACTTGTTGTAAATGTATTAATGCTTGTGTAAATGTACTTAAATGAATGGAGTATATCGGGATGGCTTTGTCTTTAGACTGAACCTTGTCGTGTTGAGGAACATGCATTAGTGACTGGAGCAAATAGTTGCTGTCCAGTGAAAACCATCAACATGAAACACAGAGCACACACAGATTAGAATAGAAAACATAATGTATTTAACATATTACAAATAAAAAACATATTAAACTGTTTCTTCATTGTTGGAGAAAATGCTCCTGCTAAATCCACTAAGGAATTATAAACTATGATGATGCTGCAGCTGTGATTTTCCATTCATCAACGCTTTATAACGCTTGCTCTTGGGTGATGTTGGGACTTTGAACATCATGAGGGTGTTCTAGTCCTGCTGTATGTGAAAACATGTCCTGACATAACTTTTGTTATGATATGGAACAATAAATAAAATTGCATTTAAAAGAGAATAAACTGTTCTTGAACTGATATTTTAGCAAAAGTTTAATTAAACTATATTTTAAAACCAGTGTGATGATCTGAAAGATGCCTCGTCATGAAAATGCAAACAAGGCTGATGTCTGTTTCATTTCCCCGAGTACAGTCCGATACTATTGTATATTGAATGTGGAGATTAGTCCCATTATTATCACTATATTGTGTTATTGAATCCGGCGTCACCAACAGGCTTGGAAGAAGAGAGGCGTCCGCTGGCTGCATCTCGGCTCTGGGCAACTCCGACACTGCAGACGCAAATAAAGGTCGGAGGTGTTTTGCCACTATTTTATCGTCTGCTTCACCTCGGCCTGGACGCAGTGAGTAACGCATAATATTCTCCAAAAGGAAATTGATTAAGATCAAGATGAGAGAATGTGTGGATTCAAATTAAACGACTGAAATAATAAAAAGACAAAGCTCTGTGTAATAAGGAAGTTGCATGAGAACATGTTCAAATAAAATAAAACTGCAAGCTCTGTCGTGACGGGCCCTCGCTCATATGCGGTCATGGAGTGCCTGCGGTCACATGGCAGTGTCGTGGACGCCTACCCCTGCTGGGCCGCCTCTTGTGGTGGGTTTAGACACAAGTGATCGTCATTCAAAGCCATGTATAAAGTCATTCGCAGGTGTGGAAAGTTTCATGACTGTTGATCTGGTGTTAAACAGTGACAGAGGTCACATCTTCTCCATGCCTTCCTGACATCTCTCTGAGTCCCCTTAGTGTTTCTCCTCCCCCTCCCCCACTATTTACAATGACAGCGCTGATACGCAGATGGTTAAAAAACATTTTTTGCCCACTTCCTGTTGACTTTAGGCAGTGGGTCCAAGAGGCTTTTTTGTACATCTTGTGATGTCACGAGAGGCTGTGTCCTGGAGAGGAGCTATATTCCCCACAGATGGCTTCAATCTCTGACTGCTATGGCTTCACCTGGTGGGGGAGTTCGGAACTCCACACCAACACGCCAAGACGCCAACACACCTGAGGCTGACACACCTGAGCCCTGCAGTCAATTAGTCCCTAATTGACTGCAGGGCTTTTGAGGGTTGGAGACGCAGGGAGTGCGAGGGTGTGTTGGTGGAGAAAGGCTCGCTGGCTGAATGCTCTGGAGAGGACCAGCCAGACCATGAGTGTGACCTGTGGGGAACATATCATTTGGATTACTTACCTGGAATACTACAAGAGGACGGTTTATTGGGAGGATCTGTACCTAAGTTTGGATTTTCACTGTTGAAGGGCTGAAGAGACATTATTTGACTTTTGATCACTGGAGAGCAGCCGCTACCTTAGTTATAGTTTGAGTTTGAAAACTATTTCTGTTAATTCCCTAAAAACATGATTAAATCCTTGTTTATACCCTAACTTGTGTCCTTGCACTGTTATCCCGCTGAGAGCCGTGTAGACTCTCATGACATCACAATCTCCACATGGGCTATCATGTAAAAAATATATTACTCCTCTTGATCATGTCATGTCTATAATCATGTAACTATTTGATAATCATGTAATCATCCTCTTGATCGTGTAAACTTATTCACATTGTATTACTTAATATGCATTTTTATAATCTTGTTTAGGATAAATGATTTCATGTAATTTTTTTTTTTTTTTTTTTTTTTTAACAAACACTGTACTGTTGTGCTTGATTTTATGTGGACCCCAGGAAGAATAGTCTGCATCATTATGTAGACTAATGGGGATCCAAAGAATACAATAAACAATAGGAAAAAATATTGTGTGTGTGCGCCCAACCTAATGGGGGGGGGGGGTCACATTTCATGTCGCCATTAGGTGGCGCTCTGACTATGAGTCAATATTGCAGTGCAGACGTGTTCAGGACGGGACTACTCAAGTATGAATATTTTGGAGCAGAAACGCTGAAGTTATAACAGCTTTGATGCTTTTGGCGAAGGTTCAAAATAGTAGCACAGTCATGGCATCACCCTGGCCACACCCCTAAATATTCTGGACATCTTTGGATAACTTTTTGTCCTTAAGGCCTTTCCAACCATATATCCAATGTTGGTATTAATCGGATCAACGGTTAGTTCAAGTACAACCCCTGTGAATGGCCAAAAATGGACATAGGCTTCAAGTTTCGTGATGATTGGCCCAAAGGTTATGTTGTCGGCGCTCGGGCCCTAACAAGCCAACTTATCCTGATGCAAGATCAGCTTTTTTAATCCCCCGGTGGTGGGTCGTGCACATAACACGCCATGAAAACGTAATTTCTGATCCGGCTTGCCTCCTCTCCCCGTTTAGATGGAGGTTGACTCGCCTTGTTTCTCCTCTGTTACGGTTTTGAGACAACCTTCATTGCTGCTCAGAGGAGGAACGCTGTGGGGAAAAGGAATGATCATCCCGCAATGAAAAGGCAGCATAAAATGAGCTATAGAAATTCTATAGTTATGAAATTAAACCAGAAACAGCATTGACAAAATGTAAAAGTTTATTTACAATGCAATCAGTATTTGTATAGAAGGCACGTGTGGAAGGAAACTTATGTGCTTTAAATAAAAATGCCTGATCTGAGTGCTGTAAATATAAACCTGAACCAATAATCGGTAAGCTACAGTCTGCCACTGTAGATGAGCATCACAGAAAGAAGCATTGAGTATCATAGAGTATAAACAGTATAAACATGATCATATATGTGTTTGTTAGAATAACAGTTTACATTCCTCCTGCAGTCCCTGGGGTTCCAGACCCCATGTAGAGGTACAAAATCAGTCATTAATCTCTTTCTTGTGTCGTTTCAGCTAGTTGCTCTTTGTGGTGATGCATGAAAACTGAACTTTGTCCTTCCCTCCATGCACTAATCCACATTCTATTTTGTTCATATGAGTTTCAATCAGATCAGCATTTTAAGTGAGACCTGAGTTTCAAACTCCTAAATGTTGTTTGTCGATACAGTCGCCATAGAGATGCTGTTACCATAGCGATACAGCAGCTGTGATGACGGAGCAGTTACAAGCTAATGAGACTCTCCTCGTCTGCCTCTGGCTCGGCAGCGTCCACGGCTGGTAGAAGGCTTTCTGCAGGAGGAGCTGGAGGCGGGTCGGTGGGGCAGCTGCGGGCCGGCGGCGGCTGGGTGATGGGCTGGTCGATGGGGTGGTAGACAAAGCAGTAGTCTCCAGGTTGGGAACTGTTCTTAACATTGAGGGCCACCTCTGTAGGAGCCAGGAGATGGTGAACACCGTCCATATACACGCTGAGCATGTAGGAGTCTGGGGGAAACAGAATGATAACGTAATGATGCTATAACAGTAGTCCAGGGGCCCGTTTCACAAAGCAGGTTCAACAAACTCTGAACCTAACCCTGAACTCTGAGTTGAACAACTCTGAGATGGGCAACTCTTGAGTTTTCGGTTTCAGAACAGTGGTTTTGAATTAGTTCAGTCAACTCTGAGTATGTAAACTCTGAGTTACGCGCGTGCCTGCCGACTCTACAAAGCCATCATCAATGGAGCTCCGATACTATGATTCACCATGGCAACCGGGAGAGCGTTATTAGATATTACTGAGTGTTTATGTAGAAAACGAGCTCATCCTGAAAAAGAGGAGCAACGTAACTGCAGCAAAGTAGCGATAGTTGGCGTGGCAGACAATTACTGCCCGATCTAATGTGTATAACTGAATGAAACAGTCTATTGATCTAAAGGTAATAAGTCTTTATTTTTTACCTTGCAGAGAGACACTGTGGTGTAACGGTTAGCAATGCCGCCCACGGTGTAGGGGACAGGTGTTCAACTCCCGTAGTTCACAAAGCAGTTCATTGAATGAATTATCATTTTCATTGGGTGCAATCCCCCCATGCCCAGAAAGAAAGTGGCGTCAGTTGAAAGCAGAAGAATATTGCGCAAATACGTTGACTAAGGCATATGATTTTAATCATATTTCACATATTAAACAGTAAATATAAGCAGGTATGTCAACACAGAAATGTACTTAAACATTTCATAAATCTCCCGTTCGCAAAAACACTAGCTCCGCAAAGAATCTGGTTGCGGGTTATGTCCGCGATATGAAATGTTGAAAATGTCGGAGAATATTGTTTAGATAATATCTAATGTGTTTGGAAGGAAAGGCAATCAAAATCCTCTCCCGACGCAAAGCTGCTAGAATCACTTTTATTTCCATATAGATTAGGTTGACGATGATGAAAGGACGGCACATTTTTTCAGAGTTGGTTCAGATTCCGGAAAAAGGCGGAGACATGTAGGGAGAAACTCAGGGTTCATGGAAGCAAACCTGCTAGTGAGCAGGTTAGGTTCACGGAGTATGTTACCCGGGTAACTGACTCAGATTTATGCTGAACTGGCTTTGTGAAACCGAAAAACCAGAGTTTCCCTCATCTCAGGGTTAACTAACTCAAGGTTTTCACTAAACCTGCTTTGTGAAACGGACCCCTGTACTACGAAGCGAGTTCAACATACCCAGGGTATCTTTAAGAGATCCAGCTTAAGTAACCCTAACAAAGGCAATCGGAGATAAGCGGTCACACGAAGCTGAGGGGTATTCCATCAAACTCGCTAAGCGCAAAGCCGGGCTAATTTCAATAAGCCTCGCTACCTGCAATTAAAAAAATATGAATAAATCGTTTATTTTGTTTAAGACCGACTGGCCATATGATTGTTTAAAGCCCCCACTTGGGTGAGTGGCGATGCACCTGCCCTTGAATGTGGGCATCACAGGTTCACATCCCGGCAAGGACGTTTTGTGTGTGTTTTCTTTTTTTTTTTAATCAGAGAATTAGACCAACATTTTACCTTAACTATAAACCTTACCTATAAATATGTCATACAATTTCCCGAGAACTCAAATATAACTTGCAAAAACATGATAGGCATAAAGATGTTATTATTAATAACATGTTATAGATCCCAATGACAAAGGCATTGCTGCATGCAATTTTCAGCCACATAAATTCCTTTCAGGTGAGTTCATTAATAGGTTAATTGAATGTGTTCATTGAATTGTTGAGATAAATGAGTTGGTCAATGTAGATGCATTTACTAGGCCTATCTAAAAAAAAAAGAAAGAGAGCGAGAGAGAGAGAGAGAGAGAGAGAGAGAGAGAGAGAGAGAGAGAGAGAGAGAGAGAGAGAGAGAGAGAGAGAGATTTCCAGCCAAAGAAAAAAGTTTCACAAAGTTCCATAGACGTGAGTTGAACCTTGGCCGGCCGCATGCAAAGCCGGCACGTTACCTCTACGCTATCCTCACATTCAAGAACTCTTTGTCAGTGTTATATTAGAGCATGCTACTCTTAACAGTACTTCCGTTTTTAATTGCTCGGCAATTCTTGCCCAAGCAGCCTCGCGATTTTATTTATCACTACAGTATTCCCTTTATTGGTTATGATGGGTTTGTACTCCTCATACAGTTCCATCAATAATTTTTGCTCTGGTCTTTTCTGCCATTTTCTCGATGATTCGACATTCACGATTCTGGTCTGGCTTCATATCCCGTGAACGGCGTAACACACGACAACGTTAACCTGGCTTGAATTAGCCTCAACAAGGCGCGGCTGAAATGCGTTAATGGAACGGGTTTAGCCGCAAGTGGAAATTGGCGTTAGTTCTAACCAGGCTTAACCAGGTAAGCGCCGCTTTAATTAGCGAGTTTGGTGGAATACCCCTCTGGTTATCAACTCGTTAAGTCAACCCAGGGTTTACCTGTCCAGCTATGAGCGCGTGCACATGAAAGAGGCGGCGTTTGCAGCATTTGACCAATCACATACATGGATCAGTCTACGGCAGCGGAGCGGCGTATTTCATGTACGAGGAGCGAACCATAATCTTACAGAAATACGAAGAAGTTAAACATATAATACGGGCAAAAAGCAACAGTTTCATCTGCCAAATGCAGGAAGGACAGCTGGCAAAAACTCACCGACTGTGTGAACGCGGAAGTCGTATTAATAGTATTAGTAGTATAATATGACTGCCCCATCAGAAGGACACTAGTAGATCTGACTGATTTGATTATAACAGTAGCTTAGCTGATGACTTAGTGGTTGTGTTGACGCCCCATGTACCGGGGCTGTCTGCAGCGTACCTGTGTTTGAATCCTTGCGGCCGTCTTTTAAATCATGTCGTCACTCTTTCTTTAGTCCCTTTAACTCTTATGATGTCCTTCAGCAATAAAAGGCCGAACACATAACTTTAAATTAATGATTTGTTGCTTGGATGTATTCTTATAACGTGGTTTATGACAATATTAGCCTCATTCTTTCAGCTGCAATCCCGGCGGTATAAAACGGACTTGGGAGCAAATCAAATAAATATAAAAACATAATTCAAAGTGGTAAGTAGGCTGTACGCTGACAAAGAAAAGTCTTTCCCTCCGATGAGAATCTGTATCTCTCATATAAAACATCGTCAGGGACAGAAAAAGGGTTTTGCCGGTCTCTGTACACTCTATAGTTCTCCTACGAGACCCTCTCACGATCCACCGAGCTTCTTTTTTTTATATCCGCGCACCAAGAGAGCTGATTGGTCAGTCGGCGGTGTGTTTCTCCACGTTGATCTCTTATCAGGAACATAACCTGCTCCGGAGCAGGTTAGCTCCACAGCGTAAGTTACCATGGCGATCTACCCCGGTAAGAAGTGAACCAGCGTCGTAGGACGGAAAACCCAGAGTTAACGCTTAAGTTACCTCGCTAAGCACAAATCCTGCTTCGTAGTACAGGGCCCAGTACCAGTAACCTGTCAGCCTGCAGCCAGACATGCTAACATGGATGAACACACACACCACTCCCTGGAAATGAACACACTGGAATGTAAACGTATCACTTTTATCCAGGCATGTTTTAAAGTAGTTGGACTGGCTCTGATGGCTCAGCATCAACTGCAGGAGGAGTGTTTTAGAAACACTCAGGGGTTTACACATCTTTAGTCAAATAATATACGTAAATCCACACATCCATTTGTTAATGAGAAGAAAACCTGCCATCGTCATCCTCTTCAGGCACACAGCGCAGTTCCTCCCATGTTTCCCAGAGACAAACCTCCCAGTCAGCTGGCGGCGCTCTGATGGCGTCCTCCTCCCTGGTCCCCGACTCACCATTCTGAGCCGGGGTCTCGTCCTCAGACCCTCCCTTTCTGATTCCGGCATCGACACCTGTGAGACGGTGGAAACAGTGAAGTTTAAGGTGCACCGGAGGACTGTGGTCCAGTATCTCGTCCGGGTTCAGGACCCTGACACTCTGGTCAGGACTATGATGGCGGCTGTGATCAGCTTGGCTATCGGCTCGCTGCTGCTGCTCTTATGCAGCGGCGTCGCGATCAGACGCCTAAAGGCCAACGGCTCAATCAAATCAGCCGTGGCAACGAAAACAACAACAACAACAACAACAACAATCAGTGTGACGCCGTCGTGTCACTACGACCAGATCACGGAGGGACGCGTGGAGGAAGGGCTGCTTCACTGTGACATCTGTACTCATTCTCCGCTGGTGAAAGGCGGACTAACCCCTCAACTGCTCTCCACTTTGCTTCATTTCTTACAGGAAGAATTAGTTTATGAGACGTTTAGACAAGAAGTCAGCAGCTCTATGACTAAAATGTCTGCGTCTGCGTTGTGTTCCAATAAATAAACCAAGTGGACGTGTCACAGTTTAATCCAGTCGACTACAAAACACTAGAAGAAGTGATGCTGCATCCAAAGACCTCTACCTGTTGATTTGATAGTTTACCAATAAACTTTATGTTTATGATTGTATTGCTTCAGATGTACTGCATTTCGTCAACAGTTCCCTTGTATCTGCCCATGGGCCTTGAAAGCTACAGATGAAGCCTCTCCTAAAAAAGAATTACCTTGATACCTCAGTCCTCAGGCCCTGCAGGTCCAAATCCAATCTGCCCTTTCCAAGTCAATTTATTGAACAGTTTGACTTCCTCAAACAACAACAATTTCAACAATTTGGATTTCGATCGAACCACAGCAAAGAGACCACCTTAATGAGGGGTTGAAATGATATTGGTTTTCGTACAGATTGCAGCAAAATCTTCGTTCTAGTTGTACTGGACTGTAGTGCTGCGTTTGATACAGTAGACCACGACATACTGGTAGGCAGCCTGGGAACATGGGTGGGGCTGTCTGGCACAGTCCTAAACTGGTTTAAATCATACTTTGAGAATCTGGTTACTTCCTGGTGTATGAGATCTGCTACACATCGTCCCGTCGTCTCTCCTACATGTGAACAGTTTGGTAAGTGACAGTTTTTGATATTTCAAACATACAAGAACGCGACAATGTTCAGTCTTCACTGCAATAAATGTACTGAAGCTTCCACCTGAATGCATCAGTAAGAATAATCTAAGCTTATCATGTATTTTAGTACAACACTGGGCTGTGTACTTTAAGTACTGTGGATACTTTAAGTACAATTAGCTAATTACAAGCAGAACTTTTATATTTACTAACAAAGTATTTTTACTGTGAAATACAGTAAATAAAAACATACTACAGAATTACATGTCGCCTAATAAACTGTAAAGAAAAACAAAGATTGTAAATGTTAAAAGAAGTCCGTAAACGAATAAATTCACCCAAGGAGGAGATCAGAGACAGAAGTAAAATCGACGTCAGACTTTAATCTTGGCCAAGAGGAGCAGTTACAATGCAACAACGTTCTGTATGAAGATGCTACAGAGGAAGTGCTCAAATCAGTGTTGTGACTTGAGTCTTTTAAAGGTCCAGGAGATAATGTGTCACTGACAGTTAACCTTTGTGTAGAACCAGACATCCTGACTGCCAGGCCCCTGATAACATTTAAATTCAACGTATGTGATTCAAATTCAGTTTTTAATGCAATAACGGAAGTCGAGCAATTCTAATTCAACTATAAATTATGCAAACTCGTTTCTATGTCGTATACTTCGGCCCTTCGGTTGATGAATGACCAATGAAGATAATAGTTGCATGGTAGTCCTCGATAAGGTCCTCGGCTCTCGTCCCCATGGTACTCGTAGTCCACCTCTCTTCATGTTGATTGGGTGACATGGATCTGCTAGTTAAAAGACAAAGTAAAAAATGTCTTCTTGTCAACAACAGTGAAAAAGACAGTAACTACCCACATTCAGAGTTCTACCTCCCTGGGTCAAAATGTGTCAAACCTGTATGTTATTATTAATAACTTGAGGGTTCAGCACAATGTGCTCTGAATGTCCATTATCTCAAAGTTAAATTTGTAAGTGCATTGATATGTATTTAAAAAAGGAACAGCCAATTTTTAAATGTTCTAACATGACAGTTGCGTTTACGAGTATATATTTAATGTGCGTCTCACCTGGATGAGTCTGGACAGGTGGGTCCTCGTCCTCCGGCCAACAGCTCATCCCTTCTCATTGAACCATGTCTACAGCTCTGGAGAGTGACTGTCCAATCGCTGCATGAATGTTGCCTCCAGATGTTCAGCGTTGCATCTCAGAAACTTCTCATTTATCTGTTAAACACAACAAGGAGAAAACACGGACAAATAAATCCTTTACCTCCGACATTTTCAATTAAATAAAAGGTTCCCTATGTCTAAAAAGCCAGTATGATTTTGGGAAAACACAGAGTAATTTCAAAACGTCTAAAGGGAATTGCCTTAAGTGTTTTGTTTTTTTGAGCTATTGTAAGTGTTTATTAGCAATGCTAGTTGAAGTCAACATGGTCAGTTAGAATGTATCTGAATAAAAAGTCCCTCAAAAAACATTCTAACTATTAAACAACATTGTGTACTATGTCTATTCTTTCTATGTAGTATTTTTTTTTTGTCTCAAGTTAACATTGGTTTTGTTGTTGGTTTGGTTTTCTAAAGCTAACATTGGTTTTGTGGCATAATGTCGACCCAACTGAATGTACAAACAGTTGTGCTGAATGCCAGGAAAAAAAAAATAATTCATGTCCATGTATACAAATGACTAGATTACAATTTCATTTGCTCAGGCCAAAGCAATAAACAAAACAATGTAATTTCCTGACCGGAGTTCGAGCTAATCCCGAAACAAACAAAAACACATGGACAAGGTCTAACTCCCTACGACAGGACAACAATGATAACAGGGATTCATCCCTACTGCTTCATGTTGGACATTAGTCTGAGCTATTTACAATGTGAATAAAATGTTAGCATTGAAGCTAAAGTTATCTATGAAGAAAAGCTCAAGGATTAACACAAGGACTAAATGCGTATTTGAGTCACTTGAAATATTTTAACTGGAGCGGTAACTTTGTGTGTCGCTGTGTCCTGAAAGCCTTTGAGATTCTCCTGCTGTCGTCTGGACGCTGTTCAACTCAAACGGGACTAAAACAATATTGGTCTCACCGTTAACTACCGTTTAGTTTTCAAGAAATTAGGTCCCATTGGACACAGGAAGGGGCGGGACTTTGCCTCTCTGTTATCAGTGTTGGCGTAGTGACAGTGTGCGTCTCTGCCAGCAGGTGGAGACTCTACTATGAATCAGTGTGAGGACCAAGAGGACGGAGTCCTTCCCTCTAAAACCACTCAGGATGGGGGACATGACAGCCAGACCAAAGCTCAGAGGTGAGACGAGGATCTCGAAGTGTCCAGGACTCAGATCACTCCACCATCATGATTCTCAATCAACAACATGAATATACATAATATTAACTAGATCGCTTTATTGAGTTTAAAATTGAACCTTTTTATTATCTGTCTGTCCTGAGGTGAAGAATCAGGTCTTGGTCCAGACCTTTGTAGTCCATGTAGGGGATGATCTGAATCTAGTGTCGACTCTCCTGTTGAATCCATTTGTTTTCACTTTGCTGAGCAATCACTGAGACCAGAAGCTTTAATTGCCTTCAGTACTTTTAGTAGAAGAAGCAGTAAAGTTTGATGAGTTAAATAAATATTTAGATTAAATATTAACCTGACACACACCTGGACAACACTGTAACCTGCTGACTCTTCAGCTGATCATCTTAAAATATTGATATGATAGGAATGAAAGTTTAGCTGGGAAATTCAGATCTTTTCTCTGTTGGTCTGTTGGACCACAAAAACTTAAAAAGACAGTGAGGAGAAAACCTCTTGAAAGAAAAGACTCATAGATTGCAGGAAAAGTTAATGACATCGAAGAGTAGCGGCCAGGCTAAGCTAAGCTAAGAACAGAAAAACTCGAGCACCGTCTTCCTCTCACTCAAGGGAGGTTGTAGAGCATTAAGTAAGACACTTTATATCCACCAAACTCTTATTTTAGGTTTTAAGGTAACTTATAATGCCCGAGGATGTGTCTATTATCAGGAGGTAATGGACTACGTGAAGGTCAGAACCATCAGACGCCCAGTGGAGATTTTGCAACCAAAATGCAAAGTTGTTTCACGAGTCATAACTCCGTTTCCCCATCATTGTCACCCCATAAGGTTCTAATGCAACAGAAACATTGTCCACTGCTCCCGTTAATAGGAGGAACCTTAGATACGACTTGGAAATGGATATTTCTAGTCCGCTCAGCTCATAGAACCCTTAGGCGCAGCTACGAACCACAAAGCTAACATTATGCTACCAAAACGCTGAGTGCAGCACTAAGACGGGTGACAGATTGATTCTGACCCTAGCATCAACTCTTAGAGCAAGATTCATCAATATAAAGATAAACAGAGCAAACTGATTCATGAAGCTCAACTAGTTAGAATCTGAAATTGTATTTAATGTATCAGGATGAAGCAGCAGAGACCAGACTCCCCTGGACCTGGACCCAGCTGTGTGTCCATGAAGAAAGACGGGTCTTTGCCTCGCAGTATTACATTTAAAGCTGACCAAGCTGATGATGGAAGGTAAGAACTGAACCTGAACCCCCCTTAGAGGATGAATCGGGTATAGACCAGCCAGAGAAAAGTTAAGAGTCAGTGAGAAGCTAAATTGGCTAACGTGACAGCTACTGCAAGCTAAGCTAAGCTATGCTAAGCTGGGTTTACATCGGAGCTGCTAGAAAACCTGGCATCAGACACCAAGGGGCTCTGACCAAACTGGGTGATGCATTTGGTGTGAGACCGCTTTGGTCCAAACAGGTAAAGAATTCCAGAGGAATCAGGAACAGGCAACAGAATTCAAGAAGCCCAGGAACAGGTACGAAGGGAGAAATGGATACATATGAGGTACTGGATCAGGCCAGGATTCAGGTTTTCATGGGAAGGCATTGGCAACATTGGAACTTTGATCTTCTCTGACTTTAATCCCTCAAGAGGCCATTCAAGGCAAGCAAGCAGCAACCAGAGAGACATTCTACACCACCAGCTACACTATCTGGTCCAAGACCTGAATGAGTTTTACTGCAGGTTTGAGAAGCCAACATTCACACAACCAGTGTATCTGGTATTTAGTATTGTTGTTGGTGGATTCAGGTCCAGATTTTGACATTTAAGTGCAAAGTATTTAAATATAAAATATGCATATACAAATATGCACTCTAATGGTTGAAACTAGATGAAAACTCCTGTTCTGTAAAGTGAAGCCAAGGCTGAAGTGCCTTAAACTGCCATTCTCTCTGGTTGTATAGAAGTATATGAGAAAATGGTCCTACTTCTCTCTGCTGGCCACCAGGGGGCGACTCATCTCTGGTTGTATAGAAGTCTATGAGAAAATGGTCCTACTTCTCACTTGATGTATTATCTCAATAAACATTGTAAACATGAGTTTATAGTCTCAATCTCTAGTTTTAAGTCTTCTTCAATCCAGCATGATGTTCATTTAGTACATTATGTTCCATTTAGAGTCCAACAGACCAGAAAGCAGGGGATGCTTTAGGGGGCGGGGCTACCTGCTGATTGACAGGTCGCTACTACACTACCAATGCAGTTATCTACTAAGATGACTTTAACACTTAGCTGTAAAGTTGACCTTGATTAATGAAGCCAACTTTGTTAGCAGCTTTACACCAGAATCCAAATGGATCCAGATCCAGTTAGGTTGCTGCTCTGGGTGCCGCTCCATCGCTTATATTCATCAGATCCACCCTTTGTGCAGAATCCGAGGCTTCAAAACCATAGTCCACAAACCAACAGGCGATGTCACCATGACGACGTCCACTTCTGATCTCCAGTCTGTGGTTTAGTGACTCTTTAAACTTGGTTTTCTCCACAGAGTTCAGCAGATCTCAGAGGTTCCGTTGACCCGGCAGCATCAAACACACCTGGACTCCATATTTATGGTGAGTACATGTACAAGCTCACCTTTCACTATTAACCACATCAACTACAGACTCAATGCTGAACAGGTTCTAGTGGTCTCCATGCTGCTCAGACCCACACATGAATCCCATGTTGGGTTCTTTAGAGTTCATGTTCAGTTTATCCTTCTGTTCCAGCTGCTGGAGGAGAACATCGTCACTTTTGTGAAGAATGAGCTGAAGAAGATCCAGAAGGTCCTCAGTCCAGATTACCCAGAATGCTTGGAGAGTGAGGATGAGGACGGTGAGGATGAAGAGCAGAGGAGGAGCAGAGAGGCGTTTCAGAAGATCACAGTGCACTTCCTGAGGAGAATGAAGCAGGAGGAGCTGGCTGACTGTCTGCAGATCAGTAAGAGGATTTTAACAGATTTAACATGGTGGAAAGAAGAGAAGGATTCAACATGAAGAACTTCATATTTCTCCTAATAGGCTGCACACAACTTCAATGTTTAGGTTCTCTGGTTGTCCACAGACCCGATTACAGCTGACATCATCATAAATATGCATCTAAATGTCTGCTTGTTACGTGTTCGGTTGTCAGAATCGATATTTCAACAGACTCGAGTTCTACTGAGTTCAGACAGGATCACGACCGTTTCAGAGGAACAGGTGTTTCACTTCATCCAGTGACCGTGTTAACTGGTGACTTTCAGCTCGTATAACTAAATAGTTGGTAGATGAAAACAAAAATGTATTTAAAACAGGCTTCTATGAAGACACCTCCATGTTTTCAATGGTGGCGTCTCAGCGTGGAAGATTCGGTACACCAGGATATTTAGAAATCCCAATGGTACTATTTTCAACACCATTATCAATACTGTCTCTTTCTATGATGCTGTATTGTGATGTGTTGTAGTGACCAGCGGCAAATTGAGGTGATACAAGAGGCTCTTTATTTCTAGACTGACTCACTGAGCTTTGCAGCTGCATTTCAAAGGGTTATATCCTTCCAGTTCTGTTTGTCTTGTACTTTTACTTCTTTTGGCTTCATCAGGTGCACCTGATTGATTTTGTCACCAATAGTTCTGATTTAATCATGAAAGAAGCTCATGAAGTCACTACTACTGAGGACTATAGGAATACATGGCTCTAATACATGGCTTGTTCATAGACTGTAAAAGGGTCTGTAGGATCCACTAACTGGGTTCCTTTGTTGTTTATCCAGGAACCACTGCTGCAGTGAACCAACATAAACTCAAGTCTTACCTCAAGAAGAAGTTCCAGTGTTTGTTTGAGGGCATCAATAAAGCAGGAAACCCAACCCTCCTGAATCAGGTCTACACGGAGCTCCACGTAACAGAGGGAGGGACTGCAGAGGTCAATGACCAACATGAGGTCAGACATATTGAAACGGCATCCAGGAAACCAGACAGACCAGAAACAACCATCAGACAAGAAGACATCTTTAAAGGCTCACCTGGAAGGGATGAACCAATCAGAACAGTGATGACAAAGGGAGTGGCTGGCATCGGGAA
Source organism: Eutrigla gurnardus (assembly GCF_963514095.1). Lineage (NCBI taxonomy): Eukaryota > Metazoa > Chordata > Actinopteri > Perciformes > Triglidae > Eutrigla > Eutrigla gurnardus. The sequence continues at coordinate 7,298,177 of NC_139921.1, read as the reverse complement.
AACAGTGTTAACACAGAAGTTCACTCTGGACTGCCTGAAGACAAAGCCAACCAGGACATACAGTTCACGTTTCCATTCACTTTCAGAGAGCTGAACCTGCTGAAAGAGAAGAAGTTCAGCTTGGTGGAACTCGTTCATCACTTCTTCCCTGGAACCAAAGAAGCAGGAATCTGCAGGTTTGAAGAGTTCCAGGTTGTGTTCATCTTTGACGGTCTGGACGAGTGTCGACTTCCTCTGGACTTCCACAACAATGAGATCCTGACTGATGTTACAGAGTCCACCTCAGTCCAAGTGCTGCTGACAAACCTCATCAGGGGGAAACTGCTTCCCTCTGCTCGCCTCTGGATAACCACAAGACCTGCAGCAGCCAATCAGATCCCTCCTGGGTGTGTTGACATGGTGACAGAGGTCAGAGGGTTCACTGACCCACAGAAGGAGGACTACTTCAGGAAGAGGTTCAGAGAGGAGCAGGCTAACAGGATCATCGCCCACATCAAGACCTCACGAAGCCTTCACATCATGTGCCACATCCCGGTCTTCTGCTGGATCACTGCTTCAGTTCTGGAAGACGTGTTGAAGACCAGGGAGGGAGGGGAGCTGCCCAAGACCCTGACCGACATGTACATCAACTTCCTGGTGGTTCAGTCCAAACTGAAGAATGTCAAGTATGATGGAGGAGCTGAGACGGATCCACACTGGAGTCCACAGAGCAGGGAGATGATTAAGTCTCTAGGAAAACTGGCTTTTGAGCAGCTGCAGAAAGGAAACCTGATCTTCTATGAATCAGACCTGAAAGAGTGTGGCATCGATATCAAAGCAGCCTCAGTGTACTCAGGAGTGTTCACACAGGTCTTCAGAGAGGAGAGAGGACTGTACCAGGACCAGGTGTTCTGCTTCGTCCATCTGAGTGTTCAGGAGTTTCTGGCTGCTCTTCATGTCCATCTGACCTTCGTCAACTCTGGTGTCAATCTGATGGCAGAAGAACAAACAACCTCCTGGTGGTCTAAAGTCTCCAGACACAAACCTAAACTAACACATCTGCACCAGAGAGCTGTGGACAAGGCTTTACAGAGTCCAAACGGACACCTGGACCTGTTCCTCCGTTTCCTTCTGGGTCTGTCACTAGAGACCAATCAGAAACACCTACGAGGTCTGCTGACACAGACAGGAAGTAGCTCACAGACCAATCAGGAAGCAGTCCAGTACATCAAGGAGAAGGTTGATGAAGATCTGTCTCCAGAGAGAAGCATCAATCTGTTCCACTGTCTGAATGAACTGAATGATCGTTCTCTGGTGGAGGAGATCCAACAGTATCTGACTTCAGGACGTCTCTCCTACAATAAACTGTCTCCTGGTCAGTGGTCAGCTCTGGTCTTCATCTTACTGTCATCAGATAAACATCTGGATGTGTTTGACCTGAAGGAATACTCTGCTTCAGAGGAGGCTCTTCTGAGGCTGCTGCCGGTGGTCCAAGCCTCCAGCAAAGCTCTGTAAATATAGTTCTTCATTCAGAAAACAACAAACCATCTTGGAATTAAAAGGTTCTATCTGCATTCTGAACAATTTGGTTGGTTTTCCCAACTGCAAAAGTTATATGTGGAACAAGTCCTTTTCATACATAAGATTCAAATATTTTCTTCTTTTTGGGAATGGGTTTAATGCAAACAGGACCTTCCAACCCCACTGCTGCTCACACAAGAAACAAAGTTTATTTGTCACACAGCATAATTGCATACAAAGTCAATCAAAGACGTGAATAGAAGCCATTTTGCAATGGGCAGCTCAAATGACACAAATAACACAACACATACAAGACAAATTCACGGAAGTCCCACGAACTAAGAACTTGTGTGACACTTTGTGTGTCAGTGTTGAGATTCTCATTCTGTCGGCTATAATCTCAGACAGGACGGCGTTTGGTTTCCCGGCTTCATATGCTAATGCTAGCCAGATAATGCTAGCTTCCTATATATTCCTAATGTTGCCATACTAATCATAGGTAGGGTTGCCAACTTTGTCACTATGAAATAAGGGACAAAACGTGGCCTGCAGTAGGAATGCAAGTATGGTTTTGTGTGAATATACAGAGTATTGTTTTAAGGCATTTGTTATAATAATAGCAGTTTTGCAGAGGAATAGAATAGCAGACACTCAGAACGTACACCCTCTGTGTATACAAACAGTGGTGGGGAATAAATGCTTCACATTCTTATTCACTCAAACTATACACAAGTTGAAAAGCAAAACATTTAAACAAAAATAGAGGAACAGTGGGCTTACCTCTGCTCACCAACTCTACTTTTTCCATGGATATTTTTGATTGCTCTTGACGGATTCAAGAAGTCTTTTGTCCTTTTGTGCAGCCAGAGAAAAGTCCTTACATGACAAGTCACAGTTCACAGATATTTGAAGTTCATTTTTGATCAGCTCTGTGCTGCATCTGTTTCTTGAGTCTGACCATTTAATGGTCATCAGAGAGAAAATCCTCTCTACAAAGGCATTTGAGCCTGGCACGCTGAGGACAAATGAGACAATCCTGAACATGTTGATCAAGTTGGCTTTCCCTAGGTTTTGGAAAACTGCAACCCACTTCTCACTGGTAGATTTTGTGGTATCCTGTGTGGCTTTCTTTATTTCCTCCCTACTAGCACAAAACTCTTCATAGAGTTGGTCCATACTCACTGTCTCTGTCATTTTGAGGGCAACCACCACCTGCTCCAGGTCAGTGAAGGAGAGCTCCTCCTGTAGGCCGATCGGTTTCAGTTTCATCATCACATTTTCTGATGAGAAATCAAACCATTTGTCAATGTATGCAATGACAGAGTCATAGAACTTCAGAAAGTCCTTCTGCTGCTGTGATCTCTGTGCTGGCAGTTGTTTGTCCATCAGCTGCTTGGTCTGGTATCCAAAAAAGCTGTCTTCTTTCTGCTGAAGCATCTTCGCTTTGAATTTTCCCACCTCCCCGTACACTTCTGTGATGCAGAGCTTTGTTTCCTCCAGCTTTTTAACGAGTGTGTCAAAAACACACCCCACGTTGTGGAAAAAGCACAGATAAATCTCAGTAGCTGCAGTTTTTTCTTCATCCTCAAAAATCCTCCTCAGAAACACAGGACAGGTCTCCCCAAGGGACCTGAAGTATGAGGTGAGAGCTGGCCAGCTCTGCAGGAGACGATCAACAGCTGGATGGAGAGACAGCCATCGCGTGCAAACATGACGCAGAATTTCACGCCACTCAATGTCATCAAAAACAAAAAATGCACGCAATTCCTCTCTTCTGGAAGCAGATACTGAGAAGTGGCTGTAGATCTTTAAAACCAGTGACTCAATATCCACTGACAGCCGATCACAGGTGTGCTTGCAGGTGTTATGAGCTATGTGAGCCGGGCAGTTAGCTTTCAAAATGTGACTGTTGTCACTGCTCAATAACTGGTAAACGGAGTGGTGTTTTCCGAAGTTTACATTGGCATTATCTGCCGCACAGGCCGTGATGTGTTTTATATCCAGTTCATACTTTTTCAGGCAGTTCATCAGAGCTTGATGAATACCATTTGCCGTTTCATCACTATCTTCATAAAAGTCAAGTAGCTTGCACCGCACTCCATCAGACACAGAAAAATATCTCACGCACACTGGAAACATTTTTCTATTTCCCTTGTTTGAGGCATCGGAGGCAACCGAGTAAAACACAGGCTCACCTTCAGTTGGGGATAGATCATTCAGGATATCCTGTACAGTCTTTGGTCCTAATACATTCATTGTGATCATCTCAGCTTTCGTTCTTCCGAGGTGCATCTTCTTCACAACATTTGAGTCATGAAACAACGCTCCGTTTAGCTTAACGAGGCAGTCGGCGCTGTTGTAGCTAAGTCCATGTTTGACAGTGTGATAGACGTACGAGGCTTCACTTGCCGCTATTTTGTCCGTTTCCACAGTAGCCGCCCCGAAGAATGCACCGATATTGCTTGCACCTTTAGCGAGTGTGGCCTTCTTGTGCATTTCTGTGGAAGCATGTTGGGACAAGTCATTCTCATCTCCATGGCCAACTGAAAATTCCCGGCGACATAAAGTACAGAAGGCTTTTGTTAAAATAATTACCCGTTGGTATAGAACTGGAGGAAGGAGATCGGAGTCAGCTCAAGGTCCAAACAGGGATTTAATCTTGATCAAGAGGAGAATCCACAGAGCAACATGCTGGTCTGTTACAATGTGTAGACTCAAAATGTTGTGAGACGAACATGATATTTATCCATCTTCTTGTGGGTGTGTTTTCACTCAGTTCACAGGGATGGAAGTCATAAACTCCGATGTTTATCTAAACCTTGCATGGGTCGCAAACCCCACCTGGGTCATAAACCACACCCATGTCGCAAAAACACCCATGTCGCAAAACACCCATGGGTTGCAAAACACACACAAATGGCCACAGGCCACAGGACACATTTACATTCACCAAACCTTCTCATGTGTAAGTCTTCAGTTCAGTATCTCTCATCAAGAAGTACAAAATTTCCATATCATATCCCTCCTGTTTATGCTGATTCTAAGCATAATCATAACATACATTTTGTGAAGTGTGAGAGCGAAAACCCTATCAGGCAGTTCAAAACATTCTTATTATCCATTATCCTTCTAGAAAGGGAAACTCTCTCACGGTCCCGCTGCCCCGGCAACCACCCGCAGGTACTCCATTTAACAAGGCACAGAAATTATATAAAAATAAGCATAAATTCAAAAGCATTTTGATTACATTGTTGCCCCCAAAAACAAAACATAAATGTCCTCGCCAAGCTAGTCAACCTATCGGGCTTGGCTACGGACCTATCCCTACCTAGTTAAACTATCCCTTGCACGTAAAAAGAACAAAAGAAATGGGGTCACCTTCAATGCTGTGAATATTTTTCTCCTAAGTGGCTTTAGTCGGCCAATTCAGAAAACTACAACTTCAGTTAGATTTTCTGTAGTCTCATCATAATCAGTAGAATAAACATATCTCTTAGTTCGTAGTGTCCTTATCTTCATCAAAGAGGTTACCATATAAATCATCATCTGTCAGATCAGAAGTAACATTTTCTTGTGCTGCATTCTCATAGTCCCCTCGGTGATCATCGGTGATGGGGATCCTTTCGTACAGCATAGTTGTTTTAGTCACAGCGGTGTCAATGAGTCTCTGTAACAGTCCTCTCAAACAGGGGATACAACAACATCCACAAACGATTAGAATGGTAATCATTACGGTTACAGATAACATCATAGTTTTTATAGAACCTGCCCATTTTCCAAAAATGTCCTGGAGCCATCCTGTCAGAGGATCTTCAAAACCAGAGTTTTCAGCTAACTCTGCAGATAGGGAGGTTAATCCATTCAACGCCTTAGTGATGCTGCCATCAGGTGCTGTATTGTTAGGAATAAACGTACAACACATATCTCCAAACATTTTACATACTCCTCCTTTTTCAGCCAACAACATATCTAACGCCATCCTATTCTGCCATGCCATTAAACTAGTCTTATCTAACTGTTGATGTATGCCCCCAATTGCTTCCTTAGTGTAATTTAAAAATCTTTGTTGGTTATAATAGACGTAATTTATCCAATCCACATTTTTATTAACGGTTACCCACCAAGCCAGGAGTGATTCAAATCCTGCAGCAACCTGATTTCTGGCTTTAAACTCATCAGGAACACCTCGAGGAACACCAATTGCATCTATATAAACTTTGTTGTCAAAAGATCCTGCTGGTGCATTTCTTTTTGTTCGTAAATTATGTATCGTCACTTTTTCTAATGCCATTGTGTCATATGGTAAAATATATGTCGGTATTAATAATTGTACCATAGCAAGTTCCCTTCCAATCAGTTGGTAATTTTGCTCTGAGTATCTTACCTCCACAGAACCACCATACACCAGCTCTGGCCATGGTTTGATCATTCACTATGTCATCAGTGACATTGCTCTCGCCCTTAATTACATCAATGATGGTTTTACAGGTTGTCAATACTCCTACTGACACAGTACCTCTGCTTCGTGTCAAGCAGGTATAATTCCCGGTGTATGGCGTAAACCAAGGTGGTTTAATCTGTGATGACACTGGGGGGAACAGAAGTTTCAAAGTGGTGCAGTTTGTAGCATTCTCTGATTTGTATAATTCTAGCATGCAACGAAAACCTTTTGGATCATTATCTGGATTAAGGGGAAAAGGCACTGTGCCTAACCCCGGCTTGGCTGCTGCACATGCTAGACAATTGGAAGAGGATAACTTGCTGTTTCGGGCTGTGTGAACGATCCATTGTAGCCATACATTTGAGTCTGTGAATCCTGTTTCTAGGGCATACGTTTCCTTCATATTTCTTATGTCCATATATTTTACAGGATTATTTTTCATCGAAGTCGGTTTGGTTGGTGTGGCTGTTACAGATGTTGTCTGCTTTCTCGGGCTTGGGGACACTATTATATGGAATATCCCAACCTTGTTTATTCCACTCCCCCATGCTCCCAACACATATGTTCCGTTATCAGTGCATTTAGGAGTCTAAGTGTTATTATTACAGGCATGCAATTGTTTGTTTTGCAAATATTTTGTTTTGCAAATATCTTGATAATTTTCAGTCGGTTTTTCAAGTTAGAATTTGGGTTGTATCCCCAATCCCGTGGTCCTGTATTAGCAATTACCCAACTCCACTTCTCGCACGCACACCCACCTATATGAACAGTTCTACCCCACGCTTTTCTATATGCGCTGCATACCTCCGTGGTGACACAGATATAATTTTCTGTCTCCGGCCAGTGAAAGTGTTGTCCTGAACAGGGGAAAACCTGACATGCATCAATCTGAGCAATGCAATTCATCCCTTCAGTACATTTTATTATCACTACACCTCTACTAGTGTCCCACCTGGATTGTATTCCTATAGCTCTTTCCCTCATTTTATCGTATACCTGGCCTTGTGTCACTATATTTGAAATAAGGAATGCAATTGTGGTCACACATAAAACAGTTATCAAGCATAGCTTTAAATCCGGCATGGTGAATGTTTCTACTTATCTGACAGTGGTATTTGTGCTCTTTTGCAGTGTGTGAGATGGATCCAAGTCTGTCTTTCAGCTATGCGGACTACTGTGGGTGTAGACAGTAACACTTGATAGGGTCCTTCCCAGCGGGAAGCTGACCAATTCTTTCGCCTCAGGACTTTGATAAACACCCAATCTCCTGGGTTTATTGGCCCTCCTGTTGGTGCTCCTGGGTTTATTGGCCCTCCTGTTGGTGCTGGATCTGTAGGAGGAGATACTGTAGACATAACACTTTTGTTCTTCATCATTTTTGACATGTAGTCAACGATTGTTTCAGTCAATCTTGTATCATCTCCCTTTGTATCTATTAGCGGTACCCTAAATGGCCTTCCATATAATATTTCAAATGGTGATAATCCTGTACTGTTAGGTTGAATGTGTAAGCTTAATGCTACAGCTGGTAGACATGTTACCCAACTCTTCCCTGTTTCTTCCATAGCCTTCCTCAGTTTTGCTTTAATAGTTCCATTGTTTCTTTCCACCAGTCCTGCTGACTGTGGATGATAACTACAATGGAACCTGAGTTGGATTGAAAATATTTCCGATAGCTTTTGTATTACTTGATTCCTAAAATGAGGACCGTTATCACAATAAATCTTTTCTGGAAAACCATACCTTGGAGCTATTATTGTAGCTAAAATTTTGGCCACAGTTATTGCATCATTGTTCACTGTTGGTGTAATTTCTACCCATTTGGAGAACATATCCACTATTACTAAACAGTATTTCTTTCCTTCGGCTCTGTTTAATTCAATAAAATCCATACAGATACATTGAAATGGGTATGTCGCTTCTGGGAATTTACCTGGTTTTGGACGTAGTCTACCTTGAGCATTATGTTTAGAGCAAATCAATCATGAGGCACAAAATTTTTTTGTGTAATTGTGAAATCCATATGTAGTAAAAATGTTCTCTATTGTGGATACCATCCCTCCTGTTGAGACATGGGTAATCCCATGACTCAATATCGCAGCAAATCTAAATAAATTTTTCGGTAGTATAGGCTTTCCGTCGAGGCTCTCCCAAATCCCCGTTTCTGTCTGTGTGGCTCCTTTATTTCGCCACATGTTTTTCTCAGTCTCAGGTGAACTATTTTGCATGTCTCTCAAAATGTCATGATCTATATGTGTAAGCGTAGTCTCAGTAGTATAAATGTCATCTACATTTTTCTGAGTAGCAGCCGCTCGTTTTGCTTCCTCGTCCGCTTTTTTATTCCCCATTGAAATAAAATCTTTACCTGTAGTATGTGCAGCACACTTGCATATTGCAACTTTTCTTGGCAGTTGAATGGCATCCAGTAGCTGCAAAATGAGATCTTTATGTGTAATAGGTTTCCCTGTAGATGTTACCATGCCTCTATTTTTCCACTGTTGTGCAAACACGTGAAGTGTCGAGAATGCATACTGGCTATCTGTATATACAGTTATATCTTTATTTCTCCCTATTTTGCACGCCTCTGTAAGTGCAACAAGTTCTGCTGCCTGCGCAGAGAAATGCGACGGTAAGGAGCCTGACTTCAAAACCTTGTCAGATGTTACTACAGCATATCCACTTACATTTGTCCCGTCAGGATTCTTTTTACATGAGCCATCTACAAATATCACAATATCAGCAGCATCAAGTGGTACATCAGTGAGATCTGGTCTTGGTAAAACTCTAGCACTAGTTTCTCCTACACAATCATGTGCTAATCCATCTGTTTCATTTGGTAGCAGGGTTGATGGGTTTAATGTAGTGCATCTCTCTATAGTGAGATGTGGCTGTGACAGTAGGATAGTCATACAAGCTAGAAGCTAGAGAAAGTCAAATTTACTCTTCGGGGATCCACCGACAAATTCTATGAACACTGGCAACCTCTTATATTGCATTTTGAGAATATGAATTGTACATCATTAGACTAAGATATATATTTTTCTAACTGCTTTATATATGTGCTCATGCTGATAATGTGATTTTGGATAAAAGATTTAATATTATTTTTTTTCATTTTTTTTATTTTTTTATTTTTTATTTATTTATGTTTTATTATTATACATATACATTGTTACTATTATGATTGCTATTATTATTATTTTATTTATTATTGTTTATTTACTTTTCTTTTTTTTATCTCTTTGTTTGTTTTGTAAATTTGTTTGGTAGTTTCGTTTGTGGAGGAGACATCGGGTGGGATGGGAGGGGAAAAAAAAAAACCCACTTATGTACTGTTGATTTGTAAAGTGTATTCTCTGAACCAAAGTGGTATAAATAAATATAAAAAAAAAAAAAAAAAGGATAGTCATACAACTAAGATGTCGCGCTGGTGACATAAAGGCTATTTTGTTCTGCATTAGAAGTGCTGAGACCGCATGTGACACCAGAAGTGTCAGTGGGTGAAATAACACTATAGAAGCAGAACTCTGCACACTGAGTGCAGCTGCCTGTACTGCCTGCAAACAAGGTGGCATAGCCTTTGTGATGTTATCAAGTTTTGATGAATAATATGCAATAGGTCTCTGTTTTCCTCCAAATGGTTGTGTTAGAACACTAGTCATAAAACCAGATCTTGCATCGCAAGTCTGAACAAACGGCTTTGAGTAATCAGGGAAAGCTAATACTGCAGAGCTCACTAGAACTTGTTTGAGTCTAACAAAAGCATCATTCGTTTCTTGAGTCCATGTTATTTTGTCTTGAGCTGCCATAGGCTGGTCATATATAGCATTTTGGAGCGGTTGTGCTATTTCAGCATAATTAGCAATCCATTGTCTGCAAAAATTAGTCATACCTAAGAAAGACATAATTTGTCTTTTGGTTGTAGGTTTTGGTGCTTGTAAAATAGCTGTTATCCTTTTTTCGTCTAGATGTTTACCTGACTGTGAAATATTAAAACCTAAATATTTTACAACCGTTTGCCACAATTGCAATTTATTTTTGCTGACCTTAAATTCTTATTCAACTAAGAATTTTAATAGAGCTAAGGTATCTGTTTTGCAATCTATTTCAGTTTTAGACGCTATTAAGATGTCATCCACATATAATAGTATCTGGCTTTTACACAAATTTTACAAATTACAAATTTATTACAAATTTTGCTAAGTTTGCAGACATGGCCATAGAAAAGAATAGTTGTCTGTAGGCAGTCTACCACCGCCTTCATCTTTTCTGATTATTCTAATTGTTCTGCATGCTTCCGTATCGCATAAAAAACGTTTTAAAGTTTTATAATTGTTAACCAATAATCTGGTGATCGGTAATCGGTTTTTGATTCATGCTTAAAAATAGTTCAGCGCTTTCTAGTGAACATACTTCTTCTTCCTCCTCTTCTGTGTCTTGGTGTGTGTGTGTGTGTGTGTGACTGTGCATGACCTGGGGTCCGTTTCACAAAGCAGGTTTAGTGAAAACCTTGAGTTAGTTAACCCTGAGATGAGGGAAACTCTGGTTTTTCGGTTTCGCAAAGCCAGTTCAGCATAAATCTGAGTCAGTTACCCGGGTAACATACTCCGTGAACCTAACCTGCTCGCTAGCAGGTTTGCTTCAACAAACCCTGAGTTTCTCCCTACATGTCTCCGCCTTTTTCCGGAATCTGAACCAACTCTGAAAAAAATGTGCCGTCCTTTCATCGGCAACCTAATCGATATGGAAATAAAAGTGATTCTAGCAGCTTTGCGTCGGGAGAGGATTTTGATTACCTTTCCTTCCAATCACATTAGATATTATCTAAACAATATTCTCCGACATTTACAACATTTCATATCGCGGACATAATCCGCAACCAGACAGGTAGTGTTTTTGCGAACGGGAGATTTATGAAATGTTTAAGTACATTTCTGTGTTGAAATATCTGCTTATATTTACTGTTTAATATGTGAAATATGATTAAAATCATATGCCTTAGTCAACGTATTTGCACAATATTCTTATGCTTAATTTTCAACTGACACCATTTTCTTTCTGTGCCTGGGGGGATTACACCCAATGAAAATGATAATTCATTCAGTGCGCTACTTTGTGAACTACGGGAGTTGAACCCCTGTCGCCTGCGCCGTGGGCGGCGTTGCTAACCATTACACCACAGTGTCGCTCTGCAAAGCTGAAAATAAACACTTATTACCTTTAGATCAATAGACTGTGTCATTCAGTTATACACATTAGATCGGGCAGTAATTGTCTGCCATGCCAACTATCGCTACTTTGCTGCAGTTACGTTGCTCCGCTTTCTCAGGATGAGCTCGTTTTCTACATAAACACTCAGTAATATCTAATGACGCTCTCCCCGTTGCCATGGTGAATCGTAGTATCGGAGCTCCATTGATGATGGCTTTATAGAGTCGGCAGGCACGCGCGTAACTCAAAGTTTACATACTCAGAGTTGACTGAACTAATTCAAAACCGCTGTTCTGAAACTGAAAACTCAGAGTTGCCCATCTCAGAGTTGGTCAACTCAGAGTTCAGGGTTAGGTTCAGAGTTTGTTGAACCTGCTTTGTGAAACGGGCCCCTGATTTATTGGCTAGTGACGCCGATGAATCATCAACTCGTCTGGGTCTCCCTGCTCCTCCTCTCCCCCGCCAGCCTCCTTGACCTCTGCCCTTTGGAGCTCTACAGTCTTGAGCCCAATGTCCAAATTTACCACAATTGTAGCAGTTCTCATCTCCTCCAAATCTCCGTCCTCCCCGTCCTTCTCCTCTTCCTCTCCAGGCTCCACTGTTCACATTGCCTCGGAAATACACATCAGTAAATGAATTAGCATAATTTTCATCATCATCATCATCCATTACAAATATTTCACTTGCCTTTTTTGTTCCACCTTTCTTGTTTTTCTTTTCTTTCAGTACGTTCTCTGCGTGTACTGCATGGTCAGTCGTAGCTTGTATCCAGCAGTTCCAACACCAATTAGGTGCTTCCTTATAAACTGTTGCTATCGGTGCAGGAGTGGAGAGAGTAGATGCGAAGAGAGAGGGAGGGCGAAGGAGTGGAGCTGAGGCCTGGACAAGAGGCGGTGGTGGCTGAGGGATGATGTACGGGGGAGGGTGGAGACCCAGAGGCACATACTTGTCATCCTGTTTATCTCGGTTGGAGTACAAAACAGGATAAAGTTTATTACATACTGAATCTTTTTCTTTTCCTTTTTCTCCTTTTCTTTCTTTCTATCTTTTCCTTTCTTCAACCTCTCTTTTCTCAGTTTCTTCTTTACATTGTCTCACTTACTTTTACTTTCTGCTTCTGCATTCCTCTCTTCCTTGCGTCTGCCTCTTCTAACCATGCTTTCGCCTGTGTGTATCCCTCTTTGTTCTGCCTTTTCTCACTTCCCTTTGACCTTTCCTCTATTTTTTCTACCAATTCTTTGCACTCTTCCACCTGCAACTTTCCTTTAAACCCATACTTCTCTTCCCACTTCTTTATATATTTTACATTATCTAGAGCTTTCTGGCTCATTCGTTTTGCATCTCCTTTATATTGAACCTCGTCAGGTTTATGTTTATAACTATTACAATTTCCCATTTTGTATGTATTTATTTATATATATTTATATATATATTTTATTTTATTTATTTATTTATTTATTTATTTTAATACGTATTTTTATTTAAACGTTATTTCTATTTTACCGGTCTTTTCATTTCTTTCCTTTTGAGTACTCTTACCTATGGGTCTCTAACCCTCCCTGACGTCTTTTTGTTTTCGCAGGCCTTCGGGATTAGTTTAATCTTTGTCCTTCCAAAGACAGCTTACCTGGATTTAGGGTCCTGCCCTAAATCTAAGAGAGTCCTGCTCCCCCAAGCCTTGGCTTGATTCTATTTATTTCCTTTTTCCTATTAGGTCCTTTGACCTATTCTAAGAGATCGATCCCCCAAGTTCCCGACTTGCTTTACTTATTAGAAATTTCTTACCCTTTCGATGAGTCCCTGACTCTGTTTGCCTGGCTGGTCCGTCTCCCCTCTGTGGTTGGCCCCGTCACCGCCCCCTCTTCAGAGGACCTGGCCTCCTGTCCAAAACGAGGCTATATGAGCCCCGCGGTGGAGGTCTTTTCAGAGGGTTTCTATTTCCTCTGCCTTAAGGTCTTCAGGTCCTCTGGTACGAAGAGAGGGAAAGATATTGGGGCCCCACGTTGGGCGCCAAAGTGTTAAAATAATTACCCGTTGGTATAGAACTGGAGGAAGGAGATCGGAGTCAGCTCAAGGTCCAAACAGGGATTTAATCTTGATCAGAGGAGAATCCACAGAGCAACATGCTGGTCTGTTACAATGTGTAGACTCAAAATGTTGTGAGACGAACATGATATTTATCCATCTTCTTGTGGGTGTGTTTTCACTCAGTTCACAGGGATGGAAGTCATAAACTCCGATGTTTATCTAAACCTTGCATGGGTCGCAAACCCCACCTGGGTCATAAACCACACCCATGTCGCAAAAACACCCATGTCGCAAAACACCCATGGGTTGCAAAACACACACAAATGGCCACAGGCCACAGGACACATTTACATTCACCAAACCTTCTCATGTGTAAGTCTTCAGTTCAGTATCTCTCATCAAGAAGTACAAAATTTCCATATCAGCTTTCGTTGAGTCCCCGCTGACGGGCTTAACCCACGTCTTTGTAACTTCCCATAGTTTGTTGTAGCTGCACAGTCTTTTGCAGGTTTATCCATGGTAGTTCAATCCGTATTCACAGTCGACTCAGCAACGTCACACTGTGATTTTCTCTTGTTTTTTTTTGAGGAATTGGCGCATTTACTGAACGTATACTGATACGGGAGGTGGGGCTGTGATTGGATGATGACAGGTGTCGTTGATGATCCTCAAGTGTCGTGATCAGCGCTGCTGCAGTTGTATCAGTCAGTGGTCAGATCAGCTTAGCAGTCAATAAGCGGGACAAAAGAGGTCACGTACGGGACAAATAAATTAGGCCCAATATATGGGACGTCCCGGCTAATACGGGACAGTTGGCAATCCTAATCATAGGGAGCCAGTGTTAGCTGGCTAGCATGGTAGCTAACAATGAAAGTAAACTTATTTGCAAGACTGAACTAGTCTGGTGTTTGTCCTGCTGTCTTTCACAAGGCTTGATCTTGAGGTTTCTTCTAAGCGTTGCGTTGGCGTGACATTTCCTCTGCTCCTTGTTGCTGCTGCCACTGAGCAACCACAGCAACATGACAAAGAAGCAGAACCCGATTGGTCTTCCTGTGTGCATTTGACCTGCTGATTGGCTCACAAGTAGAACCTTAGAGAACCAAGGTGGTTTGACTTTGGAAATAGAACCTTTTAGTTTCCTAAATAAAACACCTCACATAATGTTACGAAGTTGTCATAGAATAAGAATATGTGAATAACTTAATTATGACAAAAATGTCAGTTAGAACCTGAGGTGATGAACAGTTGTTTGTAATTGTTTCATCACTAATTTCTGATTCCTCTTTAGACTCAGTGGCTGTAACCTCTCAGAGAGAAGCTGTGAAGGTCTGTCCTCAGTTCTCAGCTCCCAGTCCTCCAGTCTAAGAGACCTGGACCTGAGTAACAACGACCTGCAGGATTCAGGAGTGAAGCTGCTGTCTGCTGGCCTGGAGAGTCCACACTGTCGACTGGAAACTCTCAGGTCAGATTCAACTACTTTGAGAAGTTTACCTATGAAGCTTTCAATGATGCGTTTACATGCACCAAATATTCAGTTTTTTTATATTCAAGTAATCCTCAAAAGACACATTTGCTACTAATCTGTTAATATGGCTGATGAAGTACTGTTTCTGCTGCTAACGACTTTCCAGCAGAAGACCAAAACAAAACAAAACTTGTCAAAACCAAACCTCTTGTTTATCTTTTCCCTGCTGTTTGATGTTTTAATAGTTTTATAAATCCACCTGGCGTTTATAAATGCTGTTGCAAACGTCAGTCTACGTTTGTGAACGTCACTCCATGAACATGTGAGCCTGAACTACAACACCAGACTGTCTCTGCTGTCAAGGTGGAGCCAGTTTGAACCACTTTCTATACAGTTGAGTTTATTGAGTTTTATATGAAATGAACTAATATTCTTGTCACGATGGCTGAAGCAGCAGGGAGGACCCACATGCAGACTCAAAGCTATGCAGATGCAATGAAGACATATTATACATGGAAACACCCCCTAGTGGCCAGCAGAGAGAATGCAGCTTTAAGGACCTTCAGGCTTGACTTCACTTTTCTGAACCAGAGGTTGATGCCTGATTGGAATATCAACTCTGACAACTGAACATGAACCAACCAGACATTTTGATGCTGCTGACAGTTTTAATTCAAAGTTTAAAGCTTCTAACTCGTCTGCACGGCGGAGACAAAACACCATTTTAACACCAACATGTGCACACACATTTATGATGACAATGACTGTAAAAGGCTCTATAGCAAGGGTCACTAAGAGGTGGAGCTTGGCCCAGATCCAGACCCAGACCCCGTCCTATCTGGACCCAGACCCATGACTGATAGATCATTGAGAATTATTAAATGATGATGGAGCGTTTCCATTTTACTGCTGCAGCGTTACCATCACTACACTGGTTCAGATGGTTGGAGGCTAAATCATCTCACTGGTTGCTACTCACAAACACTAAATTACCCAGTAATGCAACGGGGTGAAAGGTTAACTCCAAACTTAATCAAATCTGTGCAAACTGGAGTTTCTGTGAGTGACGTTTCTATGGTGACAACTGACGAGACTCACTGACAGCTGACAGATGGATCAGAGAGTGGAGGTGATAAACGTCAGTCAGGTCGGTGAAATCTAGAGCCGATAGATAAGTTCACACGGCTGCTCTCAAAGAGGAACGCTGACAGTGAGAACAGAGCTTTGAATCAAGACAGACTCTTTTCTTCCAACTGGCAGTTGAACACCTGAATGCCTCATATGTTCTGAGACTCTTAAGAAGCACATTTTCAAAGCTGTGTTTTGTATTTTACTGTTATTATCAGAGTACTTGTTATTCATAATTCCTCCAGTTCAATATGAAAACTATAAACATTGTTGAAATGTTATTGAATTAAAGCCTTTTTTCTTTGCTAGATGGTTTAAAATCAATACCAGATCTTTGTTGGCACACCAGGTCTGAAGACAGACCACATAGACTGTTTCAACTGTTGTTTCTTCTCTTTTCTAACGCTTCAATTTCTCTCTCAATCATTTCAGCTTGTCTCTTGTCTTTCTTTTAACTTCCTCCTCTGTCCATCTCTGTCCATCACTCAGCCACGCTTATCCCACCCAGTACAACATCAACACAGCAAAAGACAAATATCACTTTCTCTCATTTTAAAAAGTGGACAAATGGACATAAGTCTATGTAAAGTCCCCAGAAGTGACAGTAGTGTGTGTCTTCAGTCTGTCAGGTTGTCTGATCACAGAGGACGGCTGTTCTTCTCTGGCCTCAGCTCTGGACTCCAACCCCTCCTATCTGAGACAGCTGGACCTGAGCTACAATCATCCAGGAGACTCAGGAGTCAAGCTGCTGTCTGCTGGACTGGAGGGTCCACACTGGAGACTGGACATTCTCAGGTGAGGACAGGTGGACAGACATCAGACTGGACTCTCTAAGGTGAGGACAGATGGACAGACATCAGACTGGACACTCAGGTGAGGACAGGTGGACAGACATCAGACTAGACACTCAGGTGAGGAGAGATGGACAGACATCAGACTGGACACACTCAGGTGAGGACAGATGGACAGACATCTGACTAGACACTCAGGTGAGGACAGATGGACAGACATCAGACTGGACTCTTAGGTGAGGACAGATGGACAGACATCAGACTGGACACTCTCAGGTAAGGACAGACGGACAGACATCAGACTGGAGTTTCTCAGGTGAGGACAGGTGGACAGACATCAGACTGGACACGCTCAGGTGAAGACAGATGGACAGACATCAGCCTGGACTCTTAGGTGAAGACAGATGGAACAACATCAGAATGGACACTCAGGTTAGGACAGGTGGACAGACACCAGACTGGACACTCAGGTGAGGACAGATGGACAGACATCAGACTGGACACTCTCAGGTGAGGACAGATGGACAGACATCAGACTGGACACTCAGGTGAGGACAGATGGACAGACATCAGACTGGACACTTAGGTGAGGACAGATGGACAGACATCAGACTGGACACTCATCAGACTGGACTCTCAGGTGAGGACAGATGGACAGACATCAGACTGGACTCTTAGGTGAGGACAGATGGACAGACATCAGACTGGAGTTTCTCCGGTGAGGACAGGTGGACAGACATCAGACTGGACACTCTCAGGTGAGGACAGATGGACAGACATCAGCCTGGACTCTTAGGTGAAGACAGATGGACAGACATCAGACTGGACACTCAGGTGAGGTCAGATGGACAGACATCAGACTGGACTCTCAGGTGAGGACTGATGGACAACAGATCTAGACTGTGTCTCCGTCTCTAACTGAGGAACTGGGGTTCATGTTTAATGGTGGACCTGATTGAGGTCTTTGAATGTCTTCCTGCAGGGTGGACCATGGGGGACAGCAGAGACTAAGACCTGGTCTGAGGAAGTGTGAGTATGTTTTCAGTAACTCAGCTGCTCCAGATGTGAACGTGTTCATGACTGAAATCCGATGATCACGTTTCTATCAGGATGTAGCGTTTGTTTCTTCGTGGCTGTAAAGATGTCGTGTTGTGTTCACACCAAACGCCACATTTTCACACTCAATTACACACAAAGTCAACGCAGAGACACAAACGGACGGCAATTCCTGCTGGACGGCAACGGAGACGTGTTTGTGTGAGTTTAAATATTTCAACTCAAGAGATAAATTCCTCTGTGTCTCTAAAGCGTCTCAGCGTTGAGATCGTCCTCCTGTCGTCCCTGAATCCTAAATGGAGGAACCAGATTGTTTCCTGGGTCTGTGGTCCCCTAGAGGTCTACAATAGTAGCTCACATTAGTCCAGAGACCAGACCACAGGTCGGTCTGGTTTCAATCTTTAGTAATTTAAGGCCAAACTGTGATATTTTTTGATAACGATGTAATTTTGTAGCGTTTTTGTTGTCTGTTGATCGTCAGTGATCCAGAACAGACAGGTTGCGTTCTCACTAATCCAACTTTCCTAACGGCTCTACATATATTACACTAATTATACACATATATAGAAACCTGTTCTCCAGGCAGGACCACACGGCCTCCCACAAAGAACACCCCCACTCCACATGGCTGACTGGTCGACACCCACAGCCGCCATCTTGTAACACACACACACACACACACACACACACACACACACACACACACACACACACACTTGTATAGTATTTAGTTAGATACGCCACATCGACTTAGTGTATGTTTCTTTGTTCATTGTTAATAAACCCCTTATGAACATACTGCTGTGTTTATTAATGTTGTATAAGAATGAATCCCTGAGTCCCTGCGAGACGCCAAAACATCATCCAACTCCTCCGTTCTCATTCTCCTTGACCTATCTGCTGCATTCGACACAGTCAACCACCAAATTCTCCTCTCCACTCTGGCTGAACTTGGCATAACCGACTCTGCTCTCACCTGGTTTACATCATACCTGACAAACCGCACCTTTCAGGTCACATGGAATGGCTCTATGTCCAAACCCTGCTCTCTGGACACGGGTGTCCCTCAAGGCTCAGTATTAGGACCGCTTCTGTTCTCACTATACACCAGATCACTAGGTTCTGTTATCACATCGCATGGATTCTCCTACCATTGCTACGCTGATGACACCCAGCTGTTCCTCTCTTTTCCCCCGTCCTCTGACGCTCACATTGCAACTCGCATCTCGGACTGTCTGGCTGACATCTCTGTCTGGACAACTGCACATCACCTCAAGCTTAACCTGAATAAAACCGAACTCCTCTTCATCCCAGGGAAAGACTGCCCTCACATGGACCTGTCGGTCACTGTTGAGGGCATCACAGTATTTCCTTCCTCAACTGCGAGGAACCTGGGTGTAATCCTCGATGACCAACTATCCTGCACCCCCAACATCACTGCTGTGGCCCGATCCTGCAGATTTGCCCTCTACAATATCCGCAGGATTCGGACCTTCCTCACAAAGGATGCAACGCAGCTCTTGGTCCAAGCACTGGTCATCTCCCGCCTTGACTACTGCAACTCTCTCCTGGCCGGACTCCCGGCCTATGCGATTAAACCATTGCAGCGTATCCAGAACGCTGCAGCACGCCTTATCTTCAACCTACCCAAATTCTCCCACGTGACCCCCCTCCTCCGTGACCTCCACTGGCTCCCTGTTGCAGCACGCATCCAATTCAAGACGATGACACTGGCCTTCAGGGCCATCAATGGAACGGCACCTGCCTACCTTCAAACACTGGTCAAACCTCATGCCCCGAAGCGAGCACTCCGCTCCTCTACTTCAGCTGGCCGGCTGGTACCACCATCGCTGAAATCAAACAAATGTCGCTCAGCAAAGTCCAGACTCTTCTCTGTTCTGGCGCCTCAGTGGTGGAACGAACTCCCGACCAATATCAGGACAGCAGAGTCATTTGCCATCTTCCGAAAAAGGCTCAAGACTCACCTGTTCAGACTTCACCTCGACTCTACATAGCATGACCCACTAACACCCTCCCTCGACCCCCCCCCCCCCCCCCGCAAAAAAAAAAAAAAAAAAAAAAAAAAAAAAACTCGGATCGTAGCACTGTTACTCTTGAAGCACTACTTTACTCAGATGAGGACCTAACACTTGTTCTATTTTTAGCTCTTACTGCATCGGCAATGATACGTCGTGGTTTCTTTGTTTCCTTCTTTTGACAAATGTACTTATTGTAAGTCGCTTTGGACAAAAGCGTCTGCTAAATGACCTAAATGTAAATGTAAATGTAAATGAATGATATCAACCTCTTCTCTGTGAAGAATTCACAAATCCTTCAACTGTTTGTACTCATATTCTAATAGTTATTAATTATTGGCATTTGAGTACAAACTCCTTAATATTGAGACTAAGTATTGATATTAATAATTATCTATTAATAACTGAATCTGCTCCTGCTAGTTCCACAACAGTTTTTCTCAGCAATCCAACAAAACACACACCACTACACACCGGTGTCTATTTATCAATGAAATGTATGATGTGACGCATCACCATCAAGTTACCGCCCCCTTGTGATGTCATATACTAATACCCAAAGTATATTTATTAAGCTTTCAAAACACCCACCAAAAAACACCCAATTGTCTCCAACAATAACCTTTAGCTGCATTGTGTTTGTTCTCTCCATCAGATGTCTGTGAACTGGAACTGGACACAAACACAGTCAGCAGAAACCTCAAACTGGACGACACCAACAGGAAGGTGACACGTGTGTCAGACGACCAGTCATATCCAGATCATCCACACAGATTTGTCTCATGGCCTCAGCTGCTGTGTAGAGACGGTCTGACTGGTCGCTGTTACTGGGAGGTCCAGTGGAGAGGAGTGGTTCGTATATCAGTGAGTTACAGAGGAATCAAGAGGAGAGGAAACAACTCTCTGTTTGGATGGAATGATCAGTCCTGGAGTCTGTGTTGTTATGATGGTCGTTACTATGTCTGGCACAAAAGCAAACAAACACACATCTCCTCCTCCTTCTCCTCCTCCTCCTCTGGTGTGGTAGCAGTGTACTTGGACTGTCCTGCTGGCACTTTGACCTTCTACAGAGTCTCCTTTAACAAACTGATCCACCTCCACACCTTCAACACCACATTCACTGAACCTCTTTATCCTGGGTTTACAGTCTGGTTTGAATCATCAGTGTCTCTGCGTCTCTGAAACTGTTCACAACAAACACAAAGCGGTGTGATTACATTCAGAGTCAATGCAAAGATACAAATGAAGAAATAGCAGTTTGTAATCAGTCAGGTTCATTCCTCCTTGTACTTGTTGTAAATGTATTAATGCTTGTGTAAATGTACTTAAATGAATGGAGTATATCGGGATGGCTTTGTCTTTAGACTGAACCTTGTCGTGTTGAGGAACATGCATTAGTGACTGGAGCAAATAGTTGCTGTCCAGTGAAAACCATCAACATGAAACACAGAGCACACACAGATTAGAATAGCAAACATAATGTATTTAACATATTACAAATATAAAACATATTAAACTGTTTCTTCATTGTTGGAGAAAATGCTCCTGCTAAATCCACTAAGGAATTATAAACTATGATGATGCTGCAGCTGTGATTTTCCATTCATCAACGCTTTATAACGCTTGCTCTTGGGTGATGTTGGGACTTTGAACATCATGAGGGTGTTCTAGTCCTGCTGTATGTGAAAACATGTCCTGACATAACTTTTGTTATGATATGGAACAATAAATAAAATTGCATTTAAAAGAGAATAAACTGTTCTTAAACTGATATTTTAGCAAAAGTTTAATTAAACCATATTTTAAAACCAGTGTGACGATCTGAAAGATGCCTCGTCATGAAAATGAAAACAGAGCTGATGTCTGTTTCTTTTCCCCGAGTACAGTCCGATACTATAGTATATTGAATGTGGAGATTAGTCCCATTATTATAACTCTATTATAGTGTTATTATTTCTAATACCTGCATCAGTTGAACTTGGTACAACTTGTGCAGGAGGCCTGCTGAATGTTGTGTTCCCAACGACTTGTCTTCGTGTCCAGAGATACACAGACCAGCTGATGAAGACGGCTGCATGATGCATGTGAACGTGTCTGGGTATAAATGTTGACTTTGCTGCAGTGAACCTCCGTTGAATTGAATCTGGCGTCACCAACAGGCTTGGAAGAAGAGAAGCGTCCGCTGGCTGCATCTCGGCTCTGGGCAACTCCGACACATTCAAATCAAACGACTGAAATAATAAAAAGACAAAGCTCTGTGTAATAAGGAAGTTGCATGAGAACATGTTCAAATAAAATAAAACTGCAAGCTCTGTCGTGACGGGCCCTCGCTCATATGCGGTCATGGAGTGCCCGTGGTCACATGGCAGTGTCGTGGACGCCTACCCCTGCTGGGCCGCCTCTTGTGGTGGGTTTAGACACAAGTGATCGTCATTCAAAGCCATGTATAAAGTCATTCGCAGGTGTGGAAAGTTTCATGACTGTTGATCTGGTGTTAAACAGTGACAGAGGTCACATCTTCTCCATGCCTTCCTGACATCTCTCTGAGTCCCCTTAGTGTTTCTCCTCCCCCTCCCCCACTATTTACAATGATACGCAGATGGTTAAAAAACATTTTTTGCCCACTTCCTGTTGACTTTAGGCAGTGGGTCCAAGAGGCTTTTTTGTACATCTTGTGATGTCACGAGAGGCTGTGTCCTGGAGAGGAGCTATATTCCCCACAGATGGCTTCAATCTCTGACTGCTATGGCTTCACCTGGTGGGGGAGTTCGGAACTCCACACCAACACGCCAACACACCAACACACCTGAGGCTGATCAGGGACTAATTGACTGCAGGGCTTTTGAGGGTTGGAGACGCAGGGAGTGCGAGGGTGTGTTGGTGGAGAAAGGCTCGCTGGCTGAATGCTCTGGAGAGGACCAGCCAGACCATGAGTGTGACCTGTGGGGAACTTATCATTTGGATTACTTACCTGGAATACTACAAGAGGACGGTTTATTGGGAGGATCTGTACCTAAGTTTGGATTTTCACTGTTGAAGGGCTGAAGAGACATTATTTGACTTTTGATCACTGGAGAGCAGCCGCTACCTTAGTTATAGTTTGAGTTTGAAAACTATTTCTGTTGATTCCCTAAAAACATTATTAAATCCTTGTTTATACCCTAACTTGTGTCCTTGCACTGTTATCCCGCTGAGAGCCGTGTAGACTCTCATGACATCACAATCTCCACATGGGCTATCTAGGAAAAAATATTTTGTGTGTGTACGCCCAACCTAATGGGGGGGGGTCACATTTCATGTCGCCATTAGGTGGCGCTCTGACTATGAGTCAATATTGCAGTGCAGACGTGTTCAGGACGGGACTACTCAAGTATGAATATTTTGGAGCAGAAACGCTGAAGTTATAACAGCTTTGATGCTTTTGGCGAAGGTTCAAAATGGTAGCACAGTCATGGCATCACCCTGGCCACACCCCTAAATATTCTGGACATCTTTGGATAACTTTTTGTCCTTAAGGCCTTTCCAACCATATATCCAATGTTGGTATTAATCGGATCAACGGTTAGTTCAAGTACAACCCCTGTGAATGGCCAAAAACGGCCAAAAATGGACATAGGCTTCGAGTTTCGTGATGATTGGCCCAAAGGTTATGTTGTCGGCGCTAACAAGCCAACTTATCCTGATGCAAGATCAGCTTTTTAAATCCCCCGGTGGCGTGTCGTGCACATAACACGCCATGAAAACGTAATTTCTGATCCGGCTTGCCTCCTCTCCCCGTTTAGATGGAGGTTGACTCGCCTTGTTTCTCCTCTGTTACGGTTTTGAGACAACCTTCATTGCTGCTCAGAGGAGGAACGCTGTGGGGAAAAGGAATGATCATGCATAAAATGAGCTATAGATATTCTATAGTTATGAAATTAAACCAGAAACAGCATTGACAAAATGTAAAAGTTTATTTACAATGCAATCAGTATTTGTATAAAAGGCACGTGTGGAAGGAAACTTCTTGATGCTTACTGGACATTACGTACTATCCCTGTGCTTTAAATAAAAATGCCTGATCTGAGTGCTATGAAGAAAAATAGATGAATGCTGTAAATATAATCCTGAACCAATAATCAGGAAGGTACAGTCTGCTGCTGTAGATGAGCATCACAGAGAGAAGCATTGAATATCATAGAGTATAAACAGTATAAACATGATCATATATGTGCATGTTACTGTGACCAGGTACTTTTCGGTGTAAAACCCAGAATAAACTGGAACCAGAGACTGAGTATAGGAAAATATATATTTTATTTTGTCTGCATAGACTCTGTAAACAACAAGACCATAGACTAACAAACTGAGTATACTTATAAATGAAAACAAATCAACAAAATAAAGCAAACAAAAAGTAACCAAGGTGGGGTAACTGCACGCCGAGGGGGGTTAGCATAGAGTGCTGCCTAAATAAGGGACGTTGTCACCACTGCACACAAAATCAACTAGTCCAGAGCTACCCCAATACCCTATATGCCGCGGACTTACGTTCGGATGCTTCCGGACTTTTCAGCCAGTAGCACAACTTCCGGTTTACGTTGACGTTAACTTTAGCCAGAGCCCGTTTTCTCTGCTATGGCGTTTTTCACGAGATCACTGCAGGACCTGCCGAGGATAACGGTAAACGATGTTCACCGAATCATCCAGGCCACATCAAAGACACCAACGGCAAAAAGAGATAAAGGATTTAAACTGTATGTGGCCAGCTATATACACAACTACGAAGGTAAGTTAACAAGCCACTGTTTTGAGTTTATCAAACGACGATAGAAGCTACACTCATTGGCTTTTTACTAGCCAAAGTTAGCACAGTGAAGAAGTAGTGTTAACAACGTAAGCAGAGTGATAGGTTAATGTCGTGAATCATTTGTGTTTCTGAAAATGCGATACCCTAACCTCAATGTTAATCACAGTTGCAAACAAGGAGTCAGGAGGAGAGGTCACGGTTAGGTCGGAGTGCTTCCGATCTATGAGGAAAAGCCAGAAGCCTCACTGTCTGAGTGTAAGGGAAAGTCAGCCTGCAGGTTCAGTTCAGTTCAGTTCAGTTCAGTTCAGTTCAGGTTCAAAAGAAACAGGTTCCTGTTTGTCAAAATCATGTTTCTGTGAGTTATATCATTGCTGTGAATTAGATACAGATAAAACACAATCATTGCACTATATTAATCATATGGTACCTGAGATATCATGTGATATGAATACAGGTTGTACCAGAAAGAATGTAAAATGAATGACTCCCACAGAAGCAAGATTTTGTTAGAAGTTATCGTTACTTATTCTGCACTGCTATTTTAAAATGAGTAAAATGAGATTAATCCTGATCAATCCTATTACATTTGACATGGTCAACTCTAGGCTAAATTGTATCAATCCCTGTATCATTTACATATTTAAAAGTTCACTAACAAAGTTTCACTAACAAAATGTAGTGTGTGAAAGGCTGTCTGTTTTTAATTGCAGTTTTAGCTGGTACATTTTTTCTAACAAATATTTGGGTTTGTAACAGATTGTGCTAAGGGATTCTAAGCTGGTGGTGTTGGAGAGATGCCAGTGTACCTGTGTGGCAGGTACAGCTTTGTGCTGTCATGTGGCAGCTCTACTGTACCAGACGGCGCACTACTCCCAGCTGAGGCTTACATCAGTTCCCCCAGTGTTCAGCTGCACAGAAACTGAACAAAAGTGGCACAAACCAAGGACCATGGTAGCAAGCCTTTTAATGACTTTCATGACTGTCATTAAGTATGGATATCTCTTGAATGTTTCTCAAACATGTTTGTATTTTGATGCAGGGTATTAAACCTGGTCCAGTTAATGACATGGTCATCATTATCAGCCAGACCAAGAGAGAGGAGGCTTGCAGAAGGAATAAGGTATGTGTTAGTATGATGTTATGACTATATATTATATACTAAGTATAGTATAATAATAATATAATTATATATTATATATATATATATATATATATATATATATATAGTATATATACTATATAGTATAATAGTTAGTTATATACTATATACTAAGTATGAAGTATGTGTTTCTACTACTACTATTACTTCTTAATTACAACACATTTGTTTGTCTTTTTTTCCACAGAAGCAACTTGTATAAAGGAGTGAGCTGCCCTCTGTCAGACATCTCCACATTAAAAGTTCAGGAGGCATACCATGGACTTAGTGCAGATGAAGCTCCCATGATCACCGTAATGGCGCTATCCAGCAATGTTCCTCTGGTTGAGTCCATGTTCGGTCCGGTGCAGGAGGGAAGTGTGCTGTCCTATCAGCTACCAATAAGGACAGTCCCCAGTACCCGTCCGCACACAGATGCCCCTTCTCCCCCACAGCTGCCACTGTCATATTACAGACTCGGACCCTCTACCTGTTCATTTGTACTTTCTGAACACCAGCACCATCATTTGGTATCCCTCGTGACATCTTTTGAGACAGCACACCAAATTGAAAAGAGCACACGAGAGCAGAGTTCCTGCGTTGAGTGGCACCAACTGAGGAGGTGCCGCATCACATCTACTAAATTTAGAGAAGTTTGCCACACCAGGGCGGAAAGCTCTGCTGAGAACCTTGCAAAAAGGCTTCTGGGATCATGTCATCAGACTGCTGACATGCGGCGGGGTCTTGCCTTGGAGCCTGTAGCACTAGAGGAGTACTGCAAGGTAAGGGAGGTCAACCACTACCCATGTGGGTTCCTGATCCACCCTGAGGCACCATGGATGGGGTCAACACCTGATGGGATAGTGTATGATCCTGTGGGGCAGCCAGTGTTTGGCCTATTAGAAATTAAATGCCCAAACGTAGCTAGCTATGTGGACTGCCCTTACATTAGGATAAAGGATGGGACACAAACACTGAGACAATCCCATCCTTATTACTGGCAGGTCCAGGGACAAATGTTGGTTTCTGGGTGTGACTGGTGTGACTTTGTCATTTACACAGCAGATGACATGTTTATCCAGAGAATTCCCCGTGACATGGAAGTCATACAAACCATTAAAGAAAAAGTTGACTATTTCTTTTTTTATTTCTACCTCAATGCCTTTTTGGCAAACTAATGAATTGATCGCAGTGTAAATGTTTTTGAAGCTACTGTGTAGGAAATAAATTTCAACCTCATCAGTGAAATGTTGCTGCATTGTGTTTTTGTTTGTGATGTAATGTTTAGGGTCAATGAGTAATAAATTACTTGGATCTAAGCATTTCAGTGTTTTGTATGGCTTAAGTTTTAAAAGGTAAGAGACAGTAATTAAAAATGAGACCAAACAAAAGAAGATTGACCAAAGAAGTATTTTAATAAGGTAGCAAAAGGTGTATACAAACAAATATAACAATATTTAAACAAATATACACTCAACTCTATAAACTGATAAGATTAAGGAATTGAAAGGGGTTATAAAAAGGATTCTTGAACAAAATTAAGATTTTTAAATGTACATGTTAGAAAGACCTCAGACCTCAGGCTTCTTTGCCCAAGCCTTTACCAGTGGCCCATTTTCATAGTTGGTAAGCAGACAAGCCACTGTGTAGAGTTGGTTAATGCTCCCAAAAACCCGTAGGGGAATCACTGAATCAAAGAACTTGTGCTCCTTGACCCGGCGAATGGAGCGTTCAACATGCACCCTTAAACGGGCTATGGCCTGTGTCTCCGTAACCTCAGAGGCAGACATCTGAGACCTGCCAGAGAGGAAGGGTGGCCTGTAGACCTTGCAAGGCACAATGTCATTGATGAGGAAGCCCCTGTCTACCATGACAGCCATCTCAGGTTTGAGCAGACTGAGGACACCAGACTCACGGGTAATCTGTTTGTCGCTGATAGACCCAGCAAACAGCGCGGAGACGAATGTCACTGGCCCATGTGGTGCGATCCCAATGAGCCCCTTCAGAGTGCAGTGGGACTTGTAGGAGGAAAATACCTCACTCTGGAGGAGAGGGGAAGATGGGCATTGACACCGCAGCTCAGTGCAGTCAAGGATGACTGTGGTGTCAGGGTAGTCCTTAAAGTCTGCAGGCAGATTTCTCTGTATCTCGTCTTCGGGTATCCAGATCCTCACTGAGCCGAGTACTGTGAACAGGAAGTTGCTCCAGGTTGTTATAATTCTGCTGACCGTGGACTGATGGATACTGTACCGGTCAGCAAGGTCCCGTTGCTTGGACCCAAGGGCAAGGTAATTCAAAAATAAGAAAAACTCGTCAATGGGCTGCAGGGAATGGGAAGCGTTTGACTCTGTGAGAGCTCCTCTCTGTGCTTGTCGAACACTGACCATGGATGGTAGAGAGTTTGCAATGAAGCCCCAGAAACGCATCAGTAGATCATATGATGCAAACCTAAAGAAATGGAATACAGATACAGATAAAAAACTGTTCATAATTAACTACACAAAATGTACACAAATAACTTTAATTAAATGTACCTGGGTGGCGGTGTTACTATTACACCAGAAGAGTTTTTCTGACAGAACACACATACTGCAATCCCCTACATACAGTGTGCTCCTGACTCATTGCTTACAATCGTCACATCAGTGGTGTAGTCTACGTGATAAGTATACCCACTTAAAAAGCATCACCACCTCAGTATTCCCACTTAAAATAGGCAAGGATATGTATTATTTGGGGTTCATCACAGTATACCCACTACAGCTAACTACTACATCACAGTATACCTACTACAGCTAACACTACAGCACAACATGATCGTACTTTACAATCTCCAACACACACACACACACACACACACACACACACACACACACACACACACACACACACACACACACACACACACACACACACACACACACACACACACACACACACACACACACACACAGGCTCAGCCTACATATCTAGAGTAGACTTACCTTGTAAAGAACCTGATATCCTTGTCCGAGGCCGCAAAACGGTGAATGCCAAACCGTTGCCTCAGTGTAACGCCCTCGATCTGTTGGCGTAACAGGCGAATTTCCTCCCGGAGAGACGTATTTTCCTCCAACACCAAATCAACGACTGCAGCTTCAGGTTTCGACGCGTAGTCGTGTTGCATGAGGACGTCGAATGCTACGTGATCCGGTGTGTCCTCCCGGTCATCCTCTGGCGGCGGTCTTTCCCTTCTCTCCCAAACTCCTGGTCTTGTAGGTGGAAGGGAGAAGTTGTTCCACTCAAATAATACAGGAACAGAGCCCCTTTTCAACAGCCGTCGACCTGTTTCTGCTGCTGGTTCACGGATGTCTTCAGTTTTGAAGTGCCGGCTACACACCCGGGTGTGAGACGTTACACTAAATTTGTCCCTGCGGATAGCGACAATCCACTTACGCCTCAGCTCCTCATCGGCCGGAAAAGTAAAAAAACTAAGTACAGAATTGTACTTTGCAGATGCCTGGCACTGTGGTACACAGCAGTGTTCCGCAGTTGTACCAGACACTTTCTGGTATTTAAAAGTTGACTTTTTCATGTCTTGTCAACTAACATTAGCGTAGCAGCTACCTACCAAAACAAATAGACGCCTATGCTCCCGGAAGCAATCGCGGTGGCTGACATTTCAGCGGAAGTACGTCACAATAGCCTTTGGCATAAAGCGAATTTACTCATACCCAGCATGCTAATGGGCCTTAACCACTACAACTACAACAAAACACCCACACAAGATGGCTACTCTATCTGCACTGCCCTCCTCGACATGGCCGAAAACCCCACAATGAAAATAATGAATGGTCCCAGCTAAGAAGTAAACTAACAATCTGAAAACATGGGAAAAACAGTGGTTTGCAACTTCAGGTGGCTGGAATAGAACATAAAAAAGTCATTATTTCATGAAAGGACTTAAGAACCTAGTTAAAAACATTGTTTTTGTATGTAGCCTACCTGGCTTATTTGCTGATATAAACAACCACTTCAAACAATTCGAATTCCTACCGAACATGCACAATCTAAAACACAAATGCCTTTAATAATTAATTTCAGTATCATTTAATTAGACATTGTAATAATTAAAATCATGCTTTGAAACATTCTAAACAAAAGGAACATACCACAGGCACCTCAGCTGCTCTCACTCAGGTGAATCAATTAAAGTGAAGGGCCCAGGTGAGCTATCCGCCCCCTTTTATAGACTTTGGCCCTCCGCCTGGGTCCTAGTGCCCGACTCCTCTCTACCTCCCTGCCACACATACCCCCACATTAAAAGGTCGCCGTCCCGGTGACAATAAAAAAAAATGCTTCCCCTCAGTTTTAAACCCATGGTCTAAATGCTGCATTAACTGCTTGGCTTGATGCCTGTAGAGTATTACTCTCACTTAAACTGTTTTCAACTGGCCTGGATACCGATTGTGGCAGGTTAAAGGGGTTTGCGTGGCGGCCTGCTGTAGTCCTATGAGAACGTCTCATAACGGGGGAGTCACTTGACTGCGGCTGATGCACGTTTCTGCCTGACAGGGTAACTTGGGTTCGGACTGTGTTATAGCTGGGAGGTTTTGAGGTAACAAGTTATAAGGTGTTGCTTGCAGTTGGGGGTTTTCCGGGTTGAGGGGCTGCACGTTAACCATTATCACGCTGCCCATTTCACTTTCATCTTCAGACATATCACGGTCCATTTCCTCAACTTGGGCCAAACTGTGTGGTTCTGATGAAGAATCCGAGGTTTCGGCCATTGCAGTGTACGGGAGCACTTTAAGCTCTGCCCTGTTTATATTTCTGTCTGGCCCAGTTTTACTCCTTGGTCGGATTTTGTAGACTCTTCCTTGGTCATCCAAGCAGTGCACAATCTCAAACATTGAATGTTCCCAGGCATCCTGGATTTTATTCCAAGTGGATGGTTTCTTCGGACGACAAGGTTTCCTGGTGCCAGTATCTCTGTTGCATTTGGAGTCAGTTGTTTATTCCTACGTTCAGCAGCCAACTTTAACTGGTCCGTTGTATGATGATATGCAATCTTCAGTCTTTTCTGATGCTCGACTACCCACTCATGGGTGGAGCCTGGATCCAAACTGTTATCTGTTGAGCCCAACAAAAAATCAACCGGTAGCTTGGCCTTTTGCCCAAACATTAGCTCGTATTGAGAGTAGCTGGTGGAAGAATGTTCCGTTGTATTGTAAGAAAAAAGGATCTGAGGGAGGTATTGTGGCCATTTCCTCTTCTTTTCCGGTGGGAGGCTACGGAGTAGGTCATGCAGGGTGCGATTGAATCTCTCGCACTGCCCATTACCCTGAGGATGATAGGGTGAAGTGCGACTCTTTTCAATGCCATATATTCTGCACAGTTGCTTTAACAATTCTCCTTCAAAATTCCTACCTTGGTCACTATGGATACGTTTGGGGACTCCATATGTGTAAAACCATTTTTCTGTAAGAATTCGAGCTACAGTGCTGGCTTTCTGATCTGAGGTGGGATACGCTTGTGTAAATTTAGAGAAAACATCTGTGACCACAAGGACATTTTCTCGGCCATCACCAGCCTTCTCCAGTACAGTGAAGTCAATGGCCAGGATCTCTAAGGGTTGCGTTGCCATTATGTTGCCAGGGAAGGTTCTGACTTTGGGTTGGTTGGCTTTAGCTACCAAGCAGCGAGGGCAATTTCGGCAGTATTTGTCAACATCTTGCCACATGTTGGGCCAAAAACATCTCTCTCTCACTAGGTGGGTGGTACGTTCCACCCCTTGGTGACCATGGTTGTCGTGGAGATGTTTAAGCACTTCACCCTTAAGACACTCGGGGAGGAGGAGCTGAAATATGTCTTCACTCGTTTTTGGTAATCTAATACAGCGATACAAGACCCCATCTCTTATACAAAGTTTGTCCCACTGTTGGACAAGTTTGCGAACCTCTTTTGGCTCAGTTGATAGTTCTTGTTTTGATGGACGTGTTGCCCGCTGCCAATAAAGCTTGAATGCACCAATTACTTGGTCTGCTTCCTGGAGGGCCTGCAGGTCTGCTTTGTCCCGCATTGGGAGAGCTTGGATTGCTGAAGTAATGACGAGGTCCTGAGGTGGCATCTGTGGCCCATACTTATGCTGCTGGATCGTATTGGATACTTGGATGCCAGGGGTCACTGACAAGATGGAGTCACATGTTGGCTGTCGGGAAAGGGCATCCGCGTTCCTGTTTGTAGCACCTGGACGATATTTGATGTCAAAGTCAAATGCAGCTAGCTCTGACGCCCAGCGCTGTTCCACAGCCCCAAGTTTGGCTGTCTTCAAGTAGCTTAGGGGGTTGTTATCAGTAAAAACAGTGAACTTATTTCCCAGCAAGTACTCCCTGAATTTATCTGTCACTGCCCATTTAAGGGCCAGAAGCTCCAGCTTCCTTGAGCTGTAATTAGACATGTTACGCTCTGAGCGTCTAAGGCCCCTGCTGGCAAATGCAATAGGTCTCCGCTGGCCTTCTTGATCCTGAGACAATACTGCACCCAGACCTGCATGACTAGCGTCAACATCAAGCACGAAGGGTTTAGCAAAATCAGCATAACAGAGGACTGGGGCACTGACTAACCGCTCCCTCAGGGACTGAAACCCTTGCTCACATTCCTCATTCCACCTCTCCACAATAGAGCACTTGCCCTTGCCCTTTGGCTTATGTTTGCTTCCAATTACTTCTGCCACAAGACGGTGTAAGGGTGCGGCCATTTTGGAGAAGCCCTCCACAAAGCGGCGGTAATAAGATGCAAACCCGAGAAAGGACTGAAGCTCTGTTGCAGTGGTGGGTCGTTTCCATTGTGATACCACACTGATCTTGTCAGGGTCAGTGGCCACTCCGGCTGCTGACACTATGTGCCCCAGGTATTTAACCTCACTTTGGAAAAACTGACATTTTTGAAATTTCAATTTCAGGTGGTGTTCTTGTAAGCGAGTCAGGACCAGTTCTAGGCGTTGCAGATGGTCTTCAAAGGTGGATGAGAAAACAACAATGTCATCAAGATACAAGAGGAGGGACTGGAAGGACTGGTCTCCGAAAATGCGCTCCATTAGTCGCTGAAAGGTACTGGGTGCATTACATAGACCAAAAGGCATGCGGTTGAACTCAAAAAGTCCAAATGGGGTGCAGAATGCTGTCTTGGCCTTGTCCTTCTCAGCAACGGGAACCTGGTTATATCCACTAGCCAAGTCAAGTGTGGAAAACCATTTTGCTCCACCCAGGGCATCTAGGGACTCTTCTATCCGTGGCAATGGGTATGCGTCTCTCCTTGTTTTTGCATTAAGGAGCCTGTAGTCCACACACAGCCTTATGCTCCCATCTTTCTTTTGAACAATGACAATGGGGGAAGCATAAGGACTGCAACTCTGTCGAATGACGCCGCTATGCAACAGCTGTTGAATATGAGCCTTGACCAGCTCATACTGAGAGGGGGGTAGCCGCCTGTAGCGTTGCCGGATGGGGGCATCGTCCATCACAGTGACCTCATGTTCAACCAATGTGGTGCAACCCAGGTCTCCTTCTCCCTGACTAAACACTCCTGCATATTTCTCCAATAGTGCCTTCCCCTGTTGCTCTTGTTCTAATAAAAGGGTGGACCATGAGACACTAGAGAAATCAGAAGTTGAGCCACTGTCAGCAGTCATGGATTGCACCACAGCTACTTTGCTTCCACCTTCTTCTTCCAAAGTTACTGAACACAGGGGGGACTTTGTTTGAACAACATGCAGTACACCCAGTAGGGTGTTAGGTTTAAGCCATGCGTCCTGTGAAGCAACATTGACAACAGGTATCTCCACTATGCCCCTGTTCACTGACAACAGGGCCTTGGAGACCAACACACCCGAGGGCAGACAACTTCCATCTTCACAGGGTTCTAGTAAAACAGAAGGAAGAGTGGTGGTGCTTGCAGAACTTGGACAAACAATCGGAATGAATTTCATGGAGCCTGCTGGAATCAATACAGGTCGACCTTTGACCTTAGCTTTTCCCAAGTACCCTCTTTCATTAAGGGACTCAATAGAGTGGCACTCTGACAAGGCCTCTTTCCAGCCTGGGCCAGCAGACTCTAGTGGGGGAAAGTCAAAGAGATCAGGACCAAGCTGAACAAAAAGCTCATCATAACAACGTCGAATGATGTTCATTCCAAGCAAGCCAGGCACTGACAATTTTTGCTGCCTAAGACGAGAGTCTTCTGGGCTCTTCACGACCAGTACCCCCATTCGGGGAAGGGTCTTACTCAGGATATTGACATCAAGTTCCAAATAACCAATATATGGGATTCCCAGGCCATTTGCAGCTTTCAACTGCAACCAGTTGCACTGTTGCAACCTATCGTTGCCTTGTGACTGAATGTGCTCTCTAAAGAAGTCTTCTGTAATAGTAGATACCATAGACCCGGTATCCAGTAGGCATGGGACTTCGAAACTTCCCATATTTACTTCCACTATTGGGCATTCCCCTATAAGTTCAGTTGGATGTTTATCCTGGTTACTTGAGCCTCTAAGTCCCCCTCCTGGTGTTTGACTCCTCACACCAGAAGGTGCTAGTTTTCCTGCGGCCAGTCTGGGGAAGTTACAGCCTCGTTCATTTGTACCGTTGCTTGATGTCCTGGGCTTCTAATGGGGCCTGCAGCGGACTGTATATGGACCCTACAGAACCGTGCTATGTGGCCTGCCTTATTACAGCGGAGACAAATTGGTCGACCATCTGCTTGAAAACGATAGGGTTTGGAGTCTCTCGCTTCCTTAAGGGAAATTTGCACATGCGGGGTTGTATTTGAGATACCTATATGTTTCATAATAGCATCTAGCTGTGCCTGCTGTTTTTTAAGACTCTCTTTCAGCTCTGCTAAGTCATTATGAGGTTGTAAAGTCACAGCATTAGACTCCACTACCTCCCTGCCGTCGCGATTGATGTATGTATTGCAGGAAAAAACTCGAGCCCTTTGCTTATTCCCATTTCTCCCCTCCTCCGCCCACCTGATGGCTACACTACAGAGCATAGTAAATGATATAGCAGAATTTTGACTAACTCTCTGTTTGAGCTCCCTCCGCAACACATCATCATACACATGTTCTGTAAACTGATCACGCAAGATTTGGTCAGAGTTAGTTATGCCACCAGGTGTTTTATGAATGACCACATCCATAAGGGATTTTAAAACATGAGAGTAATCTCTGAGAGACTCCCCTTCCCTCTGATTGCGCTGAAAAAACTGAAGCTGTGCAGCAACATAAGACTGTGAGCAACTATAGTTTTCAGTGAGTATTAGAAATATGTTTTCTGGACTATCTCTGTCTGTCGGACTGTGAAACTCAAGCTCTGCTTTAGCACCCCCCTCTAAATGATCGTACAAAAAAAGAATTTGTTCAGCTTGGGACATTGGTCTAACTGCCAGGAACCTGCGAGCCTCTTCGATCCATTTTTCAACAGTTATCAAATCCACAGACAATTTACCAGAAAACTTTGGACATTTTCGCTCTCTTGGCACATACATAAATTGAGTTTGTACTGGAGTAGCAACAGGAACAGGTATGCTGGCACTTGCTGAGGTGGAGGCCTCAGGTTCATTAGATGGCCTAGCAGTGGCTAACCAACCAAGTCACCAACGGAGGCTGAGATGGAGGGGTAGGCGTAATTGGCCTGCCCCTCACCTCATTGGCCCAGGCTTCAATCAATCATGATAAAGGGCAGATCTGCCAGTTTAACTTGCATTAACTTGAATTGACGTTAATGTGGCCTGCATTGAAGTTAACGTGGCCTGCTACGTTAGACGCGAGTTTGGCATGAATAAAAAAATAAATAAAAGGCTTCAGGCCACCGGGCATATGCCCGCCATGCCCTATGCCCAGTCCAGCGGTGGATGGCCCCGCTTGAGGTGAAACAGTACTTTGGTTTGCCACCTGTGACTTTAATTGTTCATTTTCCGCCTGTAGCTGCCGTACCTGATCCATGATGGCTTGAATGTCCTCCATACCACAGACTTATTCACCGTAGAGGCTTTGAAACGTCCTGAAGTCGTCAACACTGATCCTCTGTGGGTCTTGATTGCTGCTGCCACCACTGTTTTTCCCACTACACTTAATGCCTACCACTATACAACTCAGGGCCAAAAATAAAAACAAAAAACAAAACAAAACCCAGCTAGTAAGCAGTCTCTGAAATTAACAAATCCTGTCAACAACGCCAATTGTGACCAGGTACTTTTCGGTGTAAAACCCAGAATAAACTGGAACCAGAGACTGAGTATAGGAAAATATATATTTTATTTTGTCTGCATAGACTCTGTAAACAACAAGACCATAGACTAACAAACTGAGTATACTTATAAATGAAAACAAATCAACAAAATAAAGCAAACAAAAAGTAACCAAGGTGGGGTAACTGCACGCCGAGGGGGGTTAGCATAGAGTGCTGCCTAAATAAGGGACGTTGTCACCACTGCACACAAAATCAACTAGTCCAGAGCTACCCCAATTTACTCATTCCCAGCATGCTAATGGGCCTTAACCACTACAACTACAACAAAACACCCACACAAGATGGCTACTCTATCTGCACTGCCCTCCTCGACATGGCCGAAAACCCCACAATGAAAATAATGAATGGCCCCAGCTAAGAAGTAAACTAACAATCTGAAAACATGGGAAAAACAGTGGTTTGCAACTTCAGGTGGCTGGAATAGAACATAAAAAAGTCATTATTTCATGAAAGGACTTAAGAACCTAGTTAAAAACATTGTTTTTGTATGTAGCCTACCTGGCTTATTTGCTGATATAAACAACCACTTCAAACAATTCGAATTCCCACCGAACATGCACAATCTAAAACACAAATGCCTTTAATAATTAATTTCAGTATCATTTAATTAGACATTGTAATAATTAAAATCATGCTTTGAAACATTCTAAACAAAAGGAACATACCACAGGCACCTCAGCTGCTCTCACTCAGGTGAATCAATTAAAGTGAAGGGCCCAGGTGAGCTATCCCCCCCCTTTTATAGACTTTGGCCCTCCGCCTGGGTCCTAGTGCCCGACTCCTCTCTACCTCCCTGCCACATTACAATAACAGTTTACATTCCTCCTGCAGTCCCTGGGGTTCCAGACCCCATGCAGAGGTACAAAATCAGTCATTAATCTCTTTCTTGTGTCGTTTCAGCTAGTTGCTCTTTGTGGTGATGCATGAAAACTGAACTCTGTCCTTCCCTCCATGCACTAATCCACATTCTATTTTGTTCATATGAGTTTCAATCAGATCAGCATTTTAAGTGAGACATGAGATTTAAACTCCTAAATGTTGTTTGTCGATACAGTCGCCATAGAGATGCTGTTACCATAGCGATACAGCAGCTGTGATGACGGAGCAGTTACAAGCTAATGAGACTCTCCTCGTCTGCCTCTGGCTCTGCAGCGTCCACGGCTGGTAGAAGGCTTTCTGCAGGAGGAGCTGGAGGCGGGTCGGTGGGGCAGCTGCGGGCCGGCGGCGGCTGGGTGATGGGCTGGTCGAT
The DNA here is from genome assembly GCF_963514095.1 of Eutrigla gurnardus. Classification (NCBI taxonomy): domain Eukaryota; kingdom Metazoa; phylum Chordata; class Actinopteri; order Perciformes; family Triglidae; genus Eutrigla; species Eutrigla gurnardus. The sequence goes on along the minus strand of NC_139921.1, from coordinate 7,261,056 downwards.
GGGGTGGTAGACGAAGCAGTAGTCTCCAGGTTGGGAACTGTTCTTAACATTGAGGGCCACCTCTGTAGGAGCCAGGAGATGGTGAACACCGTCCATATACACGCTGAGCATGTAGGAGTCTGGGGGAAACAGAATGATAACGTAATGATGCTATAACAGTAGTCCAGGGGCCTGTTTCACAAAGCAGGTTCAACAAACTCTGAACCTAACCCTGAACTCTGAGTTGACCAACTCTGAGATGGGCAACTCTGAGTTTTCGGTTTCAGAACAGTGGTTTTGAATTAGTTCAGTCAACTCTGAGTAGGTAAACTCTGAGTTACGCGCGTGCCTGCCGACTCTACAAAGCCATCATCAATGGAGCTCCGATACTATGATTCACCATGGCAACGGGGAGAGCGTTATTAGATATTACTGAGTGTTTATGTAGAAAACGAGCTCATCCTGAGAAAGCGGAGCAACGTAACTGCAGCAAAGTAGCGATAGTTGGCATGGCAGACAATTATGGCCCGATCTAATGTGTATAACTGAATGAAACAGTCAATTGATCTAAAGGTAATAAGTCTTTATTTTCAACCTTGTAGAGAGACGCTGTGGTGTAATGGTTAGCAATGCCGCCCACGGTGTAGGGAACAGGGGTTCAACTCCTGTAGTTCACAAAGCAGTTCATTGAATGAATTATCATTTTCATTGGGTGCAATCCCCCCATGCCCAGAAAGAAAGTGGCGTCAGTTGAAAGCAGAAGAATATTGCGCAAATACGTTAACTAAGGCATATGATTTTAATCATATTTCACATATTAAACAGTAAATATAAGCAGGTATGTCAACACAGAAATGTACTTAAACATTTCATAAATCTCCCGTTCGCAAAAACGCTAGCTCCGCAAAGAATCTGGTTGCGGATTATGTCCATGATATGAAATGTTGAAAATGTCGGAGAATATTGTTTAGATAATATCTAATGTGTTTGGAAGGAAAGGCAATCAAAATCCTCTCCCGACGCAAAGCTGCTAGAATCACTTTTATTTCCATATCAATTAGGTTGACGATGATGAAAGGACGGCACATTTTTTCAGAGTTGGTTCAGATTCCGGAAAAAGGCAGAGACATGTAGGGAGAAACTCAGGGTTCATGGAAGCAAACCTGCTAGTGAGCAGGTTAGGTTCACGGAGTATGTTACCCGGGTAACTGACTCAGATTTATGCTGAACTGGCTTTGTGAAACCGAAAAACCAGAGTTTCCCTCATCTCAGGGTTAACTAACTCAAGGTTTTCACTAAACCTGCTTTGTGAAACGGACCCCTGTACTACGAAGCGAGTTCAACATACCCAGGGTATCTTTAAGAGATCCAGCTTAAGTAACCCTAACAAAGGCAATCGGAGATAAGCGGTCACACGAAGCTGAGGGGTATTCCATCAAACTCGCTAAGCGCAAAGCCGGGCTAATTTCAATAAGCCTCGCTACCTGCAATAAAAAAAATATGAATAAATCGTTTATTTTGTTTAAGACCGACTGGCCATATTATTGTTCAAAGCCCCCAGTTGGGTGAGTGGTGATGCACCTGCCCTTGAATGTGGGCATCGCAGGTTCACATCCCGGCAAGGACATTTTGTGTGTGTTTTCTTTTTGTTTTTGATCAGAGAATTAGACCAACATTTTACCTTAACTATAAACCTTACCTATAAATATGTCATACAATTTCCCGAGAACTCAAATATAACTTGCAAAAACATGATAGGCATAAATATGTTATTATTAATAACATGTTATAGATCCCAATGACAAAGGCATTGCTGCATGCAATTTTCAGCCACATAAATTCCTTTCAGGTAAGTTCATAAATAGGTTAATTGAATGTGTTCATTGAATTGTTGAGATAAATGAGTTGGTCAATGTAGATGCATTTACTAGGCCTATCTAAAAAAAGAGAGAGAGCGAGAGAGAGAGAGCGAGCGAGCGAGAGAGAGAGAGAGAGAGAGAGAGAGAGAGAGAGAGAGAGAGAGAGAGAGAGAGAGCGAGCGAGCGAGAGAGAGAGAGAGAGAGAGAGAGAGAGAGAGAGAGTTCCAGCCAAAGAAAAAAGTTTCACAAAGTTCCATAGACGTGAGTTGAACCTTGGCCGGCCACATGCAAAGCCGGCACGTTACCTCTACGCTATCCTCACATTCAAGAATTCTTTGTCAGTGTTATATTAGAACATGTTACTCTTAACAGTACTTCCGTTTTTAATCGCTCAGCAATTCTTGCCCAAGCAGCCTCGCAATTTTTATTTATCACTACAGTATTCCCTTTATTGGTTATGATGGGTTTGTACTCCTCGTACAGTTCCATCAATAATTTTTGCTCTGGTCTTTTCTGCCATTTTCTCGATGATTCGACATTCACGATTCTGGTCTGGCTTCATATCCCGTGAGCTGCGTAACACACGACAACGTTAACCTGGCTTGAATAAGCCTCAACAAGGCGCGGCTGAATTGCGTTAATGGAATGGGTTTAGCCGCAAGTGGAAACTGGCGTTAGTTCTAACCAGGCTTAACCAGGTAAGCGCCGCTTTAATTAGCGAGTTTGGTGGAATACCCCTCTGGTTATCAACTCGTTAAGTCAACCCAGGGTTTACCTGTCCAGCTATGAGCGCGTGCACATGAAAGAGGCGGCGTTTGCAGCATTTGACCAATCACATACATGGATCAGTCTACGGCAGCGGAGCGGCGTATTTCATGTACGAGGAGCGAACCATAATCTTACAGAAATACGAAGAAGTTAAACATATAATGCAGGCAAAAAGCAACAGTTTCATCTGCCAAATGCAGGAAGGACAGCTGGCAAAAACTCGCCGACTGTGTGAACGCGGAAGTCGTATTAATAGTATTAGTAGTAGTATAATATGACTGCCCCATCATAAGGACACTAGTAGATCTGACTGATTTGATCTGACAGTAGCTTAGCTGATAGCTTAGTGGTTGTGTTGACGCCCCATGTACCGGGGCTGTCTGCCGCGGACCTGGGTTTGAATCCACCTTGCGGCTGTCTTTTAAATCATGTCGTCACTCTTTCTTTAGTCCCTTTAACTCTCATGATGTCCTTCAGCAATAAAAGGCAGAACACATAACTTTAAAATAATGATTTGTTGCTTGGATGTATTCTTATAATGTGGTTCATGACAATATCAGCGTCATTCTTCCAGCTGCAATCCCGGCGGTGTAAAACGGACTTGGGAGCAAATCAAATAGATATAAAACATAATTTAAAGTGGTAAGTAGGCTGTACGCTGACAAAGAAAAGTCTTTCCCTCCGATGAGAATCTGTATCTCTCATATAAAACATCATCAGGGACAGAAAAAGGGTTTTGCCGGTCTCAGTACACTCTATAGTTCTCCTACGAGACCCTCTCACGATCCACCGAGCTTCTTTTTTTTTATATCTGCGCACAAAGACAGCTGATTGGTCAGTCGGCGGTGTGTTTCTCCACGTTGATCTCTTATCAGGGGCTGCACGGTGGTGTAGTGGGTAGCACTCTCGCCTAACAGCAAGAGGGTCCTGGGTTCGATTCCCGGGTCTGGGTTCCTTCTGTGTGGAGTTTGCATGTCCTCCCAGTGTTAGCGTGGGTTCTCTCCGGGTTCTCAGGCTTCCTCCCACAGTCCAAAGACATGCATGGGGATAGGTTAATTGATGACTCTAAATTGCCCATAGGTGTGAATGTGAGCGTGAATGGTTGTTTGTCTCTACATGTCGGCCCTGCGATAGACTGGCGTCCTGTCCAGGGTGAACCCTGCCTTCGCCCAATGATAGCTGGGATCGGCTCCAGCCCCCCCGCGACCCTGAATACAGGATAAGCGGTATAAAATGGATGGATGGATCTCTTATCAGGAACATAACCTGCTCCGGAGCAGGTTAGCTCCACAGCGTAAGTAACCATGGCGATTTACCCCGGTAAGAAGTGAACCAGCGTCGTAGGACGGAAAACCCAGGGTTAACGCTCAACTTACCTCGCTAAGCCCAAATCCCGCTTCGTAGTACAGGCCTCTGGACCAACACTGTAACCTGCTGACACTTCAGCTGATCAGCTTCAAATATTGAATGAAAGGAATGAAAGTTTAACTGGGAAATTCAGATTCTCTGTTGGTCTGTTGAACCACAAAAACACACGTCCATCAACATTAAGTCAAGTCTGCTGAATGAATAATGTGATGGTCTGAACTGCCAAACACCTCCCACAATGCAACTTTCACCTTGCATACTTAGTTTTACAGCAGAATCATTTGTGTTTATTTGCAAGGCTTATGACATTGCAGATGGGAAGGGGGGGGATTTATGTATCACGATAATATATTATTGTGATAATAAGGTTTTTTGATAATTTCGTGTTGTGGCTTATATTGTGATGTATGAAGCTTAACTAGTGAGAATCTTGGAAAAAGTATTTCCTTAAATTGTATTTATTGTATCAGGATGCAGCAGCAGAGACCAGACTCGTTTGGACCTGGACCTGGACCCAGCTGTGTATCCATAAAGAGTGACCGCTCTATGGGTTGTCCTGTTGTTTTTAAAGCTGAACAAGCTGCTGATGGAAGGTAAGAAATGAAACTGAACTCTCCTTACAGGATGAATCAGGTCTAGACTAGCCCCTTAAAAAATAACTCTGGGTCACCAGCCCTGAATCCTGCAACCTGTTAGGTCTTCTGAGCCACGATGATATGAGAGAGAGACAGTTTTTTCAGGTCTTGGTCCAGGCCTTTTCAGTCCATGTAGGGGATGATCTGAATCTGTCGACTCTCCTGTTGACTCCATTTGTTTTCACTTTGGTGAACACTCACTGAGACCAGAAGCCTTTAATTGCCTTCAGTACTTTTAGTTGTCTGAGAAGAAGAAGCAGAGGAGTTTGATGAGTCAAATAAATATTCAGATTAAATATTAACCTGACATACACCTGGACCAACACTGTAACCTACTGACACCTCATCTTAAAATATTGATATGATAGGAATGAAAGTTTAGCTGGGAAATTCAGATCTTTTCTCTGTTGGTCTGTTTGACCATTAAAACTTAAAAAGACAATGAGGCGAAAACCTCTTGAAAGAAAAGACTCATAGTGGGCGGGAAAAGTAAAGAGTTAATGACATCGAAGAGTAGAGGCCAGGCTAAGCTAAGCTAAGAACAGAAAGACTCCAAACTAACAGACACCAAACTCAAGCACCGTCTTCCTCTCACTCAAGGGAGGTTGTAGAGCATTAAGTAAGACACTTTATATCCACCAGACTCTTTATTTTAGGGTTTAACGTAACTGATAATGCCCGAGGATGTGTCTATTATCAGGAGGTAATGGACTACATGAAGGTCAGAACCATCGCCCAGTGGAGATTTTGCAACCAAAATGTAAAGTTGTTTCACGAGTCATAACTCCGTTTCCACATCATTGTTACCCCATAAGGTTCTAATGCAACGGAAACATTGTCCACTGCTCCCATTAATAGGAGGGACCTTAGATACGACTTGGAAATTGATATTTCTAGTCCACTCAGCTCATAGAACCCTTAGGCGCAACTACGAACCACAAAGCTAACATTATGCTACCAAAACGCTGAATGCAGCACTAAGACGGGTGTTCACAGGTCCACAACGTGGTCTAATGTGACTCAGATCCATTTATAGTATTAATTCTGACACTAGCATCAACTCTTAGAGCAAGACTCATCAATATAAAGATAAACAGAGCAAACTGATTCATGAAGCTCAACTAGTTAGAATCTGAAATTGTATTTAATGTATCAGGATGCAGCAGCAGAGACCAGACTCCCCTGGACCTGGACCAAGCTGTGTGTCCATGAAGAGTGACTGGTCTATGGATCACCCTATTGAAATTAAAACTGAACAAGCTGATGATGGAAGGTAAGAACTGAACCTGAACCCCCCTTAGAGGATGAATCAGGTCTAGACCAGCCAGAGAAAAGTTAAGAGTCAGTGAGAAGCTAAATTGGCTAACGTGACAGCTACTGCAAACTAAGCTAAGCTATGCTATGCTAAGCTGGGTTTACATCAGAGCTGCTAGAAAACCCAGCATCAGACTCCAAGGGGCTCTGACCAAACTAGGTACTTGATGCATGTGGAGTGAGACCGCTTTGGTCCAAACAGGTAAAGAAATCCAGAGGAATCAGGAACAGGCAACAGATCAAAGTCCAGGAACAGGTATGAAGGGAGAAATGGATACATATCAGGTACTGGATCATGCCAGGATTCAGGTTTTCATGGGAAGCAAAGGCATTGGCAACATTGGAACTTTTATCTTTTATGACTTTAATCCCTCAAGAGGCCGTTCAAGGCAAGCAAGCAGCAACCAGAGAGACATTCTTCACCACCAGACCTGAATGAGTTTTACTGCAGGTTTGAGAAGCCAACATTCACACAACCAGTGTATCTGGTATTAAGCATTGTTGTTGGTGGATTCAGGTCCAGATTTTGACATTTAAGTGCAAAGTATTTAAAAATAAAATATGCATATACAAATATGCCCTCTACTGGTTAAAACTAGATGGAAACTCCAGTTCTGTAACGGCTGAAGTGCCTTAAACTGTCATTCTCTCTGGTTGTATAGAAGTATATGAGAAAATGGTCCTACTTCTCTCTGCTAGCCACCAGGGGGCGACTCCTCTCTGGTTGTATAGAAGTCTATGAGAAGTAGGACGGTTGTATAGAAGTCTATGAGAAAATGGTCTTACTTCTCTCTGCTGGCCACCAGGGGGCGACTCCTCTCTGGTTGTATAGAAGTCTATGAGAAGTAGGACGGTTGTATAGAAGTCTATGAGAAAATGGTCTTACTTCTCTCTGCTGGCCACCAGGGGGCGACTCCTCTCTGGTTGTATAGAAGTCTATGAGAAAATGGTCCTACTTCTCTCGATGTATTATCTCAGTAAACATTTTAAAGATGAGTTTATGGTCTCAATCTCTAGTTTCAAGTCTTCTTCAGTCCAGCATGATGTTCATTTAGTACATTATGGTCCATTTAGAGTCCAACAGACCAGAAAGCAGGGGATGATTTAGGGGGTGGGGTTTACCTGCTGATTGACAGGTCCATTTAGAGTCCACCAGACCAGAAACAGGGGATGCTTTAGGGGGCGAGGCTACCTGCTGATTGACAGGTCCATTTAGAGTCCACCAGACCAGAAACAGGGAGAAGTCCCTGGCTGCAGTACGCAGATCGGGGCGTGGCTCAACGTGGGCGGAGTTAAACGTTTGACTCCGCCCACTGCGTTGGCGCCATCTGGTGGCGGAGTTTGGGCAGCACATTCTCAAACATCAATGCAGCACCTACGGCCAGAGTGGCATAAAACCCACGCATTGATGTAGAATAACGATACAATTTCAATTCACGTGTTAGCTGGATTTCATTAAAATACAGAGAGAGACAGCTAATAATTAAGTCAAATGTATTAGGTACCATTGTTTGATCAGCTCTGTCCCGATATGCCACACCTCTGGGTTTAGCTCAAAACACTTTTGTATGGGGGGACCTTTCATTATGATTTATATCAGTGTTGTGGAGGTTCAGACTGGAGCCACACAAACCACCAGGATACAGAAGTTGCTTTGCACTTAATCTCTGTTTATTTGGTTTAACGTTTGAATTGAGGGGGTGGTGTCACCGAGTGCCATGGTTCTAAAACAAAGAAAAGAAAGAAAGGAAACAAGTAATTCATGCCTGATAAATATAACGAAATACCATTAAATTAGAATACAATCAATCCTTTAAGTTCATTATCCATAAACACATCAAACCAAATGATTCTCGTTAAACTTAGGCATGTTAAAATACTTGAAACTTAAACATTGACCTTAACCTTAATGCGTTCAAATAAGTTTAGATTTACTTACAATGAGATGAAGTCAAACACGCATGGCAAACTCAGGTGAGCACCACCAGCACACACACACAGAGTCTGGAGACAAAGGAAAAGGGGGAAGGCCTCAACTGGGCCTCTATTTGTAAAGTGGGAGGAACGGTGGGAGGTGCTCACATCTCCATCTTGGAGTTTTCTCTTTGGAGATCTCAGCCTTGGAGTTTGTGACAGCCGCCCCCGGATTTGTGCAGCAAATACGTACATTTTCTTCAATCTGTGATCCCAGGAAGTGGGATTAATCTGGCAATAGGTCGTACGTATTCTCTTCCCTGAATACTGACCTTGGCACTGCGAACCTTTCCATCCTTTCCAGGGTACACTTCAGTTATTCTTCCAATGGGCCATGATGCCCGAGGGTACTGGGGGTCAACAATCATTACAACCTGACCTGAATCCACGTTCTCCTTGTCAGATTTCCATTTTTGCCTGGTCTGTAGAGTAGGGAGATAATAGTGAATGAATGTTGTCCAGAAACGATCTGCCAAGATCTGGCTGTGACGCCATGTCCTTCGGCCAAGGAGTTCACTTGAGCAGTAGATTGCCTGAGGAAGAGAGGAGTCAAGCCGCCCCATGAGCAACATATTTGGTGTTACTGGATCGGAATCGGCAAGGTCAGAGGAGACGTATCCAAGGGGCTTTGAATTAAGGATGCCTTCAACTTCAACCAGTACTGTGTGCAGGACTGTGTCTGTTGTTGTTTGCTTCCCCAATGCAACATAGAGGGCTGTTTTAACTGATCTTATTTCACGTTCCCAGCTCCCACCAAAATGTGGGGCAGATGGAGGATTGAATTGGAATCTCACCTGTGTGTGGGCTAATTTCTGCTTCAAATCCGACACCATAGCCTTCAGAGGATCATATTGACTTGCCAGCACTCTGTATATATTCCTCATTGTAGGTTGATGGTAGGTGATTGATTTAGTTTTGTAACTCAGCATGTCTGTCAGGCAGTTCCATTGGAGACCTAATGTCAGTTCTTTGGGGTCTCCATTTCCTGAGAGCCACAACTCGCTTGTTTCGGACTTTGCATCTGGTGGAAGATGGTGTATGACAGCTGGATCATTACTAGCCCATTGTCTGATGTCAAAGCCACCAGTTGCCAGCAGAGGGCGCATCTTTTCGATGAGCTACTTGGCTTGGTGAGAGGATGGGAAACTTTGGAGGCAGTTATCAACATAAAAACATTGTTGGACAGAGTGGAGAACCTCCTCATTTCCATTACAGTGATCTTGGACATGTCTGTTGACAGCATAGATGGCGCAGCATGGACTACAGGTTGTTCCAAAGGGCAACACTTGCCATTCATACACACTTGGCTCCTGATCCAGCTGCATCCCTCTCCATATGAAACGCAATAAAGACTTGTCTTCATTCAAAAGGCGCACCTGGTGGAACATACCTTTAATATCTCCACAGATTGCGATGGGATGTAGGCGAAATCTGAGGAGAACTCCCAGCAGAGAGGGGCCGAGTGTTGGACCAGGCAGAAAGACATCTGTTCAAAGTTTGTCCCATATACTCAAAGGAGCAGTCAAATACAACCCTGTGCTTGTTGTTGTGTTCAACAATATGATGTGGGAAATACCAGATCTCTTTAGGTTGGTCTATCTGTTCACTGGGGATTTGACAAACATAGCCAGACTGCACCAGCTTATCCAGTTCCTCCTGGTATTTCTCAGACAGTTTGGGATCCTTGGATAGGGGTCATTCCGTGCCAACTCAGCCACCCATGTACATGACACCTCTCAGATTTTGCTGAAAAGCGGTGAAAATATGCCTTATGTTACCAAACAAAGGAATCTGAAGTTTCAGGTCAATATCTCAAACGGTTTGCCCGTGGCGTCCATTTGAATTTCAAGTGCCACACCCCTTTTTGACACATTGCAATTTCGCATTTCATTTGTTGCCATTTTTGGAGGTCCATAACTTCTGTTCTAATAGTGATAGAAGGCTGAAAACTGATCCGTTAGTTCAGTGTAATGTGTACTACACAATTCTTCAGGCAGAATCAACATTCCTTACTGTTTGGGTGAGAGGTGGGTCACCAAAGTCCAATTTATTTTCGACGGCCAAAATTATTTTTCACTTTTTGGGTGCTCCTAGCACCACGATGAATGATCATATTTATTCTAAACAGGATTATTTGTTATATTTGGGACCTTTGCTCTTGCCAAAATTAATTTAAAGGGTATGGTACCACTGGTGGGGGTTTTATGGGGGTCCAAAAACCCTCCCGGGCAGAGGTGACTCTTTTGGAACCCCATATTTGGACCCCCAAATGACCGCGTGGGCACTTGATGATCCTAATGAGATTTATACCAGATAAAGATACATATTTGTTCTATCTTTAAATGAAATAAAACCTTTGACTATGAAGCTCCTTAATATGAATTTTATTCGTCAAAATGCACCATTTTGGACTTTTTTTCCAGAAGTCTGGAATGTAGATCAGGGAGAATTTAGTGATGATAAAGCATGAACATAGTGGAAATAACTTATTATGCTCAGTGATGGCAAACAATTAAATATTTAGACTGCTGGCTATTCATTTCCTGAAAATCACAAATTAACCCCTTATCCCCGATGAAAGAGACCCGCCTGTGACAAGCGACTTGCAGCACGAGCAAGTCTGCAGGCCACTGATGCAAACCACATTCTGACACCAATGGAGATGTTTCAATGGGCAAAAGAAAACATTAAGAACATTACATTCTTCTTTGTTAGTGCAGAAAATATAAAAAAACACGAGGAAACGTACAAATTGTAGAGACGTTACGCCTCGGCCAAAACGTTCAGTGCATTGCTTTATACCAATTTCCAAAAATAAGATACGAGGAGATTGTTGTCCTGCATCGACATCTGTGAATATTGTATCCTGTGATATTCTTTTCATCCGTATCCTATCTTTGGAAATTGGTATAAAGCAATGATGCGATCGTGTTCCACTGATCGTTTTGGCCGAGGCGTAACGTCTCTACAATTTGTACGTTTCCTCGTGTTTTTTAATATTTTCTGCACTACCAAAGAAGAATGTAATGTTCTTAATGTTTTCTTTTGCCCACTGAAACATCTCCATTGGTGTCAGAATATGGTTTGCATCAGTGGCCTGCAGACTTGCTCGTGCTGCAAGTCGCTTGTCACAGGCGGGTCTCTTTCATCGGGGATAAGGGGTTAATTTGTGATTTTCAGGAAATAAATGGCCAGCAGTCTAAATATTTAATTGTTTGCCATCACTGAGCATAATACTAAGTTATTTCCACTATTTTCATGCTTTATCATCACTAAATTCTCCCTGATCTACATTCCAGACTTCTGGAAAAAAAAGTCCAAAATGGTGCATTTTGACGAATAAAATTCATATTAAGGAGCTTCATAGTCAAAGGTTTTATTTCATTTAAAGATAGAACAAATATGTATCTTTATCTGGTATAAATCTCATTAGGATCATCAAGTGTCCACGCGGTCATTTGGGGGTCCAAATATGGGGTCCCAAATATAACAAATAATCCTGTTTAGAATAAATATGATCATTCATCGTGGTGCTAGGAGCACCCAAAAAGTGAAAAATAATTTTGGCCGTCGAAAATAAATTGGACTTTGATGACCCACCTCTCACCCAAACAGTAAGAAATGTTGATTCTGCCTGTAGAATTGTGTAGTACACATTACACTGAACTAACGGATCAGTTTTCAGCCTTCTATCACTATTATAACAGAAGTTATGGGCCTCCAAAAATGCCAACAAATGAAATGCGAAATTCCAATGTGTCAAAAAGGGGTGTCGCACTTGAAATTCAAATGGACGCCACGGGCAAACCGTTTGAGATATTGACCTGAAACTTCAGATTCCCTCGTTTGGTAACATAAGGCATATTTTCCCAGCTTTTCAGCAAAATCTGAGAGGTGTCATGTACATGATACCCCGATTTTGGCTGTTTTCACATGGAATGACCCATAGGCGTCTTTCTGTAGCGCAGAGACGGGGCAGGCATAGTAGGGGCTCTAAGCAATGGAGTGGCATAGCGCATTACACCATCTATGTTTACTCTCACCGTCTTAGAATTGAGAAGATCAAGGGCCCATTTATCTTGTTTTGATCTTGTGGCTGTCTTCTCATTCACATAGGGCAAGGTGTCAATCTGCCACAACCTTTCCACATTCCTGAGCAGTTCACCTTTGAAGCAGGTAAGAGCAAAGGAAACATTTGGCTGGGTATGTATTACATTAGCTGGCCCTTGGAGAGCCCATCCAAGCCGGGTGTGCACTGCCAGTGGACCACCAGGGGGCCCCATCCGTATTTCCTCTGTGGCCGTGATTAGATGGGCATAGTCTGAGCCGATGAGAACCAGGGGACATGCATGGTCAATGGGCTGTAATGGGATACCATTGAGATGGTGATATTGCTCTTGTAGCTGCTTCAGGGGGTAGGTGTGTTGAGACAGCCCAAGGTTCTCTGCCGTGAAAGCTTGATTAATAACATGTCTTTCGTTCGGCTGGTTAAGAGGGGAAATTTCAAAGGACACAGATGCCCCATCCAGTTGCACTATATCATGTCTTACTGTGCATAGGGACAGGGTTTCAGGCTGAGTGGCGAGGCCCAAATGTTGGACAGCTTTGGGGAGCAGAATGGACCTATCTGCACCATCATCAAGAACTGCGTGCGCTTTAAGGGTTTTATCCCCGTTGTGTATGAGTACATTCACAACCTTCAGCATTACTTTACGAGAGCGATTAGGTTGGTCAACATAGAGGAGCTCAGAGGGGGAAGATGCAAACATCACTGTGGCCGATTTAGATATATGGAGATCATGGAGAATGGTTAAGTGAATCTCTTTACATACGTTACATGGCCTCTTCAAGGTGCATTTGTCCATTTTGTGTGTTCTCCCACATCTAGTGCATCTCCCTTTCTCACTGATCCATTTCTCAATGTCGGTCATTGTGAGTTTCTTAAACTCTGCACATGAGCCAAGGAAGTGGTCTTGAATGTTACAGTAGGGACAGTAAGGTTTAGGTTTAATAGTAGAATTGGCATTTACCTTCTCCTTGGAGTGTGCTCTCGATGCGCCATTCTCATCAGATGTTGACAACAAGTAGACAGAGGAGACTGGTCTGGAGGGCTGGCGTTTTCCAGTCTGCTGTTTTTCTTGTTTGTGAAACTCCACAGCTCTCTCTGATATGCGTTTGGCCCTTGATTTCAACTGTAGCCAGGTTGAGAGGTCAAGGAGGGAATAAGTTCTGGTTGCCTGTCCAGTGAGAATGCCTCGGTTAATACAGTGCTCAATGAATCCATCTCTGTACTGTACAGGGAGTTTACTGAGGAGTTTATCCACATGGGAGCCACATCTTAATTCAGATCCTGTAGGGCCCTCCAGTATGGAGCTAGAACAGTCTCATAATTCATAAATGCACACAGAAATTCATAAATGCACAAAAAAGATTTACAAATGTATTTGGGGATTTGTATATACATGTGACTCAAAACACAAATACATTGCGTTTTTTCTAAGAGGAGGTTGTCTGTAGCCAATCAGATGTCTCCCTCCTTTACAGCCAATCACGTGAGTGCGTTGCGTTGGAGGGATATGGGTGCTAGAGCCAGAATCGACCTTATTTCTGGAGATAATTTCCCTTCTTCCTGTGCTCCCTGTCTTTATGCTGTATAGATTAGGTGTACAGTTATATAAATATCTATTTTTCTTTTATAAAGAAGCATTTTATGGAAGTAATTTATTCCCTCATTCTGGGGAAGATGAACCGGTGCGGGCGGAGTTGTGTTTTAGACTTTTGGGGGAGACACTCACGTGATTGGCTGTAAAGGAGGGAGACATCTGATTGGCTACAGACAACCTCCTCTTAGAAAAAACTTGTGGATCAGAGTCACGTCAGGGGAGTCTCAAAAGTTTCACACACAAATGCAGGGAGGTTTACAAATTAAAAGCACTTTGTAAATACAGGTCCAACAGTTCATATATGAATGTAACAAGCCCCAAATGCGTATTTGATGAAGATTGCAAATACTTTAACATTCATGTATTTGTGATTTTTTTTTAGATTTGTGTGTGCATTGGAAATATGTTTATGAATCTTGTTTTTTATATGTGAATATTTTTTACTTACATATGAAATGAAACATATTTGTGTGTGCATTGAAAATTTATTTGTGTTTTGAGTCACATGTATATACAAATCCCCAAATACATTTGTAAATCTTTTTTGTGCATTTATGAATTTCTGTGTGCATTTATGAATTATGAGACTGTTCTAGCTCCATACTCCAGTGTCAGCAACATTCCCACCAGAGCACGGATAGAGAGAGAGAAATCATCAAAGGCCTCAACATCACCAATACGAATAACAGGAGAATTCAATATTGAACCAATCTCACTCTGAACTAACAGCCTTGGTTGACCATACCTCTCCTGCAGCGCTTGAAGGGCAGTAGAATATGGTCTCATATCATGCATGCAAGATTTGGCCAATTTGTGGGCTCCTGGGTGTTGAAGATGTTCTAAGAGGACCTGGTATTTGAATTGCTCAGTAAGATGGGTGTGGTTGTCAAGGAGGTTATCTAAGGCCATTTTTAACAGAGCAAAATCACTTTCTCTACCACTCTTGAACACAGGGAGTGAGGGCTTTGGTATCCCATAGGCTGAGGCCAGGACCAGATCCATAACATTGGGGGGTTGCGAGTGCACAGAACGTGGAGGCAGAGATGATATCTGCATAGGTGGTAAACTCCCAGCAAAGGTGGACTGCACAGGGCCAAGCATGGATGCAGGTTGATTGGGGGCTTGGACTGAGCTTAAAGCTACAGGTGCATGCTTAGATGGGATTTGAATAGGGGCTTGAGCTAGAGTTACAGGTACATGGTGGGTAGAGAGAGACGGTAGTATGGCGTCAGCAGGCAGAGAGGGGATATATGACTGGGCAGTAGAGGTGGGAACCTGGACAGGGGGTAGGATTTGCTGCGAGGGCTGAAGCATAGGATGAATCTGAGGGGCAATGGGATAGCCAATTTGTGATAGTGGGGGTGTTGAACCATCTTGAGACTCGGCATATCTCATGTTTACAGGGGCAGGAGTAAATATTCTGGAGGGGGGGAGATCGTAAAAGGAAGTGGACGCTACATGGTCTTGAAGAGATGATGATGTTGGTGCAGAAGCTGCAGCAGGGTGATCATCTAAGAGGTTTTCTCTAATAAAACTTGAAACAAGCTGGGCTGCCTCAAGCTCTTGCTCCTTAGTGCGGATGCGTCGATTTGTTGCAACCTTTCTGATAATTTTCTCTCTCTTCTGTTGTGCTTCCTGTTGTCTTTGCTGAGCATCTCTGGCTTCCTTGTCTATCAATGCACATTCTGTATCAAGCTCCTCATCCTCCCTTTGTTGTCTTTTCAACTCCTCCAGCTCATCTCTCCTCTTCTTTTCCTCAAGGAGACTGGCTTGGAGATCACTTAAGACTGAAGTACTACTGCCTCTGGAAATCCTACTAATTCGAGAGGCTGAGGGGAGACTGGAAACTGACTTGGAGCCAGTCTTACTATAAGCACCGCTGCGTGGGCTATGGGACTTTATAGATGTTTGTTGTGGCAGTACATGGACTCCGTAATAGTCAGGGGGGCGTCTATGCCTCCTGCGTCTCTCTTGTGTGAGTGGGTTCTCAGGGATTGTGTAGGATACTGATGGCAAAGGTGGAATTGATGGTTCAGGTGGAAGGGCAGGCTCTATGTGTTGAGTGGATGAGGATGGCCGAGGTGATGTTTGAGACATTACAGGTGAAGCCTTATCTATGTTAGGCTGGGTTATGTCTTGTCCACCTTGGTGTTCATCCGTGAATTCAGGAGAAGCCTGCGCTTCATCAGTGATCAGCCCATCAACCGGGTTAATGCCAACAGCCTTTGAATCAGCTGAATCAGCCATTTTGCGTTGCTCTGTGGACATGTGGAGTGTGGCTCAGTCTCCGGCTCGAAGGACCAATTTTGTTGTGGAGGTTCAGACTGGAGCCACACAAACCACCAGGATACAGAAGTTGCTTTGCACTTAATCTCTGTTTATTTGGTTTAACGTTTGAATTGAGGGGGTGGTGTCACCGAGTGCCATGGTTCTAAAACAAAGAAAAGAAAGAAAGGAAACAAGTAATTCATGCCTGATAAATATAACGAAATACCATTAAATTAGAATACAATGAATCCTTTAAGTTCATTATCCATAAACACATCAAACCAAATGATTCTCGTTAAACTTAGGCATGTTAAAATACTTGAAACTTAAACATTGACCTTAACCTTAATGCGTTCAAATAAGTTTAGATTTACTTACAATGAGATGAAGTCAAACACGCATGGCAAACTCAGGTGAGCACCACCAGCACACACACACACAGAGTCTGGAGACAAAGGAAAAGGGGGAAGGCCTCAACTGGGCCTCTATTTGTAAAGTGGGAGGAACGGTGGGAGGTGCTCACATCTCCATCTTGGAGTTTTCTCTTTGGAGATCTCAGCCTTGGAGTTTGTGACAATCAGGATCAGGTCTGGTGTAGTTCTTTGGTAAAAAAAAAAATATTTTTGTAGCTTAAATGTAAATACCAGCCAACACAATAATAGTAATAAATAATAATAACAAAATAATGGTAATACGTGTACATTTTCATGAGCCCTCACAACTTCACACACACCTTTTTACTGAGGTTCAGCTCCTACTGAACTCGAAACCTGTGTTCCTCTGGCCAGCTGAACTGGAACAGTGAAGTGAAATCAGGACTTAATATTGGGCTTCTTTTTTTACTCTAAGTCCATTATTTTATCCATGCTGCCAATATTTAAAAAATAAATGAACAATGAATTCTACCATAGCATTTCCCCCAAGTGAGTGTGACAAACAGTATAGACACATGTAAAAAAAAATTGTACACTCAATTATATCAGCTTCATTAAGGAGATCGAAGACTGAGTGATGTTTGTGCCATTGACACTTGAATAGCTTTATTTATTTATTCCTGTCTGTCACTTCTTTCAAATGCAGAAAAAACCTGCATCTGCCTTGTGTCCATCATGTTCATACAAAAGTCATCATAATCTTCCTGCAAACTAAAAAGGAACAAGAACGGTTCCCTGAGATCATTTATCTCCTCTTCATCCAGGCCATCAGACATGCGTAGCAGCTCCACTGCCCTCAAGCGATCTTCCTCGTCCATGGTGATGACCTGGGGAAGGGAAATTTTTCCCTTGAATGCTTTTGACCGACACCACCTTGCTGCCTCAGTGGTGTCCCTAAGCAGAGCATCCTCCTATGAAAAATAAAGAAAATAATTATTAAAATAAAGATTGGAGAAGGCAGAAAATGGTGAAATAAGAAAAGCCCACAGCAGGTAACATACTCCGTTCCCTGTTCCCAGTTCCGGCAAGTTCTCAGCCTCCGCTAGAAAGGAAACAGATTGTAGTTCTTAAAGGCACAACAACAATGCAAGATGTAAAAAAGATCAGTGGCTTATTTCAAGTATACTGGTTTAATGAAAATTGAGAAATGACTGCAAAACCAGCTCTATGACATCCCACCTCTACAACCTTGATGGATGTGTGTACAATAATACTGCTTTGAACAATACCTGATGCTTCAGAGACAGATTCTGAAAGGATGAACGTTTTTGGAGGGACCACTTCCAGATCCTGAAATAAGTGGAGGGATTATGCTTTAGGGGACCACAGTGGGCTGTGCGGGGGCCACAGCGGGCTGCGAGGGGGTCTCTGGATGCTGAGTGAAGGCCAGTGGATGCTGTGTGGGGGCCTCTGGATGCTGAGCCGGGGCCAATGGGTGCAGTTTGGGGACCACAGCGGGCTGTGAGGGGGCCTTTGTTGTTTCTTTGGGGGCTCCAGCATGCTCCTCCACTTGGTGTATTTGTAAATGCCTTATAAATTGCAATCTATTTATAACTGTTGCTGCACAATAGCAGCAATGAAAGTGTGTTGCCGTCCGACAACTTAAGCCACACTTGATTATTGTGAATTCTGTAAGAAAGGAATGAAGGGTACATGATTCATATTTGTAAACAAATACTACTGTAATTAATTAATTTGTGTAATATGTAAGAAAAGCACCTTTGTGTTTGACTGAGGAATGGCCTTCTATATGGTTATCAACCATAGGTTTTGCACCCTTGTATTTACAAAAGGGACAGTGGAAAAGTTCACTTTTGATGCATTTAGAAATGGGCCTTTCACCATCCAGGAATATACTAATGTGTCTCTATATATCAGAGGGGAAAAGAACGACATAAAAGGCACAGCAATTAGAAATCCACAAGACAAACTACTACTGGGATTTACCATATGACTGTTATTCCATAAGGAGATTGAAATACAGGTTTACATCATTTCCCCCCCAAAAGTATAATCCCCCCCCCCCCCCCCCCCCAATCTAAAATTCAGCATTTTCTAATTTGTTAAGCCTGCTTTACCTAATTCTTGCTACTTAGCATGTAATAACTATCACAAAAACGTAACAAAACACTAACAAATGAATCGGACATATATATTAAACTAAAACTCAGAAAAATACAGGTTTATATCATTTCCCCCCCAAAAGTATAATATTTTGTCCCGACTATAACTTGTTTTAAACCTGCTTTACCGTATTCTTGAAATATAATAACTGGTTTATATCATTTTTCCCCAAAAGTATCATATTCCTCCCCCCACACTGCAAAAAAGTAAATACATACAGCATAACTTATTTTAAAATGAAATGATGTTAATTCCTTCTTTGTCTGTCACAAATATTGCAAAGTAGCAAGTTAAAACACAACAAAACACCTTGCTTACCTCCATTTTGCCAGCTGTACTGCCTCTTCTGTCCTGTACTGCTTCGTCTCCGTCAGACACGTCCTCTTCTTCAGTGGTTGTGCGCGATTTCCGCCACCAGATGGCGCCCGCGCAGTGGGCGGGGTCAAACGTTTAACTCCGCCCACGTTGAGCCACGCCCCGATCTGCGTACTGCAGCCAGGGCTACTTGGCAGCCAGGGGCTTCTCCTGCAGCCAGGGCTACTTGAGCTGGACGGCGGTCGGGGGAGAGACGCACACAATGATTAAGTGGATAAACGGTCGGTGTACGTTGCGGCCATCCGACTTTCGACTTTTGAAGTCAACAATCACAAAACGGATAACGAGTCGTTTCCCGTTTTCCGCTAAAAAATAAAAGAACGAAAAACGGAAAATGACTCGTATCCTGTTATTCGTTTTAAAAACGGAAAACGACTGATATTAGATACTGCGTTTTATGAATGGGATTCAGGGATGAAATAACAGTGCCACTTGTCATTCCAGATTTTGCCGTAGGCTACGTCTTTTTTGCCAAGAAGGCACTGTTATGCCGCGAAATTACCTGAAAGCCTACTTTGAGACATTTAGGGGGGGCTCTATAACACTGTTCATAAACGCTCTGACAGCGTCTGACGCTCGCGTTTTGAAGTAAACCCACTGTTTTAAACACGCACCAAAAGCGTTATGACGCTGACATAAAAGCGGAGCCTCCGCCACTCAGCTGTTGATCCTCGGTGACTGCCGGGATCTGCGCTCTTACCGACCGGGAGCCGCTCCCTGAGTCGGCCGCACCCCCCGCACCCCTAGTTCCGACGTCTATGCTGCTAACGTTTGTTTCTATGATATAAATGAATAACGTTACTCGACAGTTCAAAGTATTCAAAATGTCCATCCCCGTCAAGCTATGATGCTAACTTAGTTAGCCAAACTCACCTTACCTGTCTAGGAGAAGAGTAGCCAATCCTGCATCCGATTTCAAATTCCTCTCAGCTTTCTACTGTCTCCACCGTTCAAATGCATCCCCTATATAGACCCTCGCTTTGCCTCGGTTTTTATCTTGGCTTTTTTGTGAATCATAACGAGCTCTTTTGGGTTTCGTTGCCTCCGCCATTGTAGCTCAGTCGAAACTGGAAAACCCGTGGTTGCTCGGCAGCTGAGACTCTACTGACTGCAATGATTTGTAGACGCCAGTGGGTGGCGCCACGTGCCAAAACATGTTTTCAAAACATAAACATGATTTGCGGTCCGCAAAAGATTTTTTTAAATGCGAATATTTTGGCTGTACTGTTGTTGTTGGTGAGTTCAGTATGTTATATGATCATTATTCCTGAGTCTCTATGACATATTAGGATGATTTTACAGCCAGTTGCTTTAGATTTCTTACATATTGTACCTTTAACACTGGAATTATGAAGCTAACTTTGTTAACAGCTTCACACCAGAATCCAGATGGATCCAGATCCAGTTAGGTTGGTACTCTGGTCCGCTCTGCCACGTTCATCAGCCGTAGTCCACAAACCAACAGGCGATGTCACCATGACGACGTCCACTTCTGATCTCCAGTCTGTGGTTTAGTGACTCTTTAAACTTGGTTTTCTCCACAGAGTTCAGCAGATCTCAGAGGTTCCGTTGACCCAGCAGCATCAAACAGACCTGGACTCCATATTTATGGTGAGTACATGTACAAGCTCACCTTTCACTATTAACCACATCAACTACAGACTCAATGCTGAACAGGTTCTAGTGGTCTCCATGCTGCTCAGACCCACACATGAATCCCATGTTGGGTTCTTTAGTGTTCATGTTCAGTTTATCCTTCTGTTCCAGCTGCTGGAGGAGAACATTGGCACTTTTGTGAAGAACGAGCTGAAGAAGATCCAGAAGGTCGTGAATCCAGAATACCCGGAAAGCTTGGAGAGTGAGGACGAGGATTTGAGGAGCAGCAGAGAGGCGTTACAGAAGATCACAGTGCACTTCCTGAGGAGAATGAAGCAGGAGGAGCTGGCTGACCGTCTGCAGATCAGTAAGAGGATTTTAACAGATTTAACATGGTGGAAAGAAGAGAAGGATTCAACTTGAAGAACTTCATATTTCTCCTAATAGGCTGCACACAATTCAATGTTTAGGTTCTCTGGTTGTCTACAGACCCGATTACCATTTACTCACTGAGCTTTGCAGCTGCATTTCAAAGGGTTATATCCTTCCAGTTCTGTTTGTCTTGAAAATGTCTTTTATTTTACTTCTGTTGGCTTCATCAGGTGCACCTGATTGATTTTGTCACCAATCGTTATGATTTAATCAGGAAAGAAGCTCATGAAGACACTACTACTGAGGACTATAGGAATACATGTCTCTAACACATGGCTTGTTCATAGACTGTAAAAGGGTCTGTAGGATCCACTAACTGGGTTCCTTTCTTGTTTATCCAGGAACCGCTGGTCCAGTGTACCAACGTAAACTCAAGTCTTACCTGAAGAAGAAGTTCCAGTGTTTGTTTGAAGGCATCACTAAAGCAGGAAACCCAACCCTCCTGAATCAGGTCTACACGGAGCTCCACGTCACAGAGGGAGGGACTGCAGAGGTCAATGACCAACATGAGGTCAGACAGATTGAAACGGCATCCAGGAAACCAGACAGACCAGAAACAACCATCAGACAAGAAGACATCTTTAAAGGCTCACCTGGAAGGGATGAACCAATCAGAACAGTGATGACAAAGGGAGTGGCTGGCATCGGGAAAACAGTGTTAACACAGAAGTTCACTCTGGACTGGGCTGAAGACAAAGCCAACCAGGACATACAGTTCACGTTTCCATTCACTTTCAGAGAGCTGAACCTGCTGAAAGAGAAGAAGTTCAGCTTGGTGGAACTCGTTCATCACTTCTTCACTGGAACCAAAGAAGCAGGAATCTGCAGGTTTGAAGAGTTCCAGGTTGCATTCATCCTTGACGGTCTAGATGAGTGTCGACTTCCTCTGGACTTCCTCAACAACGAGATCCTGACTGATGTTACAGAGTCCACCTCGGTGGATGTGCTGCTGACAAACCTCATCAGGGGGAAACTGCTTCCCCTGCTCATCTCTGGATAACCACAAGACCTGCAGCAGCCAATCAGATCCCTCCTGAGTGTGTTGACATGGTGACAGAGGTCAGAGGGTTCACTGACCCACAGAAGGAGGACTACTTCAGGAAGAGGTTCAGAGATAAGAAGCAGGCCAACAGGATCATCGCCCACATCAAGACCTCACAAAGTCTCCACATCATGTGCCACATCCCGGTCTTCTGCTGGATCACTGCTACAGTTCTGGAGGATGTGTTGAAGACCAGGGAGGGAGGGGAGCTGCCCAAGACCCTGACCGAGATGTACATCCACTTCCTGGTGGTTCAGTCCAAACTGAAGAACGTCAAGTATGATGGAGGAGCTGAGACAGATCCACACTGGAATCCACAGAGCAGGAAGATGATTAAGTCTTTAGGAAAACTGGCTTTTGAGCAGCTGCAGAAAGGAAACCTGATCTTCTATGAATCAGACCTGAAAGAGTGTGGCATCGATATCAAAGCAGCCTCAGTGTACTCAGGAGTGTTCACACAGGTCTTCGGAGAGGAGAGAGGACTGTACCAGGACCAGGTGTTCTGCTTCGTCCATCTGAGTGTTCAGGAGTTTCTGGCTGCTCTTCATGTCCATCTGACCTTCGTCAACTCTGGTGTCAATCTGATGGCAGAAGAACAAACAACCTCCTGGTGGTCTAAAGTCTCCAGACACAAACCTAAAGGAACACATCTGCATCTGAGAGCTGTGGACAAGGCCTTACAGAGTCCAAACGGACACCTGGACCTGTTCCTCCGTTTCCTTCTGGGTCTGTCACTAGAGACCAATCAGAAACACCTACGAGGTCTGCTGACACAGACAGGAAGTAGCTCACGGACCAATCAGGAAGCAGTCCAGTACATCAAGGAGAAGGTTGATGAGGATCTGTCTCCAGAGAGAAGCATCAATCTGTTCCACTGTCTGAATGAACTGAATGATCGTTCTCTGGTGGAGGAGATCCAACAGTATCTGACTTCAGGACGTCTCTCCTCCAATGAACTGTCTCCTGGTCAGTGGTCAGCTCTGGTCTTCATCTTACTGTCATCAGAAAAACATCTGGACGTGTTTGACTTGAAGAAATACTCTGCTTCAGAGGAGGCTCTTCTGAGGCTGCTGACGGTGGTCCAAGCCTCCAGCAAAGCTCTGTAAATATAGTTCTTCATTCAGAAAACAACAAACCATCTTGGAATTACAAGGTTCTATCTACTATCTGAACAATTTGGTTGGTTTTCCCAACTGCAAAAGTTATATGTGGAACAAGTCCTTTTCATACATAAGATTCAAATATTTTCTTATTTTTGGGAATGGGTTTAATGCAAACAGGACCTTCCAACCCCACTGCTGCTCACACAAGAAACAAAGTTTATTTGTCACACAGCATAATTGCATACAAAGTCAATCAAAGACGTGAATAGAAGCCATTTTGCAATGGGCAGCTCAAATGACACAAATAACACAACACATACAAGACAAATTCACGGAAGTCCCACGAACCAAGAACTTGTGTGACGCTTTGTGTGTCAGTGTTGAGATTCTCATTCTGTCGGCTATAATCTCAGACAGGACGGCGTTTGGTTTCCCGGCTTCATATGCTAATGCTAGCCAGATAATGCTAGCTTCCTATATATTCCTAATCTTGCCATACTAATCATAGGTAGGGTTGCCAACTTTGTCACTATGAAATAAGGGACAAAACGTGGCCTGCAGTAGGAATGCGAGTATGGTTTTGTGTGAATATACAGAGTATTGTTTTAAGGCATTTGTTATAATAATAGCAGTTTTGCAGAGGAATAAAATAGCAGACACTCAGAACGTACACCCTCTGTGTACACAAACAGTGGTGGGGAATAAATGCTTCACATTCTTATTCACTCAAACTATACACAAGTTGAAAAGCAAAACATTTAAACAAAAATAGAGGAACAGTGGGCTTACCTCTGCTCACCAACTCTACTTTTTCCATGGATATTTTTGGCTGCTCTTGACGGATTCAAGAAGTCTTTTGTCCTTTTGTGCAGCCAGAGAAAAGTCCTTACATGACAAGTCACAGTTCACAGATATTTGAAGTTCATTTTTGATCAGCTCTGTGCTGCATCTGTTTCTTGAGTCTGACCATTTAATGGTCATCAGAAGGAAAATCCTCTCTACAAAGGCATTTGAGCCTGGCACGCTGAGGACAAATGAGACAATCCTGAACATGTTGATCAAGTTGGCTTTCCCTAGGTTTTGGAAAACTGCAACCCACTTCTCACTGGTAGATTTTGTGGTATCCTGTGTGGCTTTCTTTATTTCCTCCCTGCTAGCACAAAACTCTTCATAGAGTTGGTCCATACTCACTATCTCTGTCATTTTGAGGGCAACCACCACCTGCTCCAGGTCAGTGAAGGAGAGCTCCTCCTGTAGGCCGATCGGTTTCAGTTTCATCATCACATTTTCTGATGAGAAATCAAACCATTTGTCAATGTATGCAATGACAGAGTCATAGAACTTCAGAAAGTCCTTCTGCTGCTGTGATCTCTGTGCTGGCAGTTGTTTGTCCATCAGCTGCTTGGTCTGGTATCCAAAAAAGCTGTCTTCTTTCTGCTGAAGCATCTTCGCTTTGAATTTTCCCACCTCCCCGTAC
The DNA here is from genome assembly GCF_963514095.1 of Eutrigla gurnardus. Classification (NCBI taxonomy): domain Eukaryota; kingdom Metazoa; phylum Chordata; class Actinopteri; order Perciformes; family Triglidae; genus Eutrigla; species Eutrigla gurnardus. The sequence goes on along the minus strand of NC_139921.1, from coordinate 7,236,645 downwards.
ACTTCTGTGATGCAGAGCTTTGTTTCCTCCAGCTTTTTAACGAGTGTGTCAAAAACACACCCCACGTTGTGGAAAAAGCACAGATAAATCTCAGTAGCTGCAGTTTTTTCTTCATCCTCAAAAATCCTTCTCAGAAACACAGGACAGGTCTCCCCAAGGGACCTGAAGTATGAGGTGAGAGCTGGCCAGCTCTGCAGGAGACGATCAACAGCTGGATGGAGAGACAGCCATCGCGTGCAAACATGACGCAGAATTTCACGCCACTCAATGTCAACAAAAACAAAAAATGCACGCAGTTCCTCTCTTCTGGAAGCAGATACTGAGAAGTGGCTGTAGATCTTTAAAACCAGTGACTCAATATCCACTGACAGCCGATCACAGGCGTGCTTGCAGGTGTTATGAGCTATGTGAGCCGGGCAGTTAGCTTTCAAAATGCGAGTGTTGTCACTGCTCAATAACTGGTAAACGGAGTGGTGTTTTCCGAAGTTTACATTGGCATTATCTGCCGCATAGGCCGTGATGTGTTTTATATCCAGTTCATACTTTTTCCGGCAGTTCATCAGAGCTTGATGAATACCATTTGCCGTTTCATCACTATCTTCATAAAAGTCAAGTAGCTTGCACCGCACTCCATCAGACACAGAAAAATATCTCACGCACACTGGAAACATTTTTCTATTTCCCTTGTTTGAGGCATCGGAGGCAACCGAGTAAAACACAGGCTCACCTTCAGTCGGGGATAGATCATTCAGGATATCCTGTACAGTCTTTGGTCCTAATACATTCATTGTGATCATCTCAGCTTTCGTTCTTCCGAGGTGCATCTTCTTCACAACATTTGAGTCATGAAACAACGCTCCGTTTAGCTTAACGAGGCAGTCGGCGCTGTTGTAGCTAAGTCCATGTTTGACAGTGTGATAGACGTACGAGGCTTCACTTGCCGCTATTTTGTCCGTTTCCACAGTAGCCGCCCCGAAGAATGCACCGATATTGCTTGCACCTTTAGCGAGTGTGGCCTTCTTGTGCATTTCTGTGGAAGCATGTTGGGACAAGTCATTCTCACCTCCATGGCCAACTGAAAATTCCCGGCGACATAAAGTACAGAAGGCTTTCGTTGAGTCCCCGCTGACGGGCTTAACCCACGTCTTTGTAGCTTCCCATAGTTTGTTGTAGCTGCACAGTCTTTTCTTTTTTGCAGGTTTATCCATTGTAGTTCAATCCGTATTCACAGTCGACTCAGCAACGTCACACTGTGATTTTCTCTTGTTTTTTTTTTAGGAATTGGCGCATTTACTGAACGTATACTGATACGGGAGGTGGGGCTGTGATTGGATGATGACAGGTGTCGTTGATGATCCTCAAGTGTCGTGATCAGCGCTGCTGCAGTTGTATCAGTCAGTGGTCAGATCAGCATAGCAGTCAATAAGCGGGACAAAAGAGGTCACGTACGGGACAAATAAATTAGGCCCAATATATGGGACGTCCCGGCTAATACGGGACAGTTGGCAATCCTAATCATAGGAAGCCAGTGTTAGCTGACAATGAAAGTAAACTTATTAGCAAGACTGAACTAGTCTGGTGTTTGCCCTGCTGTCTTTCACAAGGCTTGATCTTGAGGTTTCTTCTAAGCGTGACATTTCCTCTGCTCCTTGTTGCTGCTGCCACTGAGCAACCACAGTAACATGACAAAGAAGCAGAACCCGATTGGTCTTCCTGTGTGCATTTGACCTGCTGATTGGCTCACAAGTAGAACCTTAGAGAACCAACGGGGTTTGACTTTGGAAATAGAACCTTTTTGTTTCCTAAATAAAACACCTCAAATAATGTTACTAAGTTGTCTTAGAATAAGAATATGTGAATAACTTAATTATGACAAAAATGAACCTGAGGTGATGAACAGTTGTTTGTAATTGTTTCATCACTAATTTCTGGTTCCTCTTCAGACTCAGTGGCTGTAACCTCTCAGAGAGAAGCTGTGAAGGTCTGTCCTCAGTTCTCAGCTCCCAGTCCTCCAGTCTAAGAGACCTGGACCTGAGTACCAACGACCTGCAGGATTCAGGAGTGAAGCTGCTGTCTGCTGGCCTGGAGAGTCCAAACTGTCGACTGGAAAATCTCAGGTCAGATTCAACTACTTTGAGAAGTTTACCTATGAAGCTTTCAATGATGCGTTTACATGCACCAAATATTCAGTTATTTATATTCACGTAATCCTCAAAAGACATGTTTGCTACTATGGCTGATGAAATACTGTTTCTGCTGCTAACGACTTGCCAGCAAAAGAACAAAACAAAACAAAACTTGTCAAAACCAAACCTCTTACTTATCTTTTCCCCGCCGTTCAATGTTTTAATAGTTTTATAAATCCACCTGGTGTTTATAAATGCTGTTGCAAACGTCAGTCTACGTTTGTGAAGTCACTCCATGAACATGTGAGCCTGAACTACAACACCAGACTGTCTCTGCTGTCAAGGTGGAGCCAGTTTGAACCACTTTCTATACAGTTGAGTTTATTGAGTTTTATATGAAATGAACTAATATTCTTGTCACGGTGGCTGAAGCAGCAGGGAGGACCCACATGCAGACTCAAAGCTATGCAGATGCAATGAAGACATATTATCATGAAAACACCTCCTAGTGGCCAGCAGAGAGAATGCAGCTTTAAGGACCTTCAGGCTTGACTTCACTTTTCTGAACCAGAGGTTGATGCCTGATTGGAATATCAACTCTGACAACTGAACATGAACCAACCAGACATTTTGATGCTGCTGACAGTTTTAATTCAAAGTTTAACGCTTCTAACTCGTCTGCACGGCGGAGACAAAACACCATTTTAACACCAACATGTGCACACACATTTATGATGACAATGACTGTAAAAGGCTCTATAGCAAGGGTCACTAAGAGGTGGAGCTTGGCCCAGATCCAGACCCAGACCCCGTCCTACTTGGACCCAGACCCATAACTGATAGATCATTGAGAATTATTAAATGATGACGGAGCGTTTCCATTTTACTGCTGCAGCGTTAGCATCACTACACTGGTTCAGATGGTTGGAGGCTAAATCATCTCACTGGTTGATACTCACAAACACTAAATTACCCAGTAATGCAAGTGGGTGAAACGTTAACTCCAAACTTAATCAAATCTGGGCAAACTGGTGTTTCTGTGAGTGACGTTTCTATGGTGACAACTGACGAGACTCACTGACAGCTGACAGATGGATCAGAGAGTGGAGGTGATAAACGTCAGTCAGGTCGGTGAAATCTAGAGCCGATAGATAAGTTCACACGGCTGCTCTCAAAGAGGAACGCTGACAGTGAGAACAGAGCTTTGAATCAAGACAGACTCTTTTCTTCCAACTGGCAGTTGAACACCTGAATGCCTCATATGTTCTGAGACTCTTAAGAAGCACATTTTCAAAGCTGTGTTTTGTATTTTACTGTTATTATCAGAGTACTTGTTATTCATAATTCCTCCAGTTCAATATGAAAACTATAACATTGTTGAAATGTTATTGAATTACAGCCTTTTTTCTTTGCTAGATGGTTTAAAATCACTACCAGATCTTTGTTGGCACACCAGGTCTGAAGACAGACCACATAGACTGTTTCAACTGTTGTTTCTTCTCTTTTCTAACGCTTCAATTTCTCTCTCAATCATTTCAGCTCGTCTCTTTTCTTTCTTTAACTTCCTCCTCTGTCCATCTCTGTCCATCACTCAGCCACGCTTATCCCACCCAGTACAACATCAACACAGCAAAATACAAATATAACTTTTTCTCATTTTAAAAAGTGGACAAATGGACATAAGTCTATGTAAAGTCCCCAGAAGTGACAGTAGTGTGTGTCTTCAGTCTGTCAGGTTGTCTGATCACAGAGGACGGCTGTTCTTCTCTGGCCTCAGCTCTGGACTCCAACCCCTCCTATCTGAGACAGCTGGACGTGAGCTACAATCATCCAGGAGACTCAGGAGTCAAGCTGCTGTCTGCTGGACTGGAGGGTCCACACTGGAGACTGGACACTCTCAGGTGAGGACAGATGGACAGACATCAGACTGGACTCTCAGGTGAGGACAGATGGACAGACATCAGACTGGACTCTCAGGTGAGGACAGATGAACAGACATCAGACTGGACTCTCAGGTGAGGTCAGATGGACAGACATCAGAATGGACACTCAGGTGAGGACAGGTGGACAGACACCAGACTGGACACTCAGGTGAGGACAGATGGACAGACACCAGACTGGACACTCAGGTGAGGACAGATGGACAGACATCTGACTAGACACTCAGGTGAAGACAGATGGACAGACATCAGACTGGACTCTCAGGTGAGGACAGATGCACAGACATCAGACTGGAGACTCAGGTGAGGATAGATGGACAGACATCAGACTGGACACCTAGGTGAGGACAGATGGACAGACATCAGACTGGACACTCTCAGGTTAGGACAGATGGACAGACATCAGACTGGACTCTTAGGTGAGGACAGATGGACAGACATCAGAATGGACACTCAGGTGAGGACAGGTGGACAGACAGCAGACTGGACTCTCAGGTGAGGACAGATGGACAGACATCAGACTGGACACTCTCAGGTGAGGACAGATGCACAGACATCAGACTGGAGACTCAGGTGAGGATAGATGGACAGACATCAGACTGGACACTCAGGTGAGGACAGATGGACAACAGCTCCAGACTGTGTCTCCGTCTCTGACTGAGGAACTGGGGTTCATGTTTAATGGTGGACCTGATTGAGGTCTTTGAATGTCTTCCTGCAGGGTGGACCATGAGGGACAGCAGAGACTGAGACCTGGTGTCATGAAGTGTGAGTATGTTTTCAGTAACTCAGCTGCTCCAGATTTGAACGTGTTCATGACTGAAATCCGATGATCACGTTTCTATCAGGATGTAGCGTTTGTTTCTTCGTGGCTGTAAAGATGTCGTGTTGTGTTCACACCAAACGCCACATTTTCACACTCAATTACACACAAAGTCAACGCAGAGACACAAACGGACGGCAATTCCTGCCGGACGGCAACGGAGTCGTGTTTGTGTGAGTTTAAATATTTCAACTCAAGAGATAAATTCCTCTGTGTCTCTAAAGCGTCTTAGCTTTGAGATCGTCCTCCTGTCGTCCCTGAATCCTAAATGGAGGAACCAGATGTTGTCTCCTGGGTCTGTGGTCCCCTAGAGGTCTACAATAGTAGCTCACATTAGTCGAGAGACCAGACCACAGGTCGGTCTGGTTTCAATCTTTAGTAATTTAAGGCCAAACTGTGATATTTTTAGGACCAACGATGTAATTTTGTCGTGTTTTTGTTTTGTCTGTTGATCGTCAGTGATCCAGAACAGACAGGTTGCGTTCTCACTAATCCAACTTTCCTAACGGCTCTACATATATTACACTAATTATACACATATATAGAAACCTGTTCTCCAGGCAGGACCACACGGCCTCCCACAAAGAACACCCCCACTCCACATGGCTGACTGGTCGACACCCACAGCCGCCATCTTGTAACACACTCACACACACACACACACACACACACACACACACACACACACACACACACACACACACACACACACACACACACACACTTGTATAGTATTTAGTTAGATAGGCCACTTCGACTTAGTGTATGTTTCTTTGTTCATTGTTAATAAACCCCTTATGAACATACTGCTGTGTTTATTAATGTTTTATAAGAATGAATGATATCAACCTCTTCTCTGTGAAGAATTCACAAATCCTTCAACTGTTTGTACTCATATTCTAATAGTTATTAATTATTGGCATTTGAGTACAAACTCCTTTATATTGAGACTGAGTATTGATATTAATAATGATCTATTAATAACTGAATCCGATCCAACAAAACACACACCACTACACACCGGTGCCTATTTATCAATGAAATGTATGACGTGACCCATCACCATCAAGTTACCGCCCCCTTGTGATGTCATATACTAATACCCAAAGTATATTTATTAAGCTTTCAAAACACACACCAAAAAACACCCAACTGTCTCCAACAATAACCTTTAGCTGCATTGTGTTTGTTCTCTCCATCAGATGTCTGTGAACTGAAACTGGACACAAACACAGTCAGCAGAAAACTCAAACTGGACGACACCAACAGGAAGGTGACATGTGTGTCAGAAGACCAGTCATATCCAGATCATCCAGACAGATTTGTCTCATGGCCTCAGCTGCTGTGTAGAGACGGTCTGACTGGTCGCTGTTACTGGGAGGTCCAGTGGAGAGGAGTGGTTCGTATATCAGTGAGTTACAGAGGAATCAAGAGGAGAGGAGAAAACTCTGAGTTTGGATGGAATGATCAGTCCTGGAGTCTGTGTTGTTATGATGGTCGTTACTATGTCTATCACAAAAGCAAACAAACACACATCTCCTCCCCCTCCTCCTCCTCCTCCTCTGGTGTGGTAGCAGTGTACTTGGACTGTCCTGCTGGCACTTTGACCTTCTACAGAGTCTCCTCTAACAAACTGATCCACCTCCACACCTTCAACACCACATTCACTGAACCTCTTTATCCTGGGTTTAGAGTCTGGGATGGATCATCAGTGTCTCTGTGTCTCTGAAACTGTTCACAACAAACACAAAGCAAATTTTTCACGTGTTTGATTACATTCAGCGTCGATGCAAAGATGTGAATGAAGAAATAGCAGTTTGTAATCAGTCAGGTTCATTCCTCCTTGTACTTGTTGTAAATGTATTAATGCTTGTGTAAATGTACTTAAATGAATGGAGTATACGGGATGGCTTTGTCTTTAGACTGAACCTTGTCGTGTTGAGGAACATGCATTAGTGACTGGAGCAAATAGTTGCTGTCCAGTGAAAACCATCAACATGAAACACAGAGCACACACAGATTAGAATAGAAAACATAATGTATTTAACATATTACAAATAAAAAAACATATTAAACTGTTTCTTCATTGTTGGAGAAAATGCTCCTGCTAAATCCACTAAGGAATTATAAACTATGATGATGCTGCAGCTGAGATTTTCCATTCATCAACGCTTTATAACGCTTGCTCTTGGGTGATGTTGGGACTTTGAACATCATGAGGGTGTTCTAGTCCTGCTGTATGTGAAAACATGTATGACATAACTTTTGTTATGATTTGGAACAATAAATAAAATGGCATTTAAAAGAGAATAAACTGTTCTTGAACAGATATTTTAGCAAAAGTTTAATTAAACTATATTTTAAAACCAGTGTGACGATCTGAAAGATGCCTCGTCATGAAAATGAAAACAGGGCTGATGTTTGTTTCATTTCCCCGAGTACAGTCCGATACTATAGTATATTGAATGTGGAGATTAGTCCCATTATTATCACTATATTGTGTTATTATTTCTAATACCTGCATCAGTTGAACTTGGTACAACTTGTGCAGGAGGCCTGCTGAATGTTGTGTTCCCAAGGTCTCGTCTTCGTGTCCAGAGATACACAGACCAGCTGATGAAGACGGCTGCATGATGCATGTGAACGTGTCTGGGTATAAATGCTGACTTTGCTGCAGTGAACCTCCGTTGAATTGAATCCGGCGTCACCAACAGGCTTGGAAGAAGAGAAGCGTCCGCTGGCTGCATCTCGGCTCTGGGCAACTCCGAAACTGCAGACGCAAATAAAGGTCAGAGATGTTTTGCCACTATTTTATCGTCTGCTTCACCTCGGCCTAGACGCAGTGAGTAACACATAATATTCTCCAAAAGGAAATTGATTAAGATCAAGATGAGAGAATGTGTGGATTCAAATTAAACGACTGAAATAATAAAAAGACAAAGCTCTGTGTAATAAGGAAGTTGCATGAGAACATGTTCAAATAAAATAAAACTGCAAGCTCTGTCGTGACGGGCCCTCGCTCATATGCGGTCATGGAGTGCCTGCGGTCACATGGCAGTGTCGTGGACGCCTACCCCTGCTGGGCCGCCTCTTGTGGTGGGTTTAGACACAAGTGATCTTCATTCAAAGCCATGTATAAAGTCTTTCGCAGGTGTGGAAAGTTTCATGACTGTTGATCTGGTGTTAAACAGTGACAGAGGTCACATCTTCTCCATGCCTTCCTGACATCTCTCTGAGTCCCCTTAGTGTTTCTCCTCCCCCTCCCCCACTATTTACAATGACAGCGCTGATACGCAGATGGTTAAAAAACATTTTTTGCCCACTTCCTGTTGACTTTAGGCAGTGGGTCCAAGAGGCTTTTTTGTACATCTTGTGATGTCACGAGAGGCTGTGTCCTGGAGAGGAGCTATATTCCTCACAGATGGCTTCAATCTCTGACTGCTATGGCTTCACCTGGTGGGGGAGTTCGGAACTCCACACCAACACACCAACACACCTGAGGCTGATCAGGGACTAATTGACTGCAGGGCTTTTGAGGGTTGGAGACGCAGGGAGTGCGAGGGTGTGTTGGTGGAGAAAGGCTCGCTGGCTGAATGCTCTGGAGAGGACCAGCCAGACCATGAGTGTGACCTGTGGGGAACTTATCATTTGGATTACTTACCTGGAATACTACAAGAGGACGGTTTATTGGGAGGATCTGTACCTAAGTTTGGATTTTCATTGTTGAAGGGCTGAAGAGACATTATTTGACTTTCGATAACTGGAGAGCAGCCGCTACCTTAGTTATAGTTTGCGTTTGAAAACTATTTCTGTTAATTCCCTAAAAACATTATTAAATCCTTGTTTATACCCTAACTTATGTCCTTGCACTGCTTGAGTTATCCCGCTGAGAGCCGTGTAGACTCTCATGACATCACAATCTCCACATGGGCTATCTAGGAAAAAATATTTTGTGTGTACGCCCAACCTAATGGGGGGGGGGGGTCACATTTCATGTCGCCATTAGGTGGCGCTCTGACTATGAGTCAATATTGCAGTGCAGACGTGTTCAGGACGGGACGACTCAAGTGTGAATATTTTGGAGCAGAAACGCTGAAGTTATAACAGCTTTGATGCTTTTGGCGAAGGTTCAAAATAGTAGCACAGTCATGGCATCACCCTGGCCACACCCCTAAATATTCTGGACATCTTTGGATAACTTTTTGTCCTTAAGGCCTTTCCAACCATATATCCAATGTTGGTATTAATCGGATTAACGGTTAGTTCAAGTACAACCCCTGTGAATGGCCAAAAACGGCCAAAAATGGACATAGGCTTTGAGTTTCGTGATGATTGGCCCAAAGGTTATGTTGTCGGCGCTCGGGCCCTAACAAGCCAACTTATCCTGATGCAAGATCAGCTTTTTAAATCCCCCGGTGGCGTGTCGTGCACATAACACGCCATGAAAACGTAATTTCTGATCCGGCTTGCCTCCTCTCCCCGTTTAGATGGAGGTTGACTCGCCTTGTTTCTCCTCTGTTACGGTTTTGAGACAACCTTCATTGCTGCTCAGAGGAGGAACGCTGTGGGGAAAAGGAATGATCATGCATAAAATGAGCTATAGATATTCTATAGTTATGAAATTAAACCAGAAACAGCATTGACAAAATGTAAAAGTTTATTTACAATGCAATCAGTATTTGTATAGAAGGCACGTGTGGAAGGAAACTTCTTGATGCTTACTGGACATTACATACTATCCCTGTGCTTTAAATAAAAATGATCTGAGTGCTATGAAGAAAATATAGATGAATGCTGTAAATATAATCCTGAACCAATAATCAGGAAGGTACAGTCCGCCACTGTAGATGAGCATCACAGAGAGAAGCATTGAATATCATAGAGTATAAACAGTATAAACATGATCATATATGTGCATGTTAGAATAACAGTTTACATTCCTCCTGCAGTCCCTGGGGTTCCAGACCCCATGTAAAGGTACAAAATCAGTCATTAATCTCTTTCTTGTGTCGTTTCAGCTAGTTGCTCTTTGTGGTGATGCATGAAAACTGAACTTTGTCCTTCCCTCCATGCACTAATCCACATTCTATTTTGTTCATATGAGTTTCAATCAGATCAGCATTTTAAGTGAGACCTGAGTTTCAAACTCCTAAATGTTGTTTGTCGATACAGTCGCCATAGAGATGCTGTTACCATAGCGATACAGCAGCTGTGATGACGGAGCAGTTACAAGCTAATGAGACTCTCCTCGTCTGCCTCTGGCTCGGCAGCGTCCACGGCTGGTAGAAGGCTTTCTGCAGGAGGAGCTGGAGGCGGGTCGGTGGGGCAGCTGCGGGCCGGCGGCGGTTGGGTAATGGGCTGGTCGATGGGGTGGTAGACGAAGCAGTAGTCTCCAGGTTGGGAACTGTTCTTAACATTGAGGGCCACCTCTGTAGGAGCCAGGAGATGGTGAACACCGTCCATATACACGCTGAGCATGTAAGAGTCTGGGGGAAACAGAATGATAACGTAATGATGCTATAACAGTAGTCCAGGGGCCCGTTTCACAAAGCAGGTTCAACAAGCTCTGAAGCTAACCCTGAACTCTGAGTTGAACAACTCTGAGATGGGCAACTCTGAGTTTTCGGTTTCAGAACAGTGGTTTTGAATTAGTTCAGTCAACTCTGAGTATGTAAACTCTGAGTTACGCGCGTGCCTGCCGACTCTATAAAGCCATCATCAATGGAGCTCCGATACTATGATTCACCATGGCAGCTGGGAGAGCGTCATTAGATATTACTGAGTGTTTATGTAGAAAACGAGCTCATCCTGAGAAAGCGGAGCAACATAACTGCAGCAAAGTAGCGATAGTTGGCGTGGCAGACAATTACTGCCTGATCTAATGTGTATAACTGAATGAAACAGTCTATTGATCTAAAGGTAATAAGTCTTTATTTTCGACCTTGCAGAGAGACACTGTGGTGTAATGGTTAGCACCGCCGCCCACGGTGTAGGGGACAGGTGTTCAACACCCGTAGTTCACAAAGCCGTTCATTGAATGAATTATCATTTTCATTGGGTGCAATCCCCCCATGCCCAGAAAGAAAGTGGCGTCAGTTGAAAGCAGAAGAATATTGCGCAAATACTTTAACTAAGGCATATGATTTTAATCATATTTCACATATTAAACAGTAAATATAAGCAGGTATGTCAACACAGAAATGTACTTAAACATTTCATAAATGTCCCGTTCGCAAAAACACTAGCTCCGCAAAGAATCTGGTTGCGGATTATGTCCATGATATGAAATGTTGAAAATGTCGGAGAATATTGTTTAGATAATATCTAATGTGATTGGAAGGAAAGGCAATCAAAATCCTCTCCGGACGCAAAGCTGCTAGAATCACTTTTATTTCCATATCAATTAGGTTGACGATGATGAAAGGACGGCACATTTTTTCAGAGTTGGTTCAGATTCCGGAAAAAAGGCGGAGACATGTAAGGGAGAAACTCACGGTTCATGGAAGCAAACCTGCTAGTGAGCAGGTTAGGTTCACGGAGTATGTTACCCGGGTAACTGACTCAGATTTATGCTGAACTGGCTTTGTGAAACCGAAAAACCAGAGTTTCCCTCATCTCAGGGTTAACTAACTCAAGGTTTTCACTAAACCTGCTTTGTGAAACGGACCCCTGTACTACGAAGCGAGTTCAACATAACCAGGGTATCTTTAAGAGATCCAGCTTAAGTAACCCTAACAAAGGCAATCGGAGATAAGCGGTCACACGAAGCTGAGGGGTATTCCATCAAACTCGCTAAGCGCGAAGCCGGGCTAATTTCAATAAGCCTCGCTACCTGCAATTAAAAAAATATGAATAAATCGTTTATTTTGTTTAAGACCGACTGGCCATATGATTGTTTAAAGCCCCCAGTTGGGTGAGTGGTGATGCACCTGCACTTGAATGTGGGCATCACAGGTTCACATCCTGGCAAGGACATTTTGTGTGTGTTTTCTTTTTTTTTTAATCAGAGAATTAGACCAACATTTTACCTTAACTATAAACCTTACCTATAAATATGTCATACAATTTCCCGAGAACTCAAATATAACTTGCAAAAACATGATAGGCATAAAGATGTTATTATTAATAACATGTTATAGATCCCAATGACAAAGGCATTGCTGCATGCAATTTTCAGCCACATAAATTCCTTTCAGGTGAGTTCATTAATAGGTTAATTGAATGTGTTCATTGAATTGTTGAGATAAATGAGTTGGTCAATGTAGATGCATTTACTAGGCCTATCTAAAAAAAGAGAGAGAGCGAGAGAGAGAGAGAGAGAGAGAGAGAGAGAGAGAGAGAGAGAGAGAGAGAGAGAGAGAGAGAGTTCCAGCCAAAGAAAAAAGTTTCACAAAGTTCCATAGACGTGAGTTGAACCTTGGCCGGCCGCATGCAAAGCCGGCACGTTACCTCTACGCTATCCTCACATTCAAGAACTCTTTGTCAGTGTTATATTAGAACATGCTACTCTTAACAGTACTTCCGTTTTTAATCACTCTGCAATTCTTGCCGAAGCAGCCTCGCAATTTTTATTTATCACTACAGTATTCCCTTTATTGGTTATGATGGGTTTGTACTCCTCGTACAGTTCCATCAATAATTTTTGCTCTGGTCTTTTCTGCCATTTTCTCGATGATTCGACATTCACGATTCTGGTCTGGCTTCATATCCCGTGAGCTGCGTAACACACGACAACGTTAACCTGGCTTGAATTAGCCTCAACAAGGCGCGGCTGAATTGCGTTAATGGAATGGGTTTAGCCGCAAGTGGAAGTTGGCGTTAGTTCTAACCAGGCTTAACCAGGTAAGCGCCGCTTTAATTAGCGAGTTTGGTGGAATACCCCTCTGGTTATCAACTCGTTAACTCAACCCAGGGTTTACCTGTCCAGCTATGAGCGCGTGCACATGAAAGAGGCGGCGTTTGCAGCATTTGACCAATCACATACATGGATCAGTCTACGGCAGCGGAGCGGTGTATTTCATGTACGAGGAGCGAACCATAATCTTACAGAAATACGAAGAAGTTAAACATATAATGCAGGCAAAAAGCAACAGTTTCATCTGCCAAATGCAGGAAGGACAGCTGGCAAAAACTCACCGACTGTGTGAATACGGAAGTCGTATTAATAGTATTAGTAGTAGTATAATATGACTGCCCCATCATAAGGACACTAGTAGATCTGACTGATTTGATTATAACAGTAGCTTAGCTGATAGCTTAGTGGTTGTGTTGACGCCCCATGTACCGGGGCTGTCTGCAGCGGACCTGGGTTTGAATCCGCCTTGCGGCCGTCTTTTAAATCATGTCATCACTCTTTCTTTAGTCCCTTTAACTCTTATGATGTCCTTCAGCAATAAAAGGCCGAACACATAACTTTAAAATAATGATTTGTTGCTTGGATGTATTCTTATAACATGGTTTATGACAATATTAGCCTCATTCTTTCAGCTGCAATCCCAGCGGTGTAAAACGGACTTGGGAGCAAATCAAATAAATATAAAAACATAATTCAAAGTGGTAAGTAGGCTGTACGCTGACAAAGAAAAGTCTTTCCCTCCGATGAGAATCTGTATCTCTCATATAAAACATCGTCAGAGACAGAAAAAGGGTTTTGCCGGTCTCAGTACACTCTATAGTTCTCCTACGAGACCCTCTCACGATCCACCGAGCTTCTTTTTTTTTTATATCCGCGCACCAAGAGAGCTGATTGGTCAGTAGGCGGTGTGTTTCTCCACGTTGATCTCTTATCAGGAACATAACCTGCTCCGGAGCAGGTTAGCTCCACAGCGTAAGTTACCATGGCGATCTACCCCGGTAAGAAGTGAACCAGCGTCGTAGGACGGAAAACCCAGAGTTAACGCTTAAGTTACCTCGCTAAGCACAAATCCTGCTTCGTAGTACAGGCCCCAGTACCAGTAACCTGTCAGCCTGCAGCCAGACATGCTAACATGGATGAACACACACACCACTCCCTGGAAATGAACACACTGGAATGTAAACGTATCACTTTTATCTAGGCATGTTTTAAAGTAGTTGGACTGGCTCTGATGGCTCAGCATCAACTGCAGGAGGAGTGTTTTAGAAACACTCAGGGGTTTACACATCTTTAGTCAAATAATATACGTAAATCCACACATCCATTTGTTAATGAGAAGAAAACCTGCCATCGTCATCCTCTTCAGGCACACAGCGCAGTTCCTCCCATGTTTCCCAGAGACAAACCTCCCAGTCAGCTGGCGGCGCTCTGATGGCGTCCTCCTCCCTGGTCCCCGACTCACCATTCTGAGCCGGGGTCTCGTCCTCAGACCCTCCCTTTCTGATTCCGGCACCTGTGAGACGGTGGAAACAGTGAAGTTTAAGGTGCACCGGAGGACTGTGGTCCAGTATCTCGTCCGGGTTCAGGACCCTGACACTCTGGTCAGGACTATGATGGCGGCTGTGATCAGCTTGGCTATCGGCTCGCTGCTGCTGCTCTTATGCAGCGGCGTCGCGATCAGACGCCTAAAGGCCAACGGCTCAATCAAATCAGCCGTGGCAACGAAAACAACAACAACAACAATCAACTGATCAGTGTGACGCCGTCGTGTCACTACGACCAGATCACGGAGGGACGCGTGGAGGAAGGGCTGCTTCACTGTGACATCTGTACTCATTCTCCGCTGGTGAAAGGCGGACTAACCCCTCAACTGCTCTCCTCTTTGCTTCATTTCTTACAGGAAAAATTAGTTTATGAGACGTTAAGACAAGAAGTCAGCAGCTCTATGACTCAAATGTCTGCGTCTGCGTTGTGTTCCAATAAATAAACCAAGTGGACGTGTCACAGTTTAAGCCAGTCGATTACAAAACACTAGAAGAAGTGGTGCTGCATCCAAAGACCTCTACCTGTTGATTTGATAGTTTACCAATAAACTTTATGTTTATGATTGTATTGCTTCAGATGTATTGCATTTCGTCAACAGTTCCCTTGTATCTGCCCATGGGCCTTGAAAGCTGCAGATGAAGCCTCTCCTAAAAAAGAATTACCTTGATACCTCAGTCCTCAGGCCCTACAGGTCCAAATCCAATCTGCCCTTCCCAAGTCAATTTATTGAACAGTTTGACTTCCTCAAACAACAACAATTTCAAAAATTTGGATTTCGATCGAACCACAGCAAAGAGACCGCTTTAATGAGGGGTTGAAATGATATTGGTTTTCGTACAGATTGCAGCAAAATCTTCGTTCTAGTTGTACTGGACCGTAGTGCTGCGTTTGATACAGTAGACCACGACATACTGGTAGGCAGCCTGGGAACATGGGTGGGGTTGTCTGGCACAGTCCTAAACTGGTTTAAATCATACTTGAGAATCTGGTTACTTCCTGGTGTTTGAGATCTGCTACACATCGTTCTGTCGTCTCTCCTACATGTGAACAGTTTGGTAAGTGACAGTTTTTGATATTTCAAACATACAAGAACGCGACAATGTTCAGTCTTTACTGCAATAAATGTACTGAAGCTGTAAAATATAGCTTCCACCTGAATGCATCAGTAAGAATAATCTAAGCTTATCATGTATTATAGTACAACACTGGGCTGTGTACTTTTACTGTGGATACTTTAAGTACAATGAGCTAATTACAAGCAGAACTTTCATATTTACTAACAAAGTATTTTTACTGTGAAATACAGTAAATAAAAACATACTACAGAATTACATGTCACCTAATAAATTGTAAAGAAAAACAAAGATTGTAAATGTTAAAAGAAGTCCGTAAACGAATAAATTCACCCAAGGAGGAGATCAGAGACAGAAGTAAAATCGACGTCAGACTTTAATCTTGGCCAAGAGGAGCAGTTACAATGCAACAACGTACTGTATGAAGATGCTACAGAGGAAGTGCTCAAATCAGTGTTGTGACTTGAGTCTTTTAAAGGTCCAGGAGATAATGTGTCACTGACAGTTAACCTTTGTGTAGAACCAGACATCCTGACTGCCAGGCCACTGATAACATTTAAATTCAACGTATGTGATTCAAATTCAGTTTTTAATGCAATAACGGAAGTCGAGCAATTCTAATTCAACTATAAATTATGCAAACTCGTTTCTATGTCTTATACTTCGGCCCTTCGGTTGATGAATGACCAATGAAGATAATAGTTGCATGGTAGTCCTCGATAAGGTCCTCGGCTCTCGTCCCCATGGTACTCGTAGTCCACCTCTCTTCATGTTGATTGGGTGACATGGATCTGTTAGTTAAAAGACAAAGTAAAAAATGTCTTCTTGTCAACAACAGTGAAAAAGACAGTAACTACCCACATTCAGAGTTCTACCTCCCTGGGTCAAAATGTGTCAAACCTGTATGTTATTATTAATAACTTGGGGGTTCAGCACAATGTGCTCTGAATGTCCATTATCTCAAAGTTAAATTTGTAAGTGCATTGATATGTATTTAAAAAAGGAACAGCCAATTTTTAAATGTTCTAACATGACAGTTGCGTTCACTACGAGTATATATTTAATGTGCGTCTCACCTGGATGAGTCTGGACAGGTGGGTCCTCGTCCTCCGGCCAACAGCTCATCCCTTCTCATTGAACCATGTCTACAGCTCTGGAGAGTGACTGTTCAATCGCTGCATGAATGTTGCCTCCAGATGTTCAGCGTTGCATCTCAGAAACTTCTCATTTATCTGTTAAACACAACAAGGAGAAAACACAGACAAATAAATCCTTTACCTCCGACATTTTCAATTAAATAAAAGGTTCCCTATGTCTAAAAAGCCAGTATGATTTTGGGAAAACACAGAGTAATTTCAAAACGTCTAAAGGGAATTGCCTTAAGTGTTTTGTTTTTTTGAGCTATTGTAAGTGTTTATTAGCAATGCTAGTTGAAGTCAACATGGTCAGTTAGCATGTATCTGAATAAAAAGTTCCTCAAAAAACATTCTAACTATTAAACAACATTGTGTACTATGTCTATTCTTTCTATGTAGTGTTTTTTTTTTGTCTCAAGTTAACATTGGTTTTGTTGTTGGTTTGGTTTTCTAAAGCTAACATTGGTTTTGTGGCATAATGTCAACCCAATTGAATGTACAAACAGTTGTGCTGAATGCCAGGAAAAAAACAAAAAATTCATGTCCATGTATACAAATGACTAGATTACAATTTCATGACTATTTCACCAATTGCTGTGAGACTTTGTTGGAAGTTCATGTCGAACAAAACGCCAAAGCAATAAACAAACAATGTAACTTCCTGACCGGAGTTGAGCTAATCCCGATAACAAAAGAAACAAACAAAAACACATGGACAAGGTCTAACTCCCTACGACAGGATGACAACGATAACAGGGATTCATCCCTACTGCTTCATGTTGGACATTAGTCTGAGCTATTTACACTAGCTAGCATGCTTATGTCATTGAACATTAGTGCATCAGCGACTCACGTCCAAAATCCGCAGAGATCAACAGTAAATACAATCATCAGTTACAAATATCAACAGGTACCTTTATTTAAGGGTTTTATACAGCGATATGTAACACAATTTGTTCGTTTTTTACCTTCTTCCTCACACAATGGCATCACATCACCGTCCTTTCTGGCTGAAATCTCTCCGTGGTCCACACGCAACAAAACAAAACCCATAATGCACTTTGCGCAGTAACAAATCCCCAGGCTAAATGCTGCCCTCTAGTGACCATATTTAAGAACTGACTGTGGCGAAACATTTACAATCTCCTTCACAGTTTTAACAAATAGAAATTACACAATCAAAATAAATCAACAAATGACATATGAAATAAACTTTACATTTTTCAGGTATTCAACAACCAAAGTGAAAACACAAACATGCCGGGTTTTACCACCCGGTTACACTTACATGACAAGTCACAGTTCACAGATATTTGAAGTTCATTTTTGATCAGCTCTGTGCTGCATCTGTTTCTTGAGTCTGACCATTTAATGGTCATCAGAGAGAAAATCCTCTCTACAAAGGCATTTGAGCCTGGCACGCTGAGGACAAATGAGACAATCCTGAACATGTTGATCAAGTTGGCTTTCCCTAGGTTTTGGAAAACTGCAACCCACTTCTCACTGGTAGATTTTGTGGTATCCTGTGTGGCTTTCTTTATTTCCTCCCTGCTAGCACAAAACTCTTCATAGAGTTGGTCCATACTCACTGTCTCTGTCATTTTGAGGGCAACCACCACCTGCTCCAGGTCAGTGAAGGAGAGCTCCTCCTGTAGGCCGATCGGTTTCAGTTTCATCATCACATTTTCTGATGAGAAATCAAACCATTTGTCAATGTATGCAATGACAGAGTCATAGAACTTCAGAAAGTCCTTCTGCTGCTGTGATCTCTGTGCTGGCAGTTGTTTGTCCATCAGCTGCTTGGTCTGGTATCCAAAAAAGCTGTCTTCTTTCTGCTGAAGCATCTTCGCTTTGAATTTTCCCACCTCCCCGTACACTTCTGTGATGCAGAGCTTTGTTTCCTCCAGCTTTTTAACGAGTGTGTCAAAAACACACCCCACGTTGTGGAAAAAGCACAGATAAATCTCAGTAGCTGCAGTTTTTTCTTCATCCTCAAAAATCCTCCTCAGAAACACAGGACAGGTCTCCCCAAGGGACCTGAAGTATGAGGTGAGAGCTGGCCAGCTCTGCAGGAGACGATCAACAGCTGGATGGAGAGACAGCCATCGCGTGCAAACATGACGCAGAATTTCACGCCACTCAATGTCAACAAAAACAAAAAATGCACGCAGTTCCTCTCTTCTGGAAGCAGATACTGAGAAGTGGCTGTAGATCTTTAAAACCAGTGACTCAATATCCACTGACAGCTGATCACAGGCGTGCTTGCAGGTGTTATGAGCTATGTGAGCCGGGCAGTTAGCTTTCAAAATGCGACTGTTGTCACTGCTCAATAACTGGTAAACGGAGTGGTGTTTTCCGAAGTTTACATTGGCATTATCTGCCGCATAGGCCGTGATGTGTTTTATATCCAGTTCATACTTTTTCAGGCAGTTCATCAGAGCTTGATGAATACCATTTGCCGTTTCATCACTATCTTCATAAAAGTCAAGTAGCTTGCACCGCACTCCATCAGACACAGAAAAATATCTCACGCACACTGGAAACATTTTTCTATTTCCCTTGTTTGAGGCATTGGAGGCAACCGAGTAAAACACAGGCTCACCTTCAGTCGGGGATAGATCATTCAGGATATCCTGTACAGTCTTTGGTCCTAATACATTCATTGTGATCATCTCAGCTTTCGTTCTTCCGAGGTGCATCTTCTTCACAACATTTGAGTCATGAAACAATGCTCCGTTTAGCTTAACGAGGCAGTCGGCACTGTTGTAGCTAAGTCCATGTTTGACAGTGTGATAGACGTACGAGGCTTCACTTGCCGCTATTTTGTCCGTTTCCACAGTAGCCGCCCCGAAGAATGCACCGATATTGCTTGCACCTTTAGCGAGTGTGGCCTTCTTGTGCATTTCTGTGGAAGCATGTTGGGACAAGTCATTCTCACCTCCATGGCCAACTGAAAATTCCCGGCGACATAAAGTACAGAAGGCTTTCGTTGAGTCCCCGCTGACGGGCTTAACCCACGTCTTTGTAACTTCCCATAGTTTGTTGTAGCTGCACAGTCTTTTCTTTTTTGCAGGTTTATCCATTGTAGTTCAATCCGTATTCACAGTCGACTCAGCAACGTCACACTGTGATTTTCTCTTGTTTTTTTTTGAGGAATTGGCGCATTTACTGAACGTATACTGATACGGGAGGTGGGGCTGTGATTGGATGATGACAGGTGTCGTTGATGATCCTCAAGTGTCGTGATCAGCGCTGCTGCAGTTGTATCAGTCAGTGGTCAGATCAGCTTAGCAGTCAATAAGCGGGACAAAAGAGGTCACGTACGGGACAAATAAATTAGGCCCAATATAGACGTCCCGGCTAATACGGGACAGTTGGCAATCCTAATCATAGGAAGCCAGTGTTAGCTGGCTAGCATGGTAGCTGACAATGAAAGTAAACTTATTAGCAAGACTGAACTAGTCTGGTGTTTGTCCTGCTGTCTTTCACAAGGCTTGATCTTGAGGTTTCTTCTAAGCGTGACATTTCCTCTGCTCCTTGTTGCTGCTGCCACTGAGCAACCACAGCAACATGACAAAGAAGCAGAACCCGATTGGTCTTCCTGTGTGCATTTGACCTGCTGATTGGCTCACAAGTAGAACCTTAGAGAACCAATGGGGTTTGACTTTGGAAATAGAACCTTTTTGTTTCCTAAATAAAACACCTCACATAATGTTACTAAGTTGTCTTAGAATAAGAATATGTGAATAACTTAATTATGACAAAAATGAACCTGAGGTGATGAACAGTTGTTTGTAATTGTTTCATCACTAATTTCTGGTTCCTCTTCAGACTCAGTGGCTGTTACCTCTCAGAGAGAAGCTGTGAATAAGGTCTGTCCTCAGTTCTCAGCTCCCAGTCCTCCAGTCTAAGAGACCTGGACCTGAGTACCAACGACCTGCAGGATTCAGGAGTGAAGCTGCTGTCTGCTGGCCTGGAGAGTCCACACTGTCGACTGGAAACTCTCAGGTCAGATTCAACTACTTTGAGAAGTTTACCTATGAAGCTTTCAATGATGCGTTTACATGCACCAAATATTCAGTTTTTTTATATTCAAGTAATCCTCAAAAGACATGTTTGCTACTATGGCTGATGAAATACTGTTTCTGCTGCTAACGACTTGCCAGCAAAAGAACAAAACAAAACAAAACTTGTCAAAACCAAACCTCTTACTTATCTTTTCCCCGCCGTTCAATGTTTTAATAGTTTTATAAATCCACCTGGCGTTTATAAATGCTGTTGCAAACGTCAGTCTACGTTTGTGAACGTCACTCCATGAACATGTGAGCCTGAACTACAACACCAGACTGTCTCTGCTGTCAAGGTGGAGCCAGTTTGAACCACTTTCTATACAGTTGAGTTTATTGAGTTTTATATGAAATGAACTAATATTCTTGTCACGGTGGCTGAAGCAGCAGGGAGGACCCACATGCAGACTCAAAGCTATGCAGATGCAATGAAGACATATTATTCATGACACCCCCCCCTCCCCGCAAAAAAAAACAACAAAAAAAAAACAAACTCGGATCGTAGCACTGTTACTCTTGAAGTACTACTTTACTCAGATGAGGACCTAACACTTGTTCTATTTTTAGCTCTTACTGCATCGGCAATGATACGTCGTGGTTTCTTTGTTTCCTTCTTTTGACAAATGTACTTATTGTAAGTCGCTTTGGACAAAAGCGTCTGCCAAATGACCTAAATGTAAATGTAAATGTAATGAAAACACCCCCTAGTGGCCAGCAGAGAGAATGCAGCTTTAAGGACCTTCAGGCTTGACTTCACTTTTCTGAACCAGAGGTTGATGCCTGATTGGAATATCAACTCTGACAACTGAACATGAACCAACCAGACATTTTGATGCTGCTGACAGTTTTAATTCAAAGTTTAAAGCTTCTAACTCGTCTGCACGGCGGAGACAAAACGCCATTTTAACACCAACATGTGCACACATTTATGATGACAATGACTGTAAAAGGCTCTATAGCAAGGGTCACTAAGAGGTGGAGCTTGGCCCAGATCCAGACCCAGACCCCGTCCTACTTGGACCCAGACCCATAACTGATAGATCATTGAGAATTATTAAATGATGACGGAGCGTTTCCATTTTACTGCTGCAGCGTTACCATCACTACACTGGTTCAGATGGTTGGAGGCTAAATCACCTCACTGGTTGCTACTCACAAACACTAAATTACCCAGTAATGCAACGGGGTGAAACGTTAACTCCAAACTTAATCAAATCTGGGCAAACTGGTGTTTCTGTGAGTGACGTTTCTATGGTGACAACTGACGAGACTCACTGACAGCTGACAGATGGTTCAGAGAGTGGAGGTGATAAACGTCAGTCAGGTCGGTGAAATCTAGAGCCGATAGATAAGTTCACACGGCTGCTCTCAAAGAGGAACGCTGACAGTGAGAACAGAGCTTTGAATCAAGTCAGACTCTTTTCTTCCAACTGGCAGTTGAACACCTGAATGCCTCATATGTTCTGAGACTCTTAAGAAGCACATTTTCAAAGCTGTGTTTTGTATTTTACTGTTATTATCAGAGTACTTGTTATTCATAATTCCTCCAGTTCAATATGAAAACTATAACATTGTTGAAATGTTATTGAATTACAGCCTTTTTTCTTTGCTAGATGGTTTAAAATCAATACCAGATCTTTGTTGGCACACCAGGTCTGAAGACAGACCACATAGACTGTTTCAACTGTTGTTTCTTCTCTTTTCTAACGCTTCAATTTCTCTCTCAATCATTTCAGCTCGTCTCTTTTCTTTCTTTTAACTTCCTCCTCTGTCCATCTCTGTCCATCACTCAGCCACGCTTATCCCACCCAGTACAACATCAACACAGCAAAAGACAAATATCACTTTTTCTCATTTTAAAAAGTGGACAAATGGACATAAGTCTATGTAATGTCCCCAGAAGTGACAGTAGTGTGTGTCTTCAGTCTGTCAGGTTGTCTGATCACAGAGGACGGCTGTTCTTCTCTGGCCTCAGCTCTGGACTCCAACCCCTCCTATCTGAGACAGCTGGACGTGAGCTACAATCATCCAGGAGACTCAGGAGTCAAGCTGCTGTCTGCTGGACTGGAGGGTCCACACTGGAGACTGGACACTCTCAGGTGAGGACAGATGGACAGACATCAGACTGGACTCTCAGGTGAGGACAGATGAACAGACATCAGACTGGACTCTCAGGTGAGGTCAGATGGACAGACATCAGAATGGACACTCAGGTGAGGACAGATGGACAGACATCTGACTAGACACTCAGGTGAGGACAGATGGACAGACATCTGACTAGACACTCAGGTGAGGACAGATGGACAGACATCAGACTGGACTCTCATGTGAGGACAGATGCACAGACATCAGACTGGAGACTCAGGTGAGGATAGATGGACAGACATCAGACTGGACACCTAGGTGAGGACAGATGGACAGACATCTGACTAGACACTCAGGTGAGGACAGATGGACAGACATCTGACTAGACACTCAGGTGAGGACAGATGGACAGACACCAGACTGGACACTCAGGTGAGGACAGATGGACAGACATCTGACTAGACACTCAGGTGAGGACAGATGGACAGACATCAGACTGGACTCTCATGTGAGGACAGATGCACAGACATCAGACTGGAGACTCAGGTGAGGATAGATGGACAGACATCAGACTGGACACCTAGGTGAGGACAGATGGACAGACATCAGACTGGACACTCTCAGGTTAGGACAGATGGACAGACATCAGACTGGACTCTTAGGTGAGGACAGATGGACAGACATCAGAATGGACACTCAGGTGAGGACAGGTGGACAGACAGCAGACTGGACTCTCAGGTGAGGACAGATGGACAGACATCAGACTGGACACTCTCAGGTGAGGACAGATGCACAGACATCAGACTGGAGACTCAGGTGAGGATAGATGGACAGACATCAGACTGGACACTCAGGTGAGGACAGATGGACAACAGCTCCAGACTGTGTCTCCGTCTCTGACTGAGGAACTGGGGTTCATGTTTAATGGTGGACCTGATTGAGGTCTTTGAATGTCTTCCTGCAGGGTGGACCATGAGGGACAGCAGAGACTGAGACCTGGTGTGAGGAAGTGTGAGTATGTTTTCAGTAACTCAGCTGCTCCAGATTTGAACGTGTTCATGACTGAAATCCGATGATCACGTTTCTATCAGGATGTAGCGTTTGTTTCTTCGTGGCTGTAAAGATGTCGTGTTGTGTTCACACCAAACGCCACATTTTCACACTCAATTACACACAAAGTCAACGCAGAGACACAAACGGACGGCAATTCCTGCCGGACGGCAACGGAGTCGTGTTTGTGTGAGTTTAAATATTTCAACTCAAGAGATAAAGCGTCTTAGCTTTGAGATCGTCCTCCTGTCGTCCCTGAATCCTAAATGGAGGAACCAGATGTTGTCTCCTGGGTCTGTGGTCCCCTAGAGGTCTACAATAGTAGCTCACATTAGTCCAGAGACCAGACCACAGGTCGGTCTGGTTTCAATCTTTAGTAATTTAAGGCCAAACTGTGATATTTTTAGGACCAACGATGTAATTTTGTCGTGTTTTTGTTTAGTCTGTTGATCGTCAGTGATCCAGAACAGACAGTTTGCGTTCTCACTAATCCAACTTTCCTAACGGCTCTACATATATTACACTAATTATACACATATATAGAAACCTGTTCTCCAGGCAGGACCACACGGCCTCCCACAAAGAACACCCCCACTCCACATGGCTGACTGGTCGACACCCACAGCCGCCATCTTGTAACACACTCACACACACACACACACACACACACACACACACACACACACACACACACACACACACACACACACACACACACACACACACACACACACTTGTATAGTATTTAGTTAGATAGGCCACTTGGACTTAGTGTATGTTTCTTTGTTCATTGTTAATAAACCCCTTATGAACATACTGCTGTGTTTATTAATGTTGTATAAGAATGAATGATATCAACCTCTTCTCTGTGAAGAATTCACAAATCCTTCAACTGTTTGTACTCATATTCTAATAGTTATTAATTATTGGCATTTGAGTACAAACTCCTTTATATTGAGACTGAGTATTGATATTAATAATTATCTATTAATAACTGAATCTGCTCCTGCTAGTTCCACAACACTGTGTTTTTCTCTGCGATCCAACAAAACACACACCACTACACACCGGTGCCTATTTATCAATGAAATGTATGACGTGACCCATCACCATCAAGTTACCGCCCCCTTGTGATGTCATATACTAATACCCAAAGTATATTTATTAAGCTTTCAAAACACCCACCAAAAAACACCCAATTGTCTCCAACAATAACCTTTAGCTGCATTGTGTTTGTTCTCTCCATCAGATGTCTGTGAACTGGAACTGGACACAAACACAGTCAGCAGAAAACTCAAACTGGACGACACCAACAGGAAGGTGACAGGTGTGTCAGACGACCAGTCATATCCAGATCATCCAGACAGATTTGTCTCATGGCCTCAGCTGCTGTGTAGAGACGGTCTGACTGGTCGCTGTTACTGGGAGGTCCAGTGGAGAGGAGTGGTTCGTATATCAGTGAGTTACAGAGGAATCAAGAGGAGAGGAGAAAACTCTGAGTTTGGATGGAATGATCAGTCCTGGAGTCTGTGTTGTTATGATGGTCGTTACTATGTCTATTACAAAAGCAAACAAACACACATCTCCTCCTCCTCCTCCTCCTCTGGTGTGGTAGCAGTGTACTTGGACTGTCCTGCTGGCACTTTGACCTTCTACAGAGTCTCCTTTAACAAACTGATCCACCTCCACACCTTCAACACCACATTCCCTGAACCTCTTTATCCTGGGTTTAGAGTCTGGGATGGATCATCAGTGTCTCTGCGTCTCTGAAACTGTTCACAACAAACACAAAGCAAATTTTTCACGTGTTTGATTACATTCAGCGTCGATGCAAAGATGTGAATGAAGAAATAGCAGTTTGTAATCAGTCAGGTTCATTCCTCCTTGTACTTGTTGTAAATGTATTAATGCTTGTGTAAATGTACTTAAATGAATGGAGTATATCGGGATGGCTTTGTCTTTAGACTGAACCTTGTCGTGTTGAGGAACATGCATTAGTGACTGGAGCAAATAGTTGCTGTCCAGTGAAAACCATCAACATGAAACACAGAGCACACACAGATTAGAATAGAAAACATAATGTATTTAACATATTACAAATAAAAAAACATATTAAACTGTTTCTTCATTGTTGGAGAAAATGCTCCTGCTAAATCCACTAAGGAATGATAAACTATGATGATGCTGCAGCTGTGATTTTCCATTCATCAACGCTTTATAACGCTTGCTCTTGGGTGATGTTGGGACTTTGAACATCATGAGGGTGTTCTAGTCCTGCTGTATGTGAAAACATGTCCTGACATAACTTTTGTTATGATATGGAACAATAAATAAAATGGCATTTAAAAGAGAATAAACTGTTCTTGAACAGATATTTTAGCAAAAGATTAATTAAACTATATTTTAAAACCAGTGTCACGATCTGAAAGATGCCTCGTCATGAAAATGAAAACAGGGCTGATGTCTGTTTAATTTCCCCAAGTACAGTCCGATACTATAGTATATTGAATGTGGAGATTAGTCCCATTATTATCACTCTATTGTGTTATTATTTCTAATACCTGCATCAGTTGAACTTGGTACAACTTGTGCAGGAGGCCTGCTGAATGTTGTGTTCCCAAGGACTCGTCTTCGTGTCCAGAGATACACAGACCAGCTGATGAAGACGGCTGCATGATGCATGTGAACGTGTCTGGGTATAAATGGTGACTTTGCTGCAGTGAACCTCCGTTGAATTGAATCCGGCGTCACCAACAGGCTTGGAAGAAGAGAAGCGTCCGCTGGCTGCATCTCGGCTCTGGGCAACTCCAACACTGCAGACGCAAATAAAGGTCGGAGGCGTTTTGCCACTATTTTATCGTCAGCTTCACCTCGGCCTAGACGCAGTGAGTAACACATAATATTCTCCAAAAGGAAATTAATTAAGATCAAGATGAGAATGTGTGGATTCAATAAAATAAAACTGCAAGCTCTGTCGTGACGGGCCCTCGCTCATATGCGGTCATGGAGTGCCTGCGGTCACATGGCAGTGTCGTGGACGCCTACCCCTGCTGGGCTGCCTCTTGTGGTGGGTTTAGACACAAGTGATCTTCATTCAAAGCCATGTATAAAGTCATTTGCAGGTGTGGAAAGTTTCATGACTGTTGATCTGGTGTTAAACAGTGACAGAGGTCACATCTTCTCCATGCCTTCCTGACATCTCTCTGAGTCCCCTTAGTGTTTCTCCTCCCCCTCCCCCACTATTTACAATGACAGCGCTGATACGCAGATGGTTAAAAAACATTTTTTGCCCACTTCCTGTTGACTTTAGGCAGTGGGTCCAAGAGGCTTTTTTGTACATCTTGTGATGTCACGAGAGGCTGTGTCCTGGAGAGGAGCTATATTCCCCACAGATGGCTTCAATCTCTGACTGCTATGGCTTCACCTGGTGGGGGAGTTCGGAACTCCACACCAACACGCCAACACACCAACACACCTGAGGCTGATCAGGGACTAATTGACTGCAGGGCTTTTGAGGGTTGGAGACGCAGGGAGTGCGAGGGTGTGTTGGTGGAGAAAGGCTCGTTGGCTGAATGCTCTGGAGAGGACCAGCCAGACCATGAGTGTGACCTGTGGGGAACTTATCATTTGGATTACTTACCTGGAATACTACAAGAGGACGGTTTATTGGGAGGATCTGTACCTAAGTTTGGATTTTCACTGTTGAAGGGCTGAAGAGACATTATTTGTGTAAATTCTGTTAATTCCCTAAACACATGATTAAATCCTTGTTTATACCCTAACTTGTGTCCTTGCACTGCTTGAGTTATCCCGCTGAGAGCTGTGTAGACTCTCATGACATCACAATCTCCACATGGGCTATCTAGGAAAAAATATGTTGTGTGTGTACGCCCAACCTAATGGGGGGGGGGGGTCACATTTCATGTTGCCATTAGGTGGCGCTCTGACTATGAGTCAATATTGCAGTGCAGACGTGTTCAGGACGGGACTACTCGAGTATGAATATTTTGGAGCAGAAACGCTGAAGTTATAACAGCTTTGATGCTTTTGGCGAAGGTTCAAAAATAGTAGCACAGTCATGGCATCACCCTGGCCACACCCCTAAATATTCTGGACATCTTTGGATAACTTTTTGTCCTTAAGGCCTGATATGGAAATTTTGTACTTCTTGATGAGAAAGCATGGTTCGACGAGGCAGAAGCAAGAAAGAGAGGAATGCAGAAGCAGAAAGTAAAAGTAAGTGAGACAATGTAAAGAAGAAACTGAGAAAAGAGAGGTTGAAGAAAGGAAAAGATAGGAAGAAAAGGAGAAAAAGGAAAAGAAAAAGATTCAGTATGTAATAAACTTTATCCTGTTTTGTACTCCAACCGAGATAAACAGGATGACAAGTATGTGCCTCTGGGTCTCCACCCTCCCCCGTACATCATCCCTCAGCCACCACCGCCTCTTGTCCAGGCCTCAGCTCCACTCCTTCGCGCTCCCTCTCTCTTCGCATCTACTCTCTCCACTCCTGCACCGATAGCAACAACCGTAGGAAGCACCTAATTGGTGTTGGAACTGCTAGGATACAAGCTACGACTGACCATGAAAAGCCAAGAAAGGCGGAACAAAAAAGGCAAGTGAAATATTTGTCATGGATGATGATGATGATGAAAATTATGCTAATTAATTTACTGATGTGTATTTCCAAGGCAATGTTAGCAGTGGAGCCTGGAGAGGAAGAGGAGAAGGACGGGGAGGACGGAGATTTGGAGATGAGAGCTCCTACAGTTGTGGTAAATTTGGACATTGGGCTCAAGACTGTAGAGCTCCAAAGGGCAGAGGTCAAGGAGGCTGGTGGGGGAGAGGAGGAGCAGGGAGACCCAGACGAGTTGATGATTCATCGGCGTGACTTCAATAAATCAGGTCATGCATGAACACACACACACACACACACACACACACCAAGACACACACACACACACACACCAAGACACAGAAGAGGAGGAAGAAGAAGTATGTTCACTAGAAAGCGCTGAAATATTTTTAAGCATGCATCAGAAACCGATTACCGATCACCAGATTATTGGTTAACAATTATAAAATTTTAAAACGTTTTCTATGCGATACGGGAGCATGCATGTTTTAAGATTTCACAGTCAGGTAAACATCTAGACAAAAAAAGGAAAACAGCAATTTTACAAGCACCAAAACCTACAACCAAAAGACAAATGATGTCTTTCTTAGGTATGACTAATTTTTGCAGACAATGGATTGCTAATTATGCTGAAATAGCACAACCACTCCAAAATACTATATATGACCAACCTATGGCAGCTCAAGACAAAATAACATGGACTCAAGAAACGAATGATGCTTTTGTTAGACTCAAACAAGTTCTAGTGAGCTCTGCAGTATTAGCTTTCCCTGATTACTCAAAGCCGTTTGTTCAGACTTGCGATGCAAGATCTGGTTTTATGACTAGTGTTCTAACACAACCATTTGGAGGAAAACAGAGACCTATTGCATATTATTCATCAAAACTTGATAACATCACAAAGGCTATGACACCTTGTTTGCAGGCAGTACAGGCAGCTGCACTCAGTGTGCAGAGTTCTGCTTCTATAGTGTTATTTCACCCACTGACACTTCTGGTGTCACATGCGGTCTCAGCACTTCTTATGCAGAACAAAATAGCCTTTATGTCACCAGCGCGACATCTTAGTTGTATGACTATCCTACTGTCACAGCCACATCTCACTAGAGAGATGCACTACATTAAACCCATCAACCCTGCTACCAAATGAAACAGATGGAATAAATTTAGCTGATAAATTTAGCCTCACGAAAACATTAAAATGTAGCACAGTTGTAGTTACAGAGGCAATAAGTCCTTGAATGTGAGTTGAACATGCTGAAAGCAGCTTTAATGTCTTATGAACAAACATAGCATAATATTGAAGACTGTACATTTTGTCATACTTTAAGTATATAAATTACACAACTAAATCAAATAATAATCTTAATTTGAGCATAAGATTTTACATTACAGTACAAAAGTCTCCAAAGTTTGATATTGAATAACAGTTTGTCTCTATGCTCACTATGAGACAATATGTGAGTTGTGTGTATGATCAGAAATGGTGGATAGGAAGTATCAGAGATGTTTCAGATCAAGATGAAGATGTACTGGTTCAGTTCATGCACCCACATGGCCCTGCCAAGAGTTTCTACTGGCCAAGAAGAGAAGATGTGCAATGTTCCACTGCAGCATAGAATTGCAAGATTTGACGTTCCCTCTACAGAAACTGGGCGCATGTATGCCATCAAAAAAGATGAGCACAACAGAGCAGAGATGTACATTAGACAATTTGTAAAGTGACTGCCAAATTAATGAATGTGACGAAGGAATTGGATCTAAAAGATGAAAAATGTGTGATCCCTCATAGTGAGCATAGAGACAAACTGTTTTTCAATATCAAACTTTGGAGACTTTTGTACTGTAATGTAAAATCTTATGCTCAAATTAAGATTATTATTTGATTTGGTTGTGGTATTTATATACTTAAAGTATGACAAAATGTACAGTCTTCAATATTATGCTATTTTTGTTCATGGTTTAAGACATTAAAAGCTGCTTTCACCATGTTTAACTCACATTCAAGGACTTATTGCCTCTGTAACTACAACTGTGCTACATTTGAATGTTTTCGTAAGGCTAAATTTATCAGTAGCATTTAGGCACATGTAAGTCTTTGGTAAATGGTAAAAAACACATTTGAATTGCCCTCCTGTGATGTTTACTGGTAGGCTATTAGGACATGCAGTACCAAAACCAGCCACAAAAACCCCACCAATATCAGGTTCTTTAAAAAATCACTGCGACAAAATGAGGCAAAACACCCTCCTGATTTTTTAATATGATTTTAACAAGAATATGATCTTTCAAAAAAAAAGTACGTTTGGACCTGATACGTGTTGTCAGTTTTTTGGAATATGACTCTGAAGTTGGGCAAAGATGTGTTAACTTCCATTTTTGAGCCTTAATATCTGTGAAACTAATAATCTAAGAGAGACCATATTTTGTAGAATGTTTAAGCTAACCCCAGAGATAGAGGCAGTAGTGATAGAAGTCTTTTATCTGCAAAAATGGGAGCTCAGCCACTCTTCAAATGTACTATTTTATTTCAACAAGCCACATTTTAAGTATCTACCATACTAGGTATCATTGAGCTACACCCCTGATATTTCATGTCTGGAGGCTATTAGTAACAGATATACACTGTAGAAATTTTGAAGGCCACAGGTGAGATAGTTTTCCAGATAATGCCGTTTAAAAATGGCTTTTCAGAGTATGATGCCAAAAACCGTCTAAACTACCCTTCATTCAATGATGTTTCATGAGAAAACTGTTGACAGTAGAGACCTAATATTTTGGATTTGTCCTATTAACAAGTGTGTCTTTGTACTATATTTTTTTCAGGACATTCTAAGATGGTCAGGTGGGAGGCATTTGATGAAATGACACGGAATGACCCTACTACCAAAACATTTATTTAGATTTGCTGCAATCGGAAATATTTTCAATCCAACTCAGGTTCCATTGTAGTTATCATCCACAGTCAGCAGGACTGGTGGAAAGAAACAATGGAACTATTAAAGCAAAACTGAGGAAGGCTATGGAAGAAACAGGGAAGAGTTGGGTAACATGTCTACCAGCTGTAGCATTAAGCTTACACATTCAACCTAACAGTACAGGATTATCACCATTTGAAATATTATATGGAAGGCCATTTAGGGTACCGCTAATAGATACAAAGGGAGATGATACAAGATTGACTGAAACAATCGTTGACTACATGTCAAAAATGATGAAGAACAAAAGTATTATGTCTACAGTATCTCCTCCTACAGATCCAGCACCAACAGGAGGGCCAATAAACCCAGGAGATTGGGTGTTTATCAAAGTCCTGAGGCGGAAGAATTGGTCAGCTCCCCGCTGGGAAGGACCCTATCAAGTGTTACTGTCTACACCCACAGCAGTCCGCATAGCTGAAAGACAGACTTGGATCCATCTCACACACTGCAAAAGAGCACAAATACCACTGTCAGATAAATAGAAACATTCACCATGCCGGATTTAAAGCTATGCTTGATAACTGTTTTATGTGTGACCACAATTGCATTCCTTATCTCAAATATAGTGACACAAGGCCAGGTATACAATAAAATGAGGGAAAGAGCTATAGGAATACAATCCAGGTGGGACACTAGTAGAGGTGTATTGATAATAAAATGTACTGAAGGGATGAATTGCATTGCTCAGATTGATGCATGTCAGGTTTCCCCCTGTTCAGGACAACACTTTCACTGGCCGGAGACAGAAAATTATATCTGTGTCACCACGGAGGTATGCAGCACATATAGAAAAGCGTGGGGTAGAGCTGTTCATATAGGTGGGTGTGCGTGCGAGAAGTGGAGTTGGGTAATTGCTAATACAGGACCACGGGATTGGGGATACAACCCAAATTCTAACTTGAAAAACCGACTGAAAATTATCAAGATACTTGCAAAACAAAATATTTGCAAAACAAACAATTGCATGCCTGTAATAATAACACTTAAGACTCCTAAACGCACTGATAACGGAACATATGTGTTGGGAGCATGGGGGAGTGGAATAAACAAGGTTGGGATATTCCATATAATAGTGTCCCCAAGCCCGAGAAATCAGACAACATCTGTAACAGCCACACCAACCAAACCGACTTCGATGAAAAATAATCCTGTAAAATATATAGACATAAGAAATATGAAGGAAACGTATGCCCTAGAAACAGGATTCACAGACTCAAATGTATGGCTACAATGGATCGTTCACACAGCCCGAAACAGCAAGTTATCCTCTTCCAATTGTCTAGCATGTGCAGCAGCCAGGCCGGGGTTAGGCACAGTGCCTTTTCCCCTTAATCCAGATAATGATCCAAAAGGTTTTCGTTGCATGCTTGATTTATACAAATCAGAGAATGCTACAAACTGCACCACTTTGAAACTTCTGTTCCCCCCAGTGTCATCACAGATTAAACCACCTTGGTTTACGCCATACACCGGGAATTATACCTGCTTGACACGAAGCAGAGGTACTGTGTCAGTAGGAGTATTGACAACCTGTAAAACCATCATTGATGTAATTAAGGGCGAGAGCAATGTCACTGATGACATAGTGAATGATCAAACCATGGCCAGAGCTGATGTATGGTGGTTCTGTGGAGGTAAGTTACTCAGAGCAAAATTACCAACTGATTGGAAGGGAACTTGTGCTATGGTACAATTATTAATGCCGACATATATTTTACCATATGAGACAATGGCATTAGAAAAAGTGACGATACATAATTCACGAACAAAAAGAAATGCACCAGCAGGATCTTTTGACAACAGAGTTTATATAGATGCAATTGGTGTTCCTCGAGGTGTTCCTGATGAGTTTAAAGCCAGAAATCAGGTTGCTGCAGGATTTGAATCACTCCTGGCTTGGTGGGTAACCGTTAATAAAAATGTGGATTGGATAAATTACGTCTATTATAACCAACAAAGATTTTTAAATTACACTAAGGAAGCAATTGGGGGCATACATCAACAGTTAGATAAGACTAGTTTAATGGCATGGCAGAATAGGATGGCGTTAGATATGTTGTTGGCTGAAAAAGGAGGAGTATGTAAAATGTTTGGAGATATGTGTTGTACGTTTATTCCCAACAATACAGCACCTGATGGCAGCATCACTAAGGCGTTGAATGGATTAACCTCCCTATCTGCAGAGTTAGCTGAAAACTCTGGTTTTGAAGATCCTCTGACAGGATGGCTCCAGGACATTTTTGGAAAATGGGCAGGTTCTATAAAAACTATGATGTTATCTGTAACCGTAATGATTACCATTCTAATCGTTTGTGGATGTTGTTGTATCCCGTTTGAGAGGACTGTTACAGAGACTCATTGACACCGCTGTGACTAAAACAACTATGCTGTACGAAAGGATCCCCACCACCGATGATCACCGAGGGGACTATGAGAATGCAGCACAAGAAAATGTTACTTCTGATCTGACAGATGATGATTTATATGGTAACCTCTTTGATGAGGATAAGGACACTACGGACTAAGAGATAATTGCTGTTATATGTTTATTCTACTGATTATGATGAGACTACAGAAAATCTAACTGAAGTTGTAGTTTTCTGAATTGACCAACTAGAGCCACTTAGGAGAAAAATATTCACAGCATTTGTACATATTGAAGGAGACCCCATTGTTTTTGTTCTTTTTACGTGCAAGGGATAGTTTAATTAGGTAGGGATAGGTCCGTAGCCAAGCCCGATAGGTTGACTAGCTTGGCGAGGACATTTATGTTTTGTTTTTGGGGGCAACAACGTAATCAAAATGCTTTTGAATTTATGCTTATTTATATATAATTTCTGTGCCTTGTTAAATGGAGTACCTGCGGGTGGTTGCCGGGGCAGCGGGACCGTGAGAGAGTTTCCCTTTCTAGAAGGATAATGGATAATAAGAATGTTTTGAACTGCCTGATAGGGTTTTCGTTCTCACACTTCACAAAATGTATGTTATGATTATGCTTAGAATCAGCATAAACAGGAGGGATATGATATGGAAATGTTGTACTTCTTGATGATTGATATCTGAACTGAAGACTTACACATGAGAAGGTTTGGTGAGAATGTAAATGTGTCCTGTGACCTGTGACCTGTGGCCTGTGGCCATTTGTGTGTGTTTTGCAACCCATGGGTGCAGTCGAATAGTCTTTTTTGCTTAGGAAGGTTCCTAACTGAAGAAGTGACCCGGAAGTAAACAAGTGGCCGCCATGATAAGAGCTGTTCGAATTCTCTAAATGCATAGGAAAGGAGCTCCAATGCTTCCTTTCAGAGCTCCTTTAGCATAGGATGCAACGGACCTTCCTATGCGATAGGAAAGGAGATTACGCCGACCCACAATTCTTTGCGAGAGCAACATTTAAAGTGCTGCACACCTTGGCCGTTAATGAAAACAAACGATATGTGCATTTACATATTTAACAATGACTTTCATGCAGACATATAGTAATTGGAATAGTGATAATAAATGTGTGTGGACAGTGATAATAATTGAATGTTTTTTTTTAATTTTATTTCAATCATGTTACAAATGTTTGACAAAAACGAAACTAAAACCACAAATGAAAAGTAAATAAAACGGTCAAACAGGAAGGAGGAGCTGCTGGACCTGAAGCCGGTCAGTGAACCAGCTGTTTATAAAACCAACATGTGGAGAAGTGGACGATGCGCTTTTTGTAGTCCATTATTGTAGTTTCTCCAGTGCAGACGCACGTCAATCGCCGGTGCCGATCATCAGCTGTCAATCATCAGCGGCCGCGTTATAATGACGTAGCTTAGTGAAAGTCCGGTCGGATTCTCTGAGCACCGCGGTCGACTATTCCTAAGTCCTTTTGCGTTCTCCTATCGCCTTTCCTTAACCCCGTGACGTTTTCCCCAGAGGTCAAGGAATAGGAGATAGGAATAGGAGTTAGGACCTTATTTTTTGACTATTCGACTGCACCCCATGTGTGCCTTGCAACATCCATCCATCCATCCATCCATCCATTATCTTCCCCTTATCCGGGACCGGGTCGCGGGGGCAGCTGCCTGAGCAGGGACGCCCAGACTTCCCTCTCCCCAGACACTTCCCCCAGCTCCTCCGGGAGGACCCCAAGGCGTTCCCAGGCCAGCCGGGTGACATAGTCACTCCAGCGTGTCCTGGGTCTTCCTCGGGGTCTCCTCCCGGTGGGGCATGCCTGGAACACCTCCCGAGGGAGGCGTCCAGGGGGCATCCGATGCAGATGCCCGAGCCACCTCAACTGGCTCCTCTCGATGTGGAGGAGCAGCGGCTCTACTCCGAGCTCCCCCCGTGTGACGGAGCTCCTCACCCTATCTCTAAGTGAGCGCCCCGCCACCCTGCGGAGGAAGCTCATTTCGGCCGCTTGTATCCGGGATCTTATTCTTTCGGTCATGACCCAAAGTTCATGACCATAGGTGAGGGAAGGAACGTAGATTGACCGGTAAACCGAGAGCTTCGCCTTTCGGCTCAGCTCTCTCTTTACCACGACGGACCGATACAGCGACCGCATTACTGCAGCCGCTGCACCGATCCGCCTGTCAATCTCACGCTCCATCCTTCCCTCACTCGTGAACAAGACCCCAAGATACTTAAACTCCTCCACTTGAGGCAGGAACTCCCCCCCGACCTGGAGGGAGCAAGCCACCTTTTTCCGGTCGAGAACCATGGCCTCAGATTTGGAGGTGCTAATCCTCATCCCGGCTGCTTCACACTCGGCTGCAAACCGCCCCAGGACATGCTGGAGGTCCTGGCTCGAAGGAGCCAACAAGACCACATCGTCCGCAAAAAGCAGGGATGAAATCCAGTGGCTCCCGAACCAGATCCCCTCCGGCCCACGGCTGCGCCTAGAAATCCTGTCCATAAAAATAATGAACAGGACCGGTGACAAAGGGCAGCCCTGCCGGAGTCCAACATGCACCTGGAACAGGTCTGACTTACTGCCGGCAATGCGAACCAAGCTCCTGCCCCGGTCATACAGGGACCGAACAGCCCTTAGCAGAGGGCCCCCGACCCCGTACTCCCGAAGTACCTCCCACAGAATATCACGAGGGACACGGTCGAATGCACAAAACACATGTGGACTGGTTGGGCAAACTCCCATGAACCCTCGAGCACCCTGCGGAGGGTATAGAGCTGGTCCAGTGTTCCACGGCCAGGACGAAAACCGCATTGTTCCTCCTGAATCCGAGGTTCGACTATCGGCCGAATTCTCCTCTCCAGCACCCTGGAATAGACTTTCCCGGGGAGGCTGAGAAGTGTGATCCCCCGATAGTTGGAACACACCCTCCGGTCCCCCTTTTTGAATAGAGGGACCACCACCCCGGTCTGCCAGTCCAGAGGTACTGTCCCCGACCGCCACGCGATGTTGCAGAGACGTGTCAACCAAGACAGCCCCACAACATCCAGAGACTTGAGGTACTCAGGGCGGATCTCATCCACCCCCGGTGCCTTGCCACCGGGGAGCTTCTTAACTACCTCGGTGACTTCAGCCCGGGTAATGGGTGGATGAGCCTCTGAGTCTCCAGCCTCTGCTTCCCCAATGGGAGACGTGACAGTGGGGTTGAGGAGATCCTCGAAGTATTCCTTCCACCGCCCGACGATATCCCCAGTCGAAGTCAGCAGCTCCCCACCTCCGCCGTAAACAGTGTTGGTGGAGGGCTGCTTCCCCTTTCTAAGGCGCCGGATGGTTTGCCAGAATTTCCTCGAGGCTGACCGATAGTCCTCCTCCATGGCCTCCCCGAACTCTTCCCAGACCCGAACCTTTGCTTCAGCGACCGTCCGTGCTGCAGCACGCTTGGCCTGCCGGTACCCGTCAGCTGCCTCGGGAGTCCCCCAAGCCAACCAGGCTCGGTAGGAATCCTTCTTCAGCTTGACAGCATCCCTTACTTCCGGTGTCCACCACCGGGTTCGGGGATTGCCGCCACGACAGGCACCGGAGACCTTACGGCCACAGCTTCGAACAGCCGCGTCAACAATGGAAGCAGAGAACAAGGTCCATTCGGACTCAATGTCCCCAGCCTCCCTCGGGATCTGGTCAAAGCTCTCCCGGAGGTGGGAGTTGAAGACCTCCCTGACAGAGGATTCCACCAGACGTTCCCAGCAGACCCTCACAACGCGTTTAGGTCTGCCAAGTCTGTCCAGCTTCCTCCCCTGCCAGCGGATCCAACTCACCACCAGGTGGTGATCAGTTGACAGCTCAGCCCCTCTCTTCACCCGAGTGTCCAAAACATACGGCCGGAGGTCAGATGACACAACCACGAAGTCGATCATTGACCTCCGGCCTAGGGTGTCCTGGTGCCATGTGCACTGATGGACACCCTTATGTTTGAACATGGTGTTCGTTATGGACAAACCGTGTCCAGCACAGAAGTCCAATAACAGAACCCCACTCGGGTTCTGATCGGGGAGGCCGTTCCTCCCAATCACGCCCCTCCAGGTAACACTGTCGTTGCCCACGTGAGCGTTGAAGTCCCCCAGTAAAACAATGGAGTCCCCGGTTGGAGCACTCTCAAGTACCCCTCCCAAGGACTCCAAGAAGGCCGGGTACTCTGCACTGCCGTTTGGCCCGTAGGCCGAAACAACAGACGACCCTCTCGTTCACCGGGGAAAACTCCAACACATGGCGGCCGAGCTGGGGGGCTATAAGCAAGCCCACACCAGCTCGGCGCCTTTCACCGCGGGCAACTCCAGAGTAGAAGAGAGTCCAGCCTCTCTCAAGGAGTTGGGTTCCAGAGCCCAGACTGTGCGTGGAGGTGAGCCCGACTACCTGTAGCCGGTAGCGCTCTACCTCCCGCACTAGCTCAGGCTCTTTCCCCCCCAGTGAGGTGACATTCCATGTCCCCATGGCTAGAGTCACCGTCCGGGGATTGGGTCGCCGGGGCACCCGCCCAGGACAGCCACCCAAATCCCACCGCACCGGCCCCTTCTGAACCCTCCTGCGGGTGGTGGGCCTACAGGAGGGCGGGCCCACGTCGCTCTTTCGGGCTGTGCCCGGCCGGGTCCCGTGGGCACAGACCCGGCCACCAGGCGCTCGCCTGCGAGCCCCAACCCCGGGCCTGGCTCCAGGGTGGGGCCCCGGTAACGCCAATCCGGGCGACGTGAACTTCCTTGATTTTTCTTTTTTCATTAAGGGCTTTGGAACCGCTCTTAGTCTGACCTGTCACCTAGGACCTGTTTGCCTTGGGAGACCCTACCAGGGGCATTAAGCCCCGGACAACATAGCTCCTAGGATCATTCAGGTGCTCAAACCCCTCCACCACGGTAAGGTGTCGGTTCAAGGAGAGCCTTGCAACATAGTTGTGGTTTATGACCCAGGTAGGGTTTGTGACCCATGCAAGGTTTAGTTAAACATTTGAGTTTACGACTTCCATCCCTGTGAACTGAGTGAAAACACACCCACAAGAAGATGGATAAATATCATGTTTGTCTCACAATACGTTGAGTCTACACATTGTAACAGACCAGCATGTTGCTCTGTGAATTCTCCTCTTGATCAAGATTAAATCCCTGTTTGGACCTTGAGCTGACTCCGATCTCCTTCCTCCAGTTCTAAACCATCGGGTAATTATTTTAACAAGGCCTTTCCAACCATATATCCAATGTTGGTATTAATCGGATCAACGGTTAGTTCAAGTACAACCCCTGTGAATGGCCAAAAACGGCCAAAAATGGACATAGGCTTCAAGTTTCGTGATGATTTGCCCAAAGGTTAGGTTGTCGGCGCTCGGGCCCTAACAAGCCAACTTATCCTGATGCAAGATCAGCTTTTTAAATCCCCCGGTGGCGTGTCGTGCACATAACACGCCATGAAAACGTAATTTCTGATCCGGCTTGCCTCCTCTCCCCGTTTAGATGGAGGTTGACTCGCCTTGTTTCTCCTCTGTTACAGTTTTGAGACAACCTTCATTGCTGCTCAGAGGAGGAACGCTGTGGGGAAAAGGAATGATCATCCCGCAATGAAAAGGCAGCATAAAATGAGCTATAGATATTCTATAGTTATGAAATTAAATCAGAAACAGCATTGACAAAATGTAAAAGTTTATTTACAATGCAATCAGTATTTGCATAAAAGGCACGTGTGGAAGGAAACTTCTTGATGCTTACTGGACATTACATACTATCCCTGTGCTTTAAATAAAAATGCCTGATCTGAGTGCTATGAAGAAAATATAGATGAATGCTGTCAATATAAACCTGAACCAATAATCGGTAAGCTACAGTCCGCCACTGTAGATGAGCATCACAGAGAGAAGCGAATATCATAGAGTATAAACATTATAAACATGATCATATATGTGCATGTTAGAATAACAGTTTACATTCCTCCTGCAGTTCCTGGGGTTCCAGACCCCATGTAGAGGTACAAAATCAGTCATTAATCTCTTTCTTGTGTCGTTTCAGCTAGTTGCTCTTTGTGGTGATGCATGAAAACTTTGTCCTTCCCTCCATGCACTAATCCACATTCTATTTTGTTCATATGAGTTTCAATCAGATCAACATTTTAAGTGAGACCTGAGTTTCAAACTACATGCTAGTCGAGGTGAAGTCTGAACAGGTGAGTCTTGAGCCTTTTTCGGAAAATGGCAAATGACTCAGCTGTCCTGACATTAGTCGGGAGTTCGTTCCACCACTGAGGCGCCAGAACAGAGAAGAGTCTGGACTTTGCTGAGCGACATTTGTTTGATTTCAGCGATGGTGGTACCAGCCGGCCAGCTGAAGTAGAGGAGCAAAGTGCTCGCTTCGGGGCATGAGGTTTGACCAGTGTTTGAAGGTAGATGGGTGCCGTTCCATTGATGGCCCTGAAGGCCAGTGTCATCGTCTTAAATTGGATGCGTGCTGCAACAGGGAGCCAGTGGAGGTCACGGAGGAGGGGGGTCACATGGGAGAATTTGGGTAGATTGAAGATAAGACGTGCTGCAGCGTTCTGGATACGCTGCAATGGTTTAATCGCAGAGGCCGGGAGTCCGGCCAGAAGATAGTTGCAGTAGTCAAGGCGGGAGATGACCAGTGCTTGGACCAAGAGTTGCGTTGCGTCCTTTGTGAGGAGGGTCCGAATCCTGCGGATGTTGTAGAGGGCAAATCTGCAGGATCGGGCCACAGCAGTGATGTTGGGGGTGCAGGATAGTTGGTCATCGAGGATTACACCCAGGTTCCTCGCAGTTGACGACGGCAATACTGTGATGCCCTCGACAGTGACCGACAGGTCCATGCGAGGGCAGTCTTTCCCTGGGATGAAGAGGAGTTCGGTTTTATTCAGGTTAAGCTTGAGGTGATGTGCAGTTGTCCAGACAGAGATGTCAGCCAGACAGTCCGAGATGCGAGTTGCAATGTGGGTGTCAGAGGACGGGGGAAAAGAGAGGAACAGCTGGGTGTCATCTGCGTAGCAATGGTAGGAGAATTCATGCGATGTGATAACAGAACCTAGTGATCTGGTGTATAGTGAGAACAGAAGCGGTCCTAATACTGAGCCTTGAGGGACACCCGTGTCCAGAGAACAGGGTTTGGACATAGAGCCATTCCATGTGACCTGAAAGGTGCGATTTGTCAGGTATGATGTAAACCAGGCGAGAGCAGAGTCAGTTATGCCAAGTTCAGCCAGAGTGGAGAGGAGGATTTGGTGATTGACTGTGTCGAACGCAGCAGATAGGTCGAGGAGAACGAGAACGGAGGAGTGGGACGAGGCTCTGGCGTCTCGCAGGGACTCGGTCATTGTGAGGAGGGCCGTCTCAGTGGAGTGAGCAGTCCTGAATCCTGATTGATTAGGGTCTAGGAGGTTGTTCAGTGAGAGATAGGATGACAGTTGGTTGTAGGTGGCACGTTCCAAGGTTTTAGAGAGGAATGAAAGAAGAGATACAGGTCTGTAGCTTTGGATGTCAGTAGCGTCTAGGGTGGGTTTTTTAAGGAGAGGTTTCACGGTAGCTGTCTTAAAATCCGCTGGAATGACACCTGAGGTGAGGGAGGAGTTGATCAGGGTGGTGAGGAATGGCAAGATGTCGTGTGAGATGTCTTGGAGAAGAGAGGAGGGGATCGGGTCGAGGGAGCAGGTGGTGGCACGGTTAGATGTAACAAGTGTGTGAACATCTTCAGAGGTGAGGGGGGTAAAGCTGGTAAGACCATCCGAGTTGAGGGTTGGGGGAGATGTCTTCTGGGAGGGAATAGGCGTAAATGAGGAGCTGATGTCATTTACTTTCTTGGTAAAGTAAGTAGCAAAGTCATCGGCAGTAAGGAAGGAAGGGGGCGGAGGGGTAGGAGGGGTGAGGAGGGAGGAGAACACGGAGAAGAGTTTCCTGGGGTTGGAGGCAGAAGAGTTGATCTTTGCCAGGTAGAAGGCAGATTTAGCTGCCGAAACAGTTGAGGTGAAGTCAGAGAGGAGGCGGTGGTAGTGAGCAAGGTCCTCGTGCTGGCCCGATTTCTTCCATTTTCTCTCTGACGCTCGCAACAATGATCTGTTGGTTCGCAGAGGTTCAGACAGCCAGGGAGGGGGGGGAGATGATCG
The DNA here is from genome assembly GCF_963514095.1 of Eutrigla gurnardus. Classification (NCBI taxonomy): domain Eukaryota; kingdom Metazoa; phylum Chordata; class Actinopteri; order Perciformes; family Triglidae; genus Eutrigla; species Eutrigla gurnardus. The sequence goes on along the minus strand of NC_139921.1, from coordinate 7,194,803 downwards.
CGCAGGTCGTGAGATAGGGGGACAGAGAGTGTCCAAAGAAGAGGAGAGTGAGGACATCAGGATGGAGGAGGCTTCCTCAGTAGGTATTAGGGAGAACTGTTCTGAGGATGGTAACAGTTGAGGAGAGAGCGGAGGGAGTGAGGGATTTCAGGTTGCGGCGGCTGGTGACCATTCGAGGCGTAGAGGGGAGGGATGTGGTGGGCTCCATGGGGAGGGAGAAAGTCACAAGGTGGTGGTCGGACACGGTGAGCGGGGTAACAGAGAGTGCCGAGATGCCACAGGATCTTGTGAAGACAAGGTCAAGTTGGTTCCTGGCGCGGTGAGTTGGTGGAGAGGGGGAGAGCGTAAGGTCAAATGCGGAAAAGAAGTCGATGAATTCAGATGAGTGCAGCTTTCCCGAGTGGATGTTGAAGTCACCGAGGACGACGAGTGGTGTGCCATCATCAGTGGAGCAGCTCAGGAGGGCATCCATCTCATCCAAAAAGTCACCGAGAGGACCGGGTGGGCGATAGATCACTATGATGTTGAGTTTGAAAGGAAGGGTGACAGAGACGGCGTGGAATTCAAGTGTAGATCGGGGTAGGTGGTCTAGAGGAAGGACCTGGTAGGACCATCTGGGTGAGATGAGGAGCCCAGTTCCTCCTCCTCGCCCTGTTCGTCTTGGGGAGTGTGAAAACGAGTAGGCAGTTGAAAGGGCAGCTGGAGTGGCAGTGTTTTCCGGGGTGATCCAGGTCTCTGTGAGGGCCAGGAAGTGGAGAGACTGCAGGGAGGCATAGTCTGAAATGGTGTCCGCCTTCTTGACTGCAGACTGGCATTACATTTGCATCAATAAATATATTGTCTAACATTTGATTATTTTTCTCATTTCCTATCTGGATCAACACAAGCGGCAGAGTGGCACCCCTAGCAGCCTCCAGGTTGGGAACTGTTCTTAACATTGAGGGCCACCTCTGTAGGAGCCAGGAGATGGTGAACACCGTCCATATACACGCTGAGCATGTAGGAGTCTGAGGGCCACCTCTGTAGGAGCCAGGAGATGGTGAACACCGTCCATATACACGCTGAGCATGTAGGAGTCTGGGGGAAACAGAATGATAACGTAATGATGCTATGAACTATGAACAGTAGTCCAGGGGCCCGTTTCACAAAGCAGGTTCAACAAACTCTGAACCTAACCCTGAACTCTGAGTTGACCAACTCTGAGATGGGCAACTCTGAGTTTTCGGTTTCAGAACAGTGGTTTTGAATTAGTTCAGTCAACTCTGAGTATGTAAACTCTGAGTTACGCGCGTGCCTGCCGACTCTATAAAGCCATCATCAATGGAGCTCCGATACTATGATTCACCATGGCAGCTGGGAGAGCGTTATTAGATATTACTGAGTGTTTATGTAGAAAACGAGCTCATCCTTAGAAAGCGGAGCAACGTAACTGCAGCAAAGTAGCGATAGTTGGCATGGCAGACAATTACGGCCCGATATAATGTGTATAACTGAATGAAACAGTCTATTGATCTAAAGGTAATAAGTCTTTATTTTTGACCTTGCAGAGAGACACTGTGGTGTAATGGTTAGCAACACCGCCCACGGTGCAGGCGACGAGGGTTCAGCTCCCGTAGTTCACAAAGCCCAGAAAGAAAGTGGCGTCAGTTGAAAGCAGAAGAATATTGCGCAAATACGTTGACTAAGGCATATCATTTTAATCATATTTCACATATTAAACAGTAAATATAAGCAGGTATGTCAACACAGAAATGTACTTAAACATTTCATAAATCTCCCGTTCGCAAAAACGCTAGCTCCGCAAAGAATCTGGTTGCGGATTATGTCCATGATATGAAATGTGGAAAATGTCGGAGAATATTGTTTAGATAATATCTAATGTGTTTGGAAGGAAAGGCAATCAAAATTCTCTCACGACGCAAAGCTGCTAGAATCACTTTTATTTCCATATCGATTAGGTTGACGATGATGAAAGGACGGCACATTTTTTCAGAGTTGGTTCAGATTCCGGAAAAAGGCGGAGACATGTAGGGAGAAACTCAGGGTTCATGGAAGCAAACCTGCTAGCGAGCAGGTTAGGTTCACGGAGTATGTTACCCGGGTAACTGACTCAGATTTATGCTGAACTGGCTTTGTGAAACCGAAAAACCAGAGTTTCCCTCATCTCAGGGTTAACTAACTCAAGGTTTTCAGTAAACCTGCTTTGTGAAACGGACCCCTGTACTACGAAGCGAGTTCAACATACCCAGGGTATCTTCAAGAGATCCAGCTTAAGTAACCCTAACAAAGGTAATCGGAGATAAGCGGTCACACGAAGCTGAGGGGTATTCCATCAAACTCGCTAAGCGCAAAGCCGGGCTAATTTCAATAAGCCTCGCTACCTGCAATTAAAAAAATATGAATAAATCGTTTATTTTGTTTAAGACCGACTGGCCATATGATTGTTTAAAGCCCCCAGTTTGGTGAGTGGCGATGCACCTGCCCTTGAATATGGGCATCCCAGGTTCACATCCCGGCAAGGACATTTCATGTGTGTTTTCTTTTTTTTTTTGCCTGTCTTTAGATCAGAGAATTAGACCAACATTTTACTTAAACTATAAACCTTACCTATAAATATGTCATACAATTTCCCGAGAACCCAAATATAACTTGCAAAAACATGATAGGCATAAAGATGTTATTATTAATAGCATGTTATAGATCCCAATGACAAAGTCATTGCTGCATGCAATTTTCAGCCACATAAATTCCTTTCAGGTGAGTTCATTAATAGATTCATTGAATGTGTTCATTGAATTGTTGAGATAAATGAGTTGGTCAATGTAGATGCATTTACTAGGCCTATCTAAAAAAAAAAGAGAGAGAGAGAGAGAGAGAGAGAGAGAGAGAGAGTTCCAGCCAAAGAAATACGTTTCACAAAGTTCCATAGACGTGAGTTGAACATTGGCCGGCCGCATGCAAAGCCGGCGCGTTACCTCTACGCTATCCTCACGTTCAAGAACTCTTTGTCAGTGTTATATTAGAACATGTTACTCTTAACAGTACTTCCGTTTTTAATCGCTCGGCAATTCTTGCCCAAGAAGCCTCGCGATTTTTATTTATCACTACAGTATTCCCTTTATTGGTTATGATGGGTTTGTACTCCTCGTACAGTTCCATCAATAATTTTTGCTCTGGTCTTTTCTGCCATTTTCTCGATGATTCGACATTCACGATTCTGGTCTGGCTTCATGCGTTAATGGAATGGGTTTAGCCGCAAGTGGAAATTGGCGTTAGTTCTAACCAGGCTTAACCAGGTAAGCGGATGTACGAGGAGCGAACCATAATCTTACAGAAATACGAAGAAGTTAAACATATAATACAGGCAAAAGGCAACAGTTTCATCTGCCAAATGCAGGAAGGACAGCTGGCAAAAACTCACCGACTGTGTGAACGTGGAAGTCGTATTAATAGTATTAGTAGTAGTATAATATGACTGCCCCATCATAAGGACACCAGTAGATCTGATTGATTTGATTATAACAGTAGCTTAGCTGATAGTGTCCCGGCATCCGAAGAAAGCGATGCTGTGCACGGGAAGCTGACCGTGGTGGTTTTCAACACACTCCACTTGTTGCGACTTTAGAAAATGTATTTGACAAAAAAGGGCTTACAAACATATAACGCAGCTTCATAATTCGCATAAAATTCTAAAGAAAACGAAAATTAAGTTAGTAAAAAAGTTGATAGTAACTTAACAGCGTGAAATGGTCAAAATTGGCATTTAACCACAGCCGCCTCCCCGACACTGCCAGACTGACTGACTCTCCCCCACACACACACACCGGCCCCAATCATGACGTGCCTGGTCTCCACCCACTCGACAATTAACTACTAACAAATAAAATAAACCCAGATTAACATTAACATAAACACATTATCAAGTCAAGATAATTTAAAGTAATTTAATTTCATTTTTTCCTAAACTCGTTTTTTTCTAAACTAAGAAATGGCTACAACATCCCGGCCCCTAATTACTGTTGAGCAACTAATTACAAACTAAATTAAATAGCCATAACACACAATGTAGCTTTACCAGGATGTACCAAGTCTCAAGCATAACATGTTTTACATACATCCAATGCAGCATTTTGCAATGTCTTTACGTCAGTCCATGAGCCTTAAAGAAGGCAAACCTAGGTCTTCGTTCCTCTTAAAAAGGACTAAAAAATAAAAAATAAAAATGTGATATGCATGCATGCATAGCATGCATTGTGTGCAGGGGGTATGTGCATTATGAGAAACTGTATTGTGCATAAATGTAGTGAAAGTATAATGGGGTGTGTTCGTCAGTGTATATGTAGCTGGGGACCTCAGACCGCACCAGCAGGCGCAGCATCTCGGACTCCATCAGCAGGTACTCCTTCCAACAGAAGACATAGCTTGGTTATGGGTCGTTCCAGCTCAGTTGTTTGTGTCCTTAGACGGACACGACGAACGAATCCCTTGGAGTCTGCGATGGTTTCTATGACCCGTCCGAGCGGCCATGAATTCCTCGATGCTGACTCATCCATGACTAGCACCAGGTCTCCCACTGCGAAGCTCTTTCGTGCCTTGTTCCACTTCTGGCGTGATTGCATGAGAGGAAGGTATTCCTTTATCCACCGTTTCCAAAATAAGTCTGCAATGTATTGGACTTGCCTCCATCGTCTGCGGGTATACTGGTCTTCCTTTGCAAACAAGCCAGGTGGCATGAGAGGTTTTGCCTTAAGCTGCAAGAGATGGTTTGGGGTTAGCGCCTCAAGATCATTAGGGTCGTCAGTAGACGGCGTGATAGGACGGTCATTCAAGACCGCTTCCACTTCGCATAATGCAGTATGTAAAGCCTCATCATCAAGCACTTGCTGCCTCACCACTGTGCAAACTCTCTTGACCTGCTGCACTAGTCGCTCCCAAACTCCTCCATGGTGAGCTCCATGTGGGGGATTGAAGGTCCACTTGATACCATCTTGCATGAGAGAGTCTTGCATCTTGTTTAGATTAAGCTCTCTGACGGCTTGCTTCAATTCATGATCAGAGCTGGTAAAGTTTGTTCCGTTGTCAGATCTTATCTCTTTGACCTGACCTCTGCGACAGACAAACCTTCTTATAGCGTTTATGCATGAGTCAGTGTTTAAGAGTGTGCCACTTCGAGATGGATTGCACGAGAGGTCAAGCATGTGAACAGGACACCATATCTCTTCACAGTGCTTCTGCCTCTTTTCACTTCCAGGGGACCGAAGTAGTCCACTCCGACGCATGTGAATGGTGGGAGGTCTGCTGTGATTCTGTCTGCAGGTAGGTCTGACATCTTTTGCTCACCAGGCTTGCACCATTGTCGTTGGCACTCTATACACTTCCTGATGACAGCTCTGGCAGCAGTGTTGGCATGCGGTATCCAGAACCGGCGTCGAAGAGTGGACAGCATGTGATTCCTGCCGCCATGACCAACCTTCCGATGGATGTGACGCAAAATGAGCGTTGTAACGTGACTGTTCTTTGGCAGAATCATCGGGTGCTTCGTATCCTCAGGAAGAGCAGACTTGCTCAATCTACCACCGACTCTCAAAACCCCGTCCACCAACACAGGGTCAAGCTTAAACAGTTGACTTGTTTTCTTCAGAGTGCCCTTCTGTAGAGCTTCGATTTCCTCTGGATAAACCTGCCGCTGCACAAAACAAACAATGGCTTTTACAGCACCATTTAGGTCATCCACAGACAGTCTTGACATGCCAATCTTCTGCTGCTTTGATTTGCGCTCAGGGGAGGCCTGCTTTCTTTGTTTGCTCTGTTGATGCAGCAGCTCTTTAAACTTCAGTACCCAGGCTACAGCTCTTGTTAAGTCTGTCCACTTGGAGAAGTAGTTTAGGAGTTTGCCTGTGGGACATTCCTTCTCACCCAGCATCACAGCACAGGCGGTTATCCCACCCTTAACCTCTGGGTCATCATCAGGAACACCGTCCATTTCTGTTGTTCCTGGCCAGTGTGACTGAGGTTTGGAGAGAAAGCATGGTCCCTTGATCCACAACGTAGCTCGAAGGAAAACTTCAGCCCGCACACCACGTGATGCTGTATCCGCTGGATTCAGTTTGGTACTGATATGTCGCCATTGCTCCACTCGTGACAGCTCTCGGATTATGGAGACTCGATTCGCCACATACGTTTTGAACCTCTTTGTGTTATTGCTAATATACTGAAGAACTGTCATGCTGTCTGTCCAGAAGACAGACTCTTCCCCGCTGAGTTCCAATTCTGTTTTCAGCATTTTGTCCATGCGTGCAGCTAAGACTGCTGCTGCAAGTTCCATTCTGGGTATGGTTGTTTGCTTCAGTGGTGCTACCCGGGCCTTTCCTGTGACAAAGGCAATGTTCACTTCTCTCCTGATGTTCGACAGCCGGAGGTAAGACACCAAGCCATACCCAGTTTCGCTAGCATCACAGAAATGGTGCAACTGTGCTGCCATTATTTGCCCAAAGTCTTTGGGTGCAAAGCTTCTGCTGATGCTGAATGTATCCAGTAGTGTTAACTCGTCCAGCCATCTCTGCCATACTTGAGCCGTTTCTTGTGGTACTGGGTCATCCCATCCCAGCTTTGTCCTGCACAAGCCTTGCAGGATTTGCTTTGCAGGGAGAACAACCGGTGCCAGGAACCCAAGAGGGTCATATACCGAGCTAACAACGGACAAGATACCACGTCGGGTCACTGAGTGGGGTTTTACCTCTATACTGAAGGTAAATGTGTCCTGTTCCACATTCCACTGAGCTCCAAGTGCTCTCTCCATGGGGAGCTGGTCCCTGTCAAAATCCAATGTTTTTACACCTTTAGCCCGCTGATCTTCAGGAATAGCAGCCAGGACAGACGATGGTTGCTTACCCACTTGTTGAGGCGGAACCCTCCTTTGGTGCACAGCTCTGTAAGATGTTGGTATAATGATGTTGCCTGCTCCACTGTGTTGACAGATTTTAAGCAGTCATCAACATAGAAATTCTGTCGAACGGTATTCGCCACCTCTGGTGGGTACTCATTCTGGTGGTCATCAGCTGTTTTCAACAGGGCAAATGTGGCACAGCTTGGAGATGACACAGCTCCAAAGATGTGGACTGTCATTCTGTGTTCAACCAGATCTTTGGTGAAATCCCCATCCGGCCACCAGAGAAAGCGCAGGAAATTGACATCCTCCTTTGCCACCCTCACCTGGTGGAAGATTCCCTCAATGTCGGTCATGAACGCTATGGGGCCCTGACGGAACCGATGCAATACACCCAATAGTGAGTTCGTTAGGTCAGGACCTTGGAGAAGTTCTTTGTTCAAGGAAGTTCCACCATATGCAGATGCACAATCAAACACCACACGTAAGGTCTTCTTACGTGGGTGATAGACTCCATGATGTGGTACAAACCACACTTTTCCACTTTCATGTTCCAGTTGATCTTGGGGTATCACTTCCGCATATCCCTTTGCAATGACGTCGCTCATGAAGTCTTTATACTCACCAAAAAACTCCAGGTCTTTCTTGAACTTTTTTAGGAGGTGCTGTGCTCTTTGCAGGGCTACAGCTTTGTTGTTGGGCAGGCACACATTGGACTTGCGGAAAGGCAGCTTCAAGCTGTAATGGCCATTCCTCAGCACAGCTGACCTTGACACTATGTCCATAAACTGCCGATCCTCCACAGACATTTTTTTGTCATCATAGTGTTGCTCGACAAAGTCCTGGTTATACTGCTGGATTAACAGGTCTTCTATGGATACTCGATTGACCTGTACCACACCAGCATCTCCATCTTCATTTACACCAAGTGGGCCGTTGATGACCCATCCCAGCAGAGTTTCTACAGCGTAGGGTCCACTACCCTCACTGTTTATGACTCTGAGCGATTCCATGGCCTTTGGAGCATTAACACCTATGAGCAGCCCAATGCCAGCATCAATACGTGTCAAGTCAACTTCCTGCAGGTAAGGCCATTTCTTAATGTCCTCTTCTTGAGGAATGTTTGCTGTGGTGACTGGGATAGTTCCATGTGTGTAGACATCAGGTAGTTTGAGGAAGGCTTTGCCTTTCAAAGCAGCAACTTCCAAACCAGGTATTTTGTAGCTACTCACTGGTATCTCTTGACCCATGGTTTTCAGCAATATGTCCAGCCTCTTTCCTTTAGCGTTCAACTGATGCATTAATGCCTCTGAGCAGAACGTTGCCGTACTTCCACCATCAAGGAAAGCATACGTCTGTACAGTTTTGGTTCCATTGCCCAATTTCACCTTCACTGGGACTATTGCGAGTGCACAGTCTTCTTTGCCGGCCCTAGTGTGGCTACCAGCATTCAAGGAGACCAAAGCGCTGGACATGGTGGCTTCTGGGTGCTCTGTGTGGGCTGGGCCTTGTCTCTGCTTTTCTTTTGTTTCTATGTGCAAGATGGTTGGATGAATCTTGCGGCAGATTTGACACATCATGCGCCTTTTACAAGCCTTGCTCATATGTCCCTTTTCTAGGCATCCAAAACACAATCCATTGTCCTTCATCCATTCCACCTTTTCTTTGTTGGGCTTGAGCTTAAGCACTCCACACGTTTCCATTGTGTGGTCCTGTCCACAAAACATGCAGGGCTTTTTAAATGCATGGTTTATGCTTTGCTTGTGCTCCACAACCGTTCTGCTTTTGGCCCGACCAGAGATGGTGGTAACCGCGGTTGCAAAACTGCTCCCCCTGCTGGTCTTTTGCTGCACCTTGAGTTTAGCTTTATTATCCACTGGGGTATTAAGTTCACCGAAGATGGGATCAAGCACAACACAAGTCTTTTTCTCAATAAAGTGAAGGAGGTCTTTAAACTTTGCTCTTCTGCCCTTGGTTTCCTGAATGTCATAGACAGTAGTTCTCCAGTTGTCACGCAATTTAAAGGGTAACTTTGAAACAATTGTCCTCAAATGAGATGCATTTTCCAGTTCGTCCACAAAGTCAACATCAGACATGGTGTTGTAGCAGCTTCGAAGAAAGAGTGAATACGATCTTAATGCAGCTCCGTCTTCCACCTTTATGGCTGGCCAGTTCAAAGCTTTGTTCATGAATGCTGACATGATTTTCACCTTGTTTCCAAAATGCCATTCCAGCTGCTCCGTTGCCTCATTGTATCCTCTGCTCGGTTCCATATGCAGACAGCTGCGCACAAGTTGTCTGGGTTGCCCCATCGTGAACTGCTCAAGATAATAAAGCCTGTCCTGCGCATTGTCGATCCTGCTTTCAATGCCTTGCTCAAATGCTCTGATAAAGGAACAGTATTGGAGCGGAAAGATGGGGATCTCTTTGACAGGAAGGAGAGAGGCTCTCTGCTGCTTAACTAACAGTTCAGTAATGTCGTTTTGCCTTCTCATCACATCTGCAAGCACATTCATGTTACTTGTTGAGACACTTGCTTCCATGCGCATGTGTGGGACAGCACTAGTGCCTGCATGGGTGTGACTGTTAATTGGGGCTGCAGCTGTTTTTGCCTGAACATGGCTGTTGATTGGAGCAATATTGGGTTCTTTTTTCATTAAATGTTTTCATTTGGCAGATGCCTTTAGAGGTGGTTGGGTTTTATTTGGCACTGGTGCTTTTGTTTTTCCTGTGGAAGAGGAGGAGGCGGACGACACAGATGAAGCAGAGCGCTGAACACTTATGGGTGGTGTTTTACACACTGAACGTGTTTCAGACCTTCTCAACACCGTTGCTTTGGCTTCGGCAGCTGCCAATTCAGCTGCTAATGCAAGCTTTTCTTGCTTGGCCTTTAACAGAGTTTCCTCCATATCCAACGCATGCTTCTCCTTCAATGTTTGAACCTTCACGCTCAGAGCAGCACGCTCAGCTTCAGCCTCTAAGCAGGCAGCTGATAGTCTGGATGATCCAGACACTTGAGATGCACTGGGTCCAATCTCACTGTCTGCATCATCACCATCACCACCATCATCATCATCATCAGCATCGTCATCATCATCCTCATTATTAGCACCATCACCATCATCCTTACTACCACCATCATCATCCTTGCTCATCCATGACTCAGCTGTGTGAATGAACTCTTTGAATTCAATTCATTTTGGTTCATACCAGTGAGAATGATCCTCCTCCTTTTCGTCTGGGTCCAGCAGGGATTGCACAGTCACCTGCAGTTCCATAAAGGAGGCCAATAGTTCGTTAAAAGAGTCCATATGTTTCCTGACAGTCTCTTCATCTTCATTCGTTTTTATCATGCGAAGGACTTCATTCTTTTTTCTTGTTAATGCGCTCAACTTTCCTCGGCGCACTTTAATTGCTTGCATCAATTTCCTCTCCTCCTCCAAAGCTTCTTCGGTAAAGCTCTCCATTTTCCACCACGAAATGCAATTCAGATATAACAGAAGACAGTCACTTTAAACGCCAGTATGAGCAGTATGAGCAAACAAAGCCAGCATGCGGACGCGGCGGCCCGACTTTACTCACGCGCCAGTCACTTTCCTCCCCTTACATGCGAAATCCATCCTCTTCTCTGGCTGTTGTTTTCAAGTCCAATATCAGTCAGTCCAGTAACGAAGCAATTTTGACTTATGTTCTGGCATCCGAAGAAAGCGATGCCGTATACGGGAAGCCGACTGTGGTGGTTTTCAACACACTCCACTTGTTGCGACTTTAGAAAATGTATTTGACAAAAAAGGGCTTACAAACATAGGTTAATGCAGCTTCATAATTCGCATAAAATTCAGAAGAAAACGAAAATTAACTTAGTAAAAAAGTTGATAGTAACTTAACAGCGTGAAATGGTCAAAATTGGCATTTAACCACAGCCGCCTCCCATCTGAGACTGCCAGACTGACTGACTCTCCCCCACACACACACACCGGCCCCAATCATGACGTGCCTGGTCTCCACCCACTCGACAATTAACTACTAACAAATAAAATAAACCCAGATTAACATTAACATAAACACATTATCAAGTCAAGATAATTTAAAGTAATTCAATTTCATTTTTCCCTAAACTCGTTTTTTCTAAACTAAGAAATGGCTACAACAGATAGCTTAGTGGTTGTGTTGACGCCCCATGTACCGGGGCTGTCTGCAGCGGACCTGGGTTTGAATCCGCCTTGCGGCCGTCTTTTAAATCATGTCGTCACTCTTTCTTAAGTCCCTTTAACTCTTATGATGTCCTTCAGCAATAAAAGGCCGAACACATAACTTTAAAATAATGATTTGTTGCTTGGATGTATTCTTATAACGTGGTTTATGACAATATTAGCCTCATTCTTTCAGCTGCAATCCCGGCGGTGTAAAACGGACTTGGGAGCAAATCAAATAAATATAAAAACATAATTCAAAGTGGTAAGTAGGCTGTACGCTGACAAAGAAAAGTCCCTCCGATGAGAATCTGTATCTCTCATATAAAACATTGTCAGGGACAGAAAAGGGTTTTGCCGGTCTCAGTACACTCTATAGTTCTCCTACGAGACCCTTTCACGATCCACCGAGCTTCTTTTTTTTATATCCGCGCACCAAGAGAGCTGATTGGTCAGTCGGCGGTGTGTTTCTCCACGTTGTTCTCTTAAGCCCTGATTATGCTTCTGCGTATTGATAACGCAACGGCAACGCAACGGCCACGCAGTTGCTTGGAGACCGTGATGGTTCTGCGTTGGGTTTACGTGTCGAAATGCAATTCAATGCCACACCGGTAAAGGGCGCTATGTTTTTTGTAAAGACTGACCGACCGACCGACCGAGACTCTTGGGGTATATCGTCGTTAGCCTCGTTATAGCGTATTTGTTTACTTTCCGGCTTTAAACGTACACAATTTTTCAGAACTTGGTGTTTTATTTCTTTGTGCAAAAGCGAGAAGGTGCAAACAATAAAAGAGGTGCAAACAATAAAAGTAGCCTTTTAAAAGTTTAAATGGCGGTGTTTATGAGTGGAAACCGGAAAGTGGTCTCCAGCGGATGTAGTTAGCGGACCAATCACAGCCAATGCCGCTGCGTTGGTGTTGCGTTGGCGTTGCGTTGGCGTTGCGTCGCCTCGACGCGCGTCTAGGATTTTTGGGAGGTGCACGTCAGGCCCTTGCGTTGGACGTAAGGGGGTCCGCAAGGACGTAAGGGGTCCGCAAGCCCCCTTGCGTTGTGTCGACGCGGAAGCATAACTTGGCATTTATCAGGAACATAACCTGCTCCGGAGCAGGTTAGCTCCACAGCGTAAGTTACCATGGTGATCTACCCCGGTAAGAAGTGAACCAGCGTCGTAGGACGGAAAACCCAGAGTTAACGCTTAAGTTACCTCGCTAAGCACAAATCCTGCTTCGTAGTACAGGCCCCAGTACCAGTAACCTGTCAGCCTGCAGCCAGACATGCTAACATGGATGAACACACACACCACTCCCTGGAAATGAACACACTGGAATGTAAATGTGGCCAGGTCAACGAAGGAGGAGACCGGACACAAAATAACTTTTAGTAGGATCTTTAATACCCCGACTGCCCTCTAACGAACACAGCATTAATTCTCTAATTTTGAGAGATTTGCTTGTAATCAAATAATAAAAAAATAAAACAAATTCTTTCCTGTCTTTCCTTAATTTCTTCTGACTGTCTCAGTACAAAACAGGCAAAACAAACCAAAACAAACAACAGCAGTGGCCTATTCCTATGTAAACAGGAAATAAAATACATTAATTAGCATGAATACATTTTTAAGCCACTCTCTTCATTTTATCAGACACATTTTACAGTACACATCAAGTTTTAACTCAGTAAACTTCATGAGTTAAATTAATAAACACCATGAATTAACTTTAATGTACATCTTTATATATCTTTTCGCAAAATATGTTTTTACCGTGACCTTTACTGAACTTATAGTACATTCAGAAAGCAAAATCATGTGCTCACTTACTCTAGCTTGTAGCTTAAGAGCCTCACCCTGCACCTGGATGCAGCTCACACACACGGCTCTCTGTCTCACCTCTACATGGGTAACAACACACAGCTTCGTAAATAACACTTTAACACCGAAAATGTAACTTTAACTAAGATTTCAGTACACTATATGCCACTTACGCTGACCCGTGGTCGTCTAGGGCGGCTCCCGACACCCTGGAGACAGTACACAAACCCTCGACCGACGAGAAATAAACACGAAGTCTTCAGTCACACAGATCCGTCAGACGGCTCAGTTACCGGTCCGCACTAACTCTTTCACTCGGTCACGTATTTCCTCTGTGATACACGGTTTTCACGGCTCAAACTCTTCACACACTCTCACAGACAAGAAATACACCTCTCCACCATTGGTTGCGTTAGGAAGACGACGGTTCGCGGGTTTTGTCACGTCTCGCGTGACTTCCTGGTTCTCACAGGATTCTCAACCTGGCTGGCCTTAAAGTGACAGTACACATTTTATTAGGGCTCAGCTAACACAAAAAACACACACCTCTGACATTTCTTCACCCACTGCTCAACATCCCCATACATACCCACCCAAAAACATCTTTGTCTCAACAGGCCCAACGTCCTTTCGATTCCTTGATGTCCCATTTGCTCGTGAACACTTTTGAGAACCTGTTCCTTGAGACAGTCCGGCAACAGTAGCTTATGACAGGTTCCAGTATGAGCATCTTCAATCACTCTGTACATAAGTCCATTTTTCTCTTGTAGTCGCGACCACTGTTTCAGCAAGGAGCAGACTGGCTTTGTCAGAGTTTTCTTTTCCTGGTAAGTTGGTTTCCTTTGTTTATCCCAGAACCCTCTCAAAACTCTAAGAGCTGGGTCGGACTCTTGGAAGCTCTGGAGCTCTGCTTTGGAATATCCAGGGAGTGTGGGAGTGTTCTCCTGGGCCGCACTGTTAGTCCCTGTCTCACTGACTTCAGATGCACTTAACTGTCTGAGCTTACAACACTCAACACCTGCGATCACTAGATCTATGTCTAGGGCTGTACCTGTCCTGAGAGTGTTACATATGGCTACGCATCCATCATATTCTGCATCCTCACTATCAGGTTCTGGCTCACCATTTGCTGGTCGCCGAGAAAGGGCATCAGCAGCAGTATTACACCTGCCGGGGCGATACTTTACATCAAAATCAAACACGGCCAACTGAGCGACCCAACGCTGCTGAATGGCTCCTAAACTGGCTGTGGAGACGTGGCACAGAGGGTTGTTATCGGTGATGATAGTGAACTTTGACCCCAAAAGATAACTCCTAAATTTCTCGGTGACTGCCCACTTTAAGGCTAGGAGTTCAAGCTTCATGCTACTATAGTTTTGATAATTTTTTCTGCCCCTCTGAGCCTCCTACTGGCATAGGCTATAACTGTCTTCCTTCCCCTTTGTTCCTGATGTAGAACCGCCCCTAAACCCAGGCTGCTGGCATCTGTCTCTAGTATAAAAGGAAGAGTGAAATCTGCATAGCCTAGTGTGGGAGCACTGGTTAGCTTCTCTTTCAAATGCTCAAAAGCTCTTAGACACTCTGGTGTCCACGACGACCTGAACAGCTGATTAGACCTGACCTGGCTGCTTTCCTTGACGCATGCAGTTACAACATCATGAAGAGGCTCTGCAATCTGTGAAAACCCCTCTGTGAACCTCCTATAGTAACTGCAAAACCCCAAAAACGACCTAAGCTCTTTTACAGTGCTAGGGATGGGCCATGACTTCACTGCACTTATCTTTTCTGGATCTGTGTCTATACCTTGGGCTGAGACCTGGTAGCCACGGAACCTAACCTCAGGTTGGAGAAAATGGCACTTCTCCACTTTAACTTTCAGACCTGTCTCTTTCAACCTCTTCAGAACGGTCTCAAGTCTCACCAAGTGGTCCCGGAAGTTTGGAGAAAACACAAGCAAGTCATCTAAATAAATCAACACAATCTGGAAGGCTAAATCACTCATCGTGGCCTGCATCAAACGTTGAAACGTTGCAGGGGCGTTACATAGCCCGAAGGGCATTCGTAGGTACTCGTATAGCCCAAATGGTGTTGTGAACGCTGTCTTGTCTCTATCTTTCTCATTCATCACAACCTGGTGGTATCCGCTTGCGAGATCGATGGTTGAGAAGAAAGCCGCACCACTCAGGGCATCCAGACTCTCGTCGATGCGCGGAAGTGGAAATGCATCACGCCTAGTTTTCAAATTCAGCCTCCGGTAATCTACGCATAGCCTCAAACTTCCATCAGGCTTGCGCACGAGAACGATTGGTGAAGCATACGAGCTTGAACTCTCCTGAATCACTCCCTTCCTCAACAGGTCAGAAATGCGCTCTTTAACCTCTTTGTACTGATTAGGTGGTATACGGCGATACGGTTGGGAGACTGGTGCTTCATCCAGCAGTGGGATTTCATGTTTCACTCGATCAGCGGATCCCAGATCTTCATCATTAGCTGCAAACACATCCACGTACTTCATCAAAACTGCCACTAGCTCTTTCTGTTGCTCTGGTGTACCTCCTAAGTGCAAGCGGTCAAGTACAATCTGTGCATCGCTGCTGGATCCCTGATCATCTTTCCGGTTAACTACCACTTCCTCATGATTAGCAGAGATACGCTGAAACTCTACCTCATAGGGGTCACACTCAACACACTGACACTGGCTAAGGATACCAAACCTAGCCTTCGGGGAGAGCCAGATATCTTCTGGTGAAAAGTTGATTGCTTGAACTGGAAAAATGTGATTGTTGGATGATACCACTGTGGGAACAACTATCAACCCACCAGGAAGTGGAACGTTCCCCGGTTCAAACAATATGACGCCCCCACCCTCTGTCTGGTTTTTACGGCCTCTTACATGGATGGTGGAAACGGATGAAGCAGGTACATGTACTTTGTGTTTGCCAGCTACACGAGCCACAGACGTCTTCTCAATGAGCTCTGCCTCTCGCACCCGGTTAAAGGCTTCTCTCCAAACAGAGTCCAGCTCACCCTGTAGAGTCGTGTCAAACTCTGAGAGCATTAATTGCCTGCACCGTTTAGCAATGTTCATTCCAATGATGCCAGGTAGAGAAGAGTCTGGTTCGTTTGTGTCATCATCTTTAATTATGAGGAAACCACACTCTGGGATGGTAAGTCCAGCCACCTGTACGTCAAGCTCAACATAGCCTAAGTATGGCAGCGGTAACTTGTTTGCAGCTGTTAATTTAAGCCATTTTGCAGTGCAGTGCATGTCATCTTCTTCTCCATGGAGGTGGTCTCTGAAGAAACTTTCTGTCAAAGTGCTAACATTACTTCCTGTGTCTAACAGGCATCTCAGAGGGACACCATCTATCTGAATGTCTACCTCGGGGCACTCACCTACAGCATTTTTAAAAAAACGCTCTTTGGTTAAAGTGTCTGCTGAGCCTTCTGACTTGCCTCGCATTGCCCGGCTCATAGCAATGGAGGGATCTCGTTTCCCTGGTTTGCAGGTGTTGGGACCTAACCGTTAGGACTACACAATGCGGCCTACAAAGCCTACACAATGCGGCCAGACAAAGAGACAAAGGAGATAAAAAACTACAACCACCATTTTAGTGTCACCTCCACCTGGTCGCGAGATCTGACGTCACACAACTGGTGCCCTATTGGCTGACAACTGCATGGGACTCCAGGGGGTCCCCCGGACCAGCCGTGAGCTATAAATCCCGCGGCCACCAGAAAACTTTCTCTCTCCAAAGTAACTTGCGTTACGCCAGGAGGTGAACATTACGTCTGCAGCGTTTTCCTTTGTCCTAGGCCGCAGTCTTTCCCCCAAACTCGCTGGACGAGCAACAGACTGTTTTACCCCTCTTTTTCTCTACTCGTTTTATTTTTCTTTTGTTTATCATTTTGGATCCCGAGGAGACCAACGCAACAGCGTGACTCTCCCGTTCCCCGCGGTGAGAAGAAAAACTTTCTTCGTCCCAGCAGCCAGCAGAACGGATAACTCGACCCGTCTTTGTCTGAAATCAGCTGACTAAATCGCCGAGCCCCGCGTTTGTTCATCATTTCCCTGCAGAAGGAAGAATAACTAACGGTTTTCTTCAACCAATTGGATCTGGCGCTGAAGGAGCGCCCACGAACTACCGTCCGTTGCTGGCGTCAAGGAATGCCATCACCGCACGGGACGAAACCCTCACATCGACGCATCTCACATCGACAAAAGTAAGAGGCTATTTGTCTGGGCAGAAGCAGAGGTTCGATAGTGTAGGACATGCTTGTAATTCTTGTTAATGTGTTTTAAGTTCTGATCGCGGACCGCCGAGTCCGTTTGTTCATGTGCTGCTGTATGTGAATGCTGATCTTGTACCCACGCAGCTGGGTTGATTTCTGTAACAGTGTTTCCGACTAACCTCCGCCATATTCGCGAGCTCAGAAAGCCTCTACTATCAGTTAAAAGACCGGTCTCGCGGAATAAACGCCAGTTCATTTCTGTGCCTCAGAATATCGCTCGCGCATTCTCTCTTTCTTTGTTCGTGTCCCGCTAACACACACACACACATACACGCCGCACACACGTGTCCTAAGTCAGCTGTTCCCGGCGGACGCTAGGGACATAGCTACATCTGGTGGCTACATACGGCTATCTCTCTCTCTCTCTCTCTCTCTCGCCACTCCATCGGACGTCAGTGGCTCCGCCCCTGAACGCTGCGAGGAATAGCTCCATCTGGTGGCCGCACATAGCCATCTCTCCCTCTCTCTCTCTCTCTCTCTCGACACGCACGCACATGCACACGCACGCACACACATACGCACACACACACTCCACGTGTGTCTCTCCCTTTGTTTAAGCTTAGCTTTGTGTGTTAGGTAGTTAGGTAATAAGGCTTTGTTAATTGCAGTGTTATTGATTGTGATCATTATTACTGATTTTAATAAATCTTATTATATTATAACTAGCGGTCTCTTGTGCTTGTTGTGTATATGTCACTGGATAACAGCAGGTTGTGAAGGCTAGTGCTTGAATTTCACGCCCTTCTTAATTGTTCGATTGTTTTTATGCTTCCATGCCAATGATCACGATGATTGGCATGTGAGTATAAAACCTTTATATTGAGACTGAATACAGTTTTAGGTTATCTTTTCCCTGATCCCAGGGTGGTGCCCCGTTTATTCATGATTATATCATGATAATATATTAAATATAATTATTAATACCGATAATCATATTGATATTGATAGTTAACTGTTGATAACCAAATCTGCTCCTGCTACAACCCCAACACAGGAGAAGGGGTAACATTATGCTTGCTCTCTGGTTTACGTGGTGTAGTGCAATGTCTAGCAATATGCCCCACCCCTTCACAGCGTAAACAGATTGGCTGGCCATCGCTTGTGTATTTAGGCTGAACTTTGGGTCTGCTACTCTTGCTACCACCACCTGAACTGAGATTCTGGGTAGTGAGCTCGCGGACTGCATTGGTTAGCTCACCAATAGCTTTACCCTGCTGTGCGATTATCTTAACTACTTCCTGCAGAGTCAGTCTCAAGTCAGTCGGTGAGTCAGTGGTCTGTTCTGTAACCTCATTGGGGTTAGCACCAACTAGATTTCTACTTCTTGCTACATTTGAGCTCCGAGGACGGTCTTCCAGAGCCCACATGATAGCTTCCTCACGGACATCAAACAAACTAGACCGAGGTTTCTCTCTAACGAGCCTTCGGAGTTCGCGTCGGAGGGCGGAGTCGCGCACACCTTCAATGAACTGGTCTCTAAGTGCTAGTTGTGCGTCAGCTACTGCATCAGAGGACTGTTGGAGAGCGGAGTTAAGCAGCTGTGAGAGTGCATGGGAGTAATCTCTTAGGTCCTCTCCCTCTAACTGTCTACGGGCATAGAAAGCATGCAACAGTTGTGGGGTACTGCGTTTGTCCCTGAAGGCTCCTCTCAGGCATGTAAACAGATCACTGGGTTCCCACAACTGTCCCCTCATGCACAACTTAACTTCTTCTAAGGCCGGACCCCTTAACAGTGAAAGGACAAAATCTGCTTGATCCTGATTGCGTAGACCCCTCGCTCTCATCGCCCTCTCTACCTCCTCTATGAACTCATCGACAGTGTAAACATCTTTACCTGGTTCACCACTAAATGGTACAATATGTTTTTCTCTTGGAATGTAAACAATGGATCTTGTTTGAACATCACCCAAATTAGCAATACTGGACATAACTTCATCATGTTTCTTACTCAGTTCCAGGACTTGTGACTGCAGCTCCTGTACCCAAGGGTTACCCTCATCCCCCTGCACAGAGGCAGTGGCGCTGTCCATCTCCTCGTCGCTGGATTCTGGTCCAGGAGCAGCCGCTCCCTTGTCTTCTTTTGATATTTCGAAAAGTCTCTTATTGTGTCTTTATTGCAGGGAAATAACACAGTCAGTAGCCAGTTCAATGTCTCTCTGTCGAACAGTCTCAGAGACGGGGACACCAGACGATCAGCTCCTCCAGCGATCCACGTCGGCGGTGTAGACACCTCTCTTGTCCTGGATTTCCAGCCGCGCACGGCCACTTCAGGAACACCACACGCTGGTCCAGTCTTCACCACTACTGTTGTTTGTTTGTTCTATGTAATTTCTCTTATCTGACCAAGATCTCAAAATTAAACAGGGTATCCCACTTCTGACACCAATTAGTGTGGCCAGGTCAACGAAGGAGGAGACCGGACACAAAAATAACTTTTAGTAGGATCTTTAATACCCCGACTGCCCTCTAACGAACACAGCATTAATTCTCTAATTTTGAGAGATTTGCTTGTAATCAAATAATAAAAAAACAAAACAAATTCTTTCCTGTCTTTCCTTAATTTCTTCTGACTGTCTCAGTACAAAACAGGCAAAACAAACCAAAACAAACAACAGCAGTGGCCTATTCCTATGTAAACAGGAAATAAAATACATTAATTAGCATGAATACATTTTTAAGCCACTCTCTTCATTTTATCAGACACATTTTACAGTACACATCAAGTTTTAACTCAGTAAACTTCATGAGTTAAATTAATAAACACCATGAATTAACTTTAATGTACATCTTTATATATCTCTTCGCAAAATATGTTTTTACCGTGACCTTTACTGAACTTATAGTACATTCAGAAAGCAAAATCATGTGCTCACTTACTCTAGCTTGTAGCTTAAGAGCCTCACCCTGCACCTGGATGCAGCTCACACGCACACGGGATCATCCCTATGTTCCCCGGGTCCTATGTTCCCCGGGTCCTATGTTCCCCGCTTTGTATGGAACCGGGGAACATAGGACCCTTCTTTTATAAAAAGGTCCTATGTTCCCCGCTGTTCACCCAAAAGGTCCTATGTTCCCCGCTTTGTATGGAACCGGGGAACATAGGACCCTTTTTTTAAAACAAGGTCCTATGTTCCCCACTGTTCACCCAAAGACCCGGGAAACATAGGACCCTTTTTTAAATAAAGGGTCCTATGTTCCCCACCGTTGCCGGTTGACGGACGCGGAGAATCTCTCTCTCTCTCTCTCTCTCTCTCTCTCTCTCTCTCTCTCTCTCTCTCATACTTTTTACTGGACTCAATCGACCAAGGAAAAGTGGTATAATCTGATATTTTAGATCGGAGTTTTGAAAAAAGCGTCAAATCTTCCAGCCCTCTCCCTCACGTATTTTACGCGGGCGGCAATGCACCATTCTCGGGGAGCGCTTTGGGAGGGTCCCCTCTCTGGGTCTCCGGGCCTGGAGCTTCTGGGACTGGTTCTGGTTTTACAGCTTCTGATGATAATATTTCAACTCCAGTCAAGTACCACTGCACTATGACACCCACACGAACCCCCCCCCCCCCACACACACACACACACACACGCACAAATGCACGCGCATCATCGCAGTGCAAACTTTGGACTAAGAACATGAGGAAAAAAATGGATCAGCTGGTGTGTGTGTGTGTGTGTGTGTGTGTGTGTGTGTGTGTGTCGTGTGCAGACGAACCTGACAAATATTTAGGCTACAGATGGACAAGCAACAAATCAATTAATCATAATTTAATTTATTTTATTTTGAAAATCGACCGGATTCTCTCGCCTCGGTGCCCGACCTCCTGTCTGGTACGATCTGGTCTATCCAGCTTGACAAACGGCGCTCTCACTCTGTGACTTTTCCTAACATGATGTTGGGCAGCAAATACAATAAATATAATTCACACACACAAAAAAATATATAATTTTTACACATAGGCCTACCATGCACGTTTACACATAGCCTCTATCGTGTAGAAATGCACGTTCATTCATTAGACCACCAGAGAAATCACCGATTTGCGTCGACATAACAGTATGTCCAGAAGGCTACATGATATCTAAAGAAAGACGAAATTCGTTTTATAAAGCCAGTACCTGCATGGTGCAAACTAGTGGGAATATCAAACAAAGAAAACTATGGATGCTTCCGTAAAAAAAAAAAAAAAAGGTGCTGCGCTCTCCTCCCTACTCACCTGCAGCTCACTGAGAGTTGCCAGGGTGCGCTCTGTTTCTCTCAGTGGGAAAACTAAGAAGATTACATAGGTCTAGGCCTATAAAAAGAGTTCAACATGGAAGATCTAATTAGTCAAAACACTCAACATAAATTATAGGCTGCATATTTATAATTATTTGAAACATTTCTCTCTTTTTTCAATTTACTCAGGCCACTAGGGGTGCTGCATCACTCCCAGCACCCCTACTTCCTGTGGCCATGGTTTATTACCAATGAGTAGATGATGGCTACGTTAATCACTGGAGATCGAGGGGGTAAAGTGTTGGTTTTTGAAAACTTTAGGTACCACAGGCACCGCACCAACCTAGAAAATATCAGATGGAGATGTTGGAGATTAAACTGCAGGGCAGTATTGAGGACGAACATCTTCGATGTGGATGAGGACGATCCTCATATCATTGTGCAGGACGTTGGAGAGCACGTGCATCCCCCTGACCGACAAATGTTGCACAATGCAGGTTTCCGGCAAGTGCTTACAGCAGAGGTACAGAGAGAACCCACGGTCCCAATCCGAAGGGTCTACAACGCCCAAAGAGTAGACCTGCAGCGGCGTCAGAGGCGGCAACGTCGACTCCAGGGTGGAGGTGACATCGCACCACCTCAGGGCTTCCTCTCAGTGAGGTCTGTCATGTCCAGAGCCCGTACAGCCGTGATGCCTCCCATCCCAGCTACAATTGAGGAGGTCAGAATTGAAGGGCCATGGGGGGAAACATGGGGCAGGGACCAATTTCTCTGCCACAAAGATGACGACTGGGGCATTGCAGTCTTTGCCACAGACGACAACTTGAAGAAGCTGCGACACTGTAGAACTGTATACATGGACGCGACATTCAAGTCCTGCCCACGCCCCTACAACCAGGTTTTCACGGTACTAGGGGACGTGCATGGCTTTGTCGTCCCTCTGGTACATGTCCTCATGAGCCAGCGCACGATTGGACACTACCGCCAAGTGTTCAACTGTGTTAAGAGAGCAACCAGGAGAATTACGCACCACCACTGGAGACCTCGCAAAGTCATCTGCGACTTTCAACAGGCACTGATAACTGCGCTGGAAACAGAGTTTCCGAGGTCTCGAGTGTGTGGATGCTATTTCCATTTTAACCAGGCCCTGTGGAAGAGGGTACAGGGACTTGGACTGGCTCCTGCATTTCGCGGTAACAATCGTTTGACAGCAGTGATCCGTAAAGTGATGGCACTGGGCCACCTGCCACTGGCCCTGGTCCAAAACAACTTTGATCTGCTGGTTCATCAACGTAACACCAGGCATGCCCAGCGGGACCACCCAGAGCTGCAGGACTTCTTGCAATATGTCCGCAACACCTACGTCCACCCTGGAGCAGCCTTCCCCCCTGCAATGTGGAATGTGTTTGAGAGAAACATGGAACAAAGGACCAACAACCATGTTGAATGTAAGTGATTAAGACTGATTTTCTGATTAATTGATTTGATTGGATTTATTTAGGCTATTTATTTATTTTAATTTATTCGTATAAAACAGTATGAAAAAAACAGAACAGGATCGAACGCGGCTCATTCAATCTCAAAGCACTTTTATAATAAACTATAACTAATAATCAGATGAACAGAGAGTTTAATTTTTGTGCGTCATCTCGGCCTAAACACCTAAAAAAAAAAAAAAAGCTAGGCCTATGTATTTTCATGTTTATAAAGCCACAATCAGCATAATCAATACCCTTTAACATTTTTTAAACAAGTTGTTTTTTGTTTTTAGCTTATCATCGCACTCTGAACGATGCCGTTCAAGTGCGCCACCCATCGCTATGGATGTTTCTTCGCCACCTGAAAGACCAGCAGCAGCTTGCTGAGGAGAAGCTGGAGATGGCAGACCGGGGTGATGCTCCTCCAACAAGGAGACGCAAGTGGAGGGAGTTGGAGGCCCGTCTCCAGAGGCTCAGAGGGCAGTACATTGCAGGTCACAGAGATCTGGAATCATATTGGAAGGCTGTCAGCCGCAGCATTTTCCATTAGGCAGTTAAGCCACCCTTTTCTTTTTTGGTGATAAACGGACGTTTTCCCATTCTTTTTTTTAATCACTTTTTTAAAAAACTTTTTTGAAAAAAAGGAAAAAAACTTGAAGGAGAGTTTTCCGTTTTGGATGCTGATTTTTCCATTAGGCAGCTTTGCCCCTCTTTCATTTTTTTGGTGAGGACGTTTTCCCCCTCTTCTTTCTTTTTTGAAAAAACAAAACAAAAAAACTTTTAAGTGGAGTTTGCAGTTTTTGATGCAGAAAATTTCATTAGGCACTTAGCCCCTCCTTCATTTTTGGTGAGGACGTTTTTCCGCTCTTTCTTTTTGGAAAAAAAAACTTTTAAGTGGAGTTTCCAGTTTTTGACTCGTATTTTATTGTTATTGTTATAATAACTATTTATGGTCCTTTACAAGTTCACTATTAAATTATTGTTTTTGAAAGAAAGTGTACCAAGTGATTATTCAATAGATGACATGTCCTCAACACTTTTTGTCAAACAATTTTGTCACCAACAAATTAACACTGTTTAAGCCTAAGAGCTACTTTTGAAGTAACCAAGTCAGATCTACAAACATTATGATTCAAGTTTATTTATATTCGACATGGTGTGTTTGTGCGTCTGGCACGCCTGACGCACAGAGGAATTTTGACAACTCCATGCTGTTTAGTTTATTTTTTTTTGTTAATTTTCGTTTCTTTTGAATTTTGTGTGTATTATGGAGCTGTTTGTACGGATCCCCAGATATGACATGCAAAAAATAAGAAAAAAGTTGTGGCCACGAAATATTAATTAGTTCCCAACGGCTCAATCAAATCAGCCGTGGCAACGAAAACAACAACAACAACAATCAACTGATCAGTGTGACGCCGTCGTGTCACTACAACCAGATCACGGAGGGACGCGTGGAGGAAGGGCTGCTTCACTGTGACATCTGTACTCATTCTCCGCTGGTGAAAGGCGGACTAACCCCTCAACTGCTCTCCTCTTTGCTTCATTTCTTACAGGAAAAATTAGTTTATGAGACGTTTAGACAAGAAGTCAGCAGCTCTACGACTCAAATGTCTGCGTCTGCGTTGTGTTCCAATAAATAAACCAAGTGGACGTGTCACAGTTTAAGCCAGTCGATTACAAAACACTAGAAGAAGTGGTGCTGCATCCAAAGACCTCTACCTGTTGATTTGATAGTTTACCAATAAACTTTATGTTTATGATTGTATTGCTTCAGATGTATTGCATTTCGTCAATAGTTCCCTTGTATCTGCCCATGGGCCTTGAAAGCTGCAGATGAAGCCTCTCCTAAAAAAGAATTACCTTGATTCCTCAGTCCTCAGGCCCTACAGGTCCAAATCCAATCTGCCCTTTCCAAGTCAATTCATTGAACAGTTTGACTTCCTCAAACAACAACAATTTCAACAATTTGGATTTCGATCGGACCACAGCAAAGAGACCGCCTTAATGAGGGGTTGAAAGGATATTGGTTTTCGTACAGATTGCAGCAAAATCTTTGTTCTAGTTGTATTGGACCGTAGTGCTGCGTTTGATACAGTAGACCACGACATACTGGTAGGCAGCCTGGGAACATGGGTGGGGCTGTCTGGCACAGTCATAAACTGGTTTAAATCGTACTTTAGACTCTGGTTACTTCCTGGTGTATGAGATCTGCTACACATCGTCCAGTTGTCTCTCCTACATGTGAACAGTTTGGTAAGTGACCGTTTTTGATATTTCAAACATACAAGAATGTGACAATGTTCAGTCTTTACTGCAATAAATGTACTGAAGCTTCCACCTGAATGCATAAGTAAGATCTAAGCTTATTATGTATTATAGTACAACACTGGGCTGTGTACTTTTACTGTGGATACTTTAAGTACAATTAGCTGATTACAAGCAGAACTTTCATATTTACTAACAAAGTATTTTTACTGTGAAATACAGTAAATAAAAACATACTACAGAATTACATGTCGCCTAATAAACTGTAAAGAAAAAAAAAGATTGTAAAAAATAACTATAACCATACAAATTCAATGTATGTGATTCAAATTCAATGCAATAACGGAAGTGGAACAATTCTAATTCAACTATTAATTATTCAAACTCGTTTCTATTTCGTATACTTCGGCCCAAACAAAGTCCACCACCAACTTGACATAATAAACTGAGTAGCTAATCATCAGCGTTGATGAATGACCAATGTAGATAATAGTTGCATGGTAGTCCTCAATAAGGTCCTCGGCTCTCGTCCCCATTGTACTCGTAGTCCACCTCTCTTCATGTTGATTGGGTGACCTGGATCTGTTAGTTGAAAGAGTTAGTTAGTTAAAAAATGTCTTCTTGTCAACAACAGTGAAAAAGACAGTAACTACCTACATTCAGAGTTCTACCTCCCTGGGTCAAAATGTGTCAAACCTGTATGTTATTATTAATAACTTGAGGGTTCAGCACAATGTGCTCTGAATGTCCATTATCTCAAAGTTAAATTTGTAAGTGCATTGATATGTATTTAAAAAAGGAACAGCCAATTTTTAAATGTTCTAACATGACAGTTGCGTTCACTACGAGTATATATATATTTAATGTGCGTCTCACCTGGATGAGTCTGGACAGGTGGGTCCTCGTCCTCTGGCCAACAGCTCATCCCTTCTCATTGAACCATGTCTACAGCTCTGGAGAGTGACTGTCCAATCGCTGCATGAATGTTGCCTCCAGATGTTCAGCGTTGCATCTCAGAAACTTCTCATTTATCTGTTAAACACAACAAGGAGAAAACACAGACAAATAAATCCTTTACCTCCGACATTTTCAATTAAATAAAAGGTTCCCTATGTCTAAAAAGCCAGTATGATTTTGGGAAAACACAGAGTAATTTCAAAACGTCTAAAGGGAATTGCCTTAAGTGTTTTGTTTTTTTGAGGTATTGTAAGTGTTTATTAGCAATGCTAGTTGAAGTCAACATGGTCAGTTAGAATGTATCTGAATAAAAAGTCCCTCAAAAAACATTCTAACCATTAAACAACATTGTGTACTATGTCTATTCTTTCTATGTAGTATTTATTTTTTTGTCTCAAGTTAACATTGGTTTTTGTTGTTGGTTTGGTTTTCTAAAGCTAACATTGGTTTTGTGGCATAATGTCGACCCAACTGAATGTACAAACAGTTGTGCTGAATGCCAGGAAAAAAACAAAAAATTAATGTCCATGTATACAAATGACTAGATTACAATTTCATGACTTTGTTGGAAGTTCATGTCGAACAAAACGCCAAAGCAATAAACAAAACAATTTAATTTCCTGACCGGAGTTCGAGCTAATCCCGATAACCAAAGAAACAAACAAAAACACATGGACAAGGTCTAACTCCCTACGACAGGATGACAACGATAACAGGGATTCATCCCTACTGCTTCATGTTGGACATTAGTCTGAGCTATTTACAATGTGAATAAAATGTTAGCATTGAAGCTAAAGTTATCTATGAAGAAAACCTCAAGGATTAACACAAGGACTAAATGCGTATTTGAGTCAGTTGAAATATTTTAACCCGAGCGGTAACTTTGTGTGTCGCTGTGTCCTGAAAGCCTTTGAGATTCTCCTGCTGTCGTCTGGACGCTGTTCAACTCAAACGGGACTAAAACAATATTGGTCTCACCGTTAACTACCGTTTAGTTTTCAAGAAATTAGGTCCCATTGGACACAGGAAGGGGCGGGACTTTGCCTCTCTGTTCAGTGTTGCCGTAGTGACAGTGTGCGTCTCTGCCAGCAGGTGGAGACTCTGCTATGAATCAGTGTGAGGACCGAGAGGACAGAGTCCTTCCCTCTAAAACCACTCAGGATGGGGGACATGACAGCCAGACCAAAGCTCAGAGGTGAGACGAGGATCACGAAGTGTCCAGGACTCAGATCACTCCACCATCATGATTCTCACTCAACAACATAAATGTACATAATATTAACTAGATCGCTTTATTGAGTTTAAAATTGAACCTTTTTATTATCTGTCTGTCCTGAGGTGAAGAATCAGGTCTTGGTCCAGACCTTTGTAGTCCATGTAGGGGATGATCTGAATCTAGTGTCGACTCTCCTGTTGAATCCATTTGTTTTCACTTTGGTAAACAATCACTGAGACCAGAAGCTTTAATTGCCTTCAGTACTTTTAGTAGAAGAAGCAGTAAAGTTTGATGAGTCAAATAAATATTCAGATTATATATTAACCTGACACACACCTGGACAACACTGTAACCTGCTGACACTTCAGCTGATCATCTTAAAATATTGATATGATAGGAATGAAAGTTTAGCTGGGAAATTCAGATATTTTCTCTGTTGGTCTGTTGGACCACAAAAACTTAAAAAGACAGTGAGGAGAAAACCTCTTGAAAGAAAAGACTCATAGATTGCGGGAAAAGTTAATGACATCGAAGAGTAGCGGCCAGGCTTAGCTAAGCTAAGAACAGAAAAACTTGAGCACCGTCTTCCTCTCACTCAAGGGAGGTTGTAGAGCATTAAGTAAGACACTTTATGTCCACCAAACTCTTATTTTAGGTTTTAACGTAACTTATAATGCCCGAGGATGTGTCTATTATCAGGAGGTAATGGACTACGTGAAGGACAGAACTATCAGACGCCCAGTGGAGATTTTGCAACCAAAATGCAAAGTTGTTTCACGAGTCATAACTCCGTTTCCACATCATTGTTACCCCATAAGGTTCTAATGCAACAGAAACATTGTCCACTGCTCCCGTTAATAGGAGGGACCTTAGATACGACTTGGAAATGGATATTTCTAGTCCGCTCAGCTCATAGAAACCTTAGGCGCAGCTACGAACCACAAAGCTAACATTATGCTACCAAAACGCTGAGTGCAGCACTAAGACGGATGTTCACAGGTCCACAACGTGGTCTAATGTGACCCAGATCCATTTATAGTATTGATTCTGACACTAGCATCAACTCTTAGAGCAAGACTCATCAATATAAAGATAAACAGAGCAAACTGATTCATGAAGCTCAACTAGTTAGAATCTGAAATTGTATTTAATGTATCAGGATGCAGCAGCAGAGACCAGACTCCCCTGGACCTGGACCCAGATGTGTGTCCATGAAGAGTGACTGGTCTATGCCTCGCAGTATGACATTTAAAGCTGACCAAGCTGATGATGGAAGGTAAGAACTGAACCTGAACCCTCCTTAGAGGATGAATCAGGTCTAGACCAGCCAGAGAAAAGTTAAGAGTCAGTGAGAAGCTAAATTGGCTAACGTGACAGCTACTGCAAGCTAAGCTAAGCTATGCTATGCTAAGCTGGGTTTACATCGGAGCTGCTAGAAAACCTGGCATCAGACACCAAGGGGCTCTGACCAAACTGGGTGATGCATTTGGAGTGAGACCGCTTTGGTCCAAACAGGTAAAGAATTCCAGAGGAATCAGGAACAGGCAACAGAATTCAAGAAGCCCAGGAACAGGTACGAAGGGAGAAATGGATACATATGAGGTACTGGATCAGGCCAGGATTCAGGTTTTCATGGGAAGGCATGGCAACATTGGAACTTTGATCTTTTCTGACTTTAATCCCTCAAGAGGCCATTCAAGGCAAGCAAGCAGCAACCAGAGAGACATTCTACACCACTAGCTACACCATCTGGTCCAAGACCTGAATGAGTTTTACTGCAGGTTTGAGAAGCCAACATTCACACAACCAGTGTATCTGGTATTTAGTATTGTTGTTGGTGGATTCAGGTCCAGATTTTGACATTTAAGTGCAAGTATTTAAATATAAAATATGCATAGACAAATATGCACTCTAATGGTTGAAACAAGATGAAAACTCCTGTTCTGTAAAGTGAAGCCAAGGCTGAAGTGCCTTAAACTGCCATTCTCTCTGGTTGTATAGAAGTATATGAGAAAATGGTCCTACTTCTCTCTGCTGGCCACCAGGGGGCGACTCATCTCTGGTTGTATAGAAGTCTATGAGAAAATGGTCCTACTTCTCACTTGATGTATTATCTCAATAAACATTGTAAACATGAGTTTATGGTCTCAATCTCTAGTTTTAAGTCTTCTTCAATCCAGCATGATGTTCATTTAGTACATTATGGTCCATTTAGAGTCCAACAGACCAGAAAGCAGGGGATGCTTTAGGGGGCGGGGCTTACCTGCTGATTGACAGGTCAATTTAGAGTCCAACAGACCAGAAAGCAGGGGATGCTTTAGGGGGTGGGGCTACCTGCTGATTGACAGGTCGCTACTACACTACCAATGCAGTTATCTACTAAGATGACTTTAACACTAAGCTGTAAAGTTGACCTTGAATAATGAAGCTAACTTTGTTAGCAGCTTCACACCAGAATCCAAATGGATCCAGATCCAGTTAGGTTGCTGCTCTGGGTGCCGCTCTATCGCTTATATTCATCAGATCCACACTTTGTGCAGAATCCGAGGCTTCAAAACCATAGTCCACAAACCAACAGGCGATGTCGCCATGACGACGTCCACTTCTGATCTCCAGTCTGTGGTTTAGTGACTCTTTAAACTTGGTTTTCTCCACAGAGTTCAGCAGATTTCAGAGGTTCCGTTGACCCAGCAGCATCAAACACACCTGGACTCCATATTTATGGTGAGTACATGTACAAGCTCACCTTTCACTATTAACCACATCAACTACAGATTCAATGCTGAACAGGTTCTAGTGGTCTCCATGCTGCTCAGACCCACACATGAATCCCATGTTGGGTTCTTTAGAGTTCATGTTCAGTTTATCCTTCTGTTCCAGCTGCTGGAGGAGAACATCGTCACTTTTGTGAAGAATGAGCTGAAGAAGATCCAGAAGGTCCTGAGTCCAGATTACCCAGAATGCTTGGAGAGTGAGGACGAGGAGTTGTTGGACGGTGAGGATGAAGAGCAGAGAAGGCGCAGAAAGGCGTTTCAGAAGATCACAGTGCACTTCCTGAGGAGAATGAAGCAGGAGGAGCTGGCTGACTGTCTGCAGATCAGTAAGAGGATTTTAACAGATTTAACATGGTGGAAAGAAGAGAAGGATTCAACATGAAGAACTTCATATTTCTCCTAATAGGCTGCACACAACTTCAATGTTTAGGTTCTCTTGTTGTCCACAGCCGATCTCATCATTAATATGCGTACGCATGATGTCAACGTTTATGTTGCTTTGCTTCAACCATCCAGACGAGCTAGAAGCTTTAAACAGTGAATTTAAATTAAGCATTATTACACGAGAGGGTGTGCTTTACCGTCATTATTGTCACGACAGTGATGCGGTCAGGAACGAGGCGCTTGCTCCAAGTTCCGTTAGCATCACTGAAGTGACAATAATGACGGTAAAGCACACCCTCTCGTGTAATAATGCGATTATACAACGACCAACAATAAAAATAAAATATATTAGAAAATGATGTGGAACAATACGCTCTCAAAGTATAAGTATTTTGCTAGTGTTTGTCCCCGTTTCAATGGAAATACATGACGTCTGGCGTTAACTAGTCCCTGTCAGCTGACAGCCAACGTCTGCAGCTGTCTCGAAAGCCACCGCAATTTCCCAAAACTGAATAAATACCACACAAAGCAACACACAACTGCTTTGCTAGCTCAATCATGTTGTAACTAAGATATCCACTGGTAAAAATATTTTTTTCATGGACTGATATAGTTATTACGTCTGCCGACTTTACAGTCATTTTAAGCTAGTAGCCTAACGTTACGGTAGCAGTTGCCATGTCAACGACTCATCAGCACAGCTGATCTTTATCTACAATGATAAGGCGGAGTGATATTTACAGTGATGAGGCATTTTTCATTTGAGCACGGCTAGCTGTGCTTTAACGCTCATTTGAGCACGTTCTAAAATGTCTGATTGACCAATCAGATTGCTCGGTCGGATCTACGTGTTGTATAACTGTTAGTAGCATCTAAATGTCTGCTTGTTACGTGTTCGGTCGTCAGAATCGATATTCCAACAGACTCGAGTTCTACTGAGTTCAGACAGGATCACGACCGTTTGAGAGGAACAGGTGTTTCACTTCATCCAGTGACCGTGTTAACTGGTGACTTTCAGCTCGTATAACTAAATAGTTGGTAGATGAAAACAAAAATGTATTTAAAACAGGCTTCTACGAAGACACCTCCATGTTTTCAATGGTGGCGTCTCAGCGTGGAAGATTCGGTATACCAGGATATTTAGAAATCCCAATGGTACTATTTTCAACACCATTATCAATACTGTCTCTTTCTATGATGCTGTATTACTGTAAGAGGCTCTTTATTTCTAAACTAACTCACTGAGCTTTGCAGCTGCATTTCAAAAGGTTATATCCTTCCAGTTCTGTTTGTCTTGTGGGTCATTCCGTGTCATTTCATCAAATGCCTCCCACCTGACCATCTCAGAATGTCCTGAAAAATGTTTAGTACAAAGACACACTTGTTACTAGGACAAATCCAAAATATTAGGTCTCTACTGTCAACAGTTTCCTCATGAAACGTCATTGAATGAAGGGTAGTTTAGACGGTTTTTGGCATCATACTCTGAAAAGCCATTTTTAAACGGCATTATCTGGAAAACTATCTCACCTGTGGCCTTTCTACAGTGTATATCTGTTACTAATAGCCTCCAAACATGAAATATCAGGGGTGTAGCTCAATGATAACCTAGTATGGTAGGTACTTCAAATGTGGCTTGTTGAAATAAAGTAGTACATTTGAAGAGTGGCTGAGCTCCCATTTTTACAGATAAAAGACTTCTATCACTTCTGCCTCTATCTCTGGGGTTAGCTTAAACATTCTACAAAATATGGTCTCTCTTAGATTATTAGTTTCACAGATATTAAGGCTCAAAAATGGAAGTAAACACATCTTTGCCCAACTTCAGAGTCATATTCCAAAAAACTGACAACACGTATCAGGTCCAAACTTACTTTTTTTGAAAGATCATATTATTGTTAAAATCATATTAATAGATTTTTTTAAATCCTGATATTGGTGGGGTTTTTGTGGCTGGTTTTGGTACTGCATGTCCTAATAGCCTACCAGTAAACATCACAGGAGGGCAATTCAAATGTGTTTTTTACCATTTACCAAAGAATTACATGTGCCTAAATGCTACTGATAAATTTAGCCTTACGAAAACATTAAAATGTAGCACAGTTGTAGTTACAGAGGCAATAAGTCCTTGAATGTGAGTTAAACATGGTGAAAGCAGCTTTTAATGTCTTAAACCATGAACATAATAGCATAATATTGAAGACTGTACATTTTGTCATACTTTAAGTATATAAATACCACAACCAAATCAAATAATAATCTTAATTTGAGCATAAGATTTTACATTACAGTACAAAAGTCTCCAAAGTTTGATATTGAATAACAGTTTGTCTCTATGCTCACTGTGAGGGATGACACATTTTTCATCTTTTAGATCCAATTCCTTCATCACATTCATTCATTTGGCAGTCACTTTTGTCTAATGTACATCTCTGCTCTGTTGTGCTCATCTTTTTTGATGGCATACATGCACCCAGTTACTGTAGAGGGAACGTCAAATCTTGCAATTCTATGCTGCAGTGGGACATTGCACATCTTCTCTTCTTGGCCAGTAGAAACTCTTGGCAGGGCCATGTGGGTGCATGAACTGAACCAGTACATCTTCATCTTGATCTGAAACATCTCTGATACTTCCTATCCACCATTTCTGATCATAACTCACATATTGTCTCATAGTGAGCATATAGAGACAAACTGTTATTCAATATCAAACTTTGGAGACTTTTCTACTGTAATTCAAAATCTTTATGCTCAAATTAAGATTATTATTTGGTTTAGTTGTGTAATTTATATACTTAAAGTATGACAAAATGTACAGTCTTCAATATTATACTATATTTGTTCATAACACATTAAAAGCTGCTTTCAGCATGTTTAACTCACATTCAAGGACTTATTGCCTCTGTAACTACAACTGTGCTACATTTTAATGTTTTCGTAAGGCTAAATTTATCAGTAGCATTTAGTCACATGTAAGTCTTTGGTAAATGGTAAAAAACACATTTGAATTGCCCTCCTGTGATGTTTACTGGTAGGATAATAAGACATGCAGTACCAAAAACGGCCACAAAAACCCCACCAATGTCAGGATTTAAAAAAATCACTGCGACAAATTGAGGCAAAACACCCTCCTGATTTTTTAATATGATTTCAACAAGAATATGATCTTTCAAAATAAGTAAGTTTGGACCTGATGCGTGTTGTCAGTTTCTTGGAATATGACTCTGAAGTTGGGCAAAGATGTGTTTACTTCCATTTTTGAGCCTTAATATCTGTGAAACTAATAATCTAAGAGAAACCATATTTTGTAGAATGTTTAAGCTAACACCAGAGATAGAGGCAGAAGTGATAGAAGTCTTTTATCTGCAAAAATGGGAGCTCAGCCACTCTTCAAATGTCCTACTTTATTTCAACAAGCCTAATTTTAAGTACCTACCATACTAGGTTATCATTGAGCTACACCCCTGATATTTCATGTCTGGAGGCTATTAGTAACAGATATACACTGTAGAAAATATGAAGGCCACAGGTGAGATAGTTTTCCAGATATTGCTGTTTTAAAATGGCTTTTCAGAGTATGATGCCAAAAACCGTCTAAACTACCCTTCATTCAATGACGTTTCATGAGAAAAGTATTGACAGTAGAGACCTAATATTTTGGATTTGTCCTAGTAACAAGTGTGTCTTTGTACTTGAATTTTTTCAGGACATTCTGAGATGGTCAGGTCGGAAGATTTTCAGAAATTTGATGAAATGACACGGAATGACCCTTGTACTTTTACTTCTGTTGGCTTCATCAGGTGCACCTGATTGATTTTGTCACCAATAGTTCTGATTTAATCATGAAAGAAGATCATGAAGACACTACTACTGAGGACTATAGGAATACATGGCTCTAAAACATGGCTTGTTCGTAGACTGTTAAAGGGTCTGTAGGATCCACTAACTGGGTTCCTTTGTTGTTTATCCAGGAACCGCTGGTGCAGTGAACCAACGTAAACTCAAGTCTTACCTCAAGAAGAAGTTCCAGTGTTTGTTTGAGGGCATCACTAAAGAAGGAAACCCAACCCTCCTGAATCAGGTCTACACGGAGCTCCACGTCACAGAGGGAGGGACTGCAGAGGTCAATGACCAACATGAGGTCAGACAGATTGAAACGGCATCCAGGAAACCAGACAGACCAGAAACAACCATCAGACAAGAAGACATCTTTAAAGGCTCACCTGGAAGGGATGAACCAATCAGAACAGTGATGACAAAGGGAGTGGCTGGCATCGGGAAAACAGTGTTAACACAGAAGTTCACTCTGGACTGGGCTGAAGACAAAGCCAACCAGGACATACAGTTCACGTTTCCATTCACTTTCAGAGAGCTGAACCTGCTGAAAGAGAAGAAGTTCAGCTTGGTGGAACTCATTCATCACTTCTTCACCGAAACCAAAGAAGCAGGAATCTGCAGGTTTCAAGAGTTCCAGGTTGTGTTCATCTTTGACGGTCTAGACGAGTGTCGACTTCCTCTGGACTTCCACAACAACGAGATCCTGACTGATGTTACAGAGTCCACCTCGGTGGATGTGCTGCTGACAAACCTCATCAGGGGGAAACTGCTTCCCTCTGCTCGCCTCTGGATAACCACAAGACCTGCTGCAGCCAATCAGATCCCTCCTGGGTGTGTTGACATGGTGACAGAGGTCAGAGGGTTCACTGACCCACAGAAGGAGGACTACTTCAGGAAGAGGTTCAAAGATAAGAAGCAGGCCAACAGGATCATCGCCCACATCAAGACCTCACGAAGCCTTCACATCATGTGCCACATCCCGGTCTTCTGCTGGATCACTGCTAGAGTTCTGGAGGACGTGTTGAAGACCAGGGAGGAAGGGGAGCTGCCCAAGACCCTGACCGACATGTACATCCACTTCCTGGTGGTTCAGTCCAAACTGAAGAACGTCAAGTATGATGGAGGAGCTGAGACGGATCCACACTGGAGTCCACAGAGCAGAGAGATGATTATGTCTCTAGGAAAACTGGCTTTTGAGCAGCTGCAGAAAGGAAACCTGATCTTCTATGAATCAGACCTGAAAGAGTGTGGCATCGATATCAAAGCAGCCTCAGTGTACTCAGGAGTGTTCACACAGGTCTTCAGAGAGGAGAGAGGACTGTACCAGGACCAGGTGTTCTGCTTCGTCCATCTGAGTGTTCAGGAGTTTCTGGCTGCTCTTCATGTCCATCTGACCTTCATCAACTCTGGTGTCAATCTGATGGGAGAAGAACAAACAACCTCCTGGTGGTCTAAAGTCTATGGAGACACAAATAAACTAATACATCTGCATCTGAGAGCTGTGGACAAGGCCTTACAGAGTCTAAACGGACACCTGGACCTGTTCCTCCGTTTCCTTCTGGGTCTGTCACTAGAGACCAATCAGAAACACCTACAAGGTCTGCTGACAGAGACAGGAAGTAGCTCACGGACCAATCAGAAAGCAGTCCAGTACATCAAGGAGAAGCTTGATGAGGATCTGTCTCCAGAGAGAAGCATCAATCTGTTCCACTGTCTGAATGAACTGAATGATCGTTCTCTGGTGGAGGAGATCCAACAGTATCTGACTTCAGGACGTCTCTCCTCCGATGAACTGTCTCCTGGTCAGTGGTCAGCTCTGGTCTTCATCTTACTGTCATCAGATAAACATCTGGACGTGTTTGACCTGAAGGAATACTCTGCTTCAGAGGAGGCTCTTCTGAGGCTGCTGCCGGTGGTCCAAGCCTCCAGCAAAGCTCTGTAAATATAGTTTTTCATTCAGAAAACAACAAACCATCTTGGAATTAAAAGGTTCTATCTGCATTCTGAACAATTTGGTTGGTTTTCCCAACTGCAAAAGTTATATGTGGAACAAGTCCTTTTCATACATAAGATTAAAATATTTTCTTATTTTTGGGAATGGGTTTAATGCAAACAGGACCTTCTAACCCCAATGCTGCTCACACAAGAAACAAAGTTTATTTGTCACACAGCATAATTGCATACAAAGTCAATCGAAGACGTGAATAGAAGCCATTTTGCAATGGGCAGCTCAAATGACACAAATAACACAACACATACAAGACAAATTCACGGAAGTCCCACGAACCAAGAACTTGTGTGACGCTTTGTGTGTCAGTGTTGAGATTCTCATTCTGTCGGCTATAATTTCAGACAGGACGGCGTTTGGTTTCCCGGCTTCATATGCTAATGCTAGCCAGATAATGCTAGCTTCCTATATATTCCTAATGTTGCCATACTAATCATAGGTAGGGTTGCCAACTTTGTCACTATGAAATAAGGGACAAAACGTGGCCTGCAGTAGGAATGCGAGTATGGTTTTGTGTGAATATACAGAGTATTGTTTTAAGGCATTTGTTATAATAATAGCAGTTTTGCAGAGGAATAAAATAGCAGACACTCAGAACGTACACCCTCTGTGTACACAAACAGTGGTGGGGAATAAATGCTTCACATTCTTATTCACTCAAACTATACACAAGTTGAAAAGCAAAACATTTAAACAAAAATAGAGGAACAGTGGGCTTACCTCTGCTCACCAACTCTACTTTTTCCATGGATATTTTTGGCTGCTCTTGACGGATTCAAGAAGTCTTTTGTCCTTTTGTGCAGCCAGAGAAAAGTCCTTACATGACAAGTCACAGTTCACAGATATTTGAAGTTCATTTTTGATCAGCTCTGTACTGCATCTGTTTCTTGAGTCTGACCATTTAATGGTCATCAGAGAGAAAATCCTCTCTACAATGGCATTTGAGCCTGGCACGCTGAGGACAAATGAGACCACCCTGAACATGTTGATCAAGTTGGCTTTCCCTAGGTTTTGGAAAACTGCAACCCACTTCTCACTGGTAGATTTTGTGGTATCCTGTGTGGCTTTCTTTATTTCCTCCCTGCTAGCACAAAACTCTTCATAGAGTTGGTCCATACTCACTGTCTCTGTCATTTTGAGGGCAACCACCACCTGCTCCAGGTCAGTGAAGGAGAGCTCCTCCTGTAGGCCGATCGGTTTCAGTTTCATCATCACATTTTCTGATGAGAAATCAAACCATTTGTCAATGTATGCAATGACAGAGTCATAGAACTTCAGAAAGTCCTTCTGCTGCTGTGATCTCTGTGCTGGCAGTTGTTTGTCCATCAGCTGCTTGGTCTGGTATCCAAAAAAGCTGTCTACTTTCTGCTGAAGCATCTTCGCTTTGAATTTTCCCACCTCCCCGTGCACTTCTGTGATGCAGAGCTTTGTTTCCTCCAGCTTTTTAACGAGTGTGTTAAAAACACACCCCACGTTGTGGAAAAAGCACAGATAAATCTCAGTAGCTGCAGTTTTTTCTTCATCCTCAAAAATCCTCCTCAGAAACACAGGACAGGTCTCCCCAAGGGACCTGAAGTATGAGGTGAGAGCTGGCCAGCTCTGCAGGAGACGATCAACAGCTGGATGGAGAGACAGCCATCGCGTGCAAACATGACGCAGAATTTCACGCCACTCAATGTCAACAAAAACAAAAAATGCACGCTGTTCCTCTCTTCTGGAAGCAGATACTGAGAAGTGGCTGTAGATCTTTAAAACCAGTGACTCAATATCCACTGACAGCTGATCACAGGCGTGCTTGCAGGTGTTATGAGCTATGTGAGCCGGGCAGTTAGCTTTCAAAATGCGACTGTTGTCACTGCTCAATAACTGGTAAACGGAGTGGTGTTTTCCGAAGTTTACATTGGCATTATCTGCCGCACAGGCCGTGATGTGTTTTATATCCAGTTCATACTTTTTCAGGCAGTTCATCAGAGCTTGATGAATACCATTTGCCGCTTCATCACTATCTTCATAAAAGTCAAGTAGCTTGCACCGCACTCCATCAGACACAGAAAAATATCTCACGCACACTGGAAACATTTTTCTATTTCCCTTGTTTGAGGCATCGGAGGCAACCGAGTAAAACACAGGCTCACCTTCAGTCGGGGAAAGATCATTCAGGATATCCTGTACAGTCTTTGGTCCTAATACATTCATTGTGATCATCTCAGCTTTCGTTCTTCCGAGGTGCATCTTCTTCACAACATTTGAGTCATGAAACAATGCTCCGTTTAGCTTAACGAGGCAGTCGGCGCTGTTGTAGCTAAGTCCATGTTTGACAGTGTGATAGACATACGAGGCTTCACTTGCCGCTATTTTGTCCGTTTCCACAGCAGCCGCCCCGAAGAATGCACCAATGTTGCTTGCACCTTTAGCGAGTGTGGCCTTCTTGTGCATTTCTGTGGAAGCATGTTGGGACAAGTCATTCTCACCTCCATGGCCAACTGAAAATTCCCGGCGACATAAAGTACAGAAGGCTTTCGTTGAGTCCCCGCTGACGGGCTTAACCCACGTCTTTGTAACTTCCCATAGTTTGTTGTAGCTGCACAGTCTTTTCTTTTTTGCAGGTTTATCCATTGTGGTTCAATCCGTATTCACAGTCGACTCAGCAACGTCACACTGTGATTTTCTCTTGTTTTTTTTTGAGGAATTGGCGCATTTACTGAACGTATACTGATACGGGAGGTGGGGCTGTGATTGGATGATGACAGGTGTCGTTGATGATCCTCAAGTGTCGTGATCAGCGCTGCTGCAGTTGTATCAGTCAGTGGTCAGATCAGCTTAGCAGTCAATAAGTGGGACAAAAGAGGTCACGTACGGGACAAATAAATTAGGCCCAATATATGGGACGTCCCGGCTAATACGGGACAGTTGGCAATCCTAATCATAGGAAGCCAGTGTTAGCTGGCTAGCATGGTAGCTAACAATGAAAGTAAACTTATTAGCAAGACTGAGCTAGTCTGGTGTTTGTCCTGCTGTCTTTCACAAGGCTTGATCTTGAGGTTTCTTCTAAGCGTTGCGTTGGCGTGACATTTCCTCTGCTCCTTGTTGCTGCTGCCACTGAGCAACCACAGCAACATGACAAAGAAGCAGAACCCGATTGGTCTTCCTGTGTGCATTTGACCTGCTGATTGGCTCACAAGTAGAACCTTAGAGAACCAAGGTGGTTTGACTTTGGAAATAGAACCTTTTAGTTTCCTAAATAAAACACCTCACATAATGTTACTAAGTTGTCATAGAATAAGAATATGTGAATAACTTAATTATGACAAAAATGTCAGTTAGAACCTGAGGTGATGAACAGTTGTTTGTAATTGTTTCATCACTAATTTCTGATTCCTCTTCAGACTC
The DNA here is from genome assembly GCF_963514095.1 of Eutrigla gurnardus. Lineage (NCBI taxonomy): Eukaryota > Metazoa > Chordata > Actinopteri > Perciformes > Triglidae > Eutrigla > Eutrigla gurnardus. Next base: position 7,155,099 of record NC_139921.1, on the reverse strand, counting down.
AGTGGCTGTAACCTCTCAGAGAGAAGCTGTGAAGGTCTGTCCTCAGTTCTCAGCTCCCAGTCCTCCAGTCTAAGAGACCTGGACCTGAGTAACAACAACCTGCAGGATTCAGGAGTGAAGCTGCTGTCTGCTGGCCTGGAGAGTCCACACTGTCGACTGGAAACTCTCAGGTCAGATTCAACTACTTTGAGAAGTTTACCTATGAAGCTTTCAATGATGCGTTTACATGCACCAAATATTCAGTTTTTTTATATTCAAGTAATCCTCAAAAGACATGTTTGCTACTAATCTGTTTACATGGCTGATGAAATACTGTTTCTGCTGCTAACGACTTTCCAGCAGAAGAACAAAACAAAACAAAACTTGTCAAAACCAAACCTCTTGTTTATCTTTTCCCCACCGTTCGATGTTATAATAGTTTTATAAATCCACCTGGCGTTTATAAATGCTGTTGCAAACGTCAGTCTACGTTTGTGAACGTCACTCCATGAACATGTGAGCCTGAACTACAACACCAGACTGTCTCTGCTGTCAAGGTGGAGCCAGTTTGAACCACTTTCTATACAGTTGAGTTTATTGAGTTTTATATGAAATGAACTAATATTCTTGTCACGGTGGCTGAAGCAGCAGGGAGGACCCACATGCAGACTCAAAGCTATGCAGATGCAATGAAGACATATTATTCATGAAAACACCCCCTAGTGGCCAGCAGAGAGAATGCAGCTTCAAGGACCTTCAGGCTTGACTTCACTTTTCTGAACCAGAGGTTGATGCCTGATTGGAATATCAACTCTGACAACTGAACATGAACCAACCAGACATTTTGATGCTGCTGACAGTTTTAATTCAAAGTTTAAAGCTTCTAACTCGTCTACGGAGACAAAACACCATTTTAACACCAACATGTGCACACACTTTTATGATGACAATGACTGTAAAAGGCTCTATAGCAAGGGTCAGTAAGAGGTGGAGCTTGGCCCAGATCCAGACCCAGACCCCGTCCTACTTGGACCCAGACCCATAACTAATAGATCATTGAGAATTATGAAATGATGACGGAGCGTTTCCATTTTACTGCTGCAGCGTTAGCATCACTACACTGGTTCAGATGGTTGGAGGCTAAATCATCTCACTGGTTGCTACTCACAAACACGTAATTACCCAGTAATGCAACGGGGTGAAACGTTAACTCTGGACTTAATCAAATCTGTGCAAACTGGAGTTTCTGTGAGTGACGTTTCTATGGTGACAACTGACGAGACTCACTGACAGCTGACAGATGGATCAGAGAGTGGAGGTGATAAACGTCAGTCAGGTCGGTGAAATCTAGAGCCGATAGATAAGTTCACACGGCTGCTCTCAAAGAGGAACGCTGACAGTGAGAACAGAGCTTTGAATCAAGACAGACTCTTTTCTTCCAACTGGCAGTTGAACACCTGAATGCCTCATATGTTCTGAGACTCTTAAGAAGCACATTTTCAAAGCTGTGTTTTGTATTTTACTGTTATTATCAGAGTACTTGTTATTCATAATTCCTCCAGTTCAATATGAAAACTAGAAACATTGTTGAAATGTTATTGAATTAAAGCCTTTTGTCACACAGCGGTGAGGTCTGTCTTGTCTTGGGTGTTTTTGTCTCATGTATTTCCTGTTTTATTTTGAAATCCTAACTCTCCTCTCGTTCCAGGTCACTTGCCCTTCCTCATGTGTCTCCAGTCTGACGTCTTCCCTGATCCCTGATTGTTTCCACCTGTTTCCCATTACCCTTCTGTGTACTTAAGTCTGCGTCTTCCCTTGTCCTGTGCCAAAGTGTTTCGCCTGTCGTTCACCCAAGCCCTTCGTCATAGCCTTGTCGCGTTAAGTATCTGCCCCGTTTAATTGTCACTGGTTTATGTTTCTGTTTTTTTGTTGTGCCTCTAGAAGAGTGATTTTTTGTTGTAACCTTTTGCATAGTGTAGCTCTGCTCACAGCTTTAAGTTTAGCCTTTTTGATTTCCTCCACCTGGGAGCGATTTTGTGTTGTTTTTGTATTTCCTGTTATTCAGTGTTCGATAGCCATGTCAACCTCCTCGAGAGCGTTTTCTGTTGTTTAGTTAGGATTGAGATTAGTCAGGTTTTGTTTTTTTGTCTACCTCCTTGAGAGCGTTTTCTGTTGTGTAGTTAGGATTGATATTAGTCAGGTTTAGTTTCTTATTCTCCGATACTCGTTGAGTTCCCACCGTTGGTGTGGTTTTGTTTTCTCCTTTTCCTTTTGTTTTTCCTCCTCAGTGTTCTGAGTCTGTCAGGTTAAGGTTTCATAGCCTTATTTGTTTCACTCTGTCTGAGCCAGCAAATTCAGAAATAAAAGCCTGTTGATTTCTGCTTAACACTGCATCTGAGTCCTCCTTTAAGTCTAGGCCTGACAACTTTTTTCTTTGCTCGATGGTTTAACATCAATACCAGATCTTTGTTGGTACACCAGGTCTGAAGACAGACCACATAGACTGTTTCAACTGTTGTTTTCTATCGCTTCAATTTCTCTCTCAATCATTTCAGCTCATCTCTTTTCTTTCTTTTAACTTCCTGCTCTGTCCATCTCTGTCCATCACTCAGCCACGCTTATCCCACCCAGTACAACATCAACACAGCAAAAGACAAATATCACTTTCTCTCATTTTAAAAAGTGGACAAATGGACATAAGTCTATGTAATGTCCCCAGAAGTGACAGTAGTGTGTGTGTCTTCAGTCTGTCAGGTTGTCTGATCACAGAGGACGGCTGTTCTTCTCTGGCCTCAGCTCTGAACTCCAACCTCTCCTATCTGAGACAGCTGGACCTGAGCTACAATCATCCAGGAGACTCAGGAGTCAAGCTGCTGTCTGCTGGACTGGAGGGTCCACACTGGAGACTGGACACTCTCAGGTGAGGACAGATGGACAGACATCAGACTGGACACTCTCAGGTGAGGACAGATGGACAGAATTCAGACTGAACACTCTCAGGTGAGGACAGATGGACAGACATCAGACTGGACACTTAGGTGAGGACAGATGGACAGACATCAGACTGGAGTTTCTCAGGTGAGGACAGGTGGACAGACATCAGACTGGACACTCTCAGGTGAGGACAGATGGACAGACATCAGACTGGACTCTTAGGTGAAGACAGATGGAACTACATCAGAATGGACACTCAGGTGAGGACAGGTGGACAGACATCAGACTGGACACTCAGGTGAGGACAGATGGACAGACATCAGAATAGACACTCAGGTGAGGACAGATGGACAGACATCAGAATGGACACTCAGGTGAGGACAGGTGGACAGACACCAGACTGGACACTCAGGTGAGGACAGATGGACAGACATCAGACTGGACTCTTAGGTGAGGACAGATGGACAGACATCAGACTGGACACTCAGGTGAGGACAGATGGACAGACATCAGACTGGACACTATCAGGTAAGGACAGATGGACAGACATCAGACTGGACACTCAGGTGAGGACAGATGGACAGACATCAGACTGGAGACTCAGGTGAGGACAGGTGGACAGACATCAGACTGGACACTCTCAGGTAAGGACAGATGGACAGACATCAGACTGGAGACTCAGGTGAGGACAGGTGGACAGACATCAGACTGGACACTCAGGTGAGGACAGATGGGCCGACATCAGACTGGACACTCTCAGGTGAGGACAGATGGACAGACATCAGACTGGACACTCTCAGGTGAGGACAGATGGACAGACATCAGACTGGACTCTTAGGTGAAGACAGATGGAACGACATCAGAATGGACACTCAGGTGAGGACAGGTGGACAGACAGCAGACTGGACTCTCAGGTGAGGACAGATGGACAGACATCAGACTGGACACTCTCAGGTAAGGATAGATGGACAGACATCAGACTGGACACTCAGGTGAGGACAGATGGACAGACATCAGACTGGACACTCAGGTGAGGACAGATGGACATACACCAGACTGGAGTTTCTCAGGTGAGGACAGGTGGACAGACATCAGACTGGACACTCTCAGGTGAGGACAGATGGACAGACATCAGACTGGACTCTTAGGTGAGGACAGATGGACAGACATCAGACTGGACTCTTAGGTGAAGACAGATGGAACGACATCAGAATGGACACTCAGGTGAGGACAGATGGACAGACATCAGACTAGACACTCAGGTGAGGACAGATGGACAGACATCAGACTGGACACTCAGGTGAGGACAGATGGACATACACCAGACTGGAGTTTCTCAGGTGAGGACAGGTGGACAGACATCAGACTGGACACTCTCAGGTGAGGACAGATGGACAGACATCAGACTGGACACTCAGGTGAGGACAGATGGACAGACATCAGACTAGACTCTCAGGTGAGGACAGATGGAACGACATCAGAATGGACACTCAGGTGAGGACAGGTGGACAGACATCAGACTGGACACTCAGGTGAGGACAGGTGGACAGACATCAGACTGGACACTCTCAGGTGAGGACAGATGGACAGACATCAGACTGGACTCTTAGGTGAAGACAGATGGAACGACATCAGAATGGACACTCAGGTGAGGACAGGTGGACAGACATCAGACTGGACACTCAGGTGAGGACAGGTGGACAGACATCAGACTGGACACTCAGGTGAGGACAGATGGACAGACATCAGACTAGACACTCAGGTGAGGACAGGTGGACAGACACCAGACTGGACACTCAGGTGAGGACAGATGGACAGACAACAGACTGGACACTCAGGTGAGGACAGATGGACAGACATCTGACTAGACACTCAGGTGAGGACAGATGGACAGACATCAGACTGGACACTCAGGTGAGGACAGGTGGACAGACATCAGACTGGACACTCAGGTGAGGACAGATGGGCTGACATCAGACTGGACACTCTCAGGTGAGGACAGATGGACAGACATCAGACTGGACTCTCAGGTGAGGACAGATGGACAGACACCAGACTGGACACTCAGGTGAGGACAGATGGACAGACATCAGTCTGGACACTATCAGGTAAGGACAGATGGACAGACATCAGACTGGTCTCTCAGGTGAGGACAGATGGACAGACATCAGACTGGACACTTAGGTGAGGACAGATGGACAGAATTCAGACTGAACACTCAGGTGAGGACAGATGGACAGACATCAGACTGGACACTTAGGTGAGGACAGATGGACAGACATCAGACTGGAGTTTCTCAGGTGAGGACAGGTGGACAGACATCAGACTGGACACTCTCAGGTGAGGACAGATGGACAGACATCAGACTGGACTCTTAGGTGAAGACAGATGGAACGACATCAGAATGGACACTCAGGTGAGGACAGGTGGACAGACATCAGACTGGACACTCAGGTGAGGACAGATGGACAGACATCAGAATGGACACTCAGGTGAGGACAGGTGGACAGACACCAGACTGGACACTCAGGTGAGGACAGATGGACAGACATCAGACTGGACTCTTAGGTGAGGACAGATGGACAGACATCAGACTGGACACTCAGGTGAGGACAGATGGACAGACATCAGACTGGACACTCTCAGGTAAGGACAGATGGACAGACATCAGACTGGACACTCAGGTGAGGACAGATGGACAGACATCAGACTGGACACTCTCAGGTAAGGACAGATGGACAGACATCAGACTGGAGACTCAGGTGAGGACAGGTGGACAGACATCAGACTGGACACTCAGGTGAGGACAGATGGGCCGACATCAGACTGGACACTCTCAGGTGAGGACAGATGGACAGACATCAGACTGGACACTCTCAGGTGAGGACAGATGGACAGACATCAGACTGGACTCTTAGGTGAAGACAGATGGAACGACATCAGAATGGACACTCAGGTGAGGACAGGTGGACAGACAGCAGACTGGACTCTCAGGTGAGGACAGATGGACAGACATCAGACTGGACACTCAGGTGAGGACAGATGGACATACATCAGACTGGAGTTTCTCAGGTGAGGACAGATGGACAGACATCAGACTGGACACTCAGGTGAGGACAGATGGACAGACATCAGACTGGACACTCAGGTGAGGACAGATGGACATACACCAGACTGGAGTTTCTCAGGTGAGGACAGGTGGACAGACATCAGACTGGACACTCTCAGGTGAGGACAGATGGACAGACATCAGACTGGACTCTTAGGTGAAGACAGATGGAACGACATCAGACTGGACACTCAGGTAAGGACAGATGGACAGACATCAGACTGGACTCTTAGGTGAGGACAGAAGGACAGACATCAGAATGGACACTCAGGTGAGGACAGGTGGACAGACAGCAGACTGGACTCTCAGGTGAGGACAGATGGACAGACATCAGAATGGACACTCAGGTGAGGACAGGTGGACAGACAGCAGACTGGACTCTCAGGTGAGGACAGATGGACAGACATCAGACTGGACACTCAGGTGAGGACAGATGGACATACATCAGACTGGACACTCAGGTGAGGACAGGTGGACAGACAGCAGACTGGACTCTCAGGTGAGGACAGATGGACAGACATCAGACTGGACACTCAGGTGAGGACAGATGGACATACATCAGACTGGACACTCAGGTGAGGACAGATGGACAGACATCAGACTGGACACTCTCAGGTAAGGACAGATGGACAGACATCAGACTGGACACTCAGGTGAGGACAGATGGACAGACATCAGACTGGACACTCAGGTGAGGACAGATGGACATACACCAGACTGGAGTTTCTCAGGTGAGGACAGGTGGACAGACATCAGACTGGACACTCTCAGGTGAGGACAGATGGACAGACATCAGACTGGACTCTTAGGTGAGGACAGATGGACAGACATCAGACTGGACTCTTAGGTGAAGACAGATGGAACGACATCAGAATGGACACTCAGGTGAGGACAGATGGACAGACATCAGACTAGACACTCAGGTGAGGACAGATGGACAGACATCAGAATGGACACTCAGGTGAGGACAGGTGGACAGACACCAGACTGGACACTCAGGTGAGGACAGATGGACAGACACCAGACTGGACACTCAGGTGAGGACAGATGGACATACATCAGACTGGACACTCATGTGAGGACAGATGGACAGACATCAGACTGGACACTCTCAGGTAAGGACAGATGGACAGACATCAGACTGGACTCAGGTGAGGGCAGATGGACAGACATCAGACTGGACACTCAGGTGAGGACAGATGGACATACACCAGACTGGAGTTTCTCAGGTGAGGACAGGTGGACAGACATCAGACTGGACACTCTCAGGTGAGGACAGATGGACAGACATCAGACTGGACTCTTAGGTGAGGACAGATGGACAGACATCAGACTGGACTCTTAGGTGAAGACAGATGGAACGACATCAGAATGGACACTCAGGTGAGGACAGATGGACAGACATCAGACTAGACACTCAGGTGAGGACAGATGGACAGACATCAGACTGGACACTCAGGTGAGGACAGATGGACAGACACCAGACTGGACACTCAGGTGAGGACAGATGGACAGACACCAGACTGGACACTCAGGTGAGGACAGATGGACAGACATCTGACTAGACACTCAGGTGAGGACAGATGGACAGACATCAGACTGGACACTCAGGTGAGGACAGGTGGACAGACATCAGACTGGACACTCAGGTGAGGACAGATGGACAGACATCTGACTGGACACTCTCAGGTAAGGACAGATGGACAGACATCAGACTGGACACTCAGGTGAGGACAGATGGACAGACATCAGACTGGACACTCTCAGGTAAGGACAGATGGACAGACATCAGACTGGACACTCTCAGGTGAGGACAGATGGACAGACATCAGACTAGAGACTCAGGTGAGGACAGGTGGACAGACATCAGACTGGACACTCAGGTGAGGTCAGATGGGCCGACATCACACTGGACACTCTCAGGTGAGGACAGATGGACAGACATCAGACTAGACACTCAGGTGAGGACAGATGGACAGACATCAGACTGGACTCTCAGGTGAGGACAGATGCACAGACATCAGACTGGACACTCTCAGGTGAGGACAGATGGACAGACATCAGACTGGAGACTCAGGTGAGGACAGGTGGACAGACATCAGACTGGACACCTAGGTGAGGACAGATGGACAGACATCAGACTGGACACTCAGGTGAGGACAGGTGGACAGACAGCAGACTGGACTCTCAGGTGAGGACAGATGGACAGACATCAGCCTGGACTCTCAGGTGAGGACAGGTGAACAGACACCAGACTGGACACTCAGGTGAGGACAGATGGACAGACATCAGACTGGACACTCTCAGGTGAGGACAGATGGACAGACATCAGACTGGAGACTCAGGTGAGGACAGGTGGACAGACATCAGACTGGACACTCAGGTGAGGACAGATGGGCCGACATCAGACTGGACACTCTCAGGTGAGGACAGATGGACAGACATCAGACTAGACACTCAGGTGAGGACAGATGGACAGACATCAGACTGGACTCTCAGGTGAGGACAGATGCACAGACATCAGACTGGAGACTCAGGTGAGGATAGATGGACAGACATCAGACTGGACACCTAGGTGAGGACAGATGGACAGACATCAGACTGGACACTTAGGTGAGGACAGATGGACAGACATCAGACTGGACTCTCAGGTGAGGACAGATGGACAACATATCCAGACTGTGTCTCCGTCTCTGACTGAGGAACTGGGGTTCATGTTTAATGGTGGACCTGATTGAGGTCTTTGAATGTCTTCCTGCAGGGTGGACCATGGGGGACAGCAGAATCTGAGACCTGGTGTGAGGAAGTGTGAGTATGTTTTCAGTAACTCAGCTGCTCCAGATTTGAACGTGTTCATGACTGAAATCCGATGATCACGTTTCTATCAGGATGTAGCGTTTGTTTCTTCGTGGCTGTAATGATGTCGTGTTGTGTTCACACCAAACGCCACATTTTCACACTCAATTACAAACAAAGTCAACGCAGAAACACAAACAGACGGCAGTTTCTGCCGGACGGCAACGGAGTCGTGTTTGTGTGAGTTTAAATATTTCAACTCAAGAGATAAAGCGTCTCAGCTTTGAGATCGTCCTCCTCTCGTCCCTGAATGCTAAATGGAGGAACCAGATGTTGTCTCCTGGGTCTGTGGTCCCCTAGAGGTCTACAATAGTAGCTCACATTAGTCCAGAGACCAGACCACAGGTCGGTCTGGTTTCAATCTTTAGTAATTTAAGGCCAAACTGTGATATTTTTTGATAACGATGTAATTTTGTAGCGTTTTTGTTGTCTGTTGATCGTCAGTGATCCAGAACAGACCGTTTGCGTTCTCACTAATCCAACTTTCCTAACGGCTCTACATATATTACACTAATTATACACATATATAGAAACCTGTTCTCCAGGCAGGACCACACGGCCTCCCACAAAGAACACCCCCACTCCACATGGCTGAACGGTCGACACCCACAGCCGCCATCTTGTAACACACACACACACACACACACACACACACACACACACACACACACACACACACACACACTTGTATAGTATTCAGTTAGATAGGCCACTTCGACTTAGTGTATGTTTCTTTGTTTATTGTTAATAAACCCCTTTTGAACATACTGCTGTGTTTATTAATGTTGTATAAGAATGAATGATATCAACCTCTTCTCTGTGAAGAATTCACAAATCCTTCAACTGTTTGTACTGATATTCTAATAGTTATTAATTATTGGCATTTGAGTACAAACTCCTTTATATTGAGACTGAGTATTGATATTAATAATTATCTATTAATAACTGAATCTGCTCCTGCTAGTTCCCCAACACTGTGTTTTTCTCTGCGATCCAACAAAACACACACCACTACACACCGTTGCCTATTTATCAATGAAATGTATGACGTGACGCATCACCATCAAGTTACCGCCCCCTTGTGATGTCATATACTAATACCCAAAGTATATTTATTAAGCTTTAAAACACAACCAAAAAACACCCAACTGTCTCCAACAATAACCTTTAGCTGCATTGTGTTTGTTCTCTCCATCAGATGTCTGTGAACTGGAACTGGACACAAACACAGTAGGCAGAAAACTCAAACTGGACGACACCAACAGGAAGGTGACAGGTGTGTCAGACGACCAGTCATATCCAGATCATCCAGACAGATTTGTCTCACGGCCTCAGCTGCTGTGTAGAGACGGTCTGACTGGTCGCTGTTACTGGGAGGTCCAGTGGAGAGGAAGGGTTTATATATCAGTGAGTTACAGAGGAATCAAGAGGATAGGAGACGACTCTGGGTTTGGATGGAATGATCAGTCCTGGAGTCTGGGTTGTTATGGTGGTGGTTTTTACTATGTCTGTCACAAAAGCAAACAAACACTCATCTCCTCCTCCTCCTCCTCCTCTGGTGTGGTAGCAGTGTACTTGGACTGTCCTGCTGGCACTTTGACCTTCTACAGAGTCTCCTCTGACAAACTGATCCACCTCCACACCTCCAACACCACATTCACTGAACCTCTTTATCCTGGGTTTAGAGTCTGGGATGGATCATCAGTGTCTCTGCGTCTCTGAAACTGTTCACAACAAACACAAAGCGGCGTGATTACATTCAGAGTCAATGCAAAGATGTGAATGAAAACATTGCAGTTTGTAATCAGTCAGGTTCATTCCTCCTTGTACTTGTTGTAAATGTATTAATGCTTGTGTAAATGTACTTAAATGAATGGAGTATATCGGGATGGCTTTGTCTTTAGACTGAACCTTGTCGTGTTGAGGAACATGCATTAGTGACTGGAGCAAATAGTTGCTGTCCAGTGAAAACCATCAACATGAAACACAGAGCACACACAGGTTAGAATAGAAAACATAATGTATTTAACATATTACAAATAAAAAAACATATTAAACTGTTTGTTCATTGTTGGAGAAAATGCTCCTGCTAAATCCACTAAGGAATGATAAACTATGATGATGCTGCAGCTGTGATTTTCCATTCATCAACGCTTTATAACGCTTGCTCTTGGGTGATGTTGGGACTTTGAACATCATGAGGGTGTTCTAGTCCTGCTGTATGTGAAAACATGTCCTGACATAACTTTTGTTATGATATGGAACAATAAATAAAATTGCATTTAAAAGAGAATAAACTGTTCTTGAACAGATATTTTAGCAAAAGTTTAATTAAACTATATTTTAAAACCAGTGTGACGATCTGAAAGATGCCTCGTCACTAAAATGAAAACAGGGCTGATGTTTGTTTCATTTCCCCAAGTACAGTCCGATACTATAGTATATTGAATGTGGAGATTATTCCCATTATTATCACCATATTGTGTTATTATTTCTAATACCTGCATCAGTTGAACTTGGTACAACTTGTGCAGGATCATTTGGATCGCTCCGTAGTGGCTGGCTGCAGTATAGGTCATAAGCCCCACCCCCTCCATGTTAGCAGATGGGACATGGACCAAACTAAAAAATCAAAGTACATGTCAAAAAAATGTTTCCCAAAGAGGGTTTCTGTCATTTTTAGGTATTTTTTATCACACTGATGTTTGTTCAAGTGTTCATTTTTCTGATAAGTTTGTTTTTTATTACTTATTTTATGCTATAAAAACAGACTGAAATGTCATGATTGACAACTGTGATTGACTCATTACTGCACAGACTCTGGCTCCAAAATTACAAGATGGCGGCGCTCATATCTGGAATATTTTGGCTTCACTTTCGTACAGTGGGAGAAAGTGGGAGAGAGCCACATCGTCCATCTTTAGATACAGTCTATGGTCTCAAACCACATGCCAAATTATTTTCATTTAGCTTGTGAGCAGCATGTTAGTAGTCAGTAACTGTAAAACAATGTTTGCTCAAAAAAACACATTTTACATGACATGGGTGTAGGGGGTTATGTTTTATCTACAGGTATTTAGGTAGTCAACAAAGAGACATAAAGTACCTGACACATAAAACTGGGTTATAATTGTAATTACAATAATTTTCTAGAGGTTTAAATTGCTGGGGTCAAATTGACCCCAAGGATAAAGGATGTTAGTATATTTGAGGATAACAGGAGGGTTAAAGAGATTCCTTCAACTCCTTCAGTACTCCCTGCTGGTGCAAATTGTAACTACATGATGTGATTGTGGAGGTATCTATAAAGTTGATCAAGTTGAATTACCAGTATCTAAATTGAATGAATTGATTATAAAAATATATTTATTTTTTCCCTGACATCAGATATTCTTTTTATCGTCCTAGCCCCAATTTGTATCAATAAAATCATACTTGAAAAAAATGGATCGTACCAACTTGATTGTCTCACGGATATCAAGGTCAGCACAGTCCTTAATATCGATTGTGGCTTCTTCTGGGGATCCACTTAAGAGCACATGCAGGAAAGCTGGGCTCAGTCCACCAAGGCATGGCCCATCATGTAGAAATGAATGACCGATCATTCGACCAGCAACAACAAAGAAGTCACTCTCCAAAAGGATAAGGGAAGTGGAGGGAATCCGATGATCTTCTTCTCCCTCAAAAAGAAGAGTTCCCCCTGGCACTTGAATAAACAAGAGAAAAGTCAAAGCATATAGATAGTAATGTAAAGGACATAGATATTTGGATGCGCAGGTAGTCGAGTGGTTAGAGCGCATGCCACATACACAGCGGACCCCGGTTCAAATCTCGTCTAAAGGACCATTGCTGCATGTCGCACCCCCTCTCTCTCCCATTTCCAATCTATCCACTGTCAAAAATAAAGGTGTCTATGCCTGAAAAAAAATCTTTAAAAAAAAGGACATAGATATTTACCTGTCATATAGCATTAGTAATGGAAATATCAATCAGCCACTGAATATTCTGGTTGATCCTGTAGAAACCTAAAGGTTCACAGCAGCTACATTCACATTTAGGAATAAGTTTAGTATTCTCTGGGTAAGCGTAAAGATCTGGGAAGACAGATCTGTTTTCAGTCTGGAACTGGTACCAACCAAACACCAAAGTGAATATTTACTTACCAAAATTGATCCCAAAACCATACTGAACTTTTGACATGATGGTTGCAAAGAAATGGCGAGTCACACCATCACCAATTGCTGGATCTCCTGAAAAAGCAAAACACACGGTACAGTCGTCAGTTAAATGAAAATTGTAAAAATATATATATTTTTTACCTTTAGTTTTGTATGTGTAAGCAATTTACCCTTAAGTGTGCATGTCAAGGGGCAAGCCCACTCAACATTAGCCATCTTATAAAAAGAAAGGAGTGCCCTTTCCCCATTGTTTGCCATCACTGAGCATAATACTAAGTTATTTCCACTATTTTCATGCTTTATCATCACTAAATTCTCCCTGATCTACATTCCAGACTTCTGGAAAAAAAGTCCAAAATGGTGCATTTTGACGAATAAAATTCACATTAAGGAGCTTCAAAGTCAAAGGTTTTATTTAATTAAAAGAAAGAACAAATATGTATCTTTATCTGGTATAAATCCCATTAGGATCATCAAGTGCCCATGTGGTCATTTGGGGGTCCAAATATGGGGTTCCAAAAGAGTCACCTCTGCCCGGGAGGGTTTTTAGACCCCCATAAAACCCCCACCAGTGGTACCATACCCTTCAAATTCATTTTGGCAAGAGCAAAGGTCCCACATATAACAAATAATCCTGTGTGGAATAAATGTGATCATTCATCGTGGTGCTAGGAGCACCCAAATAGTGAAAAATAATTTTGGCCATCAAAAAAAAAATTGGACTTTGGTGACCCACCTCTCACCCAAACAGTAAGGAATGTTGATTCTGCCTGTAATTGTGAAGTACACATTACAATGAACTAACAGAGCAATTTTCAGCCTTCTATCACTATTAGAACAGAAGTTATGGGCCTCCAAAAATGCCAACAAATGAAATGCGAAATTCCAATGTGTCAAAAAGGGGTGTGGCACTTGAAATTCAAATGGACGCCACGGGCAAACCGTTTGAGATATTGACCTGAAACTTCAGATTCCCTCGTTTGGTAACATAAGGCATATTTTCATCGCTTTTCAGCAAAATCTGAGAGGTGTCATGTACATGTGCCCCGATTTTGGCTGTTTTCACATGGAATGACCCAAATGTGATCTGTTAAAGCTAATGCACAGCGCCACTGTCATGCTGTGTGACGGCGGAGGTGGTGAACTTGGCGCATTAGCGGTCCTCGGTGCTGTACAGAAAATAACAAAGCAGTGAAAATCATATGGGTGCCAATTTCAATTATTATTAAGCTCAACAACTGCCGTTTCTTGCTATACCTGTTACAGGCCTAAACAGAAGAAACTCACAGTTTTCAAGCTGGTCAGCCACATCCCGCAGCAGGTCTGCCAGTGGCCTCCCGGTCGAGGCCATTACGCTTACTGGAGCTGGTTTGCAAAGTTACAGGGAGCAAGGCTTGGGATCGGGAATCATTTGCTTTTGTCTGGCCCTCCGATTTGACCAATCATGCTGTTGACTGAGGTTAGGACCTCCTACCTCATTAACATATGGACACAGAAATATGAAATAAATAAATGTAGGTGAACAGAAATGTAGAAATAAATATAAAGCATTTATTTATTTTGTTATTCATTCTTTTATTTATTTATTTATGCATTTATTTATTTATTAATTTCAGCATTTATTTATTTATTCCTGTATTTATTTATAGATTTATTCATGCATTTATTTATTCATTCATTTATTTCAGCATTTATTTATTCATTTATTTATTAATTTATTTATTTATACTTAAGTCATGTTTAGTCCTCCATAATAGTTGGCGTGGCAGACAATTACGGCCCGATCTAATGTGTATAACTGAATGAAACAGTCTATTGATCTAAAGGTAATAAGTCTTTATTTTCTACCTTGCAGTGCGACACTGTGGTGTAATGGTTAGCAACACCGCCCACGGCGCAGGCGACAGGGGTTCAACTCCCGTAGTTCACAAAGCAGTTCATTGAATGAATTATCATTTTCATTGGGTGCAATCCCCCCATGCCCAGAAAGAAAGTGGCGTCAGTTGAAAGCAAAAGAATATTGCGCAAATACGTTAACTTGTAAAGATTGCCATCAAGTCACCTTTTTCTGTCTGGGATAAATGAGGGTATGATGCATATGTATGTTTATGATAAATATGTGTTGTTATTTTGCTCATTGAATATTATGCCATTTATGTCTATTTGATGGTCGGCCAAGTGTATGGAACGCGTGTTGGTGGATAGGGCCGGACTTCCATGCCATTGGGCGCGTTTTGGATCGCATGCATTTGCGCCGATGCATGCACGAGACTTGAGAGGATCCGCCGGAACTCGTCATAAACACGCCAAGTTCTCACCACGTCAAGTGCACTTCACTGGCTTTTTTTTTTTTTTTTTTGATTTAAACTTTATTAATAATTAATTAATTAATAATCTTTGCACAAAGAATGGCCTGCCCAGTGGCGCTGGCTTTCTTCGTCGCTGACAAACTCGAGCCGAGGCATTTGAAGTCCCGTTGTTGACGGAGGCTGAGGAATTTTCTCACGTGGGAAATACCACGTGATAATTCTAACCAACTAGGGCAACGTTGAGGGGAGTGTCTTATGTCCGCACTTATTTCAGACCATCTGCAGAGAAAAGCATGCGAAGGGAGGTACCCTGGAGATACCGCGAGTTTTTAAAGTCATGTGACATGTCGCAAAGGGAAGTTATCACCAGCATTTGTGACGTTTTTTTCCCAGAATGCCTTGTTTTGCGAGGCAAATGCATGCGCATGCTTGATTCGAAACATGCCTATTGTCTATATATGGGGACGGGGAGAGCGCTCGCCCCGGGGGCGGAAATGCTTGACCGAAATCCGGTACGGGGAACCTGCGCACGACTGAGGCCCGACTGCTGGAAAATACCGTGACCCTGTTGGAATCTAACCGTTTTTTGTGGATTACCTTTTTTGGGGGATCATGAGAGGGATGCAGGACAAGGACATTTTTTTCCTGATGTGCGTTCATGGAGGGATTGCGCCGCGTAACAGGATACCCGCGGCGGCGGCTCTTCAGACTGTGAGGCAAACATTTCCCCTTTTCTTTTTTTTGTTATTTTGCCGGGAGTTCAGGCTTGGACTCAGGACTGGGTTTGTTTTTGGACGGTTTGATTTTGTGGTTGAGGGTTGGGGTGTATGGACGCTGGGTTTGCAAGGGTTGAGCGTGTTAAGAGTGTCTGTCAATTGATGGTTAACGAGTCGGCTTTTGCCGTTAAAAAAAAAAAAAACATTACGTGTCAGCGCGCCTGCCTTCACGCGCAACCGGTGTCAACTGAATATAAAGTGATTCAATGCATATGGTGGTTTCATCGTTTGTAAGTGCAATAATTATTTCCATCCTGTCACTGATAGGGAGGCCAGGCCTTCCGTTGGTTTTCATTAGTTGGGACTGCGGTAATAATTTTCGCAACATTGTACAACCGATCCTCCCGAAACCTTATTTGTGCGTTGTGGCAGCGAGCGCCTAATTAAATAAGGGTGTGAACTGTTACAGCTGGTGGCCCGTACGGGGACTCGGATCGAAGTGTTATTTTGCAATTGTTGCTAACGTTTTGTGCTAGCTATTGTGTAATTGTATTGTGTACTTATTTTTGGGAAATTGTTTGTGCATTGAACTGTTTGATCTTGCTGGGTGTATCAGGCAGGCTAAGAGGCTAGGCCAGTGAATCACTCGCACATCCTTTTTGCATTTAATAGTTTTA
Organism: Eutrigla gurnardus; assembly: GCF_963514095.1. Lineage (NCBI taxonomy): Eukaryota > Metazoa > Chordata > Actinopteri > Perciformes > Triglidae > Eutrigla > Eutrigla gurnardus. The sequence continues at coordinate 7,138,341 of NC_139921.1, read as the reverse complement.
TTTTATTAGGGTAATAGGTCATAGGGTATTTAATTACTGCATACATTATAGGACACTATTAGTGCTGTACACCACAGCATAGTGTGGACACCCTCAGTGCATTACATACATTTCCATCTCATACATGCAGGATGTCCTTGACCGCGGGTAACCAGCAGGGGTCTGCCTCGGCTAGTGCCGCTAATGAAGCAAGCCCTCTCATTGTTCTTGGTGAAGATGCCAGCTCATCTGGTAATGCAAATCCCTTTAAACATGTCACTACTAGGCACAATACCAGTAGTGTTTCAGAAATAACCACCCGATTGGAGACTATGTGTCTTGATAGTGACGAAGAGGGGGGGCATTCAGATGATGGAGTTGATGAAACACAGGAACAGCTCCAAGACTTGCATCTTAAAATTGAGACTTTAGGAAATAGACTCAAAGAGGCAGTAGACAGCACTCTCAATAGAGAAGATGGTATCAGAGCTGCAATTGAAGCTGCAGTGAAACATGCCATGGACTACTCTGATGGGAAGCTGAGGAAATTCGACCAAGCTGTGGTTGCTTGCTTGGAGCGCAGGGACAAACAATGGAAGGAGGAAATCAAAAGGGCTATCAGCAAACGTCCATCATGGGGTCCCGCTGCCTGCTCCACTCCAGGCTTTGGCCCCACCATGCTTCGTCCAATGGGAGGGGATGCCGCAATTACAGCTAGGCTCACAACTACCACCACGCCATATTCGGATGGAGTTTCCTAAGTTTGGGGAGTCAAGGAGCTCAAAAGACGTCACTGATTTCATTGAGTTATGTGAAAATGTTCTCACTCTTCGACCACTGACTGATGTTGAGCTCATTGGCACCATTAATTCAGTCCTTCAGGGACCAGCGCGGAGCTGGTGGCTAGCTGCACGTGACAAGATTACCACTTGGGAGGCATTCAAGAGTGCCTTCCTTGAAACCTTTCTGCCCTCTGACTATCCAACGGAGATGGAGGAGCTGGTTCGTGCAAGCATACAAGAACTCACACAGTGCTTGAGGGATGTACATCCTGGAAGTAGACCAGTTGTGCATGCCTCTTCTGCTAGGCCTGGACTTTATGCGCACAAGCCAAATCACTTTGAAGCCCCACCTAGGGAAATACGTATTGCCAGGAGGAAAAGAACACATGTTTCTCCATAAATCTCGTGACGCACTGCAGTGGAATCACCCAGACCCATCGGCTTACTTCTATGCAGCAGTGATTTAAGACTCCAACCCACAACCTCTAGTTTCACTGTCTGAGGCTCAACATGAGGTGGTCAGACCTCTGTTGCAGAAGTGGTCCTCGGTGTGGACAGAGGACACTGGTATTACCAATGTCTTCAAGCACAACATCCTGACAACTGATGAGCTTCCGGTGCGTAAAAGAGCGTATCGTGTGTCATCTCAAAAGCAAGCCATCATTGAAGAACATCTTGACAAGATGCTTAGTAACAACATCATTGAGCCATCGTCATCGGCCTGGGCCTCCCCAGTGGTCTTAGTCCCAAAGAAAGACGGGTCACTCCGTTTCTGTGTGGATTATAGGGGGCTCAATGCTAAAACTCACCATGACGCCTATCCAATGCCGCTCGTGCATGAAATTCTGGAGTCTATGCGAGGGGCCCAGTACTTCAGCTCACTGGATCTCCAGAGTGGCTATTGGCAAGTCGCCATGAGTGAAGATAGCAAGAGGAAGACTGCCATGATCACTCATCGAGGCCTCTATCAGTTCAAGGTGATGCCGTTTGGTTTTCGCAACGCCGGTGCCACCTTTCAGCGGCTGATGGAAACTGTCCTGGGAAATCTGAGAGGAAACATCTGCTTTGTTTACATTGACGATATTATCGTCTTTTCCAGGACAGAGCAACAACATCTACAGGACCTTGATGCAGTCTTTCAAAAGCTACACCAGGCCAATCTGACGCTCAATGTAAAAAAGTGCCATCTTTTCAAGAAGGAGCTGACCCTCCTGGGACACATTGTCTCATCAAGAGGAGTTGAGGTGGATCCGGCCAAGGTCGATGCCATCAAGGCCTATCCAGTACCCACCGACCTCAAAAGCCTTCAAAGGTTTTTGGGGTTGGTGGGCTGGTACCACAAATTCCTTCCAAGACTGGCAGATGCCGCAACGCCACTCAGCAACCTCAAGAGAAAAGACGTCCCTTGGGAATGGTCTGCTCAGTGCCAGGACGCTTTTGAACACCTCAAAGCACTATTGCAGTCACCCCCAGTACTTGCTCAGCCAAGTCCTCACCTGCCATTTGAAGTGCATTGTGATGCCAGTGATGTTGGCCTAGGTGCTGTCCTGATTCAGACCATTGAGGGTGTGGAGCAGGTCATTGCCTTTGCCTCAAGAACTCTCCATGGTCCTGAACTGAGGTACTCCACTTCAGAGAAGGAGTGCCTTGCGGTTGTGTGGGCGGTGGAGAAATGGCGCCACTATCTGGAAGGGGACACATTCGATGTGTTCACTGACCACAGTGCTCTGGCCTGGGCATTCAACTGCCCCAAGATAACATCTCGCCTCACCAGGTGGACGCTACGGCTACAAGCATTCTCTTTCAGAGTTCATTATAAGAAGGGCTGCTCCAAGGTTGTTCCGGACGCGCTATCCCGTGCTCCTCAACCAGCGAACCAACCGCTGGAAGAGGTTAGTGCAGCGGTGGCGGTGGCCAAGTCTTGTTGGTCCAACTTGCCTAGCTCCTTGCAAGAAACTAAGAAGGCACAAGAAAGTGATCCCCTGTGTCGAGAGCTCTTCCAATCCATCTCAGAGCCAGTACCGGGTCGGATTCACTACCAGCTCCAACAAGGGGTGCTCTACCGGTGCGTGCCTTCCAAGTTTGGTGGTTTTAATTACCAGATGGTTGTTCCAGTGAGTCAGATTCCGGAATTCATGGCATACTTCCACGACAGTCCATTCGGTGGACATCTAGGAAGAATGAAGACGCTGTTGAAGATCTTGGAGGTCGCTTGGTGGCCAGAAATCAGAAAAGATGTCTGGAGCCATGTCCGTGCTTGCCAGAAGTGCCAGCAGTACAAGGCTTCCAACGTCAAGCCAGCTGGACTGATGCAGACGACAGAGGTCAAGGAACCAGGAGAGATGATCGGAGTAGACTTCATGGGCCCATTGCCATTTAGCAGAGCCAGAAATTCAACTCTTATGGTCGTCGTTGACTATTACACCAAGTGGGACAGAGCCTGACGCTCTGGTCTCTCAGGTAGTACACGTGTTTCCACGTACCTCTTGACAACGCATACATCTGGGTCACTAGCCTGTGCTTCCTCCCACTCACTGCTGGCCCACTCCTCTTGACCTCCTTCAGGGGTCAGTTCAATGGTTGCCGTCACTGGAGTGACCTCCATGTCAGATGTTGTGCTAGCCACACCTGTGGACAGGGGGTTAACTGGACATCTAGACAGTACATCAGCATTCACATTGCTCTTACCGGAGCGATACTTAATGTCAAAGTCAAAGGAAGAAAGCTGTGCAACCCAGCGTTGCTCCACCGCACCTAGGCGAGCTGTCTGTAGGTGGGCAAGAGGGTTATTGTCAGTGTAGACAGTAAATTTCGTTCCAGTCAGGTAATCTTTGAATTTTTCCGTCACAGCCCATTTGAGGGCCAAAAGTTCCAGTTCAGTCAGGACCACTTTGTCAAAAAGAATCTTTATTTATTTGCACAAGTTTCATTTGGCGGTATGGTACTGTTCTGGGACTCCCTGCTCTTCCACGCGCTTGCGTGGAAAGCCTGCTGCCCTTCATGAGCCCTCATGAACGGCATAAGCAGGGAGCGTAGCAGCAAGAAAAACCCCAGACAGAGCAGACCAACAAGAACAATGGTAAGGTACATAACAGATGACAGGAGGAGCTGGGGTGGAGGTGGGTTGAAAAAGCCGGCAGAGGAAGCAATGAGGGAGGTCAGGCTAGAGCGGTTTAAATAGCGCGCTCTGAATGCAATTTCCCAATAGGAAGCGGGTACGGGGAGTCAGCTGAGCCGTCAGCTGATCTCCTCGGTTTTGACAGCTACGCTGTTGCTGCTGATTTAGAGCTTGACGTCGTGGCCTGCAAGAACTAACGCTACGCTTGATTTCAGTCAGGACCACTTTGTCAAAAAGAATCTTTATTTATTTGCACAAGTTTCATTTGGCGGTATGGTACTGTTCTGGGACTCCCTGCTCTTCCACGCGCTTGCGTGGAAAGCCTGAGGCAGGAAGAGCACCTTCCTGCCCTTCATGAGCCCTCATGAACGGCATAAGCAGGGAGCGTAGCAGCAAGAAAAACCCCCAAAACGACCACACCGGCAATTTCCCTGACCCTCTTTCTACGAGAGATGTCAGGGGGCTATCTGAGTTCAAATAAATGTAGCCTATTTAGGTAGGAGATTAGTAGATCCGTTGCCCCTCAGCTTGATGAATAAAGAGGAGACAGACGTATCCTATCTGCTCTTCCACGCGCTTGCGTGGAAAGCCTGAGGCAGGAAGAGCACCTTCCTGCCCTTCATGAGCCATCATGAACGGCATGAGCAGGGAGCGTAGCAGCAAAGAAAACGTATCCTATCTGCTCTTCCACACGCTTGCGTGGAAAGCCTGAGGCAGGAAGAGCACCTTCCTGCCCTTCATGAGCCATCATGAACGGCATAAGCAGGGAGCGTAGCAGCAAAGAAAAACGTATCCTATCTGCTCTTCCACGCGCTTGCGTGGAAAGCCTGAGGCAGGAAGAGCACCTTCCTGCCCTTCATGAGTTATCATGAACGGCATAATATATTAATAATAATAATAGTAATAATAATAATAATATTATAATAATACATATATTTGTTGGCGCCTTTCAAACACCCCATGTCACCTTACACGATAAATTCAATTCAATTTTGTATTCTCAAACAACAGAGGTCATCTCCGGACACTTAATATTGAGCAGGACTAGAATACACTCAAAATTTCAAGAGTCACCACAATTTCAAAGTCCCAACGTCACCCAGGGGCAAGCTTTACAGCGACAGTGGCGAGAAAAAACTGCCTTAATAGGCTTTTAGGCAGAAATCTCGTGCAGCCCAGGCCCTTGGGTTCCAACTGCATTTGGTGTTGGTAGTATGGTAGTAGTAGCATTAACAGTAGTGGTGGCATTAACAGAAGCATGTATCAAGTAGTAGTCCGTGGCAGCAGGCACAGCCAAGCCGGGAGCGCAGCAGCAAAGAAAAGACCCCCAAAACGACCACGACGGCAATTCCCTGACCCTCTTGCTACAAGAGATGTCAGGAGGCTGAGTTAAAAATAAATGTAGCCTATTTAAATAGGAGATAGGCCGATCAGTTACCCCTCGGCTTGGTGAATAATAATATTTTGATTATACTTATGTACATCCAATATTCGGCTCATGGCTTGAGCATCTAGGATGGCGCAGATAACGTTCATAAGCAGGTGAGGACCATCTGCCCATGGCTTTTAGGTTGGGCACATTGCTGCTGTGGTTGCTGCTCCAAAGCGGAACGAATGAGCCATGCAGCGTTCTGGAGAGAGGCCGCAGAATTGCAGAGGAGGCGGAGGCAAGAGGTGAACCAGGCTTGTGACAGGGGTTCTCCTCCCTCCGTGATGAACAGCGGCTCCTGTGGGCTGGCTGGAGCACGGCTCCCAGATAGCGGGCCATGGAAGACAATGGACAAAAAACAGAGTTAGTTTGGGAATTAGGAACAGATATTCCGCTTCTGTTTCTATCAGTTTTGGAATGTTTCAGGAACACAAAAGGTAATGACTGTGGACTGTTATTAACGAATAAAGTGTACGTTAGCAGCAAAAGAGATAAATAACACTTGTACCATGTAAAGTGCACTGTAAACAGATATTTTAAAATGTAACATGAAATGTAGTAGCTGCCTGAACCCGACGGACAAAGGCTTAATGAACCGGCGCTTGCTCCGTTTTGCTCTGTGTACTCATCACTAGCTGCTAGCGTGCTCTGCGTGATGACATAACCAGCATAGCAAACAGAATTGAAGTGACTAGATCGCTGTCACTGTATTGCTGTGTAGGATGTTAATAAAAATTAAATGGCTGGATCGGAATGCTGGATCGGCCTCATTCATCCGATGTCCAGCTAATTAGTCGATATCGGAGCTGATGTCTGATCCGAGTATCTCTATTAAAACCCATAAGGCTGTTCCTAACAGTGAGCCTGTGAGCCAAAGCACCCGTTCCATGGTGGGTGATTAATTTGTGCAAAGCGGAGTGTGGTGAAAGGGAGACGAATTTCTTGCCTTGGGTTCCTCTCTTGAAGCCGTTTAGCAAGCTGTTGGCGGATGGATCCGAGCAGCGCAGGTGGAACTGGACACCTGCGAGGAGGCCTTTGATGGAGGACGGCTGCATTTGCGGGACTCAAAACAGTGAACCAAAAAGCATATGCGGCCTGGAATGTGAGCTGCTAGATGATGAAGATCCCCAGCAAGGATGCCCAAGTAAGGCGTCTTATAAATCTGTTAATTAGTTACAGTTGACAAATTGCATACGTTTTTATGGATTTGTGAAACATTGGAGTCCAAAGATGTCACCTTATCCTCATCTGCTTTTGGCCTGCCGGCGGACGGACTATAGCCACGGGTTTGGGACACAGCTTGCATGGTGTGAGAAAGAACTGCGAATGGTGCAAGAAGGAGCTTAGCGGCCAGTGCAGTGCCTGCTGATTAGAGCCAGGTCGACCACAGACCAGTCCAGTCTTTGGTTAACCTCTGAATGAACATGGCAGCCCTGGCAGAGAATGATTTGTGATATTCATAAAACAGAGTTCCCCCGTATGACATGGCAAGATCGGCAATGATGGAAGGATCCAGTTCGGCTGGACAGGATGGATAGACTTCGCAGATTACATCTCTGTATACGCCATGACAACGGAGAATCCTGCTAGTGTCAGAGTCTTTCCAGGTCTAGGATCATTAGGCTATCTTCCGTATCAACATCATGGACACATCACCACAATCTACCACACACTTATCATTACGCTTGTTCAGGATGGTCTTGGCTTGACTTGACTTATCACGCCGACGAGAGCTGCAGGTATCTGAGGGGGCGGGCTCTAAGAGACTGTGGCCGAACGCCGTCGAGTCTGACAGCAGAGTCAACGTGACTCAAGCGATAGGCTATATGCAGCGGTACACCTATTTGTGGCCCCAGAACGATTATTTTTTCAGTATGTGTTTTGGTTGGGTCAACACGTGTATCGGGACTTGTCTCCATGCCAACGATACACAGACAGCCTGTTATTGGGTCGCGCTGCGAGCATTTTTAGTTTCACTTTCGTTTTTGAAGCGGTTCGCATATTGCCACTTTGCCAGTAGGAGCATAGATAGATAGCATAGACGGGAAAAGATTACATGGAAATGGCGTGTTCCAAGTTCTCTGCCTAAAGAAAGGTGGACAGTGAAATCGCCAATTTAAAGAAGAATGGACTGAAAAGTTTGCATTCATTCTTCCTCCAACCAGCACAAGACCCATGTGCTTAATATGCCAGGAGACTATCTGTGGTGAGATTTCCAATTTGAAGCGGCATTATGAGACAAAGCATACAAATTTTGAAGAAACATATCCTCAAAATTCAGAGGTAAGAACAACAAAAAGAAATGCACTAAATACAGTATATCACATGTGGCCTGACCGACCTCAATGAATGGACCTTTGAGTCATCGAAAAACATCTTTGTGGCCTTGAGGATTTGTATTTGAGTACCCCTGCTATATAGGCTATATATAGCCTACACATATATATACGCATATATACACACACACATGTACACGCACACGCAGGCGACGTTTTTTTTTTTTTTTTTTTTGTATTATCATCCTATGTTTGATTAACTGGACCTCACATAATATAAATAGGCCTGCTCACAACACAATGCACAGACTTAAGATCAAGCCATGAGATTAGCGACCAAAATAAAGGCAAAGCATTTCACCACGAGGTGGCCGCCGAGTGCGGACCTGAACACACGTCATTGAACTTTTAACCAATGAGAACCATTCCGCTGTGGCGGAGGTGTGGGCAAGCCGGTTGTAGCCGTCGCAGACCGCGCTGCTTAGCGCTGCGAGAAGCGGCTCTTGAAAACTATTAACGCGATGTTTTAGGTCACGTGATATGGCCGCGACCCTGTGACGTATTTGTAGTCAGCTGCTAGCAAAACAAATTCCAGCCATCATGCATCGCTTCAACCCACATACAATGCGTTAGGTACATCGGGTCGAATTCGCCTACTGAAATCAGAGCGCAGCAGGATTTGACTAGATCGACATCATTACCTGCGACTGCGGGGATCTGGCTTCTCAGATTGCCAGAGCTGGCAGCAGCGGGGGGGTAGAATGGGACGCCGGTGGAGGTTGGGACTGCACTTCCCAGAGTTCTGCGCGGGATAGAGACGCCGTCAGGGGGTGTCGGAGTGACGTCTTCGGCCCGCGTCGAGGAGGAAGCGGCAGGTTCCCGGGATGTAAACACGGCGGCCTGGAGGGAAGAGCTGGAAGGTGAAGCGGTAGCGGCCTCTAAGCTTTGGATCCTGGAATTCATGCTGGAAATGGATGACTGGGTGGAAGACATGATGGCGTCGTTTCCCGGAGCTGCAGAGGCGACTGCTGGAGTCGGGGTTCTAGCTCTTTTGGCCAGCGGGGCAGCAGCTGGAGTCGGAGCGAATGCTGAGTTCCGGGAGCTGTGTTTGCGTTTGCTGAAGCTTCCGAGGAGCGGAGGCAGGAGCTGATCGGCGGGTGGAGGTTGAGACCCAGCGAAATTTAAAATAAAGCTAACAGTTCCTGGTGTGACGCTCCGACCGGAGCGGTAACATCGTTAGCAAACAGAAACTCCAGCGGTTTTGGAATCGGCCAGTCATCGAGCGATGGGACATCTGTGGCGTTACCTTGCCTGCCGGGCGAGAGCTTCGACGGAGAGATGGAGCCCTCTCATCGTCGTAGATTCGTCGGCTTCCTCTGTTTCGGGGTTTTGCTGAGGCTCCGTACCGTCATATTGCCGCGGGTCCTCGACATGGACGGAGAGCGACGACATCAGTAGCAGCAGCAGGGTGAGTACGAACGTGAATAGCGAATTCTCTTCGAACGGGAGCTCGTCTGAAAAAGCCGGCAGAGGAAGCAATGAGGGAGGTCAGGCTAGAGCGGTTTAAATAGCGCGCTCTGAATGCAATTTCCCAATAGGAAGCGGGTACGGGGAGTCAGCTGAGCCGTCAGCTGATCTCCTCGGTTTTGACAGCTACGCTGTTGCTGCTGATTTAGAGCTTGACGTCGTGGCCTGCCAGAACTAACGCTACGCTTGATTTTAAAAGAGCTGTAATTGGCATCGTTTTGTTCGGTTGGGTGTAGGCTACGGCTTGCATAAGCTATTACACGTTCTCGTCCCCCCTGGACCTGGGCCAAAACTGCTCCCAGTCCCTGGTTGCTCGCATCTGTATAGACAATGAACGGGAGAGAATAATCAGCATATGCCAAGACAGGTGCTTGTGTTAGGGCTGTTTTGAGTTCAACAAAAGATGTCTGACACTCTGGGGACCAATTTACCTTCTGGGCTTCTGACTTTTTATTAGCTGGGATTCCAGTCAGCAGCTGGTTCAGTGGACGTGCGACCTTAGCAAAACCTGATACAAATCGTCTGTAATACCCAGCTAATCCAAGGAAGGCTCGTACCTGTTTTATGGTGGTGGGGACAGGCCAGTTGAGTACAGCGGAAATTTTGTCTGAGTCAGGTTTCACACCAGTTGAGTCTACAACATGGCCCAAGAACTTCACTTCGTGCTGCAGCAGTTTGCACTTGTCTAGCCGCAGTTTCAGACCGTGTTGCCCTAGCCTCTCTAGCACCTTGTCCAGATGTTGCAGGTGGGAGGTGAAATCAGGTGAATATAGGATGATGTCGTCTAAATACACAAGCGCATAGTCGGCCAGCGGACCACTTAAGCACTGCTGCATCAGCCGTTGGAACGTAGCCGGCGCATTGCAGAGGCCGAATGGCATACACAGGCCCAGTGGTGTTGTAAAGGCTGTCTTCTCTCGATCCAGGGGGTCCATCTCAACCTGCCAGTAGCCGCTGGCAAGGTCAAGAGTGGAGAACCACTCCGCTTGGGTCATGCTGGTGAGGGTCTCTTCGATCCTAGGTAAGGGAAAGGCATCTTTATGAGTCACGGCATTCAACTTTCTATAGTCTACACAAAATCTCCAGCTGCCATCTTTCTTCCTCACCAGTACTATGGGCGCCGCCCATGGACTACAGCTCTCCCTGATGACTCCTGTTTCAAGCATACCTGAAAGTAACGTCTTCATTTCCTTGTACATGGCCGGGGGTAGGGGGCGATAACGCTCTCGGACAGGTGGTGCAGCACCGGTGTGTATTTGGTGCTGTACTAGGTTTGTATGTCCAACATCCTCATCATGTTGTGCAAAGACATGTCTCCACTTTAGCAGGAGGGCATGTAGCTCCTCTTGTTGCTGTTCCGACAAATCTGGGAGGTCAACAAGACTGCTCACCTCTTTTGGTAGTTCCTGTTCTGGTTCATCAGCTGCTGTATTCACCGATGCCACCTCCACGACACAATCATCTTTCAGGGACAGGTTCGGGTCACCCGGGCCATGCACGTCAGCCTCCTCAACATGGTACATTTTGCCAAGCTTCTGGTATCGGCCTATGGTCAGATAATAAGAGTGTGGGTTGCAAATCCTCACAGGAACTCTGCCATCTCTTACCATCGTTAATGTCCTAGCCACTCCCACGCTGCTATTTTCAGGCAGTGCTTCCATGAGAGCACAGTAGTCTTTTCCTCTGGGGCCCCTCCTGGTCCGGCCCCACACTAGCAGCTCACTTTTTGGAGGGACTTTGATTTTACATCGACTAGCTGGTCGCACATAACCCAGCATCCCATCCTCCGTCATGGTGGCCTCAATGCGACGGCAGGTGGCAAACGCATCTCTCCAGGCTTGATGGCTCTGCAAGTTCTGTGGGGGTAAACCAGACTTCTCGGACGGTTTAAAAAGTGCATCCCAACATGATTTCACAACATTCATTCCGATGACAAGTGGGTGAGTGCAGTGTTCATCTTTGGCGACCACAACCCCCCGTCCAGGTATAATAATACCCTCCACTTCCATGTCGAGCAAGGCGTAGCCTATGTAGGGAAGCTCAAGTCCATTGGCTGCCCTCAATTTAAAAAACACAGGGGTTTTACCACACGTTAATTGAGGGAAGTGTTGCTCAAAGAGACTTTGCTGCATCAATGTGACTTGAGACCCAGTGTCCAACAGTCCAAACAGTTCAACTCCTTCAATTTTAACTGGAATAGTTGGGCAATTTCCAATAAATGCTTCAGTGGCCCTTTTCTCCCCTGGTGTACACTCAACCCCTGTCCCTCGGACCTCAGCAGCAGGGATGGTTAGTTTAAAGCTTGCTGAGAAGCTGCTGGTCGCCTACAAAACCTTGCAATGTGGCCTGCTTGTCTGCACCGGTGGCAAATGGGCCTACCTTGTTCATCCCAACTGTTTGGGTGGGTAGTTGACCGCCATTGCTCCCTCATGGTTGGTACAGGTGGCTGTGGCACAATGCTGGGTGGTTGGAGGAGTGGTTTTATCTCCCTCAACAGTTCCTGAGTGATTGCGGACATTTGCAGTTTTACGTCCTCCATTATCTCTTTCTTCAGGGTCTCTTTCCAGCTGGCATCCTGAGGTTGAGCAGACACACATGGGTTACTCACAGAAGCACATGTTACCTCAGTCCTTGAATTTCCACGCTCTGAATCCAGCAGCAGTGCTTCCTGACGAACAGCAGCAAAGGTTTCATCTGGGTTGCGGCGTACGTAAACTTTCAAAGTTTGGGCCAGGGGGCCCTCACGTAGTCCCAGTAGTAGCTGGTCTCTCAGGGCAGCATCGGAGGGGGCACTGTCTGGGCCATGTCGCCGCAACCTGCAATGTAACTCTCGTAGCCTAAGGACATATGAGGGCACTGCCTCATCTGGTCTTTGGACACAGCCAAAGAACTGAGACCTTAGCACAGGTGTAGGGGTTCTATCACCATATAGTGAGTCTAAATACGCAAAGACTTTGCGGGTTTGGTCTCTTTCATCCTCTTCTAAAACACTAATCTAACGTTTAGCTTCCCCAGCTAATGCACCCAAAACAACATCAACCTTCCTGGCTTCTGTCAACTCTTGCGTCCCCAGCAGACCTTGTATTTGTTCTTTCCAATCACTGTATTTTATATCATCACCTGGTCCCTTAAACTTTGGCAACCAAGGGGCACCAGGGTACACCGGCATCATCATGGCCGCCTCCCTTCTCGATCACTGCAGGTGCTCTAAAACCCGATCTTGCCGACAACGCCAAAAACAGATGTAAGGAGGGGGAGGTGAGATATGGTAATAATTTAAGGCAAGAAGGTTATTTTGAATGGGACACAGGTTCTGGTGAAAATATCGGGGAGAGCACACTGACAGTGATCGAAAGAAAGAAGGACGGAACAATGTATGCCGGTGCACTTACAATAATTTATTACAGGAAATTCTTTCTTTCATAAAAAAAGACCACAGAACATAAAACCCTTAAAGGCTTTAAAACCAAGTTATAAACGCAACTACACACATTAAAAATAGTCCTTTGAAACAGGGAGAGAGAGAGTCTATTTTGAGAGAGAACGGTTACGAAAAGCGGCTCAGGGCTCTGTCGTCACGCCAGGTGCTGTTCAGGTGCCACTCAGGTGCCTCGGCTACTTCTCGCAGTCGGCGTCCGGGAGTCACCTACACACAGAAGACAGACGGCCAGTACGGGTGTCCACTGTTCACACAACATGCAATGCACAGAGCAGAGACTGACCAGAGCGTTACTGGCTCACAAGGGTACTTACCCGGCAGGCAGAGCGCTATGCTCTGCCGCTGCGAGTATGTCGGGTTGCAACGCTCTGGGTCTTTTCCTTCGCCGACCGGTGCTCTCGCTGTCTCGCCTCGTCACCAGCCACTCGGCGTCTTCCGACCTTTCAATATCGTATTGTTTCGTTTCCTCGAGCCGTCCTCTCGTCTCTGTGGCGTCCTTCTTGCGTGTTAGTTTTTCCTCCTTCCTCTCCGTACCTCCGTCGTATTTGTGTCTGAGGGGACCCTCTCTCCTGCTGCTGATTGGCCTGTTGGGGAGAAAGGGCGGGACCTCCAGGTGCAGCTACTCAACGCTAAGTAGTGGGTTCACAGGCAGGCAGTAGTAAAATCATACACATGCACTAAAACTTAAACACAATAGATAATTAAAAGCACAACACACGTAAAAGCATGCAATATGAACTCAAGTAAAAAATGCATTTAAAATAACCAATCTTACTGCCCTGCCCTGTGACATTTGCACCTCGTTTTATTGTTTGCACCTTGTCGCTTTTGCACAAAGAAATAAAACACCAAGTTCTGAAAAATTGTGGACGTTTAAAGCCGGAAAGTAAACAAATACGCTATAACGAGGCTAACGACGATATACGTCAAGAGTCTCGGTCGGTCGGTCAGTCTTTACAAAAAACATATCGCCCTTTACCGGTGTGGCATTGAATTGCATTTCGATACGTAAACCCAACGCAGAACCATCACGGTCTCCAAGCAACTGCGTGGCCGTTGCGTGGCCGTTGCGTGATCACTACGCAGAAGCATAATCAGGGCTTAACACACGACAACGTTAACCTGGCTTGAATTAGCCTCAACAAGGCGCGGCTGAAATGCGTTAATGGAATGGGTTTAGCCGCAAGTGGAAGTTGGCGTTAGTTCTAACCAGGCTTAACCAGGTAAGCGCCACTTTAATTAGCGAGTTTGGTGGAATACCCCTCTGGTTATCAACTCGTTAAGTCAACCCAGGGTTTACCTGTCCAGCTATGAGCGCGTGCACATGAAAGAGGCGGCGTTTGCAGCATTTGACCAATCACATACATGGATCAGTCTACGGCAGCGGAGCGGCGTATTTCATGTACGAGGAGCGAACCATAATCTTACAGAAATACGAAGAAGTTAAACATATAATGCAGGCAAAAAGCAACAGTTTCATCTGCCAAATGCAGGAAGGACAGCTGGCAAAAACTCACCGACTGTGTGAACGCGGAAGTCGTATTAATAGTATTAGTAGTAGTATAATATGACTGCCCCATCATAAGGACACTAGTAGATCTGACTGATTTGATCTGACAGTAGCTTAGCTGATAACTTAGTGGTTGTGTTGACGCCCCATGTACCGGGGCTGTCTGCAGCGGACCTGGGTTTGAATCCGCATTGCGGCCGTCTTTTAAATCATGTCGTCACTCTTTCTTTAGTCCCTTTAACTCTTATGATGTCCTTCAGCAATAAAAGGCCGAACACATAACTTTAAAATAATGATTTGTTGCTTGGATGTATTCTTATAATGTGGTTTATGACAATATTAGCCTCATTCTTTCAGCTGCAATCCCAGCGGTATAAAACGGACTTGGGAGCAAATCAAATAAATATAAAAACATAATTCAAAGTGGTAAGTAGGCTGTACGCTGACAAAGAAAAGTCTTTCCCTCGAATGAAAATCTGTATCTCTCATATAAAACATCGTCAGGGACAGAAAAAGGGTTTTGCCGGTCTCAGTACACTCTATAGTTCTCCTACGAGACCCTCTCACGATCCACCGAGCTTCTTTTTTTTTCTTATCCGCGCACCAAGACAGCTGATTGGTCAGTAGGCGGTGTGTTTCTCCACGTTGATCTCTTATCAGGAACATAACCTGCTCCGGAGCAGGTTAGCTCCACAGCGTAAGTTACCATGGCGATCTACCCCGGTAAGAAGTGAACCAGGCTCTTGCCTTTTTTTTTTTTTCTTTTTTTTTTGTGTCCCCCCCCCCCCCCCCCCAACCCCCCCTTTTTTTTTAATCATTATTATTTTATTTTAATTTAATTCATTTTTTTTTTTTTGAAGACAATGGTCATTTGCACTGTAAATCCAGTTGTAATATATGTAGATATGTGATATCACTGAGATAAACATCTCTTCTCACATCATGATTAGGAGGAAGGATATCTGTGGACAAATCACCATTCTGTAGACTTACCTGTGGCATTTTACTGTATCATCTGTGACATACTGTATGACTGCACTTGATAAATGGAATAAAAAAACAAGTTCAAAAAAAAAAAAAAAAAAGAAGTGAACCAGCGTCGTAGGACGGAAAACACAGAGTTAACGCTTAAGTTACCTCGCTAAGCACAAATCCTGCTTCGTAGTACAGGCCCCAGTACCAGTAACCTGTCAGCCTGCAGCCAGACATGCTAACATGGATGAACACACACACCACTCCCTGGAAATGAACACACTGGAATGTAAACGTATCACTTTTATCCAGGCATGTTTTAAAGTAGTTGGACTGGCTCTGATGGCTCAGCATCAACTGCAGGAGGAGTGTTTTAGAAACACTCAGGGATTTACACATCTTTAGTCAAATAATACACGTAAATCCACACATGCATTTGTTAATGAGAAGAAAACCTGCCATCGTCATCCTATTCAGGCACACAGCGCAGTTCCTCCCATGTTTCCCAGAGACAAACCTCCCAGTCAGCTGGCGGCGCTCTGATGGCGTCCTCCTCCCTGGTCCCCGACTCACCATTCTGAGCCGGGGTCTCGTCCTCAGACCCTCCCTTTCTGATTCCGGCATCGACACCTGTGAGACGGTGGAAACAGTGAAGTTTAAGGTGCACCGGAGGACTGTGGTCCAGTATCTCGTCCGGGTTCAGGACCCTGACACTCTGGTCAGGACTATGATGGCAGCTGTGATCAGCTTGGCTGTCGGCTCGCTGCTGCTGCTCTTATGCAGCGGCGTCGCGATCAGACGCCTAAAGGCCAACGGCTCAATCAAATCAGCCGTGGCAACGAAAACAACAACAACAACAACAATCAACTGATCAGTGTGACGCCGTCGTGTCTACTACGACCAGATCACGGAGGGATGCGTGGAGGAAGGGCTGCTTCACTGTGACATCTGTACTCATTCTCCGCTGGTGAAAGGCGGACTAACCCCTCAACTGCTCTCCACTTTGCTTCATTTCTTACAGGAAAAATTAGTTTATGAGACGTTTAGACAAGAAGTCAGCAGCTCTACGACTCAAATGTCTGCGTCTGCCTTGTGTTCCAATAAATAAACCAAGTGGACGTGTCACAGTTTAATCCAGTCGATTACAAAACACTAGAAGAAGTGGTGCTGCATCCAAAGACCTCTACCTGTTGATTTGATAGTTTACCAATAAACTTTATGTTTATGATTGTATTGCTTCAGATGTATTGCATTTCGTCAACAGTTCCCTTGTATCTGCCCATGGGCCTTGAAAGCTGCAGATGAAGCCTCTCCTAAAAAAGAATGACCTTGATACCTCAGTCCTCAGGCCCTACAGGTCCAAATCCAATCTGCCCTTTCCAAGTCAATTTATTGAACAGTTTGACTTCCTCAAACAACAACAATTTCAACAATTTGGATTTCGATCGAATCACAGCAAAGAGACCACCCTAATGAGGGGTTGAAATGATATTGGTTTTCGTACAGATTGCAGCAAAATCTTCGTTCTAGTTGTACTGGACCGTAGTGCTGCGTTTGATACAGTAGACCACGACATACTGGTAGGCAGCCTGGGAACATGGGTGGGGCTGTCTGGCACAGTCCTAAACTGGTTTAAATCATACTTGAGAATCTGGTTACTTCCTGGTGTATGAGATCTGCTACACATTGTCCCGTCGTCTCTCCTACATGTGAACAGTTTGGTAAGTGACAGTTTTTGATATTTCAAACATACAAGAACGCGACAATGTTCAGTCTTTACTGCAATAAATGTACTGAAGCTGTAAAATACAGCTTCCACCTGAATGCATCAGTAAGATCTAAGCTTATTATGTATTATAGTACAACACTGGGATGTGTACTTTTACTGTGGATACTTTAAGTACAATGAGCTAATTACAAGCAGAACTTTCATATTTACTAACAAAGTATTTTTTACTGTGAAATACAGTAAATAAAAACATACTACAGAATTACATGTCACCTAATAAATTGTAAAGAAAAACAAAGATTGTAAATGTTAAAAGAAGTCCGTAAACGAATAAATTCACCCAAGGAGGAGATCAGAGACAGAAGTAAAATCGACGTCAGACTTTAATCTTGGCTAAGAGGAGCAGTTACAATGCAACAACGTACTGTATGAAGATGCTACAGAGGAAGTGCTCAAATCAGTGTTGTGACTTTGTCTTTTAAAGGTCCAGGAGATAATGTGTCACTGACAGTTAACCTTTGTGTAGAACCAGACATCCTGACTGCCAGGCCACTGATAACATTTAAATTCAACGTATGTGATTCAAATTCGGTTTTTAATGCAATAACGGAAGTCGAGCAATTCTAATTCAACTATAAATTATGCAAACTCGTTTCTATGTCGTATACTTCGGCCCTTCGGTTGATGAATGACCAATGAAGATAATAGTTGCATGGTAGTCCTCAATAAGGTCCTCGGCTCTCGTCCCCATGGTACTCGTAGTCCACCTCTCTTCATGTTGATTGGGTGACATGGATCTGTTAGTTAAAAGACAAAGTAAAAAATGTCTTCTTGTCAACAACAGTGAAAAAGACAGTAACTACCCATATTCAGAGTTCTACCTCCCTGGGTCAAAATGTGTCAAACCTGTATGTTATTATTAATAACTTAAGGGTTCAGCACAATGTACTCTGAATGTCCATTATCTCAAAGTTAAATTTGTAAGTGCATTGATATTTATTTAAAAAAGAAACAGCCAATTTTAAGATGTTCTAACATGACAGTTGCGTTCACTACGAGTATATATATATTTAATGTGCGTCTCACCTGGATGAGTCTGGACAGGTGGGTCCTCGTCCTCTGGCCAACAGCTCATCCCTTCTCATTGAACCATGTTTACAGCTCTGGAGTGTGACTGTCAAAAAGTTAGAATGTATCTGAATAAAAAAGTCCCTCAAAAACATTCTAACCATTAAACAATATTGTGTACTATGTCTATTCTTTCTATGTGTGGCAGGGAGGTAGAGAGGAGTCGGGCACTAGGACCCAGGCAGAGGGCCAAAGTCTATAAAATGGGGCGGATAGCTCACCTGGGCCCTTCACTTTAATTGATTCACCTGAGTGAGAGCAGCTGAGGTGCCTGTGGTATGTTCCTTTTGTTTAGAATGTTTCAAAGCATGATTTTAATTATTACAATGTCTAATTAAATGATACTGAAATTAATTATTAAAGGCATTTGTGTTTTAGATTCTGCATGTTCGGTGGGAATTCAAATTGTTTGAAGTGGTTGTTTATATCAGCAAATAAGCCAGGTAGGCTACATACAAAAACAATGTTTTTAACCAGGTTCTTAAGTCCTTTTATGAAATAATGACTTTTTTATGTTCTATTCCAGCCACCTGAAGTAGCAAACCACTGTTTTTCCCATGTTTTCAGATTGTTAGTATACTTCTTAGCTGGGGCCATTCATTATTTTCATTGTGGGGTTTTCGGCCATGTCGAGGAGGGCAGTGCAGATAGAGTAGCCATCTTGTGTGGGTGTTTTGTTGTAGTGGTTAAGGCCCATTAGCATGCTGGGAATGAGTAAATTGGGGTAGCTCTGGACTAGTTGATTTGGTGTGCAGTGGTGACAACGTCCCTTATTTAGGCAGCACTCTACACCAACCCCCCTCGGCGTGCAGTTTACCCCACCTTGGTTACTTTTTGTTTGCTTTATTTTTTTGATTAGTTTTCATTTATAAGTATACTCAGTTTATGTTAGTCTATGGTCTTGTTGTTTACAGAGTCTATGCAGACAAAATAAAATATATATTTTCCTATACTCAGTCTCTGGTTCCAGTTTATTCTGGGTTTTACACCGAAAAGTACCTGGTCACATATGTAGTATTTTTTTTGTCTCAAGTTAACATTGTTTTTGTTGTTGGTTTGGTTTTCTAAAGCTAACATTGGTTTTGTGGCATAATGTCGACCCAACTAAATGTACAAACAGTTGTGCTGAATGCCAGGAAAAAAACAAAATTCATGTCCATGTATACAAATGACTAGATTACAATTTCATGACTATTTCACCAATTGCTGTGAGACTTTGTTGGAAGTTCATGTCGAACAAAACGCCAAAGCAATAAACAAACAATGTAACTTCCTGACCGGAGTTCGAGCTAATCCCGATAACAAAAGAAACAAACAAAAACACATGGACAAGGTCTAACTCCCTACGACAGGATGACAACGATAACAGGGATTCATCCCTACTGCTTCATGTTGGACATTAGTCTGAGCTATTTACAATGTGAATAAAATGTTAGCATTGAAGCTAAAGTTATCTATGAAGAAAAGCTCAAGGATTAACACAAGGACTAAATGCGTATTTGAGTCAGTTGAAATATTTTAACCCGAGCGGTAACTTTGTGTGTCGCTGTGTCCTGAAAGCCTTTGAGATTCTCCTGCTGTCGTCTGGACGCTGTACAACTCAAACGGGACTAAAACAATATTGGTCTCACCGTTAACTACCGTTTAGTTTTCAAGAAATGAGGTCCCATTGGAGACAAAGGAAGGGGCGGGACTTTGCCTCTCTGTTGTCAGTGTTGCCGTAGTGACAGTGTGCGTCTCTGCCAGCAGGTGGAGACTCTACTATGAATCAGTGTGAGGACCAAGAGGACGGAGTCCTTCCCTCTAAAATCACTCAGGATGGGGGACATGACAGCCAGACCAAAGCTCAGAGGTGAGACGAGGATCACGAAGTGTCCAGGACTCGGATCACTCCACCATCATGATTCTCAATCAACAACATGAATATACATAATATTAACTAGATCACTTTATTGAGTTTAAAATTGAACCTTTTTATTATCTGTCTGTCCTGAGGTGAAGAATCAGGTCTTGGTCCAGACCTTTGTAGTCCATGTAGGGGATGATATGAATCTAGTGTCAACTCTCCTGTTGAATCCATTTGTTTTCACTTTGGTGAACAATCACTGAGACCAGAAGCTTTAATTGCCTTCAGTACTTTTAGTAGAAGAAGCAGTACATTTTGATGAGTTATATTAGTCAATATTCAGATTAAATATTAACCTGACATACACCTGGACCAACACTGTAACCTGCTGACACTTCAGCTGATCAGCTTCAAATATTGATATGATAGGAATGAAAGTTTAGCTGGGAAATTCAGATCTTTTCTCTGTTGGTCTGTTGGACCACAAAAACTTAAAAAGACAGTGAGGAGAAAACCTCTTGAAAGAAAAGACTCATAGATTGCAGGAAAAGTTAATGACATCGAAGAGTAGCGGCCAGGCTAAACTAAGCTAAGAACAGAAAAACTCGAGCACCGTCTTCCTCTCACTCAAGGGAGGTTGTAGAGCATTAAGTAAGACACTTTATATCCACCAAACTCTTATTTTAGGTTTTAAGGTAACTTATAATGCCCGAGGATGTGTCTATTATCAGGAGGTAATGGACTACGTGAAGGTCAGAACCATCAGACGCCCAGTGGAGATTTTGCAACCAAAATGCAAAGTTGTTTCACGAGTCATAACTCCGTTTCCCCATCATTGTCACCCCATAAGGTTCTAATGCAACAGAAACATTGTCCACTGCTCCCGTTAATAGGAGGAACCTTAGATACGACTTGGAAATGGATATTTCTAGTCCGCTCAGCTCATAGAACCCTTAGGCGCAGCTACGAACCACAAAGCTAACATTATGCTGCCAAAACGCTGAGTGCAGCACTAAGACGGGTGACAGATTGATTCTGACCCTAGCATCAACTCTTAGAGCAAGACTCATCAATATAAAGATAAACAGAGCAAACTGATTCATGAAGCTCAACTAGTTAGAATCTGAAATTGTATTTAATGTATCAGGATGCAGCAGCAGAGACCAGACTCCCCTGGACCTGGACCCAGCTGTGTGTCCATGAAGAAAGACGGGTCTTTGCCTCGCAGTATTACATTCAAAGCTGACCAAGCTGATGATGGAAGGTAAGAACTAAACCTGAACCCCCCTTAGAGGATGAATCGGGTATAGACCAGCCAGAGAAAAGTTAAGTCAGTGAGAAGCTAAATTGGCTAACGTGACAGCTACTGCAAGCTAAGCTAAGCTATGCTAAGCTGGGTTTACATCGGAGCTGCTAGAAAACCTGGCATCAGACACCAAGGGGCTCTGACCAAACTGGGTGATGCATTTGGAGTGAGACCGCTTT
Source organism: Eutrigla gurnardus (assembly GCF_963514095.1). Lineage (NCBI taxonomy): Eukaryota > Metazoa > Chordata > Actinopteri > Perciformes > Triglidae > Eutrigla > Eutrigla gurnardus. The sequence continues at coordinate 7,117,121 of NC_139921.1, read as the reverse complement.
GGTCCAAACAGGTAAAGAATTCCAGAGGAATCAGGAACAGGCAACAGAATTCAAGAAGCCCAGGAACAGGTACGAAGGGAGAAATGGATACATATGAGGTACTGGATCAGGCCAGGATTCAGGTTTTCATGGGAAGGCATTGGCAACATTGGAACTTTGATCTTCTCTGACTTTAATCCCTCAAGAGGCCATTCAAGGCAAGCAAGCAGCAACCAGAGAGACATTCTACACCACCAGCTACACTATCTGGTCCAAGACCTGAATGAGTTTTACTGCAGGTTTGAGAAGCCAACATTCACACAACCAGTGTATCTGGTATTTAGTATTGTTGTTGGTGGATTCAGGTCCAGATTTTGACATTTAAGTGCAAAGTATTTAAATATAAAATATGCATATACAAATATGCACTCTAATGGTTGAAACTAGATGAAAACTCCAGTTCTGTAAAGTGAAGCCAAGGCTGAAGTGCCTTAAACTGCCATTCTCTCTGGTTGTATAGAAGTATATGAGAAAATGGTCCTACTTCTCTCTGCTGGCCACCAGGGGACGACTCATCTCTGGTTGTATAGCAGTCTATGAGAAAATGGTCCTACTTCTCACTTGATGTATTATCTCAATAAACATTGTAAACATGAGTTTATAGTCTCAATCTCTAGTTTTAAGTCTTCTTCAATCCAGCATGATGTTCATTTAGTACATTATGTTCCATTTAGAGTCCAACAGACCAGAAAGCAGGGGATGCTTTAGGGGGCGGGGCTACCTGCTGATTGACAGGTCGCTACTACACTACCAATGCAGTTATCTACTAAGATGACTTTAACACTTAGCTTTAAAGTTGACCTTGATTAATGAAGCTAACTTTGTTAGCAGCTTTACACCAGAATCCAAATGGATCCAGATCCAGTTAGGTTACTGCTCTGGGTGCCGCTCTATCGCTTATATTCATCAGATCCACCCTTTGTGCAGAATCCGAGGCTTCAAAACCATAGTCCACAAACCAACAGGCGATGTCACCATGACGACGTCCACTTCTGATCTCCAGTCTGTGGTTTAGTGACTCTTTAAACTTGGTTTTCTCCACAGAGTTCAGCAGATCTCAGAGGTTCCGTTGACCCAGCAGCATCAAACAGACCTGGACTCCATATTTATGGTGAGTACATGTACAAGCTCACCTTTCACTATTAACCACATCAACTACAGACTCAATGCTGAACAGGTTCTAGTGGTCTCCATGCTGCTCAGACCCACACATGAATCCCATGTTGGGTTCTTTAGAGTTCATGTTCAGTTTATCCTTCTGTTCCAGCTGCTGGAGGAGAACATCGGCACTTTTGTGAAGAATGAGCTGAAGAAGATCCAGAAGGTCCTCAGTCCAGATTACCCAGAATGCTTGGAGAGTGAGGATGAGGACGGTGAGGATGAAGAGCAGAGGAGGAGCAGAGAGGCGTTTCAGAAGATCACAGTGCACTTCCTGAGGAGAATGAAGCAGGAGGAGCTGGCTGACTATCTGCAGATCAGTAAGAGGATTTTAACAGATTTAACATGGTGGAAAGAAGAGAAGGATTCAACATGAAGAACTTCATATTTCTCCTAATAGGCTGCACACAACTTCAATGTTTAGGTTCTCTGGTTGTCCACAGACCCGATTACAGCTGACATCATCATAAATATGCATCTAAATGTCTGCTTGTTACGTGTTCGGTTGTCAGAATCAATATTTCAACAGACTCGAGTTCTACTGAGTTCAGACAGGATCACGACCGTTTCAGAGGAACAGGTGTTTCACTTCATCCAGTGACCGTGTTAACTGGTGACTTTCAGCTCGTATAACTAAATAGTTGGTAGATGAAAACAAAAATGTATTTAAAACAGGCTTCTATGAAGACACCTCCATGTTTTCAATGGTGGCGTCTCAGCGTGGAAGATTCGGTATACCAGGATATTTAGAAATCCCAATGGTACTATTTTCAACACCATTATCAATACTGTCTCTTTCTATGATGCTGTATTGTGATGTGTTGTAGTGACCAGCGGCAAATTGAGGTGATACAAGAGGCTCTTTATTTCTAGACTGACTCACTGAGCTTTGCAGCTGCATTTCAAAGGGTTATATCCTTCCAGTTCTGTTTGTCTTGTACTTTTACTTCTTTTGGCTTCATCAGGTGCACCTGATTGATTTTGTCACCAATAGTTCTGATTTAATCATGAAAGAAGCTCATGAAGTCACTACTACTGAGGACTATAGGAATACATGGCTCTAACACATGGCTTGTTCATAGACTGTAAAAGGGTCTGTAGGATCCACTAACTGGGTTCCTTTGTTGTTTATCCAGGAACCACTGCTGCAGTGAACCAACATAAACTCAAGTCTTACCTCAAGAAGAAGTTCCAGTGTTTGTTTGAGGGCATCAATAAAGCAGGAAACCCAACCCTCCTGAATCAGGTCTACACGGAGCTCCACGTCACAGAGGGAGGGACTGCAGAGGTCAATGACCAACATGAGGTCAGACATATTGAAACGGCATCCAGGAAACCAGACAGACCAGAAACAACCATCAGACAAGAAGACATCTTTAAAGGCTCACCTGGAAGGGATGAACCAATCAGAACAGTGATGACAAAGGGAGTGGCTGGCATCGGGAAAACAGTGTTAACACAGAAGTTCACTCTGGACTGGGCTGAAGACAAAGCCAACCAGGACATACAGTTCACATTTCCATTCACTTTCAGAGAGCTGAACCTGCTGAAAGAGAAGAAGTTCAGCTTGGTGGAACTCGTTCATCACTTCTTCCCTGGAACCAAAGAAGCAGGAATCTGCAGGTTTGAAGAGTTCCAGGTTGCGTTCATCTTTGACGGTCTGGACGAGTGTCGACTTCCTCTGGACTTCCACAACAATGAGATCCTGACTGATGTTACAGAGTCCACCTCAGTCCAAGTGCTGCTGACAAACCTCATCAGGGGGAAACTGCTTCCCTCTGCTCGCCTCTGGATAACCACAAGACCTGCAGCAGCCAATCAGATCCCTCCTGGGTGTGTTGACATGGTGACAGAGGTCAGAGGGTTCACTGACCCACAGAAGGAGGACTACTTCAGGAAGAGGTTCAGAGAGGAGCAGGCTAACAGGATCATCGCCCACATCAAGACCTCACGAAGCCTTCACATCATGTGCCACATCCCGGTCTTCTGCTGGATCACTGCTTCAGTTCTGGAAGACGTGTTGAAGACCAGGGAGGGAGGGGAGCTGCCCAAGACCCTGACCGACATGTACATCAACTTCCTGGTGGTTCAGTCCAAACTGAAGAATGTCAAGTATGATGGAGGTGCTGAGACGGATCAACACTTGAGTCCACAGAGCAGGGAGATGATTATGTCTCTAGGAAAACTGGCTTTTGAGCAGCTGCAGAAAGGAAACCTGATCTTCTATGAATCAGACCTGAAAGAGTGTGGCATCGATATCAAAGCAGCCTCAGTGTACTCAGGAGTGTTCACACAGGTCTTCAGAGAGGAGAGAGGACTGTACCAGGACCAGGTGTTCTGCTTCGTCCATCTGAGTGTTCAGGAGTTTCTGGCTGCTCTTCATGTCCATCTGACCTTCGTCAACTCTGGTGTCAATCTGATGGCAGAAGAACAAACAACCTCCTGGTGGTCTAAGGTCTCCAGACACAAACCTAAACTAACACATCTGCACCAGAGAGCTGTGGACAAGGCTTTACAGAGTCCAAACGGACACCTGGACCTGTTCCTCCGTTTCCTTCTGGGTCTGTCACTAGAGACCAATCAGAAACACCTACGAGGTCTGCTGACACAGACAGGAAGTAGCTCACAGACCAATCAGGAAGCAGTCCAGTACATCAAGGGGAAGGTTGATGAAGATCTGTCTCCAGAGAGAAGCATCAATCTGTTCCACTGAATGAACTGAATGATCGTTCTCTGGTGGAGGAGATCCAACAGTATCTGACTTCAGGACGTCTCTCCTACAATAAACTGTCTCCTGGTCAGTGGTCAGCTCTGGTCTTCATCTTACTGTCATCAGATAAACATCTGGATGTGTTTGACCTGAAGGAATACTCTGCTTCAGAGGAGGCTCTTCTGAGGCTGCTGCCGGTGGTCCAAGCCTCCAGCAAAGCCCTGTAAATATAGTTCTTCATTCAGAAAACAACAAACAATCTTGGAATTAAAAGGTTCTATCTGCATTCTGAACAATTTGGTTGGTTTTCCCAACTGCAAAAGTTATATGTGGAACAAGTCCTTTTCATACATAAGATTCAAATATTTTCTTCTTTTTGGGAATGGGTTTAATGCAAACAGGACCTTCTAACCCCACTGCTGCTCACACAAGAAACAAAGTTTATTTGTCACACAGCATAATTGCATACAAAGTCAATCAAAGACGTGAATAGAAGCCATTTTGCAATGGGCAGCTCAAATGACACAAATAACACAACACATACAAGACAAATTCACGGAAGTCCCACGAACCAAGAACTTGTGTGACGCTTTGTGTAACAGTGTTGAGATTCTCATTCTGTCGGCTATAATCTCAGACAGGACGGCGTTTGGTTTCCCGGCTTCATATGCTAATGCTAGCCAGATAATGCTAGCTTCCTATATATTCCTAATGTTGCCATACTAATCATAGGTAGGGTTGCAAACTTTGTCACTATGAAATAAGGGACAAAACGTGGCCTGCAGTAGGAATGCGAGTATGGTTTTGTGTGAATATACAGAGTATTGTTTTAAGGCATTTGTTATAATAATAGCAGTTTTGCAGAGGAATAAAATAGCAGACACTCAGAACGTACACCCTCTGTGTACACAAACAGTGGTGGGGAATAAATGCTTCACATTCTTATTCACTCAAACTATACACAAGTTGAAAAGCAAAACATTTAAACAAAAATAGAGGAACAGTGGGCTTACCTCTGCTCACCAACTCTACTTTTTCCATGGATATTTTTGGCTGCTCTTGACGGATTCAAGAAGTCTTTTGTCCTTTTGTGCAGCCAGAGAAAAGTCCTTACATGACAAGTCACAGTTCACAGATATTTGAAGTTCATTTTTGATCAGCTCTGTGCTGCATCTGTTTCTTGAGTCTGACCATTTAATGGTCATCAGAGAGAAAATCCTCTCTACAAAGGCATTTGAGCCTGGCACGCTGAGGACAAATGAGACAATCCTGAACATGTTGATCAAGTTGGCTTTCCCTAGGTTTTGGAAAACTGCAACCCACTTCTCACTGGTAGATTTTGTGGTATCCTGTGTGGCTTTCTTTATTTCCTCCCTGCTAGCACAAAACTCTTCATAGAGTTGGTCCATACTCACTGTCTCTGTCATTTTGAGGGCAACCACCACCTGCTCCAGGTCAGTGAAGGAGAGCTCCTCCTGTAGGCCGATCGGTTTCAGTTTCATCATCACATTTTCTGATGAGAAATCAAACCATTTGTCAATGTATGCAATGACAGAGTCATAGAACTTCAGAAAGTCCTTCTGCTGCTGTGATCTCTGTGCTGGCAGTTGTTTGTCCATCAGCTGCTTGGTCTGGTATCCAAAAAAGCTGTCTTCTTTCTGCTGAAGCATCTTCGCTTTGAATTTCCCACCTCCCCGTACACTTCTGTGATGCAGAGCTTTGTTTCCTCCAGCTTTTTAACGAGTGTGTCAAAAACACACCCCACGTTGTGGAAAAAGCACAGATAAATCTCAGTAGCTGCAGTTTTTTCTTCATCCTCAAAAATCCTCCTCAGAAACACAGGACAGGTCTCCCCAAGGGACCTGAAGTATGAGGTGAGAGCTGGCCAGCTCTGCAGGAGACGATCAACAGCTGGATGGAGAGACAACATGACGCAGAATTTCACGCCACTCAATGTCAACAAAAACAAAAAATGCACGCAGTTCCTCTCTTCTGGAAGCAGATACTGAGAAGTGGCTGTAGATCTTTGAAACCAGTGACTCAATATCCACTGACAGCCGATCACAGGCGTGCTTGCAGGTGTTATGAGCTATGTGAGCCGGGCAGTTAGCTTTCAAAATGCGACTGTTGTCACTGCTCAATAACTGGTAAACGGAGTGGTGTTTTTTCCGAAGTTTACATTGGCATTATCTGCCGCATAGGCCGTGATGTGTTTTATATCCAGTTCATACTTTTTCAGGCAGTTCATCAGAGCTTGATGAATACCATTTGCCGTTTCATCACTATCTTCATAAAAGTCAAGTAGCTTGCACCGCACTCCATCAGACACAGAAAAATATCTCACGCACACTGGAAACATTTTTCTATTTCCCTTGTTTGAGGCATCGGAGGCAACCGAGTAAAACACAGGCTCACCTTCAGTCGGGGATAGATCATTCAGGATATCCTGTACAGTCTTTGGTCCTAATACATTCATTGTGATCATCTCAGCTTTCGTTCTTCCGAGGTGCATCTTCTTCACAACATTTGAGTCATGAAACAATGCTCCGTTTAGCTTAACGAGGCAGTCGGCGCTGTTGTAGCTAAGTCCATGTTTGACAGTGTGATAGACGTACGAGGCTTCACTTGCCGCTATTTTGTCCGTTTCCACAGTAGCCGCCCCGAAGAATGCACCGATATTGCTTGCACCTTTAGCGAGTGTGGCCTTCTTGTGCATTTCTGTGGAAGCATGTTGGGACAAGTCATTCTCACCTCCATGGCCAACTGAAAATTCCCGGCGACATAAAGTACAGAAGGCTTTCGTTGACTCCCCGCTGACAGGCTTAACCCACGTCTTTGTAACTTCCCATAGTTTGTTGTAGCTGCACAGTCTTTTCTTTTTTGCAGGTTTATCCATTGTAGTTCAATCTGTATTCACAGTCGACTCAGCAACGTCACACTGTGATTTTCTCTTGTTTTTTTTTTTGAGGAATTGGCGCATTTACTGAACGTATACTGATACGGGAGGTGGGGCTGTGATTGGATGATGACAGGTGTCGTTGATGATCCTCAAGTGTCGTGATCAGCGCTGCTGCAGTTGTATCAGTCAGTGGTCAGATCAGCATAGCAGTCAATAAGCGGGACAAAAGAGGTCACGTACGGGACAAATAAATTAGGCCCAATATATGGGACGTCCCGGCTAATACGGGACGGTCAGCAATCCTAATCATAGGAAGCCAGTGTTAGCTGGCTAGCATGGTAGCTAACAATGAAAGTAAACTTATTAGCAAGACTGAACTAGTCTGGTGTTTGTCCTGCTGTCTTTCACAAGGCTTGATCTTGAGGTTTCTTCTAAGCGTGACATTTCCTCTGCTCCTTGTTGCTGCTGCCACTGAGCAACCACAGCAACATGACAAAGAAGCAGAACCCGATTGGTCTTCCTGTGTGCATTTGACCTGCTGATTGGCTCACAAGTAGAACCTTAGAGAACCAAGGTGGTTTGACTTTGGAAATATAACCTTTTAGTTTCCTAAATAAAACACCTCACATTATGTTACTAAGTTGTCTTAGAATAAGAATATGTGAATAACTTAATTATGATAAAAATGAACCTGAGGTGATGAACAGTTGTTTGTAATTGTTTCATCACTAATTTCTGGTTCCTCTTCAGACTCAGTGGCTGTAACCTCTCAGAGAGAAGCTGTGAAGGTCTGTCCTCAGTTCTCAGCTCCCAGTCCTCCAGTCTAAGAGACCTGGACCTGAGTAACAACAACCTGCAGGATTCAGGAGTGAAGCTGCTGTCTGCTGGCCTGGAGAGTCCAAACTGTCGACTGGAAACTCTCAGGTCAGATTCAACTACTTTGAGAAGTTTACCTGTGAAGCTTTCAATGATGCGTTTACATGCACCAAATATTCAGTTTTTTTATATTCAAGTAATCCTCAAAAGACACATTTGCTACTAATCTGTTTACATGGCTGATGAAGTACTGTTTCTGCTGCTAACGACTCACATTCAAACTCAACATCACACCGCAAGGCGTTACACTAGCTAGCATGCTTATGTCATTGAACATTAGTGCATCGGCGACTCACTTCCAAAATCCGCAGAGATCAACAGTAAATACAATCATCAGTTACAAATATCAACAGGTACCTTTATTTAAGGGTTTTATACAGCGATATGTAACACAATTTGTTCGTTTTTTACCTTCTTCCTCACACAATGGCATCACATCACCGTCCTTTCTGGCTGAAATCTCTCCGTGGTCCACACGCAACAAAACAAAACCCATAATGCACTTTGCGCAGTAACAAATCCCCAGGCTAAATGCTGCCCTCTAGTGACCATATTTAAGAACTGACTGTGGCGAAACATTTACAATCTCCTTCACAGTTTTAACAATTAGAAATGACACAATCAAAATGAATCAACAAATGACATATGAAATAAACTTTACATTTTTCAGGTATTCAACAACCAAAGTGAAAACACAAACATGCCGGGTTTTACCACCCGGTTACACTTACATGACAAGTCACAGTTCACAGATATTTGAAGTTCATTTTTGATCAGCTCTGTGCTGCATCTGTTTCTTGAGTCTGACCATTTAATGGTCATCTGAGAGAAAATCCTCTCTACAAAGGCATTTGAGCCTGGCACGCTGAGGACAAATGAGACAATCCTGAACATGTTGATCAAGTTGGCTTTCCCTAGGTTTTGGAAAACTGCAACCCACTTCTCACTGGTAGATTTTGTGGTATCCTGTGTGGCTTTCTTTATTTCCTCCCTGCTAGCACGAAACTCTTCACAGAGTTGGTCCATACTCACTGTCTCTGTCATTTTGAGGGCAACCACCACCTGCTCCAGGTCAGTGAAGGAGAGCTCCTTCTGTAGGCCGATCGGTTTCAGTTTCATCATCACATTTTCTGATGAGAAATCAAACCATTTGTCAATGTATGCAATGACAGAGTCATAGAACTTCAGAAAGTCCTTCTGCTGCTGTGATCTCTGTGCTGGCAGTTGTTTGTCCATCAGCTGCTTGGTCTGGTATCCAAAAAAGCTCTTCTTTCTGCTGAAGCATCTTCGCTTTGAATTTTCCCACCTCCCCGTACACTTCTGTGATGCAGAGCTTTGTTTCCTCCAGCTTTTTAACGAGTGTCAAAAACACACCCCACGTTGTGGAAAAAGCACAGATAAATCTCAGTAGCTGCAGTTTTTTCTTCATCCTCAAAAATCCTCCTCAGAAACACAGGACAGGTCTCCCCAAGGGACCTGAAGTATGAGGTGAGAGCTGGCCAGCTCTGCAGGAGACGATCAACAGCTGGATGGAGAGACAGCCATCGCGTGCAAACATGACGCAGAATTTCACGCCACTCAATGTCAACAAAAACAAAAAATGCACGCAGTTCCTCTCTTCTGGAAGCAGATACTGAGAAGTGGCTGTAGATCTTTAAAACCAGTGACTCAATATCCACTGAAAGCTGATCATAGGCGTGCTTGCAGGTGTTATGAGCTATGTGAGCCGGGCAGTTAGCTTTCAAAATGCGACTGTTGTCACTGCTCAATAACTGGTAAACGGAGTGGTGTTTTCCGAAGTTTACATTGGCATTATCTGCCGCACAGGCCGTGATGTGTTTTATATCCAGTTCATACTTTTTCAGGCAGTTCATCAGAGCTTGATGAATACCATTTGCCGTTTCATCACTATCTTCATAAAAGTCAAGTAGCTTGCACCGCACTCCATCAGACACAGAAAAATATCTCACGCACACTGGAAACATTTTTCTATTTCCCTTGTTTGAGGCATCGGAGGCAACCGAGTAAAACACAGGCTGAACTTCAGTCGGGGATAGATCATTCAGGATATCCTGTACATTCTTTGGTCCTAATACATTCATTGTGATCATCTCAGCTTTCGTTCTTCCGAGGTGCATCTTCTTCACAACATTTGAGTCATGAAACAACGCTCCGTTTAGCTTAACGAGGTAGTCGGCGCTGTTGTAGCTAAGTCCATGTTTGACAGTGTGATAGACGTACGAGGCTTCACTTGCCGCTATTTTGTCCGTTTCCACAGTAGCCGCCCCGAAGAATGCACCGATATTGCTTGCACCTTTAGCAAGTGTGGCCTTCTTGTGCATTTCTGTGGAAGCATGTTGGGACAAGTCATTCTCACCTCCATGGCCAACTGAAAATTCCCGGCGACATAAAGTACAGAAGGCTTTCGTTGAGTCCCCGCTGACGGGCTTAACCCACGTCTTTGTAACTTCCCATAGTTTGTTGTAGCTGCACAGTCTTTTCTTTTTTGCAGGTTTATCCATTGTAGTTCAATCCGTATTCACAGTCGACTCAGCAACGTCACACTGTGATTTTCTCTTGTTTTTTTTTGAGGAATTGGCGCATTTACTGAACGTATACTGATACGGGAGGTGGGGCTGTGATTGGATGATGACAGGTGTCGTTGATGATCCTCAAGTGTCGTGATCAGCGCTGCTGCAGTTGTATCAGTCAGTGGTCAGATCAGCTTAGCAGTCAATAAGTGGGACAAAAGAGGTCACGTACGGGACAAATAAATTAGGCCCAATATATGGGACGTCCCGGCTAATACGGGACAGTTGGCAATCCTAATCATAGGAAGCCAGTGTTAGCTGGCTAGCATGGTAGCTAACAATGAAAGTAAACTTATTAGCAAGACTGAACTAGTCTGGTGTTTGTCCTGCTGTCTTTCACAAGGTTTGATCTTGAGGTTTCTTCTAAGCGTTGCGTTGACGTGACATTTCCTCTGCTCCTTGTTGCTGCTGCCACTGAGCAACCACAGCAACATGACAAAGAAGCAGAACCCGATTGGTCTTCCTGTGTGCATTTGACCTGCTGATTGGCTCACAAGTAGAACCTTAGAGAACCAAGGTGGTTTGACTTTGGAAATAGAACCTTTTAGTTTCCTAAATAAAACACCTCACATAATGTTACTAAGTTGTCATAGAATAAGAATATGTGAATAACTTAATTATGACAAAAATGTCAGTTAGAACCTGAGGTGATGAACAGTTGTTTGTAATTGTTTCACCACTCATTTCTGATTCCTCTTCAGACTCACTGGCTGTAACCTCTCAGAGAGAAGCTGTGAAGGTCTGTCCTCAGTTCTCAGCTCCCAGTCCTCCAGTCTAAGAGACCTGGACCTGAGTAACAACAACCTGCAGGATTCAGGAGTGAAGCTGCTGTCTGCTGGCCTGGAGAGTCCAAACTGTCGACTGGAAACTCTCAGGTCAGATTCAACTACTTCGAGAAGTTTACCTGTGAAGCTTTCAATGATGCGTTTACATGCACCAAATATTCAGTTTTTTTATATTCAAGTAATCCTCAAAAGACACATTTGCTACTAATCTGTTTACATGGCTGATGAAGTACTGTTTCTGCTGCTAACGACTCACATTCAAACTCAACATCACACCGCAAGGCGTTACACTAGCTAGCATGCTTATGTCATTGAACATTAGTGCATCGGCGACTCACGTCCAAAATCCGCAGAGATCAACAGTAAATACAATCATCAGTTACAAATATCAACAGGTACCTTTATTTAAGGGTTTTATACAGCGATATGTAACACAATTTGTTCGTTTTTTACCTTCTTCCTCACACAATGGCATCACATCACCGTCCTTTCTGGCTGAAATCTCTCCGTGGTCCACACGCAACAAAACAAAACCCATAATGCACTTTGCGCAGTAACAAATCCCCAGGCTAAATGCTGCCGTCTAGTGACCATATTTAAGAACTGACTGTGGCGAAACATTTACAATCTCCTTCACAGTTTTAACAAATAGAAATGACACAATCAAAATAAATCAACAAATGACATATGAAATAAACTTTACATTTTTCAGGTATTCAACAACCAAAGTGAAAACACAAACATGCCGGGTTTTACCACCCGGTTACACTTACATGACAAGTCACAGTTCACAGATATTTGAAGTTCATTTTTGATCAGCTCTGTGCTGCATCTGTTTCTTGAGTCTGACCATTTAATGGTCATCAGAGAGAAAATCCTCTCTACAAAGGCATTTGAGCCTGGCACGCTGAGGACAAATGAGACCACCCTGAACATGTTGATCAGGTTGGCTTTCCCTAGGTTTTGGAAAACTGCAACCCACTTCTCACTGGTAGATTTTGTGGTATCCTGTGTGGCTTTCTTTATTTCCTCCCTGCTAGCACAAAACTCTTCATAGAGTTGGTCCATACTCACTGTCTCTGTCATTTTGAGGGCAACCACCACCTGCTCCAGGTCAGTGAAGGAGAGCTCCTCCTGTAGGCCGATCGGTTTCAGTTTCATCATCACATTTTCTGATGAGAAATCAAACCATTTGTCAATGTATGCAATGACAGAGTCATAGAACTTCAGAAAGTCCTTCTGCTGCTGTGATCTCTGTGCTGGCAGTTGTTTGTCCATCAGCTGCTTGGTCTGGTATCCAAAAAAGCTGTCTTCTTTCTGCTGAAGCATCTTCGCTTTGAATTTTCCCACCTCCCCGTACACTTCTGTGATGCAGAGCTTTGTTTCCTCCAGCTTTTTAACGAGTGTGTCAAAAACACACCCCACGTTGTGGAAAAAGCACAGATAAATCTCAGTAGCTGCAGTTTTTTCTTCATCCTCAAAAATCCTCCTCAGAAACACAGGACAGGTCTCCCCAAGGGACCTGAAGTATGAGGTGAGAGCTGGCCAGCTCTGCAGGAGACGATCAACAGCTGGATGGAGAGACAGCCATCGCGTGCAAACATGACGCAGAATTTCACGCCACTCAATGTCAACAAAAACAAAAAATGCACGCAGTTCCTCTCTTCTGGAAGCAGATACTGAGAAGTGGCTGTAGATCTTTAAAACCAGTGACTCAATATCCACTGACAGCTGATCACAGGCGTGCTTGCAGGTGTTATGAGCTATGTGAGCCGGGCAGTCAGCTTTCAAAATGCGACTGTTGTCACTGCTCAATAACTGGTAAACGGAGTGGTGTTTTCCGAAGTTTACATTGGCATTATCTGCCGCATAGGCCGTGATGTGTTTTATATCCAGTTCATACTTTTTCAGGCAGTTCATCAGAGCTTGATGAATACCATTTGCCGTTTCATCACTATCTTCATAAAAGTCAAGTAGCTTGCACCGCACTCCATCAGACACAGAAAAATATCTCACGCACACTGGAAACATTTTTCTATTTCCCTTGTTTGAGGCATCGGAGGCAACCGAGTAAAACACAGGCTCACCTTCAGTCGGGGATAGATCATTCAGGATATCCTGTACAGTCTTTGGTCCTAATACATTCATTGTGATCATCTCAGCTTTCGTTCTTCCGAGGTGCATCTTCTTCACAACATTTGAGTCATGAAACAACGCTCCGTTTAGCTTAACGAGGCAGTCGGCGCTGTTGTAGCTAAGTCCATGTTTGACAGTGGGATAAACGTACGAGGCTTCACTTGCTGCTATTTTGTCCGTTTCCACAGTAGCCGCCCCGAAGAATGCACCGATATTGCTTGCACCTTTAGCGAGTGTGGCCTTCTTGTGCATTTCTGTGGAAGCATGTTGGGACAAGTCATTCTCACCTCCATGGCCAACTGAAAATTCCCGGCGACATAAAGTACAGAAGGCTTTCGTTGAGTCCCCGCTGACGGGCTTAACCCACGTCTTTGTAACTTCCCATAGTTTGTTGTAGCTGCACAGTCTTTTCTTTTTTGCAGGTTTATCCATTGTAGTTCAATCCGTATTCACAGTCGACTCAGCAACGTCACACTGTGATTTTCTCTTGTTTTTTTTTTAGGAATTGGCGCATTTACTGAACGTATACTGATACGGGAGGTGGGGCTGTGATTGGATGATGACAGGTGTCGTTGATGATCCTCAAGTGTCGTGATCAGCGCTGCTGCAGTTGTATCAGTCAGTGGTCAGATCAGCGTAGCAGTCAATAAGCGGGACCAAAGAGGTCACGTACGGGACAAATAAATTAGGCCCAATATATGGGACGTCCCGGCTAATACGGGACAGTTGGCAATCCTAATCATAGGAAGCCAGTGTTAGCTGGCTAGCATGGTAGCTAACAATGAAAGTAAACTTATTAGCAAGACTGAACTAGTCTGGTGTTTGTCCTGCTGTCTTTCACAAGGCTTGATCTTGAGGTTTCTTCTAAGCGTGACATTTCCTCTGCTCCTTGTTGCTGCTGCCACTGAGCAACCACAGCAACATGACAAAGAAGCAGAACCCGATTGGTCTTCCTGTGTGCATTTGACCTGCTGATTGGCTCACAAGTAGAACCTTAGAGAACCAACGGGGTTTGACTTTGGAAATAGAACCTTTTTGTTTCCTAAATAAAACACCTCACATAATGTTACTAAGTTGTCTTAGAATAAGAATATGTGAATAACTTAATTATGACAAAAATGAACCTGAGGTGATGAACAGTTGTTTGTAATTGTTTCATCACTAATTTCTGATTCCTCTTCAGACTCAGTGGCTGTAACCTCTCAGAGAGAAGCTGTGAAGGTCTGTCCTCAGTTCTCAGCTCCCAGTCCTCCAGTCTAAGAGACCTGGACCTGAGTACCAACGACCTGCAGGATTCAGGAGTGAAGCTGCTGTCTGCTGGCCTGGAGAGTCCAAACTGTTGACTGGAAACTCTCAGGTCAGATTCAACTACTTTGAGAAGTTTACCTATGAAGCTTTCAATGATGCGTTTACATGCACCAAATATTCAGTTATTTATATTCAAGTAATCCTCAAAAGACATGTTTGATACTATGGCTGATGAAATACTGTTTCTGCTGCTAACGACTTGCCAGCAAAAGAACAAAACAAAACAAAACTTGTCCAAACCAAACCTCTTGTTTATCTTTTCCCCACCGTTCGATGTTTTAATAGTTTTATAAATCCACCTGGTGTTTATAAATGCTGTTGCAAACGTCAGTCTACGTTTGTGAAGTCACTCCATGAACATGTGAGCCTGAACTACAACACCAGACTGTCTCTGCTGTCAAGGTGGAGCCAGTTTGAACCACTTTCTATACAGTTGAGTTTATTGAGTTTTATATGAAATGAACTAATATTCTTGTCACGGTGGCTGAAGCAGCAGGGAGGACCCACATGCAGACTCAAAGCTATGCAGATGCAATGAAGACATATTATCATGAAAACACCTCCTAGTGGCCAGCAGAGAGAATGCAGCTTTAAGGACCTTCAGGCTTGACTTCACTTTTCTGAACCAGAGGTTGATGCCTGATTGGAATATCAACTCTGACAACTGAACATGAACCAACCAGACATTTTGATGCTGCTGACAGTTTTAATTCAAAGTTTAAAGCTTCTAACTCGTCTGCACGGCGGAGACAAAACGCCATTTTAACACCAACATGTGCACACATTTATGATGACAATGACTGTAAAAGGCTCTATAGCAAGGGTCACTAAGAGGTGGAGCTTGGCCCAGATCCAGACCCAGACCCCGTCCTACTTGGACCCAGACCCATGACTGATAGATCATTGAGAATTATTAAATGATGACGGAGCGTTTCCATTTTACTGCTGCAGCGTTACCATCACTACACTGGCTCAGATGGTTGGAGGCTAAATCACCTCACTGGTTGCTACTCACAAACACTAAATTACCCAGTAATGCAACGGGGTGAAACGTTAACTCCAAACTTAATCAAATCTGGGCAAACTGGTGTTTCTGTGAGTGACGTTTCTATGGTGACAACTGACGAGACTCACTGACAGCTGACAGATGGATCAGAGAGTGGAGGTGATAAACGTCAGTCAGGTCGGTGAAATCTAGAGCCGATAGATAAGTTCACACGGCTGCTCTCAAAGAGGAACGCTGACAGTGAGAACAGAGCTTTGAATCAAGACAGACTCTTTTCTTCCAACTGGCAGTTGAACACCTGAATGCCTCATATGTTCTGAGACTCTTAAGAAGCACATTTTCAAAGCTGTGTTTTGTATTTTACTGTTATTATCAGAGTACTTGTTATTCATAATTCCTCCAGTTCAATATGAAAACTATAACATTGTTGAAATGTTATTGAATTACAGCCTTTTTTCTTTGCTAGATGGTTTAAAATCAATACCAGATCTTTGTTGGCACACCAGGTCTGAAGACAGACCACATAGACTGTTTCAACTGTTGTTTCTTCTCTTTTCTAACGCTTCAATTTCTCTCTCAATCATTTCAGCTCGTCTCTTTTCTTTCTTTTAACTTCCTCCTCTGTCCATCTCTGTCCATCACTCAGCCACGCTTATCCCACCCAGTACAACATCAACACAGCAAAAGACAAATATCACTTTTTCTCATTTTAAAAAGTGGACAAATGGACATAAGTCTATGTAATGTCCCCAGAAGTGACAGTAGTGTGTGTCTTCAGTCTGTCAGGTTGTCTGATCACAGAGGACGGCTGTTCTTCTCTGGCCTCAGCTCTGGACTCCAACCCCTCCTATCTGAGACAGCTGGACGTGAGCTACAATCATCCAGGAGACTCAGGAGTCAAGCTGCTGTCTGCTGGACTGGAGGGTCCACACTGGAGACTGGACACTCTCAGGTGAGGACAGATGGACAGACATCAGACTGGTCTCTCAGGTGAGGACAGATGGACAGACATCAGACTGGACTCTCAGGTGAGGACAGATGAACAGACATCAGACTGGACTCTCAGGTGAGGTCAGATGGACAGACATCAGAATGGACACTCAGGTGAGGACAGGTGGACAGACACCAGACTGGACACTCAGGTGAGGACAGATGGACAGACACCAGACTGGACACTCAGGTGAGGAGAGATGGACAGACATCTGACTAGACACTCAGGTGAGGACAGATGGACAGACATCAGACTGGACTCTCATGTGAGGACAGATGCACAGACATCAGACTGGAGACTCAGGTGAGGATATATGGACAGACATCAGACTGGACACCTAGGTGAGGACAGATGGACAGACATCAGACTGGACACTCTCAGGTTAGGACAGATGGACAGACATCAGACTGGACTCTTAGGTGAGGACAGATGGACAGACATCAGAATGGACACTCAGGTGAGGACAGGTGGACAGACAGCAGACTGGACTCTCAGGTGAGGACAGATGGACAGACATCAGACTGGACACTCTCAGGTGAGGACAGATGCACAGACATCAGACTGGAGACTCAGGTGAGGATAGATGGACAGACATCAGACTGGACACTCAGGTGAGGACAGATGGACAACAGCTCCAGACTGTGTCTCCGTCTCTGACTGAGGAACTGGGGTTCATGTTTAATGGTGGACCTGATTGAGGTCTTTGAATGTCTTCCTGCAGGGTGGACCATGAGGGACAGCAGAGACTGAGACCTGGTGTCATGAAGTGTGAGTATGTTTTCAGTAACTCAGCTGCTCCAGATTTGAACGTGTTAATGACTGAAATCCGATGATCACGTTTCTATCAGGATGTAGCGTTTGTTTCTTCGTGGCTGTAAAGATGTCGTGTTGTGTTCACACCAAACGCCACATTTTCACATTCAATTACACACAAAGTCAACGCAGAGACACAAACGGACGGCAATTCCTGCCGGACGGCAACGGAGTCGTGTTTGTGTGAGTTTAAATATTTCAACTCAAGAGATAAATTCCTCTGTGTCTCTAAAGCGTCTCAGCTTTGAGATCGTCCTCCTGTCGTCCTGACGTCCCTGAATCCTAAATGGAGGAACCAGATGTTGTCTCCTGGGTCTGTGGTCCCCTAGAGGTCTACAATAGTAGCTCACATTAGTCCAGAGACCAGACCACAGGTCGGTCTGGTTTCAATCTTTAGTAATTTAAGGCCAAACTGTGATATTTTTAGGACCAACGATGTAATTTTGTCGTGTTTTTGTTTTGTCTGTTGATCGTCAGTGATCCAGAACAGACAGTTTGCGTTCTCACTAATCCAACTTTCCTAACGGCTCTACATATATTACACTAATTATACACATATATAGAAACCTGTTCTCCAGGCAGGACCACACGGCCTCCCACAAAGAACACCCCCACTCCACATGGCTGACTGGTCGACACCCACAGCCGCCATCTTGTAACACACTCACACACACACACACACACACACACACACACACACACACACACACACACACACACACACACACACACACACACACACACACACTTGTATAGTATTTAGTTAGATAGGCCACTTGGACTTAGTGTATGTTTCTTTGTTCATTGTTAATAAACCCCTTATGAACATACTGCTGTGTTTATTAATGTTGTATAAGAATGAATGATTTCAACCTCTTCTCTGTGAAGAATTCACAAATCCTTCAACTGTTTGTACTCATATTCTAATAGTTACTAATTATTGGCATTTGAGTACAAACTCCTTTATATTGAGACTGAGTATTGATATTAATAATGATCTATTAATAACTGAATCCGATCCAACAAAACACACACCACTACACACCGGTGCCTATTTATCAATGAAATGTATGACGTGACCCATCACCATCAAGTTACCGCCCCCTTGTGATGTCATATACTAATACCCAAAGTATATTTATTAAGCTTTCAAAACACCCACCAAAAAACACCCAATTGTCTCCAACAATAACCTTTAGCTGCATTGTGTTTGTTCTCTCCATCAGATGTCTGTGAACTGGAACTGGACACAAACACAGTCAGCAGAAAACTCAAACTGGACGACACCAACAGGAAGGTGACATGTGTGTCAGACGACCAGTCATATCCAGATCATCCAGACAGATTTGTCTCATGGCCTCAGCTGCTGTGTAGAGACGGTCTGACTGGTCACTGTTACTGGGAGGTCCAGTGGAGAGGAGTGGTTCGTATATCAGTGAGTTACAGAGGAATCAAGAGGAGAGGAGAAAACTCTGAGTTTGGATGGAATGATCAGTCCTGGAGTCTGTGTTGTTATGATGGTGGTTACTATGTCTATCACAAAAGCAAACAAACACACATCTCCTCCTCCTCCTCCTCCTCCTCCTCTGGTGTGGTAGCAGTGTACTTGGACTGTCCTGCTGGCACTTTGACCTTCTACAGAGTCTCGTTTAACAAACTGATCCACCTCCACACCTTCAACACCACATTCACTGAACCTCTTTATCCTGGGTTTAGAGTCTGGGATGGATCATCAGTGTCTCTGCGTCTCTGAAACTGTTCACAACAAACACAAAGCAAATTTTTCACGTGTTTGATTACATTCAGCGTCGATGCAAAGATGTGAATGAAGAAATAGCAGTTTGTAATCAGTCAGGTTCATTCCTCCTTGTACTTGTTGTAAATGTATTAATGCTTGTGTAAATGTACTTAAATGAATGGAGTATATCGGGATGGCTTTGTCTTTAGACTGAACCTTGTCGTGTTGAGGAACATGCATTAGTGACTGGAGCAAATAGTTGCTGTCCAGTGAAAACCATCAACATGAAACACAGAGCACACACAGATTAGAATAGAAAACATAATGTATTTAACATATTACAAATAAAAAAACATATTAAACTGTTTCTTCATTGTTGGAGAAAATGCTCCTGCTAAATTCACTAAGGAATGATAAACTATGATGATGCTGCAGCTGAGATTTTCCATTCATCAATGCTTTATAACGCTTGCTCTTGGGTGATGTTGGGACTTTGAACATCATGAGGGTGTTCTAGTCCTGCTGTATGTGAAAACATGTATGACATAACTTTTGTTATGATATGGAACAATGAATAAAATTGCATTTAAAAGAGAATAAACTGTTCTTGAACAGATATTTTAGCAAAAGTTTAATTAAACTATATTTTAAAACCAGTGTGACGATCTGAAAGATGCCTCGTCATGAAAATGAAAACAGGGCTGATGTTTGTTTCATTTCCCCGAGTACAGTCCGATACTATAGTATATTGAATGTGGAGATTAGTCCCATTATTATAACTAGATTGTGTTATTATTTCTAATACCTGCATCAGTTGAACTTGGTACAACTTGTGCAGGAGGCCTGCTGAATGTTCGTGTCCAGAGATACACAGACCAGCTGATGAAGACGGCTGCATGATGCATGTGAACGTGTCTGGGTATAAATGGTGACTTTGCTGCAGTGAACCTCCGTTGAATTGAATCCGGCGTCACCAACAGGCTTGGAAGAAGAGAAGCGTCCGCTGGCTGCATCTCGGCTCTGGGCAACTCCGACACTGCGGACGCAAATAAAGGTCGGAGATGTTTTGCCACTATTTTATCGTCAGCTTCACCTCGGCCTAGACGCAGTGAGTAACACATAATATTCTCCAAAAGGAAATTGATTAAGATCAAGATGAGAGAATGTGTGGATTCAAATTAAACGACTGAAATAATAAAAAGACAAAGCTCTGTGTAATAAGGAAGTTGCATGAGAACATGTTCAAATAAAATAAAACTGCAAGCTCTGTCGTGACGGGCCCTCGCTCATATGCGGTCATGGAGTGCCTGCGGTCACATGGCAGTGTCGTGGACGCCTACCCCTGCTGGGCCGCCTCTTGTGGTGGGTTTAGACACAAGTGATCTTCATTCAAAGCCATGTATAAAGTCTTTCGCAGGTGTGGAAAGTTTCATGACTGTTGATCTGGTGTTAAACAGTGACGGAGGTCACATCTTCTCCATGCCTTCCTGACATCTCTCTGAGTCCCCTTAGTGTTTCTCCTCCCCCTCCCCCACTATTTACAATGACAGCGCTGATACGCAGATGATTAAAAAACATTTTTTGCCCACTTCCTGTTGACTTTAGGCAGTGTGTCCAAGAGGCTTTTTTGTACATCTTGTGATGTCACGAGAGGCTGTGTCCTGGAGAGGAGCTATATTCCTCACAGATGGCTTCAATCTCTGACTGCTATGGCTTCACCTGGTGGGGGAGTTCGGAACTCCACACCAACACACCAACACACCAACACACCTGAGGCTGATCAGGGACTAATTGACTGCAGGGCTTTTGAGGGTTGGAGACGCAGGGAGTGCGAGGGTGTGTTGGTGGAGAAAGGCTCGCTGGCTGAATGCTCTGGAGAGGACCAGCCAGACCATGAGTGTGACCTGTGGGGAACTTATCATTTGGATTACTTACCTGGAATACTACAAGAGGACGGTTTATTGGGAGGATCTGTACCTAAGTTTGGATTTTCACTGTTGAAGGGCTGAAGAGACATTATTTGACTTTCGATAACTGGAGAGCAGCCGCTACCTTAGTTATAGTTTGCGTTTGAAAACTATTTCTGTTAATTCCCTAAAAACATTATTAAATCCTTGTTTATACCCTAACTTATGTCCTTGCACTGCTTGAGTTATCCCGCTGAGAGCCGTGTAGACTCTCATGACATCACAATCTCCACATGGGCTATCTAGGAAAAAATATTTTGTGTGTGTACGCCCAACCTAATGGGGGGGGGGGTCACATTTCATGTCGCCATTAGGTGGCGCTCTGACTATGAGTCAATATTGCAGTGCAGACGTGTTCAGGACGGGACTACTCAAGTGTGAATATTTTGGAGCAGAAACGCTGAAGTTATAACAGCTTTGATGCTTTTGGCGAAGGTTCAAAATAGTAGCACAGTCATGGCATCACCCTGGCCACACCCCTAAATATTCTGGACATCTTTGGATAACTTTTTGTCCTTAAGGCCTTTCCAACCATATATCCAATGTTGGTATTAATCGGATCAACGGTTAGTTCAAGTACAACCCCTGTGAATGGCCAAAAACGGACAAAAATGGACATAGGCTTCGAGTTTCGTGATGATTTGCCCAAAGGTTATGTTGTCGGCGCTCGGGCCCTAACAAGCCAACTTATCCTGATGCAAGATCAGCTTTTTAAATCCCCCGGAGGCGTGTCGTGCACATAACACGGCATGAAAACGTAATTTCTGATCCGGCTTGCCTCCTCTCCCCGTTTAGATGGAGGTTGACTCGCCTTGTTTCTCCTCTGTTACGGTTTTGAGACAACCTTCTTTGCTGCTCAGAGGAGGAACGCTGTGGGGAAAAGGAATGATCATCCCGCAATGAAAAGGCAGCATAAAATGAGCTATAGTTATTCTATAGTTATGAAATTAAACCAGAAACAGCATTGACAAAATGTAAAAGTTTATTTACAATGCAATCAGTATTTGTATAGAAGGCACGTGTGGAAGGAAACTTCTTGATGCTTACTGGACATTACATACTATCCCTGTGCTTTAAATAAAAATGCCTGATCTGAGTGCTATGAAGAAAATATAGATGAATGCTGTAAATATAAACCTGAACCAATAATCGGTAAGCTACAGTCCGCCACTGTAGATGAGCATCACAGAGAGAAGCATTGAATATCATAGAGTATAAACAGTATAAACATGATCATATATGTGCTTGTTAGAATAACAGTTTACATTCCTCCTGCAGTCCCTGGGGTTCCAGACCCCATGTAGAGGTACAAAATCAGTCATTAATCTCTTTCTTGTGTCGTTTCAGCTAGTTGCTCTTTGTGGTGATGCATGAAAACTGAACTTTGTCCTTCACTTCATGCACTAATCCACATTCTATTTTGTTCATATGAGTTTCAATCAGATCAGCATTTTAAGTGAGACCTGAGATTTAAACTCCTAAATGTTGTTTGTCGATACAGTCACCATAGAGATGCTGTTACCATAGCGATACAGCAGCTGTGATGACGGAGCAGTTACAAGCTAATGAGACTCTCCTCGTCTGCCTCTGGCTCGGCAGCGTCGACGGCT
Organism: Eutrigla gurnardus; assembly: GCF_963514095.1. Taxonomy (NCBI): domain Eukaryota; kingdom Metazoa; phylum Chordata; class Actinopteri; order Perciformes; family Triglidae; genus Eutrigla; species Eutrigla gurnardus. The sequence continues at coordinate 7,094,494 of NC_139921.1, read as the reverse complement.
GGTAGAAAGCTTTCTGCAGGAGGAGCTGGAGGCGGGTCGGTGGGGCAGCTGCGGGCCGGCGGCGGCTGGGTGATGGGCTGGTCGATGGGGTGGTAGACGAAGCAGTAGTCTCCAGGTTGGGAACTGTTGTTAACATTGAGGGCCACCTCTGTAGGAGCCAGGAGATGGTGAACACCGTCCATATACACGCTGAGCATGTAAGAGTCTGGGGGAAACGGAATGATAACGTAGTGATGCTATAACAGTAGTCCAGGGGCCCGTTTCACAAAGCAGGTTCAACAAACTCTGAACCTAACCCTGAACTCTGAGTTGAACAACTCTGAGATGGGCAACTCTGAGTTTTCGGTTTCAGAACAGCGGTTTTGAATTAGTTCAGTCAACTCTGAGTATGTAAACTCTGAGTTACGCGCGTGCCTGCCGACTCTACAAAGCCATCATCAATGGAGCTCCGATACTATGATTCACCATGGCAGCTGGGAGAGCGTTATTAGATATTACTGAGTGTTTATGTAGAAAACGAGCTCATCCTGAGAAAGCGGAGCAAAGTAGCGATAGTTGGCATGGCAGACAATTACGGCCTGATCTAATGTGTATAACTGAAACAGTCTATTGATCTAAAGGTAATAAGTCTTTATTTTCGACCTTGCGGAGAGACACTGTGGTGTAATGGTTAGCAATGCCGCCCACGGTGTAGGGGACAGGTGTTCAACTCCCGTAGTTCACAAAGCAGTTCATTGAATGAATTATCATTTTCATTGGGTGCAATCCCCCCATGCCCAGAAAGAAAGTGGCGTCAGTTGAAAGCAGAAGAATATTGCGCAAATACGTTAACTAAGGCATATCATTTTAATCATATTTCACATATTAAACAGTAAATATAAGCAGGTATGTCAACAGAGAAATGTACTTAAACATTTCATAAATCTCCCGTTCGCAAAAACACTAGCTCCGCAAAGAATCTGGTTGCGGATTATGTCCATGATATGAAATGTTGAAAATGTCGGAGAATATTGTTTAGATAATATCTAATGTGTTTGGAAGGAAAGGCAATCAAAATCCTCTCCCGACGCAAAGCTGCTAGAATCACTTTTATTTCCATATCGATTAGGTTGATGATGAAAGGACGGCACATTTTTTCAGAGTTGGTTCAGATTCCGGAAAAAGGCGGAGACATGTAGGGAGAAACTCAGGGTTCATGGAAGCAAACCTGCTAGCGAGCAGGTTAGGTTCACGGAGTATGTTACCCGGGTAACTGACTCAGATTTATGCTGAACTGGCTTTGTGAAACCGAAAAACCAGAGTTTCCCTCATCTCAGGGTTAACTAACTCAAGGTTTTCACTAAACCTGCTTTGTGAAACGGACCCCTGTACTACGAAGTGAGTTCAACATACCCAGGGTATCTTTAAGAGATCCAGCTTAAGTAACCCTAACAAAGGCAATCGGAGATAAGCGGTCACACGAAGCTGAGGGGTATTCCATCAAACTCGCTAAGCACAAAGCCGGGCTAATTTCAATAAGCCTCGCTACCTGCAATTAAAAAAATATGAATAATAATAATGGATTGGATTTATATGGCGCTTTTCAAGATACTCAAAGCGCTCTGACAGGGTTCCGGGTTCCATTCATTCACACACAGTCATACCGGTGGTAGTAAACTACGATAGTAGCCACAGCTGCCCTGGGGCAGACTGACGGAAGCGTGGCTGCCATTCAGCGCCTACGGCCCCTCCGACCCCCACCTCAAACATACAGCAGTCACACACATTCACACGAATAATAAATCGTTTATTTTGTTTAAGACTGACTGGCCATATCATTATCTAAAGCCTCCAGTTGGGTGAGTGGCGATGCACCTGCCCTTGAATGTGGGCATCGCAGGTCCGGCAAGGACATTTTGTGTGTGTTTTCTTTTTTTTTTTATCAGAGAATTAGACCAACATTTTACCTTAACTATAAACCTTACCTATAAATATGTCATACAATTTCCCGAGAACTCAAATATAACTTGCAAAAACATGATAGGCATAAAGATGTTATTATTAATAGCATGTTATAGATCCCAATGACAAAGGCATTGCTGCATGCAATTTTCAGCCACATAAATTCCTTTCAGGTGATTCATTAATAGGTTCATTGAATGTGTTCATTGAATTGTTGAGATAAATGAGTTGGTCAATGTAGATGCATTTACTAGGCCTATCTAAAAAAAGAGAGAGAGCGAGAGAGAGAGAGAGAGAGAGAGAGAGAGAGAGAGAGAGAGAGAGAGAGAGAGAGAGAGAGAGAGAGAGAGAGTTCCAGCCAAAGAAAAAAGTTTCACAAAGTTCCATAGATGTGAGTTGAACCTTGGCCGGCCGCATGCAAAGCCGGCACGTTACCTCTACGCTATCCTCACATTCAAGAACTCTTTGTCAGTGTTATATTAGAGGATGTTACTCTTCTGTTACTGTTTGAATATCTGGCAGGGGACAACAGACGAAAACTAGCCTCTCAGGCTAACTCTGGCTCACTTACATTTTGAATGTTGATTAGTGTGCAATGTCCCTGAACTAAACCAATAAAATAAAAAAAAATAAAAAAAAATAAAAACCCCGCCCCTGCACTACAGTATTCCCTTTTTTGGTTATGATGGGTTTGTACTCCTCGTACAGTTCCATCAATAATTTTTGCTCTGGTCTTTTCTGCCATTTTCTCGATGATTCGACATTCACGGTTCTGGTCTGGCTTCATATCCCGTGAACGTGCGTAACACACGACAACGTTAGCGTGGCTTGAATTAGCCTCAACAAGGCGCGGCTGAAATGCGTTAATGGAATGGGTTTAGCCGCAAGTGGAAATTGGCGTTAGTTCTAACCAGGCTTAACCAGGTAAGCGCCGCTTTAATTAGCGAGTTTGGTGGAATACCCCTCTGGTTATCAACTCGTTAAGTCAACCCAGGGTTTACCTGTCCAGCTATGAGCGCGTGCACATGAAAGAGGCGGCGTTTGCAGCATTTGACCAATCACATACATGGATCAGTCTACGGCAGCGGAGCGGCGTATTTCATGTACGAGGAGCGAACCATAATCTTACAGAAATACGAAGAAGTTAAACATATAATGCAGGCAAAAAGCAACAGTTTCATCTGCCAAATGCAGGAAGGACAGCTGGCAAAAACTCGCCGACTGTGTGAACGCGGAAGTCGTATTAATAGTATTAGTAGTAGTATAATATGACTGCCCCATCATAAGGACACTAGTAGATCTGACTGATTTGATTATAACAGTAGCTTAGCTGATAGCTTAGTGGTTGTGTTGACGCCCCATGTGCCGGGGCTGTCTGCAGCGTACCTGGGTTTGAATCCGCCTTGCGGCCGTCTTTTAAATCATGTCGTCACTCTTTCTTTAGTCCCTTTAACTCTTATGATGTCCTTCAGCAATAAAAGGCCGAACACATAACTTTAAAATAATGATTTGTTGCTTGGATGTATTCTTATAACGTGGTTTATGACAATATCAGCCTCATTCTTCCAGCTGCAATCCCGGCGGTGTAAAACGAAGAGTTATAGTTGTAACTACGGTTCTATGAGTCCCGGATGACCGCCAGAGGCGGTGCTTTAAGCACTGGATAACTCCGCCCGCACTAGCGCATGTTGAGTACGAATAACAACAATGTCACCTGTGACTCCTGCATGAACCCCGGGAGGCTATATCTTCCGGTGTCAGCAGGCAATCGGCTCCCAAAATCTTCTCGCGAACGCGCAGGGATTCTTAGTGACCGAGTGCTCTGGCGGTCATCCGGGACTCATAGAACCGTAGTTACAACTGTAACTCTTCGTTCTATTTCGTCCCTACTGACCGCCAGAGGCGGTGCTTTAAGCACTGGATGACATATACCAACAGTGTCATGAAGAATCCCCTAACCCACCTTATTGATGAGGGTTTGAAGACCCACGGCAAAGGACCACGCCCAACGGGTGGGGAGCAGCAACATTAAGCCGGTAAAACCGATGGAACGTACCCGGCGACGACCAAGAGGCTGCAGCACAGATATCACCCAGGGGTACGCCTCTCAGGGCAGCCCAGGACGTGGAGACAACCCGCGTTGAGTGGCATCTGACCCCCGTCGGCAATGCTCGACCATTGACCCTGTAAGCACAAGAGATGGTGTCCACAATCCAATGAGAAAGGCGCTGTTTGGAGAGGGCACAACCCCTGTTATGACCCCCATAGCAAACAAACAATTGGTCCGACTGCCGCAGATGTGCAGTGGCACTGATATAGGCAACCAGGGCCCGCACAGGACACAAGGCACGCAACTCACCATCAGCCGCTGTGGGATCAAACCGCGCCAGGTGAATAGGGCGGTTGACATGGCCACGGGGCAGGTTCTTTGGCAGAAACGCAACATTAGGCCATAGGGTCACCCCTGAACCATCAGGCCCCCAACGCAGGCAGGGCTCGCTGACAGACAAAGCATGCAACTCCCCCACCTGTTTCGCTGAGGTCATGGCCAGAAGAAAGGCTGTCTTCAACGACAGCCACTTGAGGTCAGCCTGGGCGATAGGTTCGAAAGGTGAAGAAGACAGGGCCTTCAGCACCAGGGAGAGGTCCCACGCCGGAACCCTGGGGGAGACTGAGGGCCGCAGCCTCAATGCCCCCCTTAAAAATAGAGACACCAGCCGCTGGCACCCTACAGTAGCATTGTCTATCAAGTCATGCTGCCATGAAATGGCTGCTACATACACCTTCAAAGTGGAAGGTGCACGGCCGTTGTCCAGGAGAGACTGAAGAAAGTCCAGAAAGGTGGCCACCGGGCAAGAAGTGGGGTCGTCCCCCCTGTCAGCGCACCAGGCAGAGAACCTCCTCCACTTGCTCTCATACTGGAGACGGGTGGACGATGCACGAGCATGCGAGATGGTTCGTCGGACAGGCTCAGTGCAACCGGTCAGAAGCGTGTCAGACCCTGCAGCGGCCAGGCCCAAAGCTGGAGACGACAGGGGTTGGGGTGCCAAATCCGCCCCCCTAGGTGTGACAGGAGATCTTTCCTCCCTGGGAGACTCCATGGCGAGCTGCAGCAGAGCTGCCGCAGCAGTGGAAACCAGGGCCTTCCTGGCCAGAACGGGGCTACCAGGAGGAGGCGGTGGCCCCAATGAAGGACCCGCTGCAGCATCGGGAGGATCAGAGGCAGCGGTGGGAAGGCGTACAGGAACATGCTGGGCCACTCGTGCCCCAAGGCATCCTGTCCCAGAGGACTGTCCTCCTCCATCCAGGAAAACCATAGGGGACAATGGGTTGACTCCCTGGAGGCAAAGAGATCCACCTCCGCCCTGCCGAAAACGCCCCAGATCAGCTCGACAACCTCTGGGTGTAGCCTCCACTCCCCCGGCGGAGGCTTCTGCCGAGAAAGGAAATCTGCCACCTGATTCTGGTCCCCCGGGAGCCACATTGCTCGCAAGCTCAACAGACGGGGAGCGGCCCATGTCAGCAGGCGCTGGGACACCTGCAGCAGTTGCGCCGACTTGGTGCCCCCTTGATGATTGACCTGGGAGACCACTGCCTTGTTGTCTGACCGGACCAGCACATGTTTCCCCTGCAGGTGCGGTAACAAATGTCGGAGAGCCAGGTGGACAGCCCGCAGCTCCAGCACATTGATGTGCTGCATGCGGTCCCGAAGAGACCACCGTCCCTGGGCGGACCTGCCACGCCAGACTGCACCCCACCCTAACTGGGATGCATCTGTGGCAACCGTCTCCCGGAAGGAAGGGAGGACCCCCATAGGTGCCCCCCCCAGTAGGAACGCCCTGTCTTGCCATGGTGCCAGAGCGTGGACGCACACCTGAGACACCACGATCAGCTTGTGCCTGTGAAACTTCGGGTCCAGATGGAAGCTGTTCAGCCACATCTGGAGCGGGCGCAGTAGCAACAGGCCGGAAGGTAGGCAGTCGATGCAGCCGTCAGTTTGCCCAGGAGCTGCAGAAACTGAATGTAAGGTAGCCGCCTGCCCCTCTTGAAGAAAGGGAGGAGTTGGAGGATGTTGCTCACACGTTTCTCCGACAGATAGGCCTTCATGGCGACCGAGTCCAGATCCAGACCCAAATAGGCAATCCGCTGAGTGGGGACCAGGCAACTTTTTGCAATGTTGACAGTGAGGCCCAGTCGGGCCACATGCAGCAGAAGACGGTTGGTATCCCGGACCACCTGGGCACGGGAATGCGCGCACACCAACCAGTCGTCTAGATAGGGCAGGACCTTCATGCCTCCCGCCTGCAGAGGCGCAAAGGCTGCCGCAGCACAACGGGTGAACACTCTTGGGGACAGGGAGAGTCCAAAGGGGAGCACCCTGAACTGGTAATGGTGACCCTGGAAGGCAAACCTCAGAAAGGGATGATGATGAGCAGCGATCGGGACATGAAAGTAGGCATCCTTCAAATCTATGGAGGTGAACCACTCGTTGAGGTAGGCGCCCTCCTGTGAAGGCCTGCAAGCCGCCGCCTGGTCTCATCGGCTTCAGCTGTGTGGTCCAATGCCTGCAGAGCTGCAGAGCCAAACAGCTCACCAGGTTCCGCCGGCACCCTGCGAAGGACCCTACGAGTCGCCTCCGTCAGGGGTGACTGGGCCAGCCACACGTGACGACGAGTGTGGACAAGCGTCGACATAAGTCGACCCAACTCTCTCGACTGACAGGCAAAAGTCTGCAGTGAGGCATCGCAGATGTCACGGATGGAGTCATCCACCTGAGCGTCCTGCAGGGAAGATGAGAGGGCCAAAAGGAAGTGGGAGAGGGTGTTTCCAAGGCGGCCGATATGCGCTGCCGTGTTGTAAGCTCTGCAGACGTAGTCATCAGTGACCTTACACTGGGCAGAAGGGCACCTGGGGTCCGACTTCATTGCCTCCTCTGGAGAAACAATCAGGGCAGCAATTGCAGGTTCCACCGCTGGCATGCGGAGAAGACCAACTGCCTCAGCACCCTCCATGGCAGCTAAGGCTCGCTCATCCGACCCAGGCCTGGTGAGGGCCGACGTGTCTCCCCAGCAGGAATGCAGCTCCTTCAAAAAATCAGGAGAGTGCGGCACCCTAGTCTTCGCCGGTGGGGGGTTGCGCCTGTAGAAAGCGCTAGGAGCTTTTTCTTGACTCGGAGCGTCAAGCTGCAGGCGTGCCAGGGCAGCCCGGATGATTGCTCCCATGGAGGAGTCATCAGATCCTCGCCGTGAATCCGAGGCTGAAGAATGTGATGAGCCTGGTGCAGTCGGAGTCGTTAGCCCGACCTGGGAACCATTAAACTGGCTAGATGAAGCTGCAATGGAGATAGCGTCGTCCGGTGGCAGCGGTGACCCCTGGGCAGCCGCAACAGCAGCATGTGTCATCCCCCCAGCAGGCTGCAGGCTAAGAAGAAGTGCCTTCATTTCCTCTATATCAGCAGCCATACGGTCAACCTTAGAGGAGAGCTGGTCGTCTGCCTTCCTCCGCCGTTTTCCTGCGGGGACACCGTCCCCGTCCTGTGTGGCAGACCGCCTCTTTGCAGCACCCCGACAGGAATCCACCCTCACAGGCTGGAATGAAGGCAGGCAGGATAGTGGATCCATTTGGGCCAGCCTGGCCAGCCTTACTGACCTCGGCATAATGCTACAATTTATGCAGGCTTCGTCGGTGATGGCCTCCTGCAGGTGATCCACGCCAAGACAGGACACACACCGGTCATGGCCATCCTCAGGCTCCAGGGACGCCAAACAGCTGTCACAGGCATGCTCCATCCGGAACCAGGTGGAGAGGTAGCCAAGTAACAACAAACAACACAAAGTGTGACGCCGCCGGGACGGGAACGCCAACACTTTGAAACACAATACCAAGTTGGGAGAGGGGGCAGGTACGCAACCTTCACCAACAAGATTTATTAGTTTTACCAAAATACAACTAAGCTTGAAGAGGGAGTGAAACCCTACCTCAATCCAGTTGAATCCTTCAATAATACTGTGAACACTAAACAGAGAAACAAAAAACAGTTATTAGCATTCAAAGCAGCATCAACCTGCTAGTAACACGGCCCTCAGCAGCTGTGTGCAATGCTGGAAGGTGAGGGGCGGAAACGCCACCAACCCAGCAAAGCCACCAGAGCAGGTACAACATACAATGGGCAAAACGCTGGCGACAGCCTCTCGGAGGACGAGCCTCAGCCCGTTACTCCTGCCACGGAGGCACGAGGCTGCACAAAGCCAGCAGCACGCCAGTAATAATTGTACCGGCCGTTTAAACGGCCATGCTATACTTACGTACACCTCGACGCGCGGTCGCGAGAAGAATGAAGGAACCGATTGCCTGCTGACACCGGAAGATATAGCCTCCCGGGGTTCATGCAGGAGTCACAGGTGACATTGTTGTTATTCGTACTCGACATGCGCTAGCGCGGGCGGAGTTATCCAGTGCTTAAAGCACCGCCTCTGGCGGTCAGTAGGGACGAAATAGAACGGACTTGGGAGCAAATCAAATAAATATAAAAACATAATTCATAGTGGTAAGTAGGCTGTACGCTGACAAAGAAAAGTCTTTCCCTCCGATGAGAATCTGTATCTCTCATATAAAACATCGTCAGGGACAGAAAAAGGGTTTTGCCGGTCTCAGTACACTCTATAGTTCTCCTACGAGACCCTCTCACGATCCACTGAGCTTCTTTTTTTTTATATACGTGCACCAAGAGAGCTGATTGGTCAGTCGGCGGTGTGTTTCTCCACGTTGATCTCTTATCAGGAACATAACCTGCTCCGGAGCAGGTTAGCTCCACAGCGTAAGTTACCATGGCGATCTACCCCGGTAAGAAGTGAACCAGCGTCGTAGGACGGAAAGCCCAGAGTTAACGCTTAAGTTACCTCGCTAAGCACAAATCCTGCTTCGTAGTACAGGCCCCAGTACCAGTAACCTGTCAGCCTGCAGCCAGACATGCTAACATGGATGAACACACACACCACTCCCTGGAAATGAACACACTGGAATGTAAACGTATCACTTTTATCCAGGCATGTTTTAAAGTAGTTGGACTGGCTCTGATGGCTCAGCATCAACTGCAGGAGGAGTGTTTTAGAAACACTCAGGGGTTTACACATCTTTAGTCAAATAATATACGTAAATCCACACATCCATTTGTTAATGAGAAGAAAACCTGCCATCGTCATCCTCTTCAGGCACACAGCGCAGTTCCTCCCATGTTTCCCAGAGACAAACCTCCCAGTCAGCTGGCGGCGCTCTGATGGCGTCCTCCTGCATTTTGCATTTCGTCAACAGTTCCCTTGTATCTGCCCATGGGCCTTGAAAGCTGCAGATGAAGCCTCTCCTAAAAAAGAATGACCTTGATACCTCAGTCCTCAGGCCCTACAGGTCCAAATCCAATCTGCCCTTCCCAAGTCAATTTATTGAACAGTTTGACTTCCTCAAACAACAACAACTTCAACAATTTGGATTTCGATCGAACCACAGCAAAGAGACCACCTTAATGAGGGGTTGAAATGATATTGGTTTTCGTACAGATTGCAGCAAAATCTTCGTTCTAGTTGTACTGGACCGTAGTGCTGCGTTTGATATAGTAGACCACGACATACTGCTAGGCAGCCTGGGAAAATGGGTGGGGCTGTCTGGCACAGTCCTAAACTGGTTTAAATCATACTTGAGAATCTGGTTACTTCCTGGTGTATGAGATCTGCTACACATCGTCCCGTCGTCTCTCCTACATGTGAACAGTTTGGTAAGTGACAGTTTTTGATATTTCAAACATACAAGAACGTGACAATGTTCAGTCTTTACTGCAATAAATGTACTGAAGCTTCCACCTGAATGCATCAGTAAGAATAATCTAAGCTTATCATGTATTATAGTACAACACTGGGCTGTGTACTTTTACTGTGGATACTTTAAGTACAATGAGCTAATTACAAGCAGAACTTTCATATTTACTAACAAAGTATTTTTACTGTGAAATACAGTAAATAAAAACATACTACAGAATTACATGTCACCTAATAAACTGTAAAGAAAAACAAAGATTGTAAATGTTAAAAGAAGTCCGTAAACGAATAAATTCACCCAAGGAAGAGATCAGAGACAGAAGTAAAATCGACGTCAGACTTTAATCTTGGCCAAGAGGAGCAGTTACAATGCAACAACGTACTGTATGAAGATGCTACAGAGGAAGTGCTCAAATCAGTGTTGTGACTTGAGTCTTTTAAAGGTCCAGGAGATAATGTGTCACTGACAGTTAACCTTTGTGTAGAACCAGACATCCTGACTGCCAGGCCCCTGATAACATTTAAATTCAACGTATGTGATTCAAATTCAGTTTTTAATGCAATAACGGAAGTCGAGCAATTCTAATTCAACTATAAATTATGCAAACTCGTTTCTATGTCGTATACTTCGGCCCTTCGGTTGATGAATGACCAATGAAGATAATAGTTACATGGTAGTCCTCGATAAGGTCCTCGGCTCTCGTCCCCATGGTACTCGTAGTCCACCTCTCTTCATGTTGATTGGGTGACCTGGATCTGTTAGTTAAAAGACAAAGTAAAAAATGTCTTCCTGTCAACAACAGTGAAAAAGACAGTAACTACCCACATTCAGAGTTCTACCTCCCTGGGTCAAAATGTGTCAAACCTGTATGTTATTATTAATAACTTAAGGGTTCAGCACAATGTGCTCTGAATGTCCATTATCTCAAAGTTAAATTTGTTAGTGCATTGATATTTATTTAAAAAAGAAACAGCCAATTTTAAGATGTTCTAACATGACAGTTGCATTCACTACGAGTATATATATATATTTAATGTGCGTCTCACCTGGATGAGACTGGACAGGTGGGTCCTCGTCCTCTGGCCAACAGCTCATCCCTTCTCATTGAACCATGTTTACAGCTCTGGAGTGTGATGGTCAAAAAGTTAGAATGTATCTGAATAAAAAAGTCCCTCAAAAACATTCTAACCATTAAACAATATTGTGTACTATGTCTATTCTTTCTATGTGTGGCAGGGAGGTAGAGAGGAGTCGGGCACTAGGACCCAGGCCGAGGGCCAAAGTCTATAAAATGGGGCGGATAGCTCACCTGGGCCTTTCACTTTAATTGATTCACCTGAGTGAGAGCAGCTGAGGTGCCTGTGGTATGTTCCTTTTGTTTAGAATGTTTCAAAGCATGATTTTAATTATTACAATGTCTAATTAAATCCATCCATCCATTGTCTACCGCTTATCCTGTATTCAGGGTCGCGGGGGGGCTGGAGCCAATCCCAGCTATCATTGGGCGAAGGCAGGGTACACCCTGGACAGGACGCCAGTCTATCACAGGGCCAACATGTAGAGACAGACAACCATTCATACTCACATTCACACCTACGGGCAATTTTTAGAGTCACCAATGAACCTATCCCCATCCTGCATGTCTTTGGACTGTGGGAGGAAGCCGGAGAACCCGGAGAGAACCCACGCGTACACGGGGAGAACATGCAAACTCCACACAGAAGGAACCCGGGCCAACCCGGGAATCAAACCCGGGACCCTCTTGCTGTGAGGCGAGAGTGCTGCCCACTACACCACCGTGCAGCCCTGTCTAATTAAATGATACTGAAATTAATTATTAAAGGCATTTGTGTTTTAGATTCTGCATGTTCGGTGGGAATTCAAATTGTTTGAAGTGGTTGTTTATATCAGCAAATAAGCCAGGTAGGCTACATACAAAAACAATGTTTTTAACTAGGTTCTTAAGTCCTTTTATGAAATAATGACTTTATGTTCTATTCCAGCCACCTGAAGTTGCAAACCACTGTTTTTCCCATGTTTTCAGATTGTTAGTTTACTTCTTAGCTGGGGCCATTCATTATTTTCATTGTGGGGTTTTCGGCCATGTCGAGGAGGGCAGTGCAGATAGAGTAGCCATCTTGTGTGGGTGTTTTGTTGTAGTTGTAGTGGTTAAGGCCCATTAGCATGCTGGGAATGAGTAAATTGGGGTAGCTCTGGACTAGTTGATTTGGTGTGCAGTGGTGACAACGTCCCTTATTTAGGCAGCACTCTACACCAACCCCCCTTGGCGTGCAGTTTACCCCACCTTGGTTACTTTTTGTTTGCTTTATTTTTTTGATTTGTTTTAATTTATAAGTATACTCAGTTTATGTTAGTCTATGGTCTTGTTGTTTACAGAGGCTATGCAGACAAAATAAAATATATATTTTCCTATACTCCTAGACATCCCCATCCCCACCACAAAACAAAACCGGACCATAACCTTCAGAAATCTTAAATCCATCTCTCCCTCTGCTCTCTCAACCTCACTCATCCATTGTCTGTCTGCTTCACCCCGCCCACCATCTGATGACCCCACTGACCTGGTTAACTACTACAACTGCACACTCTCCTCCTGCTTGGATCAGCTTGCCCCCGCCAAAACAAAAACAGTTTCTTTCACTCACTCTGCCCCCTGGTTCACCCCCACACTCCGCCAAATGAAGACCCGGAAAAGACAACTTGAAAGACTCTGCAAGAAAACCGGATTAACAGTTCACCTTCTCGCCTACACCGACCACCTACAACAGTACAAAGAAGCACTCAACGCTGCCCGGACCACCCACTACTCCCACCTCATCCACTCTGGCTCCAACAACCCCAAGGCTCTGTTCTCCACCATCAACTCCCTTCTCAAACCTCACGACAACACCTCCTCATCATTCACTACTGAAAAGTGCCAATCATTCCTATCATTCTTCCAAACAAAAATCAGCACCATTTACAGTAACCTCAACACCTCCAGGATCCCTCCCATCTCCCCGCCTGCCTCCCTCCCTGCCTCCCCACCCACCACTATCCAGTACCTGACCCACTTCTCTCCAGTATCACCAGCACAACTCACAACCATCATGACCGGAATAAAAACCTCCACCTGCAACCTGGACCCCATACCCTCCAAACTCATCAAGGACTGCCTCCCTGTCATCTCCCCACTCATCATTGACTTCATTAACGCCTCCCTCTGCTCTGGTTCTGTCCCCCAAACCCTCAAACTGGCTGCCATCACTCCCATCATCAAAAAACCCGGTCTGGACCCTGACAACCCAAATAACTTCCGCCCCATCTCCAATCTCCCCTTCCTGTCAAAAATCCTGGAACGTGCTGTCGCCTCACAACTCACAACCCACCTCACCTGCAATAACCTGTTTGAATCATTCCAATCTGGTTTCTGCACAAAACACAGCACCGAGACAGCCCTCCTGAAAGTCACCAATGACCTCCTCCTCTCCTCAGACTCCGGACACCTCACCATCCTCATCCTCCTCGACCTCACAGCAGCCTTCGACACCATCAACCACTCCATCCTGCTCTCCCGTCTGGAATCCTCTCTCCACATCACTGGCACAGCACTCTCCTGGTTTCACTCCTACCTCACCAACCGACAACAGTTCATCAGCATCAACAACTGCACCTCCACCACCGCTCCCCTGTCACAAGGTGTCCCCCAGGGGTCGGTGCTTGGTCCCCTCCTCTTCATCCTCTACATCCTCCCCCTTGGCCAGATCATCCGTCAACATGGACTCCATTTTCACTGTTACGCCGACGATATCCAACTGTACATCTCCACCAAAGCCATCACCAACAACACCCACTCCACCCTCAGCAACTGTCTCACAGAAATTAAATCTTGGATGCAAACAAACTATCTTCAACTGAACAGTGACAAATCGGACATAATCATCATTGACCCCACATCCCGCACTAAAGCCAGCCACAACTTCTCCCTCACCTTTGATAACTGCACTTTGTCCCCCTCATCCCACACCCGCAACCTAGGAATCATCTTCGACAGTAAGCTAAGGTTTGACCTCCACATCAACCACATCACCAGGACCGCCTTCTTCCACCTCAAGAACATTGCCCGTCTCCGCCCCTCACTCACTTTCTCTGCTGCAGAAACCCTCATCCATGCATTCATCACATCCAGACTGGACTATTGCAACAGCATCCTCTATGGTTCACCATCCAAACTCCTCAATAAACTGCAATACATCCAGAACTCAGCCGCACGCCTGCTCACCCACACCCGCTCCAGAGATCACATCACCCCCGTCCTCCGTGACCTGCACTGGCTGCCCATCACTCACCGCATACAGTTCAAAATCCTCCTCCTCACACACAAAGCACTTAATAACCTGGCCCCCCCCTACCTCACAGACCTGCTCCATCACCACACCCCCTCCCGCGACCTCCGCTCATCCCAAGGAAACATCCTGTCACCACCCACACGGACCAAGCACCGAACCTGGGGGGACAGAGCCTTCTCCATCACTGCCCCCTCCCTCTGGAACTCACTCCCCAAACCCATCCGCACCTGCACTCACCTCCCAACATTCAAGACCATGTTAAAAACACACCTTTTTAAATCAGCTTTTAATACATAATTTCTGTGTGTGTTCTATATTGTTTTCTATGTTTTATACTGTCTTTGCTGCTTTTAATTGAATGTCTTGTGTTCTTAACTGCATTTATTGTATGTAAAGTGTCTTTGAGCTTTTGGAAAAGCGCTTATAAAATAAATTTATTATTATTATTATTATACTCAGTCTCTGGTTCCAGTTTATTCTGGGTTTTACACCGAAAAGTACCTGGTCACATATGTAGTATTTTTTTTGTCTCAAGTTAACATTGTTTTTGTTGTTGGTTTGGTTTTCTAAAGCTAACATTGGTTTTGTGGCATAATGTCGACCCAATTGAATGTACAAACAGTTGTGCTGAATGCCAGGAAAAAAACAAAAAATTCATGTCCATGTATACAAATGACTAGATTACAATTTCATGACTATTTCACCAATTGCTGTGAGACTTTGTTGGAAGTTCATGTCGAACAAAACGCCAAAGCAATAAACAAAACAATGTAATTTCCTGACCGGAGTTCGAGCTAATCCCGATAACAAAAGAAACAAACAAAAACACATGGACAAGGTCTAACTCCCTACGACAGGATGACAACGATAACAGGGATTCATCCCTACTGCTTCATGTTGGACATTAGTCTGAGCTATTTACAATGTGAATAAAATGTTAGCATTGAAGCTAAAGTTATCTATGAAGAAAAGCTCAAGGATTAACACAAGGACTAAATGCGTATTTGAGTCAGTTGAAATATTTTAACTGGAGCGGTAACTTTGTGTGTCGCTGTGTCCTGAAAGCCTTTGAGATTCTCCTGCTGTCGTCTGGACGCTGTACAACTCAAACGGGACTAAAACAATATTGGTCTCACCGTTAACTACCGTTTAGTTTTCAAGAAATTAGGTCCCATTGGACACAGGAAGGGGCGGGACTTTGCCTCTCTGTTCAGTGTTGCCGTAGTGACAGTGTGCGTCTCTGCCAGCAGGTGGAGACTCTGCTATGAATCAGTGTGAGGACCGAGAGGATGGAGTCCTTCCCTCTAAAACCACTCAGGATGGGGGACATGACAGCCAGACCAAAGCTCAGAGGTGAGACGAGGATCTCGAAGTGTCCAGGACTCAGATCACTCCACCATCATGATTCTCACTCAACAACATAAATACACATAATATTAACTAGATCACTTTATTGAGTTTAAAATTGAACCTTGTTATTATCTGACTGTCCTGAGGTGAAGAATCAGGTCTTGGTCCAGACCTTTGTCGTCCATGTAGGGGATGATCTGAATATAGTGTCGACTCTCCTGTTGAATCCATTTGTTTTCACTTTGCTGAGCAATCACTGAGACCAGAAGCTTTAATTGACCTCTGTACTTTTAATAGAAG
Source organism: Eutrigla gurnardus (assembly GCF_963514095.1). Taxonomy (NCBI): domain Eukaryota; kingdom Metazoa; phylum Chordata; class Actinopteri; order Perciformes; family Triglidae; genus Eutrigla; species Eutrigla gurnardus. The sequence goes on along the minus strand of NC_139921.1, from coordinate 7,078,745 downwards.
AAGCAGTAAAATTTGATGAGTCATATTAGTCAATATTCAGATTAAATATTAACCTGACATACACCTGGACCAACACTGTAACCTGCTGACATTTCAGCTGATCAGCTTCAAATATTGGATGAAAGGAATGAAAGTTTAACTGGGAAATTCACATTCTCTGTTGGTCTGTTGAACCACAAAAACACAGCATTCATCAACATTAAGTCAAGTCTGCAGAATGAATAATTTGATGGTCTGAACTGCCAAACACCTCCCACAATGCAACTTTCACCTCACATTACTTAGTTTTACAGCAGAATCATTTGTGTTTATAAATACCGCTCATGACATTGCAGATGGGAAGGGGGGGGGGACTTGTGTATCACGATAATATATTATTGTGATAAGGTTTTTTGATAATTTCGTGTTGTGGCTTATATTGTGATGAATGAAGCTTAACTAGTGAGAATCTTGGAAAAAGTATTTCCTTATATTGTATTTATTGTATCAGGATGCAGCAGCAGAGACCAGACTCACTTGGACCTGGACCTGGACCCAGCTGTGTATCATTAAAGAGTGACCACTCTATGGATCACCCTTTTCTTTTTAAAGCTGAACAAGCTGCTGATGGAAGGTAAGAAATGAAACTGAACTCTCCTTACAGGATGAATCAGGTCTAGACTAGCCCCTTAAAAAATAACTCTGGGTCACCAGCCCTGAATCCTGCAACCTATTAGGTCTTCTGAGCCACGATGATATGAGAGAGAGACAGTTTTTTCAGGTCTTGGTCCAGATCATCGTAGTCCATGTAGGGGATGATCTGAATCTATGTTGACTCTCCTGTTGACTCCATTTGTTTTCACTTTGGTGAACACTCACTGAGACCAGAAGCCTTTAATTGCCTTCAGTACTTTTAGTTGTCTGAGAAGAAGAAGCAGAGGAGTTTGATGAGTCAAATAAATATTCAGATTAAATATTAACCTGACACACACCTGGACCAACACTGTAACCTGCTGACACCTCAGCTGATCATCTTAAAATATTGATATGATAGGAATGAAAGTTTAGCTGGGAAATTCAGATCTTTTCTCTGTTGGTCTGTTGGACCATTAAAACTTAAAAAGACAATGAGGCAAAAACCTCTTGAAAGAAAAGACTCATAGTGGGCGGGAAAAGTAAAGAGTTAATGACATCGAAGAGTAGAGGCCAGGCTAAGCTAAGCTAAGAACAGAAAGACTCCAAACTAACAGACACCAAACTCGAGCACCGTCTTCCTCTCACTCAAGGGAGGTTGTAGAGCATTAAGTAAGACACTTTATATCCACCAGACTCTTTATTTTAGGGTTTAACGTAACTGATAATGCCGAGGATGTGTCTATTATCAGGAGATAATGGACTACGTGAAGGACAGAACCATCAGACGCCCAGTGGAGATTTTGCAACCAAAATGTAAAGTTGTTTCACGAGTCATAACTCCGTTTCCACATTGTTACCCCATAAGGTTCTAATGCAATGGAAACATTGTCCACTGCTCCCATTAATAGGAGGGACCTTAGATACGACTTGGAAACGGATATTTCTAACCCTTAGGCGCAACTACGAACCACAAAGCTAACATTATGCTACCAAAACGCTGAGTGCAGCACTAAGACGGGTGTTCACAGGTCCACAACGTGGTTTAATGTGACCCAGATACATTTATAGTATTGATTCTGACACTAGCATCAACTCTTAGAGCAAGACTCATCAATATAAAGATAAACAGAGCAAACTGATTCATGAAGCTCAACTTGTTAGAATCTGAAATTGTATTTAATGTATCAGGATGCAGCAGCAGAGACCAGACTCCCCTGGATCTGGACCTGGACCTAGCTGTGTGTCCATGAAGAGTGACTTTTCTATGCCTCGCAGTATGACATTTCACTAGCAAGGACCACACCGTCAACAAGATGCGTTTAAGGATTTATTATTATTGACAAAGAGAATGAAGTGAGCGTTTGAGTGCGTTGTGGGGATTCTTGTAGAGAATCCGCCACCGCTCCCGGACGGACCCCCAAAAACCTCCAATTACTCAAGAAGAGATTGAACGGATTTGAGATCTTTGTGATCTGAACGGATGTAGCGGTCGTACGTTTGGGAGGACCGGCGGCTCACGGGATGTATGAAGTGTTCTGGGATGCCACTACGGGAGGCCGAAGTGGCCGCTCCGATTCTGAAGGAGTGCCCGGAGTGGTTGTCTGGCCAAATACCAGACAATGAGAGCACTAGGTGAAAGTGATGGTGGGACTAGAATCGTGTAACCACTTGGGACTAGAATCGTGTAGCCACTTGGCCGGACTCGGAAATGAAGAAGGGATCTGTCATGTTGTGCACTGAGGTTTGCGGAATTGCGAAAGTTTGCGAGGTTTTCGAAGGGATTCAGTGGTGATTGGACCTTGAAGAAGAAGACGGGCGTGGGCGGACCAAATTGATTGGTTTTGCTTAGCTGTAAGTGGAGCACCATGATGTCGTCTGAAAAGCGAGATGAGTCGAAAATGCCAGCATGACGGCTTGAGTCGAAGCGAATGGTTGAGGAGGTGAATGCGGAGCATCTGAGGAAACCAACGAGGCGAGCAAGAACATGGCTTCCGAGGTTGGGCGACTTGAGGAGTGCCGTACCTGGAACGGATCGTGCAGAGGCAGGTGGGCTGTCGACAGTAAGTCGACAGTAAGAGGAAGACGACAAGGGTTTGTGGTTGGCTCTTGGCGTGGGAGTCCTTTAATGAGGGAAGTTATCTGGGGATGGCTGGTGGCCAGGCCCGAACTGCCGGTTATTAGCTTGGAGAAGAAGCTGGTACCGCTAAGGTACGCTGTGATGGTGTGTGTTTGGATTGCCCTGATGGAATGGGCGTAAGTGATGAAAGAGTCAAGGTGATAAGATCGAATGACGGAAAGGTTGTGTTGTATTGGTCGTGGAAGAGGTGGAAGCTTTTCCGAGTTGTCAAGTAGGACGAGGGGGTTGAGGGTGATATGGAGGAATGGCTTTGGAAAGGTATCGGCGTGAGGTGCCAAGCTTCGGAACTTCTGCAATGGGAAGCAGGAAAGAGAGTCAGCGATAGTGTTTGTTTGACCGTGAGCTGCGCGGAGAACATATTGATGTGTAACGGAGTGCCGGATGGGGCTCTGTATGAAATGCATGATGGATGGGGAGTTGGAGCGTCCTTGTTAATTATGTCGACGACTGCAAGGTTATCTGAGTATATGTGGATGGACTTGCGGGACCATTTTTGTCCCCGCAAGATGACGGTGACTAATATAGGGTAGAACCATCTTCCGTTGTAGAAGCCCCCAAAAAGGACTGAAGGAGAAGCGTCAATGTACAGATGGATGTCATGTGGGTGAGTCCATTTGTCGTCGTAGAAGAAAGTGATTCCGTTCCGATTAGTAAGAAGGTTGAGCCACAGACAGAGTTTGGCGAATAGGGGCCCTCTGTTTTCTCTGCGGATGATGTAACTCAGAGGTCGGAGAAGACTGAAGTCGGAGTGGCCAGGCCAGAGGCGGGTGGTGATGACGGGGGGGGGGGGGGGGGGCGAATGATGGAAGACGTATGGAATCCCGGTTGTTGGACAGGATCCAACAGAGGGCTTTAGACAAGTGGTCGAAGAGTTTGGGGGTACTTGCAGCCGAAGGTGAGCCTGACGGCAAAGTAATATGCACCACGTCAGCGGACACCGAAGAACGCCAGAAGTCGGGGTAGATAGGGGGACTTTGAAGGCGCTGGTGATGTTTTTTTGAGAGCCGCGACCCTTTACCAGTGGGTTTAATAAGGGCGATGGCAAGGTTGATAGTGGCGTAGTGGAGAGAAAATTCTTCGCTCGGGATCAAGCTATTGGTGCTGGGAATAGTACTGCCATGGGGTGCTAAAAGATCGATAATGGTGCGTTTCTTGCCGGAGTATTTCCTGGTTGTGATACTGATGCGATACCGATGCTGATGCGGAGTTAGGAAATGGAGGATGGAAGACATGGAACCTTCCTTAACTTCTTTAGGGAGAAGAGGCTGGGTGAGATGGGGCACCGCGAAGGGAGCATGTGAGGGCTGCACGGGCGGCGAAGAAGCGGCTGTAAATCTCGTTCTCGAGAGCGCCCCAGTAGGTGGCCTCGTTGAACTGTGAGAGGCGGGCTGCAACTTCGGAGGCGAAGTGTGTGTGGTATTGATATAAACCATGCTGCCGAAGCGGAGGGCCAGATTAAGAATGGTGGACAAGTAATCGTCCAGTTCATTGCGTTGCATGGGGAGTTTGGAACAGAGAGCGTCTCTGTAAAGGGAGAAGGCGCAAGCGAACTCTGTAGGAGTAAGCTCTCTGGAACGTGTGGGTGCTCTCACTTTAGAGTGGGGGCACCCTCGTATCCTTCAATAAATCTGTCTGCGAGTGGTTGATGGAGGGAAGGCGAGATAGGGAGTGCGACGTCAATGTAGTTAGTGCATCTTGGTGCCAGGAGCCCGGGCTGAAGCGCGCTACGGTGGTTATTGGAAAGCGGCGAGGGGCGCTGGTGGCCTAGTGCCAGGAGCCCCGACTGAAGCGAGTTGCTGTGGTTGCTGGAAGACATGGCGGGGGGGGGGGGGGGGGGTGTCCCGGTGCCAGGGGACCGGCTGAAAGGAGTTGCTGTGGTTGTTGGAAAAACGGCGGGGGGTGCTGGCATCCTGGTGCCAGGAGCCCCGGGTGAAACGAGTTGCTGTGGTTGTTGGAGAAACGGCGGGGGGCGCTGGCATCCCGGTGCCAGGAGCCCGGGTGAACGGGCTGCTGTTGTTGTTGGAAGGCGGCGGGGTGGGGGGGGGCGCTGGCGTCTCAGTGCCAGGAGCCCCGGCTGAAATGAGTTGCTATGGTTGTTGGAAAAACGGTGGGGGGGCGCTGGCATCCTGGTGCCAGGAGCCCCGGCTGAAACGAGTTGCTGTGGTTGTTGGAAAAACGGCGGGGGGGGGGCACTGGCATCCCGGTGCCAGGAGCCCCGGCTAAAACGGGCTGCTGTGGTTGTTGGAAAAGCGGCGAGGGGGGCACTGGCAAAGGTTAGCTGCGGTGACGGCTGGAACTGGATGGCGGTGGGCGCTGTGGCGTTTGCCCTTGGGGTTGTAGGTTGCTTTTGCTGATGATGACAATCCTGATGGAAGTTTGAGGGTCCTGGAATCCGTCTGGGCGCTCCCTCTGGATTGTAGAGATGACGAGAAGTGGTGGCGGAAACTCCGGAGTTGTTTGATCTGGCAGAGGATCTCTGTCTCTGCTTTTGCTACTGCTCTTGTTTTCTTAGGGCTGTGTTTGATGGTACTATTAGCCCCCGGTTCTTTTGTTGGAAGCCCAAGGATAAACCGAAGAAATCCTCAGTTCATGAATATAGAATTTGTTCAGGCCGCGGTAATGTATGGTGGGCCTGGGCTCGGAATGGCAGGGCTCCCGCAAGATCTCGGTTGGAACGAACCTCGTTTCCTGCTGCTGGATACATTTTATCTTCTTGGGCTGGGACTTTCACACAACCGAGTCTTACTGGTCAGTTGTCTCTGACGTGGACTTACGGAAATGTAATATGAATCGTGTTTGAGTGTTGTCCTTCAGGCGTTGAGGTTTTTATTTATTTTTTATTTTTTATTTTTTGCGCGCGCACGCTGTGTTCGCTTTTGATGCGTTTCTGTGAGCCTAAAACAGCTTGTTTCGTTCGATTCACGAGACTCGCAGCTTTCAAATGATGTATAATATGACGCAGACACATTCGAAATAATATACGATTAAATGGAATGAATGCGAAACTAGTGCAAAACGGCTGGTGGGCGGGCCGGTGCCACGCGACAGTTTGAAAAGTCACACTGTACTAATGAGCACGACCAGTGATTTATATGGGTTCGGTGAAAAAGTACGAGTCTAAAGTGAACACAGTGAAAGCGAATTGTACCAGTACTGTCCCTTTAACAAGAGCGTCGGCCTGTACGTGTGTGCGTGATGACGTCACCCGGAAGCGACCTGGTGTTGACGGAACGAGCGGCCACGAGTGTGGAGTTTGCTTTATTGTCGATCTATGGAACGTCTTTTGGCGTCTTTCCGGTTGGAGATTCTTTGAAGATGGAGACCAACACCGGCGAGTTGTTCGCCGGTGTTGTCGGGACGATGGCGAAGGCTGGAGTGATGTTCGGAGGCGACGGGGTCGGCGAACTCCGGCGACGTTCTGTCTGTGAGTTTCCTCGTCCTCTCTTAGCTGCTGAAGGAGGTGGGCTGGGGGACACGGAGGATTCGTCTGGCGAGCTATGGTAGTCTTGACTGTTGAGAAGGGATGAACTAGGCGGAACACTGACCGTGGATGAGACAGAGTTGGTTTTCTTCGAAGTCGCTTGCGTCTTGGACGTCGTTTGTGCCACTGAAGTCGGGGTCTCGGAAACGGAGGTGGCGTCGGCTTCTGGTGGATTATGGTCCCGATCTCGATGGAAAGGATCGTCGGCGGACGGGGATGGAGAGACGAAATCCGTGGTGAGGTGAGTTAAGCTGCGAGGTGAGCCAAAGCTGATGTTTGCTCATGCGAAAGTTTGGTTGTGCTCGAGGCGAAGTCGCGTGCTCTCGTCTCTGGCCGAACACGAGAGCGAGCGCAGAATACGAGAGCGAAGCGGAGGAGAGGGTCAGGTGGCTATTTATAGAGATGCGGAAGTTGGCGCTGTTGAGGTGTGGACCTGCTCCTGAAACTCTGCCAATTAGGCTTCAATTAAAGCTGACCAAGCTGATGATGGAAAGTAAGAACTGAACCTGAACCCTCCTTGGAGGATGAATCAGGTCTAGACCAGCCAGAGAAAAGTTAAGAGTCAGTGAGAAGCTAAATTGGCTAACGTGACAGCTACTGCAAACTAAGCTATGCTATGCTATGCTAAGCTGGGTTTACATCGGAGCTGCTAGAAAACCCAGCATCAGACACCAAGGTGCTCTGACCAAACTGGGTACTTGATGCATTTAGAGTGAGACCGCTTTGGTCCAAACAGGTAAAGAAATCCAGAGGAATCAGGAACAGGCAACAGATCAAAGTCCTGGAACAGGTACAAAGGGAGAAATGGATACATATCAGGTACTGGATCATGCCAGGATTCAGGTTTTCATGGGAAGCAAAGGCATTGGCAACATTGGAACTTTTATCTTTTATGACTTTAATCCCTCAAGAGGCCGTTCAAGGCAAGCAAGCAGCAACCAGAGAGACATTCTACACCACCAGACCTGAATGAGTTTTACTGCAGGTTTGAGAAGCCAACATTCACACAACCAGTGTATCTGGTATTAAGCATTGTTGTTGGTGGATTCAGGTCCAGATTTTGACATTTAAGTGCAAAGTATTTAAATATAAAATATGCATATACAAATATGCCCTCTACTGGTTGAAACTAGATGGAAACTCCAGTTCTGTAACGGCTGAAGTGCCTTAAACTGTCATTCTCTCTGGTTGTATAGAACTATGAGAAAATGGTCCTACTTCTCTCTGCTGGCCACCAGGGGGCGACTCCTCTCTGGTTGTATAGAAGTCTATGAGAAGTAGGACGGTTGTATAGAAGTCTATGAGAAAATGGTCTTACTTCTCTCTGCTGGCCACCAGGGGGCGACTCCTCTCTGGTTGTATAGAAGTCTATGAGAAAATGATCCTACTTCTCTCTGGATGTATTATCTCAGTAAACATTTTAAAGATGAGTTTATGATCTCAATCTGTAGTTTCAAGTCTTCTTCAATCCAGCATGATGTTCATTTAGTACATTATGGTCCATTTAGAATCCAACAGACCAGAAACAGGGGAGGCTTTAGGGGGCGAGGCTTACCTGCTGATTGACAGGTCCATTTAGAGTCCAACAGACCAGAAAGCAGGGGATGCTTTAGGGGGCGAGGCTTACCTGCTGATTGACAGGTCCATTTAGAGTCCAACAGACCAGAAACAGGGGATGCTTTAGGGGGCGGGGCTTACCTGCTGATTGACAGGTCGCTACCACACTACCAATGCAGTTATCTACTTAGATGACTTTAACACTTAGCTGTAAAGTTGACCTGGAATTATGAAGCTAACTTTGTTAACAGCTTCACACCAGAATCCAGATGGATCCAGATCCAGTTAGATTGCTGCTCTGGGTCCTGCTCTGCCACGTTCATCAGCCGTAGTCCACAAACCAACAGGCGATGTCACCATGACGACGTCCACTTCTGATCTCCAGTCTGTGGTTTAGTGATTCTTTAAACTTGGTTTTCTCCACAGAGTTCAGCAGATCTCAGAGGTTCCGTTGACCCGGCAGCATCAAACACACCTGGACTCCATATTTATGGTGAGTACATGTACAAGCTCACCTTTCACTATTAACCACATCAACTACAGACTCAATGCTGAACAGGTTCTAGTGGTCTCCATGCTGCTCAGACCCACACATGAATCCCATGTTGGGTTCTTTAGAGTTCATGTTCAGTTTATCCTTGTGTTCCAGCTGCTGGAGGAGAACATTGGCACTTTTGTGAAGAACGAGCTGAAGAAGATCCAGAAGGTCCTGAATCCAGATTACCCGGAAAGCTTGGAGAGTGAGGACGAGGAGTTGTTGGACGGTGAGGATGAAGGGGAGAAAAGGAGCAGCAGAGAGACGTTTCAGAAGATCACAGTGCACTTCCTGAGGAAAATGAAGCAGGAGGAGCTGGCTGACCGTCTGCAGATCAGTAAGAGGATTTTAACATGGTGGAAAAGAAGAGAAGGATTCAACATGAAGAACTTCATATTTCTCCTAATAGGCTGCACACAACTTCAATGTTTAGGTTCTCTGGTTGTCTACAGACCCGATTACCATTTACTCACTGAGCTTTGCAGCTGCATTTCAAAGGGTTATATCCTTCCAGTTCTGTTTGTCTTGTAAATGTCTTTTATTTTACTTCTGTTGGCTTCATCAGGTGCACCTGATTGATTTTGTCACCAATAGTTATGATTTAATCACGGAAGAAGCTCATGAAGACACTACTACTGAGGACTATAGGAATACATGGCTCTAACACATGGCTTGTTCATAGACTGTAAAAGGGTCTGTAGGATCCACTAACTGGGTTCCTTTGTTGTTTATCCAGGAACCGCTGGTGCCGTGTACCAACGTAAACTCAAGTCTTACCTCAAGAAGAAGTTCCAGTGTTTGTTTGAGGGCATCACTAGAGCAGGAAACCCAACCCTCCTGAATCAGGTCTACACAGAGCTCCACGTCACAGAGGGAGGGACTGCAGAGGTCAATGACCAACATGAGGTCAGACAGATTGAAAAGGCATCCAGGAAACCAGACAGACCAGAAACAACCATCAGACAAGAAGACATCTTTAAAGGCTCACCTGGAAGGGATGAACCAATCAGAACAGTGATGACGAAGGGAGTGGCTGGCATCGGGAAAACAGTGTTAACACAGAAGTTCACTCTGGACTGGGCTGAAGACAAAGCCAACCAGGACATACAGTTCACGTTTCCATTCACTTTCAGAGAGCTGAACCTGCTGAAAGAGAAGAAGTTCAGCTTGGTGGAACTCATTCATCACTTCTTCACCGAAACCAAAGAAGCAGGAATCTGCAGGTTTGAAGAGTTCCAGGTTGTGTTCATCTTTGACGGTCTGGATGAGTGTTGACTTCCTCTGGACTTCCAAAACAACGAGATCCTGACTGATGTTACAGAGTCCACCTCGGTGGATGTGCTGCTGACAAACCTCATCAGGGGGAAACTGCTTCCCTCTGCTCGTCTCTGGATAACCACAAGACCTGCAGCAGCCAATCAGATCCCTCCTGGGTGTGTTGACATGGTGACAGAGGTCAGAGGGTTCACTGACCCACAGAAGGAGGACTACTTCAGGAAGAGGTTCAGAGAGGAGCAGGCTAACAGGATCATCGCCCACATCAAGACCTCACGAAGCCTTCACATCATGTGCCACATCCCGGTCTTCTGCTGGATCACTGCTTCAGTTCTGGAAGACGTGTTGAAGACCAGGGAGGGAGGGGAGCTGCCCACGACCCTGACCGACATGTACATCCACTTCCTGGTGGTTCAGTCCAAACTGAAGAATGTCAAGTATGATGGAGGAGCTGAGACAGATCCACACTGGAGTCCACAGAGCAGGAAGATGATTATGTCTCTAGGAAAACTGGCTTTTGAGCAGCTGCAGAAAGGAAACCTGATCTTCTATGAACCAGACCTGAAAGAGTGTGGCATCGATATCAAAGCAGCCTCTGTGTACTCAGGAGTGTTCACACAGGTCTTCGGAGAGGAGAGAGGACTGTACCAGGACCAGGTGTTCTGCTTCGTCCATCTGAGTGTTCAGGAGTTTCTGGCTGCTCTTCATGTCCATCTGACCTTCGTCAACTCTGGTGTCAATCTGATGGCAGAAGAACAAACAACCTCCTGGTGGTCTAAAGTCTTCAGACACAAACCTAAACTAACACATCTGCACCAGAGAGCTGTGGACAAGGCCTTACAGAGTCCAAACGGACACCTGGACCTGTTCCTCCGCTTCCTTCTGGGTCTGTCACTAGAGACCAATCAGAAACACCTACGAGGTCTGCTGACACAGACAGGAAGTAGCTCACGGACCAATCAGAAAGCAGTCCAGTACATCAAGGAGAAGGTCGATGAGGATCTGTCTCCAGAGAGAAGCATCAATCTGTTCCACTGTCTGAATGAACTGAATGATCGTTCTCTGGTGGAGCAGATCCAACAGTATCTGACTTCAGGACGTCTCTCCTCCGATGAACTGTCTCCTGGTCAGTGGTCAGCTCTGGTCTTCATCTTACTGTCATCAGAAAAACATCTAGACCTGTTTGACTTGAAGAAATACTCTGCTTCAGAAGAGGCTCTTCTGAGGCTGCTGCCGGTGGTCCAAGCCTCCAGCAAAGCGCTGTAAATATTTTATTTATTTGTTTATTTCGGGCATGTCAGTTAAATCATCATCACACATCATTTTCACATAGTAACAAAAAATACACATGGCCGAAAGGGAAAGCGGGAGAAGCCAAGGCTTATCTAGTCCCGCCCCCATTACACACAGGATAGAATCAGAATCAGAATCTTTTCTTTTCATTGCATTTTTCATTTGACATAACTTTTCCTTTTCCTAGTGACATTTGACATAATATGTTACAGCAGTAGGTGGTACAGAGAGCTGAAGTCCAGTGCATACAGATTACGTGTGTGTCTGCACACATGTCCATATTGTTCATCACAATAGAGCAACAGTCTCAACATGTAGACAAGGTCCGAGGGAAAAGAGAAGTAAAAATTAAAAATAGAAAAGTAAAAATAAAGATAAAAAATAAAGTCCAGTGTAGGTACTAGTTTTGGAGATGGTGAGAGATGGTGAGGGAGCCCCCCCCTTTTTTTTATTTTTTTTTTTATGAATCCTCACTATCCCCAAATATAGTTCTTCATTCAGAAAACAACAAATCATCTTGGAATTAAAAGGTTCTATCTGTATTCTGAACGATTTGGTTGGTTTTCCCAACTGCAAAAGTTATATGTGGAACAAGTCCTTTTCATACATAAGATTCGAATATTTTCTTATTTTTGGGAATGGGTTTAATGCAAACAGGACCTTCCAACCCCAATGCTGCTCACACAAGAAACAAAGTGAATTTGTCACACAGCATAATTGCATACAAAGTCAATCAAAGACGTGAATAGAAGCCATTTTGCAATGGGCAGCTCAAATGACACAAATAACACAACACATACAAGACAAATTCACGGAAGTCCCACGAACCAAGAACTTGTGTGACGCTTTGTGTGTCAGTGTTGAGATTCTCATTCTGTCGGCTATAATCTCAGACAGGACGGCGTTTGGTTTCCCGGCTTCATATGCTAATGCTAGCCAGATAATGCTAGCTTCCTATATATTCCTAATGTTGCCATACTAATCATAGGTAGGGTTGCCAACTTTGTCACTATGAAATAAGGGGCAAAACGTGGCCTGCAGTAGGAATGCGAGTATGGTTTTGTGTGAATATACAGAGTATTGTTTTAAGGCATTTGTTATAATAATAGCAGTTTTGCAGAGGAATAAAATAGCAGACACTCAGAATGTACACCCTCTGTGTACACAAACAGTGGTGGGGAATAAATGCTTCACATTCTTATTCACTCAAACTATACACAAGTTGAAAAGCAAAAAATTTAAACAAAAATAGAGGAACAGTGGGCTTACCTCTGCTCACCAACTCTACTTTTTCCATGGATATTTTTGGCTGCTCTTGACGGATTCAAGAAGTCTTTTTTCCTTTTGTGCAGCCAGAGAAAAGTCCTTACATGACAAGTCACAGTTCACAGATATTTGAAGTTCATTTTTGATCAGCTCTGTGCTGCATCTGTTTCTTGAGTCAGAGAGAAAATCCTCTCTACAAAGGCATTTGAGCCTGGCACGCTGAGGACAAATGAGACAATCCTGAACATGATGATCAAGTTGGCTTTCCCTAGGTTTTGGAAAACTGCAACCCACTTCTCACTGGTAGATTTTGTGGTATCCTGTGTGGCTTTCTTTATTTCCTCCCTGCTAGCACAAAACTCTTCATAGAGTTGGTCCATACTCACTGTCTCTGTCATTTTGAGGGCAACCACCACCTGCTCCAGGTCAGTGAAGGAGAGCTCCTCCTGTAGGCCGATCGGTTTCAGTTTCATCATCACATTTTCTGATGAGAAATCAAACCATTTGTCAATGTATGCAATGACAGAGTCATAGAACTTCAGAAAGTCCTTCTGCTGCTGTGATCTCTGTGCTGGCAGTTGTTTGTCCATCAGCTGCTTGGTCTGGTATCCAAAAAAGCTGTCTTCTTTCTGCTGAAGCATCTTCGCTTTGAATTTTCCCACCTCCCCGTACACTTCTGTGATGCAGAGCTTTGTTTCCTCCAGCTTTTTAACGAGTGTGTCAAAAACACACCCCACGTTGTGGAAAAAGCACAGATAAATCTCAGTAGCTGCAGTTTTTTCTTCATCCTCAAAAATCCTCCTCAGAAACACAGGACAGGTCTCCCCAAGGGACCTGAAGTATGAGGTGAGAGCTGGCCAGCTCTGCAGGAGACGATCAACAGCTGGATGGAGAGACAGCCATCGCGTGCAAACATGACGCAGAATTTCACGCCACTCAATGTCAACAAAAACAAAAAATGCACGCAGTTCCTCTCTTCTGGAAGCAGATACTGAGAAGTGGCTGTAGATCTTTAAAACCAGTGACTCAATATCCACTGACAGCTGATCACAGGCGTGCTTGCAGGTGTTATGAGCTATGTGAGCCGGGCAGTTAGCTTTCAAAATGCGACTGTTGTCACTGCTCAATAACTGGTAAACGGAGTGGTGTTTTCCGAAGTTTACATTGGCATTATCTGCCGCACAGGCCGTGATGTGTTTTATATCCAGTTCATACTTTTTCAGGCAGTTCATCAGAGCTTGATGAATACCATTTGCCGTTTCATCACTATCTTCATAAAAGTCAAGTAGCTTGCACCGCACTCCATCAGACACAGAAAAATATCTCACGCACACTGGAAACATTTTTCTATTTCCCTTGTTTGAGGCATCGGAGGCAACCGAGTAAAACACAGGCTCACCTTCAGTCGGGGATAGATCATTCAGGATATCCTGTACAGTCTTTGGTCCTAATACATTCATTGTGATCATCTCAGCTTTCGTTCTTCCGAGGTGCATCTTCTTCACAACATTTGAGTCATGAAACAACGCTCCGTTTAGCTTAACGAGGCAGTCGGCGCTGTTGTAGCTAAGTCCATGTTTGACAGTGGGATAAACGTACGAGGCTTCACTTGCTGCTATTTTGTCCGTTTCCACAGTAGCCGCCCCGAAGAATGCACCGATATTGCTTGCACCTTTAGCGAGTGTGGCCTTCTTGTGCATTTCTGTGGAAGCATGTTGGGACAAGTCATTCTCACCTCCATGGCCAACTGAAAATTCCCGGCGACATAAAGTACAGAAGGCTTTCGTTGAGTCCCCGCTGACGGGCTTAACCCACGTCTTTGTAACTTCCCATAGTTTGTTGTAGCTGCACAGTCTTTTCTTTTTTGCAGGTTTATCCATTGTAGTTCAATCCGTATTCACAGTCGACTCAGCAACGTCACACTGTGATTTTCTCTTGTTTTTTTTTTAGGAATTGGCGCATTTACTGAACGTATACTGATACGGGAGGTGGGGCTGTGATTGGATGATGACAGGTGTCGTTGATGATCCTCAAGTGTCGTGATCAGCGCTGCTGCAGTTGTATCAGTCAGTGGTCAGATCAGCGTAGCAGTCAATAAGCGGGACCAAAGAGGTCACGTACGGGACAAATAAATTAGGCCCAATATATGGGACGTCCCGGCTAATACGGGACAGTTGGCAATCCTAATCATAGGAAGCCAGTGTTAGCTGGCTAGCATGGTAGCTAACAATGAAAGTAAACTTATTAGCAAGACTGGACTAGTCTGGTGTTTGTCCTGCTGTCTTTCACAAGGCTTGATCTTGAGGTTTCTTCTAAGCGTGACATTTCCTCTGCTCCTTGTTGCTGCTGCCACTGAGCAACCACAGCAACATGACAAAGAAGCAGAACCCGATTGGTCTTCCTGTGTGCATTTGACCTGCTGATTGGCTCACAAGTAGAACCTTAGAGAACCAAGGTGGTTTGACTTTGGAAATAGAACCTTTTAGTTTCCTAAATAAAACACCTCACATAATGTTACTAAGTTGTCATAGAATAAGAATATGTGAATAACTTAATTATGACAAAAATGTCAGTTAGAACCTGAGGTGATGAACAGTTGTTTGTAATTGTTTCATCACTAATTTCTGGTTCCTCTTCAGACTCAGTGGCTGTAACCTCTCAGAGAGAAGCTGTGAAGGTCTGTCCTCAGTTCTCAGCTCCCAGTCCTCCAGTCTAAGAGAACTGGACCTGAGTAACAACGACCTGCAGGATTCAGGAGTGAAGCTGCTGTCTGCTGGCCTGGAGAGTTCACACTGTCGACTGGAAACTCTCAGGTCAGATTCAACTACTTTGAGAAGTTTACCTATGAAGCTTTCAGTGATGTGTTTACATTCACCAAATATTCCGTTTTTTTATATTCAAGTAATCCTCAAAAGACACGTTTGCTACTAATCTGTTTACATGGCTGATGAAATACTGTTTCTGCTGCTAACGACTTTCCAGCAGAAGAACAAAACAAAACAAAACTTGTCAAAACCAAACCTCTTGTTTATCTTTTCCCCACCGTTCGATGTTTTAATAGTTTTATAAATCCACCTGGCGTTTATAAATGCTGTTGCAAACGTCAGTCTACGTTTGTGAACGTCACTCCATGAACATGTGAGCCTGAACTACAACACCAGACTGTCTCTGCTGTCAAGGTGGAGCCAGTTTGAACCACTTTCTATACAGTTGAGTTTATTGAGTTTTATATGAAATGAACTAATATTCTTGTCACGGTGGCTGAAGCAGCAGGAAGGACCCACATGCAGACTCAAAGCTATGCAGATGCAATGAAGACATATTATACATGGAAACGCCCCCTAGTGGCCAGCAGAGAGAATGCAGCTTTAAGGACCTTCAGGCTTGACTTCACTTTTCTGAACCAGAGGTTGATGCCTGATTGGAATATCAACTCTGACAACTGAATATGAACCAACCAGACATTTTGATGCTGCTGACAGTTTTAATTCAAAGTTTAAAGCTTCTAACTCGTCTGCACGGCGGAGACAAAACACCATTTTAACACCAACATGTGCACACACATTTATGATGACAATGACTGTAAAAGGCTCTTTAGCAAGGGTAACTAAGAGGTGGAGCTTGGCCCCGATCCAGACCCAGACCCCGTGCTACTTGGACCCAGACCCATAACTGATAGATCATTGAGAATTATTAAATGATGACGGAGCGTTTCCATTTTACTGCTGCAGCGTTAGCATCACTACACTGGTTCAGATGGTTGGAGGCTAAATCATCTCAGTGGTTGCTACTCACAAACACTAAATTACCCAGTAATGCAACGGGGTGAAACATAAACTCCGAACTTAATCAAATCTGTGCAAACTGGAGTTTCTGTGAGTGACGTTTCTATGGTGACAACTGACGAGACTCACTGACAGCTGACAGATGGATCAGAGAGTGGAGGTGATAAACGTCAGTCAGGTTGGTGAAATCTAGAGCCGATAGATAAGTTCACACGGCTGCTCTCAAAGAGGAACGCTGACAGTGAGACTTTGAATCAAGACAGACTCTTTTCTTCCAACTGGCAGTTGAACACCTGAATGCCTCATATGTTCTGAGACTCTTAAGAAGCACATTTTCAAAGCTGTGTTTTGTATTTTACTGTTATTATCAGAGTACTTGTTATTCATAATTCCTCCAGTTCAATATGAAAACTATAAACATTGTTGAAATGTTATTGAATTAAAGCCTTTTTTCTTTGCTCGATGGTTTAAAATCAATACCAGATCTTTGTTGGCACACCAGGGGTCCGTTTCACAAAGCAGGTTTAGTGAAAACCTTGAGTTAGTTAACCCTGAGATGAGGGAAATTCTGGTTTTTCGGTTTCACAAAGCCAGTTCAGCATAAATCTGAGTCAGTTACCCGGGTAACATACTCCGTGAACCTAACCTGCTCACTAGCAGGTTTGCTTCCATGAACCCTGAGTTTCTCCCTACATGTCTCCGCCTTTTTCCGGAATCTGAACCAACTCTGAAAACAATGTGCCGTCCTTTCATCGTCAACCTAATCAATATGGAAATAAAAGTGATTCTAGCAGCTTTGCGTCGGGAGAGAATATTGATTACCTTTCCTTCCAATCACATTAGATATTATCTAAACAATATTCTCCGAAATTTTCAACATTTCATATCGCGGACATAATCCGCAACCAGATTCTTTGCGGAGCTAGCTTTTTTGCGAACGGGAGATTTATGAAATGTTTAAGTACATTCCTGTGTTGAAATATCTGCTTATATTTACTGTTTAATATGTGAAATATGATTAAAATCATATGCCTTAGTCAACGTATTTGCGCAATATTCTTATGCTTAATTTTCAACTGAAGCCACTTTCTTTCTGTGCCTGGGGGGATTACACCCAATGAAAATGATAATTTATTCATTGCGCTATACTGTGAACTACGGGAATTGAACCACTGTCGCCTGCACTATAGGCAGGGTTGCTAACCATTACACCACAGTGTCGCTCTGCAACTCTGACAATAAAGACTTATTACCTTTAGATCAATAGACTGTTTTATTCAGTTATACACATTAGATCGGGCAGTAAATGTCTGCCACGCCAACTATCGCTACGCTGCAGTTACGTTGCTCCTCTTTCTCAGGATGAGCTCATTTTCTACATAAACACTCGGTAATATCTAATAACGCTCTCCCAGCTGCCATGGTGAATCGGTAGTATCGGAGCTCCATTGATGATGGCTTTGTAGAGTCGGCAGGCACGCGCGTAACTCAGAGTTTACATACTCAGAGTTGACTGAACTAATTCAAAACCGCTGTTCTGAAACCGAAAACTCAGAGTTGCCCATCTCAGAGTTGGTCAACTCAGAGTTCAGGGTTAGGTTCAGAGTTTGTTGAACCTGCTTTGTGAAACGGGCCCCAGGTCTGTAGACAGACCACATAGACTGTTTCAACTGTTGTTTTCTATCGCTTCAATTTCTCCCTCAATCATTTCAGCTCGTCTCTTTTCTTTCTTTTAACTTCCTCCTCTGTCCATCTCTGTCCATCACTCAGCCACGCTTATCCCACCCAGTACAACATCAACACAACAAAAGACAAATATCACTTTCTCTCATTTTAAAAAGTGGACAAATGGACATAAGTCTATGTAACGTCCCCAGAAGTGACAGTAGTGTGTGTGTCTTCAGTCTGTCAGGTTGTCTGATCACAGAGGACGGCTGTTCTTCTCTGGCCTCAGCTCTGGACTCCAACCCCTCCTATCTGAGACAGCTGGACCTGAGCTACAATCATCCAGGAGCCTCAGGAGTCAAGCTGCTGTCTGCTGGACTGGAGGGTCCACACTGGAGACTGGACACTCTCAGGTGAGGACAGATGGACAGACATCAGACTGGACACTCTCAGGTAAGGACAGATGGACAGACATCAGACTGGACTCTCAGGTGAGGACAGATGGACAGACATCAGAACGGACACTCAGGTGAGGACAGGTGGACAGACACCAGACTGGACACTCAGGTGAGGACAGGTGGACAGACATCAGACTGGACACTCTCAGGTGAGGACAGATGGACAGACATAAGACTGGACTCTTAGGTGAAGACAGATGGAACGACATCAGAATGGACACTCAGGTGAGGACAGGTGGACAGACACCAGACTGGACACTCAGGTGAGGACAGATGGACAGACATCAGACTGGACACTCTCAGGTGAGGACAGATGGACAGACATCAGAATGGACACTCAGGTGAGGACAGGTGGACAAACACCAGACTGGACACTCAGGTGAGGACAGATGGACATACACCAGACTGGACACTCAGGTGAGGACAGATGGACAGACATCTGACTAGACACTCAGGTGAGGACAGACATCAGACTGGACTCTCATGTGAGGACAGGTGGACAGACATCAGACTGGACACTCTCAGGTAAGGACAGATGGACAGACATCAGACTGGACTCTCAGGTGAGGACAGATGGACAGACATCAGAACGGACACTCAGGTGAGGACAGGTGGACAGACACCAGACTGGACACTCAGGTGAGGACAGGTGGACAGACATCAGACTGGACACTCTCAGGTGAGGACAGATGGACAGACATAAGACTGGACTCTTAGGTGAAGACAGATGGAACGACATCAGAATGGACACTCAGGTGAGGACAGGTGGACAGACACCAGACTGGACACTCAGGTGAGGACAGATGGACAGACATCAGACTGGACACTCTCAGGTGAGGACAGATGGACAGACATCAGAATGGACACTCAGGTGAGGACAGGTGGACAAACACCAGACTGGACACTCAGGTGAGGACAGATGGACATACACCAGACTGGACACTCAGGTGAGGACAGATGGACAGACATCTGACTAGACACTCAGGTGAGGACAGACATCAGACTGGACTCTCATGTGAGGACAGGTGGACAGACACCAGACTGGACACTCAGGTGAGGATAGATGGACAGACATCAGACTGGACACCTAGGTGAGGAGAGATGGACAGACATCAGACTGGACACTCTCAGGTAAGGACAGATGGACAGACATCAGACTGGACTCTTAGGTGAGGACAGATGGACAGACATCAGAATGGACACTCAGGTGAGGACAGGTGGACAGACAGCAGACTGGACTCTCAGGTGAGGACAGATGGACAGACATCAGACTGGAGTTTCTCAGGTGAGGACAGGTGGACAGACATCAGACTGGACACTCTCAGGTGAGGACAGATGGACATACATCAGACTGGAGTTTCTCAGGTGAGGACAGGTGGACAGACATCAGACTGGACACTCTCAGGTGAGGACAGATGGACAGACAGCAGACTGGACTCTCAGGTGAGGACAGATGGACAGACATCAGACTGGACACTCAGGTGAGGACAGATGGACATACATCAGACTGGAGTTTCTCAGGTGAGGACAGGTGGACAGACATCAGACTGGACACTCTCAGGTGAAGACAGATGGAAAGACATCAGACTGGAGACTCAGGTGAGGACAGGTGGACAGACATCAGACTGGACACTCAGGTGAGGACAGATGGGCCGACATCAGACTGGACACTCTCAGGTGAGGACAGATGGAAAGACATCAGACTGGACACTCAGGTGAGGACAGATGGACAGACATCAGACTAGACACTCAGGTGAGGACAGATGGACAGACATCAGACTGGACTCTCAGGTGAGGACAGATGCACAGACATCAGACTGGACACCTAGGTGAGGAGAGATGGACAGACATCAGACTGGACACTCTCAGGTAAGGACAGATGGACAGACATCAGACTGGACTCTTAGGTGAGGACAGATGGACAGACATCAGAATGGACACTCAGGTGAGGACAGGTGGACAGACAGCAGACTGGACTCTCAGGTGAGGACAGATGGACAGACATCAGACTGGAGTTTCTCAGGTGAGGACAGGTGGACAGACATCAGACTGGACACTCTCAGGTGAGGACAGATGGACATACATCAGACTGGAGTTTCTCAGGTGAGGACAGGTGGACAGACATCAGACTGGACACTCTCAGGTGAGGACAGATGGACAGACAGCAGACTGGACTCTCAGGTGAGGACAGATGGACAGACATCAGACTGGACACTCAGGTGAGGACAGATGGACATACATCAGACTGGAGTTTCTCAGGTGAGGACAGGTGGACAGACATCAGACTGGACACTCTCAGGTGAAGACAGATGGAAAGACATCAGACTGGAGACTCAGGTGAGGACAGGTGGACAGACATCAGACTGGACACTCAGGTGAGGACAGATGGGCCGACATCAGACTGGACACTCTCAGGTGAGGACAGATGGAAAGACATCAGACTGGACACTCAGGTGAGGACAGATGGACAGACATCAGACTAGACACTCAGGTGAGGACAGATGGACAGACATCAGACTGGACTCTCAGGTGAGGACAGATGCACAGACATCAGACTGGAGACTCAGGTGAGGACAGATGGACAGACACCTGACTGGACACTCAGGTAAGGACAGATGGACAACAGATCCAGACTGTGTCTCCGTCTCTGACTGAGGAACTGGGGTTCATGTTTAATGGTGGACCTGATTGAGGGGTTTGAATGTCTTCCTGCAGGGTGGACCATGGGGGACAGCAGAGACTGAGACCTGGTCTGAGGAAGTGTGAGTATGTTTTCAGTAACTCAGCTGCTCCAGATTTGAACGTGTTCATGACTGAAATCCGATGATCACGTTTCTATCAGGATGTAGCGTTTGTTTCTTCGTGGCTGTAAAGATGTCGTGTTGTGTTCACACCAAACGCCACATTTTCACACTCAATTACACACAAAGTCAACGCAGAGACACAAACGGACGGCAATTCCTGCCGGACGGCAACGGAGTCGTGTTTGTGTGAGTTTAAATATTTCAACTCAAGAGATAAAGCGTCTCAGCTTTGAGATCGTCCTCCTGTCGTCCCTGAATCCTAAATGGAGGAACCAGATGTTGTCTCCTGGGTCTCTGGTCCCCTAGAGGTCTACAATAGTAGCTCACATTAGTCCAGAGACCAGACCACAGGTCGGTCTGGTTTCAATCTTTAGTAATTTAAGGCCAAACTGTGATATTTTTTGATAACGATGTAATTTTGTAGCGTTTTTGTTGTCTGTTGATCGTCAGTGATCCAGAACTGACAGGTTGCGTTCTCACTAATCCAACTTTCCTAACGGCTCTACATATATTACACTAATTATACACATATATAGAAACCTGTTCTCCAGGCAGGACCACACGGCCTCCCACAAAGAACACCCCCACTCCATATGGCTGACTGGTCGACACCCACAGCCGCCATCTTGTAACACACACACACACACACACACACACACACACACACACACACACACACACACACACACACACACACACACACACACACACTCACACTCTCACACACCCACACACACACACACACTTGTATAGTATTTAGTTAGATAGGCCACTTTGACTTCGTGTATGTTTCGTTGTTCATTGTTAATAAACCCCTTATGAACATACTGCTGTGTTTATTAATGTTGTATAAGAATGAATGATATCAACCTCTTCTCTGTGAAGAATTCACAAATCCTTCAACTGTTTGTACTCATATTCTAATAGTTATTAATTATTGGCATTTAAGTACAAACTCCTTAATATTGAGACTGAGTATTGATATTAATAATTATCTATTAATAACAGAATCTGCTCCTGCTAGTTCCCCAACAGTTTTTCTCAGCAATCCAACAAAACACACACCACTACACACCGGTGTCCTATTTATCAATGAAATGGGTGACGTGACCCATCACCATCAAGTTACCGCCCCCTTGTGATGTCATATACTAATACCCAAAGTATATTTATTAAGCTTTCAAAACACACACCAAAAAACACCCAATTGTCTCCAACAATAACCTTTAGCTGCATTGTGTTTGTTCTCTCCATCAGATGTCTGTGGACTGGAACTGGACACAAACACAGTCAGCAGAAAACTCAAACTGGACGACACCAACAGGAAGGTGACAGGTGTGTCAGACGACCAGTCATATCCAGATCATCCACACAGATTTGTCTCATGGCCTCAGCTGCTGTGTAGAGACGGTCTGACTGGTCGCTGTTACTGGGAGGTCGAGTGGAGAGGACTGGTTTATATATCAGTGAGTTACAGAGGAATCAAGAGGAGAGGAGAAAACTATGGGTTTGGAAGGAATGATCAGTCCTGGAGTCTGAGTTGTTATGATGGTGGTTACTCTGTCTATCACAAAAGCAAAGAAACACTCATCTCCTCCTCCTCCTCCTCCTCCTCCTCCTCCTCTGGTGTGGTAGCAGTGTACTTGGACTGTCCTGCTGGCACTTTGACCTTCTACAGAGTCTCCTCTAACAAACTAATCCACCTCCACACCTTCAACACCACATTCACTGAACCTCTTTATCCTGGGTTTGGAGTCTGGGATGGATCATCAGTGTCTCTGTGTCTCTGAAACTGTTCACAACAAACACAAAGCAGTGTGATTACATTCAGAGTCGATGCAAAGATGTGAATGAAAACATTGCAGTTTGTAATCAGTCAGGTTCATTCCTCCTTGTACTTGTTGTAAATGTATTAATGCTTGTGTAAATGTACTTAAATGAATGGAGTATATCGGGATGGCTTTGTCTTTAGACTGAACCTTGTCGTGTTGAGGAACATGCATTAGTGACTGGAGCAAATAGTTGCTGTCCAGTGAAAACCATCAACATGAAACACAGAGCACACACAGATTAGAATAGAAAACATAATGTATTTAAAGGAGTCATCACCTGGTTTTATACGTATCCAGCCCCCCTTGGATCGCTTTGGATCAATTCGTAAAACTTATTAGAAAAAAAAAAAAAAATTTTAATCAAACATTGAGCTTGTTCTGACCCTTTTTCACACCGCGATTTTATCACGCGAGATTACGCGCGAGGTTTTGACTGGTCCGGATGTGCATTGTATAATATGTAATGAGGCGCGCGTTGATTCGCCGCAGGAAGGACAGAGCCGGGGGGGCTTGCCTGCATGCAGACTCCAAAACATAATGGCGGCGCTTCGGCGATTTCAGGTAGCGGACGGGGCGGGGTTGGGTGGTGAAAGAGGGGTGGGCTTATGCAAGTAGCCGCCACGGTGACGTCACCGAAGGCGCAGAATCAAAATCTCGTGCTTTAGGAATGCACACCCTTGTGTGCTATTCCTGTTCGGAAAAAGAGCAGAAGCGAAAAAACGGCGCCACTTTCAAACTCCAGCCTTTCAGGCAAGTTTCAACTGAGGTCAAACACAGATATGCATGTTTTAACAAGAGAAATTGCGATTTCCGGGTGATGACTCCTTTAACATATTACAAATAAAAAAACATATTAAACTGTTTCGTCATTGTTGGAGAAAATGCTCCTGTTAAATTCACTAAGGAATGATAAACTATGATGATGCTGCAGCTGTGATTTTCCATTCATCAACGCTTTATAACGCTTGCTCTTGGGTGATGTTGGTACTTTGAACATCATGAGGGTGTTCTAGTCCTGCTGTATGTGAAAACATGTCCTGACATAACTTTTGTTATGATATGGAACAACAAATAAAATGGCATTTAAAGAGAATAAACTGTTCTTGAACAGATATTTTAGCAAAAGTTTAATTAAACTATATTTTAAAACCAGTGTGACGATCTGAAAGATGCCTCGTCATGAAAATGAAAACAGGGCTGATGTTTGTTTCATTTCCCCGAGTACAGTCCGATACTATAGTATATTGAATGTGGAGATTAGTCCCATTATTATCACTAGATTGTGTTATTATTTCTAATACCTGCATCAGTTGAACTTGGTACAACTTGTGCAGGAGGCCTGCTGAATGTTGTGTTCCCAAGGACTTGTCTTCGTGTCCAGAGATACACAGACCAGCTGATGAAGACGGCTGCATGATGCATGTGAACGTGTCAAGCTGGGGAACACTCGGCCGTCAAAGAGGGGGAAGAAGGGGGGAGAAGGGGGAAGAAGAAAAAAGGGAGAAAAAGAGGAAAAAAGAGAGAAAGAAAGGAAAATCTGGCTATCTTGTAATACTTTTCTAGCTGCCTGGACGCAAGTTGGACATTTTTGTGTTTTTGATGAAACTCGGCCGGGATTCGAACCCACGATCTTTCCATTGCTGCACACTGTAACAAATCTGTAAGAATTTAACTGTTACTTTTAATCTTTTCCTGTATAATAATAAATGAAATGTAATAGCATGGTGTTTTTTCAAGAGTTCAAGTTAATTAACTTGTAAATAACATACCATTTTACTGTTATTGAATGTTGTCATTGTCATCATTAAAAACACCCTCTTGTACCTTTGGTGTACGCTGTGTTTGTTTGTTTGTTTGTTCACGGAGAAAAGAAACATAAACTTTAGAAAAGATTTATTTAGAACAGACTATGAAAAGTGCAACAAGTAAAATAAAGAATCAAATGTAGAAAAATTTAAAATACACACAATTATTCACACAACTATTCACACAACACTATCCATACAAACAAAGTATTCAAAAATAAACAAAAATGTCAAACTATTTACAATTTAACTGTTATTTACAAGCATTACTTATATATTACCCTCATTTAGGTAATTTCTGCCTCATTTCCTCCAACCACTGCTGTTTTGTGAGCGTTTCAAAGGAAGGCCAATATACTTTGCCACGGAACTGGCTGTGTCCAGTCTCAGCTGTACGGAACTGGCCACACTTTTTGCAAGTATTTGCCTCCACTTTTCTCCTGTAGAGCCTCTTTGCTGGAGGTCCAGCCTCTGATGTGGTGTTGGGCCCTGATGTTTGTGGGCTGGTGCCCTGAACTGGTGCAGGAAGGAGTAATGAGGCAAACTGAGGGAAGGTCTGTCCTGTTGCAATGATCTCAGGTGCTGGGGGCGCAACAAGCAAAAGCCTCTTCACTGGCGCTTTTGGCATAATGGCACGATGAGAGGCTGTCGGCCTCTGTTGTGCCTGACCTGCTGTGCTCTCCGGCAGCTGATATATGTGCTCTTGTTGAGCTGACCTGGGCTCAGCAGGAAGTACTTTTGCCTCCTGAAGAGGTTCCTCGGACACAGATATCGCTGGAGGCAACACAGTGCCCTGGAGCAGCACAGAGAGTTCCTGCTTCTTCTGCCTGGTATTGTACCACTGGATGAGGGTGTTTTGGTTCACCTCTACCAGCTGGATCTCTGATCCCTGCATCACCAGAGAGTTCCCAACAATGAGCTGCCTTATTTTATGGTAGTCCCTTAGAATTAAGGACCACCTTGACACAGCCCCCTTGCCTTTCCTCACTGGGGCTTGGTGGAGATCACAGAGCCGAATAAAAAAATGCTCTCCACCAACCGACAGCAGTCAGGCCACTGGGCAGGTGCACTACTTGCACCTAACAAGCAACGGGTGCTGCTCTCCACACCAGGAACTGAGGGCTTCTTCGGTGTCCTGAACCGGCCACTCAAAAGTCTCTCCTGGTGTCGTGCTGCGTAGATCACCCGCTGCTTGTCACCTTCATCCAGCTTCCCCCACAGTGCTAGGATTGCACTGGCCTGCTGGTTGGTGAGACAGAGAGAGGCCTGCTCCCGAAGCTTCACCATGTACTCAGCAAGCCTGTCCACGTGCTGGTACCCACAAATATTTTGGTCATCAACAGCCTGTGCAAATAAGAAAATAGCAAACCTTACAACCTTCACAGTTTCTTTAAAGTACACATCATCCAGAGTGTGTGCATATGTACTGTGTGCAAGTGTGTAAGAGTTGGGCATATCTATACACCTACATAATCAAAATTGATCTCACACACACACTTACCATATCTTCCTCTTCAGCCTGCAAAAGCACTCCAGGCTCAGTAGAGGGCAGGGCTGATGTGCCAGGAGCCAGGGCTGATGTCCGAAGAGGTAAGGCTGATGTGCCAGGAGCCAGGGCTGATGTCCGAGGAGGTAGGGCTGATGTGCCAGGAGCCAGGGCTGATGTCCGAGGAGGTAGGGCTGATGTGCCAGGAGCCAGGGCTGATGTCCGAGGAGGTAAGGCTGATGTGCCAGGAGCCAGGGCTGATGTCCGAGGAGGTAGGGCTGATGTGCCAGGAGCCAGGGCTGATGTCCGAAGAGGTAAGGCTGATGTGCCAGGAGCCAGGGCTGATGTCCGAAGAGGTAGGGCTGATGTGCCAGGAGCCAGGGCTGATGGCCGAGGAGGTAGGGCTGATGTGCCAGGAGCCAGGGCTGATGTCCGAGGAGGTAGGGCTGATGTGCCAGGAGCCAGGGCTGATGGCCGAGGAGGTAGGGCTGATGTGCCAGGAGCCAGGGCTGATGGCCGAGGAGGTAGGGCTGATGTGCCAGGAGCCAGGGCTGATGGCCGAGGAGGTAGGGCTGATGTGCCAGGAGCCAGGGCTGATGGCCGAGGAGGTAGGGCTGATGTGCCAGGAGCCGGGGCTGAGGGACCAGGAGTGAGAGGCGCTGCAATCTGAAGGACCTCCAGGTCAGCCACTGTGGGGTCGTCCGGGATGTCAACGAAGCCCTCATCTCCTTCCACATCATCCCCATGCTGTTCGACAAGCTCAGCAGTATCCTCTGAGTCAGGGTGCATATCCTGCAGTGCCTGACCAGTCTGTCGGAACAGATACTGCAGCCCTATGAGCTCTCCTGAAATAATTGAAGTAATGTGGATAATTTAAAGTGTTAATAAAGGATTTTAAAACTGAGTTGAATACCACTGTGTTCCCAAATACTTACCAGTGTAACGTGAGGGTGGACAGAACTCTGGTGCCAACTTTCTGCCAAACAGCTTCATGAAATGCCTGTTCACGCAGTGAAGCAGGTCACCTGAGTAGCTGCGCAAAGCTGACGGTGCAGTAGACAGGGCAGCACTACCCCGGTCCTGGTTCCAACGATGGAGTCCCTCCAGCAGGTATGCCTGAAAATTCAGGCTGTTGGCACTGGTCCCTAGAAGGACATCATCAAATATTAAATTATGAAATTGTTTTGGATTATACAGCACATAAACCAACATGTCTGAAAGACACAAACCTGGTATGAAGCGGTTCAGGTGGAGATGAAAGGACTCCAAAGATGTTGAGCCTCTGGCACATCGGTATGTCGGTAGCAGCAAACCCCCCTTCTTGAGCTCCCCTGTTTGGATGTAAAGTGCAACACCTGGTAGGTCCTGGATGCACTTGATATGTTTTTTCTGGACATGCCAGATGTGCTCCATCCTCTCCCCGTCAAACAGGGGAACTCCAAGGGAGTCGTTCCCACTGCTACCCGCCAGCCCCTGCAGCAGCTCCTCCAGCAGCTTAGTGGTGGTCTCCTCACCACGGGTCCTCCTCCGGCAGTGGAGAGCCAGCTCCTCCCTGGACAGGCGTCGGCTGATGTCACTGTCAGTGAGACAGGGCAGTCCCTGGGACTGAAGCTGCTGTCTTTTTGCTTCATGCAACAGAGCTAAATCAGCTGCATCCCACTCGAACATGCACGCCGACAGGCGCGACATGAACACTGGGTACAGCTGATGCGCATCTGTTGCGCATCCCAGGGCAAGTCGCCGCATGAAGTGCCAGATATCCAACCTTACTGTCAGGTCTGGCCACCCGCTGAATCTGGCCTTCAATTTGGTCTCCGCCGCCTCAGCACAGCAGCCACAGTCCACATACAGGATGACAGGGGGATCCACACCTGCCTGCCGGTACCGCTTCACCAGATCCGCTGCCATCATGTCCAGGCCAGCTCCCTCCTGAGCGGTCAGTACACTTATTAGTATCTGCCCATACTCATTCCCCACTGAGGTGAGCCAGAGTGCTGTGCCCTTGGCAGTTCCGGCAAGCTTCTTGGTGATCTGAAGCACACAAAATAGGGTCTCTGTCAATATGATTCAGAAATCCTGAAAAACAGGCATGTATGTTGATATATATATGTAACATAATATGTATCCTATTTTTTGAAGCAAAGAAGATTGTTTAACCTTTTTGGTGGAGTCCATCTTTAGAATGGTGCCATAGGTCGATGTTATTCTGGCCTTGATGTCCTCCAGCCTCGTCAATATGTCCTGGCTGTAAACGGAGAGGAGCCATTTACAGCTAGGCACCACAGCAGACTCCGGAGGCTCAGGGAATGCCATGGGCAACAGTCCGGGCCGCTGGAGGAAGTCCACACACTCAGTGGTATACCGGGCCACACGCTGAAGCCACTCCTCCGTGTGGTTCTCCCTGAGTTGTTTCAAAACCCGGGTAGGACTGTTCCCCAGGGTTCTCTCCCGCAGAAGTCGGATGACCCGAATGTCACACGCAAACCTTGGTCAGAGACAGATGTATCAGTAAAAATGTTTTACATAATTCTATTTGACAAGGCAAAAGAGACAGGAGATGTTACTCACTTTTGTGTGAGGATGACCCGGAACTCTGACCTGTGTGCCAAGTCCAGCTGTTTTAGGACAGTCTGACTCCAAGACACATGGTTCGATCTACATCTGGTGCAGGTCAGTGTCTCTGTCACCATGTTGTAGGTCCTGTCCACATCCAGGACCCGACGTGCCCTCTTATGTAGTCCCGCTCCTGTGAGTTGGTGGTGTCCGCAGGCAGGGTTGGGACAGACCACCTTCACCTTCCACAACTTGTATGGCATCCATACAAGTAATGGGTGGGCAAAGAAGCGGTCTGGAGCAGGAGCCTGGTGGTAAAGCGGACTTGGCTGGGGTGGAAAGTACCAGAGCTTCAAGTTATTTTGAAGCTCTAGTTTTCCTCTGGGCCCCATCTTCAAAATATGTTTTTCAACCCATTTGTGGTCTTCCGGTGGCAAACCCTCTGACCACAAACGGGGCAGCTGAGATGATGTCTCTGTCCTGGGTTGAGCATCCTTAGTGATAAAAAATACAATACATAAACACACTTAATACTGCTGGAAGACTGATTATGCTCTACACAGAATGACATTAAATGTTATATTACTTACTGTGACCAGGACAGGCACTGGACCTCGACGATCTGTCTCAAGGTCTGGAGCCTGAAAAAGCATGGCAAGGAATATACTGACATCAGTTTCAAAAATTCATATTATTAACAACACAATGAAAGATTAAGTTGTTATTTCATATAGCTGTTCTACATGAAACACTATTATTTAGCTTTTGGGTGTCATTTCTGATGTGAGTGTTTTTTTAATACTCCTAATAATCTTGAGAAAATTATGGACAGAAATACAAATACATTGACTGTGTTTGAAACTGAGTTATATTGTTACTTACTGAGACAGCAGTGCTAGCTGGCAAACTGGTGGTTGCTGTGGAGTCCGCGACTTGGGGCTGTAAAGAATTCAGTCTAAGTAACTTGTATAAAAAACCTAATATGAACAGTTTTAATGTGATCTCCATTTACCTGTGGTGCTTTTCTAGCTCTGCTCAGATTTGGCTTTGCAGCCGCAACATGACTGCCACCAAATCTTGGCTTGGTAAACTGAAAGGCAATAAAGCAAAGAGAGGACTTTGTTGTCAAACTATCATTCAGTGATTCATATTAATCGTCAAGTTATGAGTAGGGGTGTAACGGTACATGTATTTGTATTGAACCGTTTCGGTACGGGGTGCTCGGTTCGGAACGGAGGCGTACCAAACGAGTTTCCATACGGACATATTAAGTAGAGGACCGCATTTGTGGAGCGTGCTGCAGCCGCACATGCGCAGTTGCGCACACCGCGACACAATAAACAGCAGTAGTAGCGGACGTCATGGCTAATGCCGCTAGCGTTGGCAACAAGCCAGAGTTGGAGGACCCTCCCGCGACATTAAGGTCTCCCGTTTGGGAACACTTCGTTTGCCGACATTGTTCATGTGAGGTCGGGTATGTTTCTGGCAACACGTCAAACCTGTTGACGCATTTGAAACGGCACCACCCCCACGTGAACATCGCTACAACGAGGAGAAAGACGAGCGTAGCGTAGGCGGGTCCACACCGCACCGACTGCCCGACTCGCGTCGGTAAATGAAGTCGGGCTACTTAATATGGCTGACTCGAATGGCGGATTACACATTTGAATCGGCTGAAATGAACGCCGACGTGGGCCGATTCGAGCGACCACACCAAGGAGACTCATGTCACGGACGCCGACTCTCTCAAAGACGCCGATTTTCGGTCCGGTGTGGACCCGCCTTTAGTGCAAACACAGCTCCCCATCGCATTTAAACAGCCTCTCCCTGCCCTGTTCAATTTTGCACATCAGATGGAGAAAAGATTTGTTTTTAAAAAAACAGTCTGAGCCTTATTCATGTTATTTAATCTGAGCAACAACTTGAAACTATTTAGTGTTGCAACTGTTCAATTTTGCACATCAGATGGAGATTTTTTTTTAAAGAAACAGTCTGTTATTTTTATTTTTTAAATACTTGTATTTATATTTTTGAGCAGCATTCTAGCTCCAGTGCATGTTCCTACTGTTAAAAGCACAAAAGTAATAAACAACTAGCACATTTATATTTTGCATTTTGTTTTCTTACTGTACCGAAAATGAACCGAACCGTGACCTCAAAACCGAGGTACGTACCGAACCGAGATTTTTGTGTACCGTTACACCCCTAGTTATGAGTGTCAATAACTATCCAAATACCATTGACAAATTAAGCAGGGGTCGCTGCTTCTGGGATGCACTCTGCTGCCCTGCTGCTGCAGTCTGTTGCCCCACAGTGCCCTGGACGGCAGCTGCTGGTGCTGGTGCAGGTGCTGGTGCAGGTGCAGGTGCTGGTGCAGGTGCAGGTGCAGGTGCAGGTGCTGGTGCAGGTGCAGGTGCTGGTGCTGGTGCTGGTGCAGGTGTTGGTGCTGGTGCTGGTGCTGCAGTCTGTGGCTGCACAGTGCCCTGGACATGGCAGAGTATATATTAAGTCACATTAGTTTGTGTACTAATACACACACACACAACTTGAGTATTTAATTGACCAGTGTTACCTTCTGCGTGTGAAATTTACAGACACACTGCCTCTCTTGACCAAACAAAGACCTCTGTCCTGGTCTCTGCATTGGACATTTCTCGATCTAAAAATAAGAGTTGCACATTGGATTGAACCAACCACAGGTCAAATCACTGATTTTCATTTGTGTAGTTACAGAGTTAAATGTGCTGTGAGAGTAAATGATAATGAATACAATATACTGTTGAGTGAATACTGAATATACTCATACCATCTGATACAGTGCAAACCATTTCTTCTGCCTGGGAGCTGGCCTGTTTCCCTCACCTGCAGGCCAGGCCCCAGTGCTGGCAAACTTCCTCAGGCGGGACATCCACTCTGAGTCGGCCATTGCCTTGTGGGTCTTTGACGTTGTTGCCTTCAGTGACATAAACGCATGAACATTTTTGAATGAATGAAAACAACATGAATACTGGAACATGAAAGCCAGACCATGACTCGGCTCTAGAATGAACCTGATCTCTATGATAAATACGTATTCTTATAGTGTGTGATGGAAAATATTGTGAATTAGAAAGTTAATGTCTTCTTAGTTTGAATAACCTGGTTATAACAACAACATAAGTCTTTTTTAAATGTTATTGTTAGATGTATACTAACAAGTCAGCTTCTCAGAGGTGTTAAAAATCACAGCCAGTGTGACTTCAGGGTAGTTCCACCCCACCCCCACCTTGACTCCACCCCACCCCCACCTTGACAGTGAAGTTCCCCTTACAAAACTTTGCTTGTTTAAGGGATACATTTAACACTAAATGATGACAATGAATGTATATCTACAGAGATGAAAATGAGTGTTGGGGGGAACGACCGTCCTAAATCATTCATACAAATTACGTTATCAAAAAGCCCCATTCATCGATAACATTAACGTTAAAAAACGCGAGAAAAGGCAAAATGACGGTCATAAAATTTAACACGACAGGTGAAATTACTTCACTATATAAAGTTATTTAACACGACAGGTGAAATTACTTCACTATATAAAGTTATTTAACACGACAGGTGAAATTACTTCACTATATAAAGTTATTTAACACGACAGGTGAAATTACTTCACTATATAAAGTTATTTAACACGACAGGTGAAATTACTTCACTATATAAAGTTATTTAACACGACAGGTGAAATTACTTCACTATATAAAGTTATTTAACACGACAGGTGAAATTACTTCACTATATAAAGTTTCATTATGTACAGCAGAGTAGTAAAGTTGTTAATACTTGCCGTGTCGCTTGTTGTTCTGATACATTTACGTTATCAAAAAGCCCCATTCATCGATAAAATTAACGTTAGCAAACGCGCGAAAAGGCAGAAATGTCAGTCATAAAATTTAACACGACAGGTGAAATTACTTCACTATATAAAGTTTCATTATGTACAGCAGAGTAGTAAAGGTGTTAATACTTGAATGTCGCTTGTTGTTCTGCTTTGTCTTCTCTGTCGCTCGCTTCAAAATCACCGCTCAATAAAACACGCCGAAGTTTACCTGTAAATCTCTTCGGCTTCGCTCGGCTCCGTCCAACATTTCTCCGTCGTGATTGGTCAAATGTTGGAGCTGGGCGAAGGCGATTGGTGGGAGAATGTTGGAGCAGCGCATCTGATTGGCTGTCATCCTCCAACATTGGTCAATTTTGGACGGTCGTGCCGGCGTTCGAATGAATGTGGGCATCGCAGGTTCACATCCCGGCAAGGACATTTTGTGTGTTTTCTTTTTTTTTTTTAATCAGAGAATTAGACCAACGTTTTACCTTAACTATAAACCTTACCTATAAATATGTCATACAATTTCCCGAGAACTCAAATATAACTCGCAAAAACATGATAGGCATAAAGATGTTATTATTAATAACATGTTATAGATCCCAATGACAAAGGCATTGCTGCATGCAATTTTCAGCCACATAAATTCCTTTCAGGTGGGTTCATTAATAGGTTAATTGAATGTGTTCATTGAATTGTTGAGATAAATGAGTTGGTCAATGTAGATGCATTTACTAGGCCTATCTAAAAAAAAAAAGAGAGAGAGAGAGAGAGAGAGAGAGAGAGAGAGAGAGAGAGAGAGAGAGAGAGAGAGAGAGAGTTCCAGCCAAAGAAAAAAGTTTCACAAAGTTCCATAGACGTGAGTTGAACCTTGGCTGGCCGCATGCAAAGCCGGCACGTTACCTCTACGCTATCCTCACATTCAAGAATTCTTTGTCAGTGTTATATTAGAGCATGTTACTCTTAACAGTACTTCCGTATTTAATCGCTCGGTAATTCTTGCCCAAGCAGCCTCGCGATTTTTATTCATCACTACAGTATTCCCTTTATTGGTTATGATGGGTTTGTACTCCTCGTACAGTTCCATCAATAATTTTTGCTCTGGTCTTTTCTACCATTTTCTCGATGATTCGACATTCACGATTCTGGTCTGGCTTCATATCCCGTGAACGGCGTAACACACGACAACGTTAACCTGGCTTGAATTAGCCTCAACAAGGCGCGGCTGAAATGCGTTAATGGAATGGGTTTAGCCGCAAGTGAGAATTGGCGTTAGTTCTAACCAGGCTTAACCAGGTAAGCGCCGCTTTAATTAGCGAGTTTGGTGGAATACCCCTCTGGTTATCAACTCGTTAACTCAACCCAGGGTTTACCTGTCCAGCTATGAGCGCGTGCACATGAAAGAGGCGGCGTTTGCAGGATTTGACCAATCACAAACGTGGATCAGTCTACGGCAGCGGAGCGGCGTATTTCATGTACGAGGAGCGAACCATAATCTTACAGAAATACGAAGAAGTTAAACATATAATGCAGGCAAAAAGCAACAGTTTCATCTGCCAAATGCAGGAAGGACAGCTGGCAAAAACTCACCGACTGTGTGAACGCGGAAGTCGTATTAATAGTATTAGTAGTAGTATAATATGACTGCCCCATCATAAGGACACTAGTATATCTGACTGATTTGATTATAACAGTAGCTTAGCTGATAGCTTAGTGGTTGTGTTGACGCCCCATGTACTGGGGCTGTCTGCAGAGGACCTGGGTTTGAATCTGCCTTGCGGCCGTCTTTTAAATCATGTCGTCACTCTTTCTTTAGTCCCTTTAACTCTTATGATGTCCTTCAGCAATAAAAGGCAGAACACATAACTTTAAAATAATGATTTGTTGCTTTGATGTATTCTTATAACGTGGTTTATGACAGTATTAGCCTCATTCTTTCAGCTGCAATCCCAGCGGTATAAAACGGACTTGGGAGCAAATCAAATAAATATAAAAACATAATTCAAAGTGGTAAGTAGGCTGTACGCTGACAAAGAAAAGTCTTTCCCTCCGATGAGAATCTGTATCTCTCATAAAAAACATCGTCAGGGACAGAAAAAGGGTTTTGCCGGTCTCTGTACACTCTATAGTTCTCCTACGAGACCCTCTCACGATCCACCGAGCTTCTTTTTTTTTATATCCGCGCACCAAGAGAGCTGATTGGTCAGTCGGCGGTGTGTTTCTCCACGTTGATCTCTTATCAGGAACATAACCTGCTCCGGAGCAGGTTAGCTCCACAGCGTAAGTTACCATGGCGATCTACCCCGGTAAGAAGTGAACCAGCGTCGTAGGACGGAAAACCCAGAGTTAACGCTTAAGTTACCTCGCTAAGCACAAATCCTGCTTCGTAGTACAGGCCCCAGTACCAGTAACCTGTCAGCCTGCAGCCAGACATGCTAACATGGATGAACACACACACCACTCCCTGGAAATGAACACACTGGAATGTAAACGTATCACTTTTATCCAGGCATGTTTTAAAGTAGTTGGACTGGCTCTGATGGCTCAGCATCAACTGCAGGAGGAGTGTTTTAGAAACACTCAGGGGTTTACACATCTTTAGTCAAATAATATACGTAAATCCACACATCCATTTGTTAATGAGAAGAAAACCTGCCATCGTCATCCTCTTCAGGCACACAGCGCAGTTCCTCCCATGTTTCCCAGAGACAAACCTCCCAGTCAGCTGGCGGCGCTCTGATGGCGTCCTCCTCCCTGGTCTCGTCCTCAGACCCTCCCTTTCTGATTCCGGCATCGACACCTGTGAGACGGTGGAAACAGTGAAGCTTAAGGTGCACCGGAGGACCCTGGTCCAGTATCTCGTCCAGGTTCAGGACCCCGACACTCTGGTCAGGACTATGATGGCGGCTGTGATCAGCTTGGCTGTCGGCTCGCTGCTGCTGCTCTTATGCAGCGGCGTCGCGATCAGACGCCTAAAGGCCAACGGCTCAATCAAATCAGCCGTGGCAACGAAAACAACAACAACAACAACAATCAACTGATCAGTGTGACGCCGTCGTGTCACTACGACCAGATCACGGAGGGACGCGTGGAGGAAGGGCTGCTTCACTGTGACATCTGTACTCATTCTCCGCTGGTGAAAGGCGGACTAACCCCTCAACTGCTCTCCACTTTGCTTCATTTCTTACAGGAAAAATTAGTTTATGAGACGTTTAGACAAGAAGTCAGCAGCTCTATGACTCAAATGTCTGCGTCTGCGTTGTGTTCCAATAAATAAACCAAGTGGACGTGTCACAGTTTAATCCAGTCGACTACAAAACACTAGAAGAAGTTGTGCTGCATCCAAAGACCTCTACCTGTTGATTTGATAGTTTACCAATAAACTTTATGTTTATGATTGTATTGCTTCAGATGTATTGCATTTCGTCAATAGTTCCCTTGTATCTGCCCATGGGCCTTGAAAGCTGCAGATGAAGCCTCTCCTAAAAAAGAATGACCTTGATACCTCAGTCCTCAGGCCCTACAGGTCCAAATCCAATCTGCCCTTCCCAAGTCAATTTATTGAACAGTTTGACTTCCTCAAACAACAACAATTTCAACAATTTGGATTTTGATCGAATCACAGCAAAGAGACCGCTTTAATGAGGGGTTGAAATGATATTGGTTTTCGTACAGATTGCAGCAAAATCTTCGTTCTAGTTGTACTGGACCGTAGTGCTGCGTTTGATACAGTAGACCACGACATACTGGTAGGCAGCCTGGGAACATGGGTGGGGCTGTCTGGCACAGTCCTAAACTGGTTTAAATCATACTTGAGAATCTGGTTACTTCCTGGTGTATGAGATCTGCTACACATCGTCCCGTCGTCTCTCCTACATGTGAACAGTTTGGTAAGTGACAGTTTTTGATATTTCAAACATACAAGAACGCGACAATGTTCAGTCTTTACTGCAATAAATGTACTGAAGCTGTAAAATACAGCTTCCACCTGAATGCATCAGTAAGAATAATCTAAGCTTATCATGTATTATAGTACAACACTGGGCTGTGTACTTTTACTGTGGATGCTTTAAGTACAATTAGCTAATTACAAGCAGAACTTTTATATTTACTAACAAAGTATTTTTACTGTGAAATACAGTAAATAAAAACATACTACAGAATTACATGTCGTCTAATAAACTGTAAAGAAAAACAAAGATTGTAAATGTTAAAAGAAGTCCGTAAACGAATAAATTCACCCAAGGAGGAGATCAGAGACAGAAGTAAAATCGACGTCAGACTTTAATCTTGGCCAAGAGGAGCAGTTACAATGCAACAACGTACTGTATGAAGATGCTACAGAGGAAGTGCTCAAATCAGTGTTGTGACTTGAGTCTTTTAAAGGTCCAGGAGATAATGTGTCACTGACAGTTAACCTTTGTGTAGAACCAGACATCCTGACTGCCAGGCCACTGATAACATTTAAATTCAACGTATGTGATTCAAATTCGGTTTTTAATGCAATAACGGAAGTCGAGCAATTCTAATTCAACTATAAATTATGCAAACTCGTTTCTATGTCTTATACTTCGGCCCTTCGGGTGATGAATGACCAATGAAGATAATAGTTGCATGGTAGTCCTCGATAAGGTCCTCGGCTCTCGTCCCCATGGTACTCGTAGTCCACCTCTCTTCATGTTGATTGGGTGACATGGATCTGTTAGTTGAAAGAGTTAGTTAGTTAAAAAATGTCTTCTTGTCAACAACAGTGAAAAAGACAGTAACTACCCACATTCAGAGTTCTACCTCCCTGGGTCAAAATGTGTCAAACCTGTATGTTATTATTAATAACTTAAGGGTTCAGCACCATGTGCTCTGAATGTCCATTATCTCAAAGTTAAATTTGTAAGTGCATTGATATTTATTTAAAAAAGAAACAGTCAATTTTAAGATGTTCTAACATGACAGTTGCATTCACTACGAGTATATATATATTTAATGTGCGTCTCACCTGGATGAGTCTGGACAGGTGGGTCCTCGTCCTCTGGCCAACAGCTCATCCCTTCTCATTGAACCATGTTCACAGCTCTGGAGTGTGATGGTCAAAAAGTTAGAATGTATCTGAAAAAAAAAGTCCCTCAAAAACATTCTAACCATTAAACAATATTGTGTACTATGTCTATTCTTTCTATGTGTGGCAGGGAGGTAGAGAGGAGTCGGGCACTAGGACCCAGGCAGAGGGCCAAAGTCTATAAAATGGGGCGGCTAGCTCACCTGGGCCCTTCACTTTAATTGATTCACCCTAGTGAGAGCAGCTGAGGTGCCTGTGGTATGTTCCTTTTGTTTAGAATGTTTCAAAGCATGATTTTAATTATTACAATGTCTAATTAAATGATACTGAAATTAATTATTAAAGGCATTTGTGTTTTAGATGCTGCATGTTCGGTGGGAATTCAAATTGTTTGAAGTGGTTGTTTATATCAGCAAATAAGCCAGGTAGGCTACATACAAAAACAATGTTTTTAACTAGGTTCTTAAGTCCTTTTATGAAATAATGACTTTATGTTCTATTCCAGCCACCTGAAGTTGCAAACCACTGTTTTTCCCATGTTTTCAGATTGTTAGTTTACTTCTTAGCTGGGGCCATTCATTATTTTCATTGTGGGGTTTTCGGCCATGTCGAGGAGGGCAGTGCAGATAGAGTAGCCATCTTGTGTGGGTGTTTTGTTCTAGTTGTAGTGGTTAAGGCCCATTAGCATGCTGGGAATGAGTAAATTGGGGTAGCTCTGGACTAGTTGATTTGGTGTGCAGTGGTGACAACGTCACTTATTTAGGCAGCACTCTACACCAACCCCCCTCGGCGTGCAGTTTACCCCACCTTGGTTACTTTTTGTTTGCTTTATTTTTTTTATTTGTTTTCATTTATAAGTATACTCAGTTTATGTTAGTCTATGGTCTTGTTGTTTACAGAGTCTATGCAGACAAAATAAAATATATATTTTCCTATACTCAGTCTCTGGTTCCAGTTTATTCTGGGTTTTACACCGAAAAGTACCTGGTCACATATGTAGTATTTTTTTTGTCTCAAGTTAACATTGTTTTTGTTGTTGGTTTGGTTTTCTAAAGCTAACATTGGTTTTGTGGCATAATGTCGACCCAATTGAATGTACAAACAGTTGTGCTGAATGCCAGGAAAAAAACAAAAAATTCATGTCCATGTATACAAATGACTAGATTACAATTTCATGACTATTTCACCAATTGCTGTGAGACTTTGTTGGAAGTTCATGTCGAACAAAATGCCAAAGCAATAAACAAACAATGTAACTTCCTGACCGGAGTTCGAGCTAATCCCGATAACAAAAGAAACAAACAAAAACACATGGACAAGGTCTAACTCCCTACGACAGGATGACAACGATAACAGGGATTCATCCCTACTGCTTCATGTTGGACATTAGTCTGAGCTATTTACAATGTGAATAAAATGTTAGCATTGAAGCTAAAGTTATCTATGAAGAAAAGCTCAAGGATTAACACAAGGACTAAATGCGTATTTGAGTCAGTTGAAATATTTTAACCCGAGCGGTAACTTTGTGTGTCGCTGTGTCCTGAAAGCCTTTGAGATTCTCCTGCTTTCATCTGGACGCTGTACAACTCAAACGGGACTAAAACAATATTGGTCTCACCGTTAACTACCGTTTAGTTTTCAAGAAATTAGGTCCCATTGGACACAGGAAGGGGCGGGACTTTGCCTCTCTGTTCAGTGTTGCCGTAGTGACAGTGTGCGTCTCTGCCAGCAGGTGGAGACTCTGCTATGAATCAGTGTGAGGACCGAGAGGACGGAGTCCTTCCCTCTAAAACCACTCAGGATGGGGGACATGACAGCCAGACCAAAGCTCAGAGGTGAGACGAGGATCACGAAGTGTCCAGGACTCAGATCACTCCACCATCATGATTCTCACTCAACAACATAAATGTACATAATATTAACTAGATCGCTTTATTGAGTTTAAAATTCAACCTTTTTATTATCTGACTGTCCTGAGGTGAAGAATCAGGTCTTGGTCCAGACCTTTGTCGTCCATGTAGGGGATGATCTGAATCTATGTTGACTCTCCTTTTGA
This sequence comes from Eutrigla gurnardus, assembly GCF_963514095.1. Lineage (NCBI taxonomy): Eukaryota > Metazoa > Chordata > Actinopteri > Perciformes > Triglidae > Eutrigla > Eutrigla gurnardus. The sequence goes on along the minus strand of NC_139921.1, from coordinate 7,039,230 downwards.
ATCCATTCGTTTTCACTTTGGTGAACAATCACTGAGACCAGAAGCTTTAATTGACCTCTGTACTTTTAGTAGAAGAAGCAGTACATTTTGATGAGTCATATTAGTCAATATTCAGATTAAATATTAACCTGACGTACACCTGGACCAACACTGTAACCTGCTGACACTTCAGCTGATCAGCTTCAAATATTGAATGAAAGGAATGAAAGTTTAACTGGGAAATTCAGATTCTCTGTTGGTCTGTTAAACCACAAAAACACACGTCCATCAACATTAAGTCAAGTCTGCCGAATGAATAATGTGATGGTCTGAACTGCCAAACACCTCCCACAATGCAACTTTCACCTCGCATACTTAGTTTTACAGTAGGATCATTTGTGTTTATTTGCATTGCTTATGACATTGCAGATGGGAAGGGGGGGGGGGACTTATGTTTCACGATAATATAGTATTGTGATAAGGTTTTTTGATAATTTCGTGTTGTGGCTTATATTGTGATGTATGAAGCTTAACTAGTGAGAATCTTGGAAAAAGTATTTCCTTAAATTGTATTTATTGTATCAGGATGCAGCAGCAGAGACCAGACTCGTTTGGACCTGGACCTGGACCCAGCTGTGTATCCATAAAGAGTGACCGCTCTATGAGTCACCCTATTCTTTTTAAAGCTGAACAAGCTGCTGATGGAAGGTAAGAAATGAAACTGAACTCTCCTTACAGGATGAATCAGGTCTAGACTAGCCCCTTAAAAAATAACTCTGGGTCACCAGCCCTGAATCCTGCAACCTGTTAGGTCTTCTGAGCCACGATGATATGAGAGAGAGACAGTTTTTTCAGGTCTTGGTCCAGATCATCGTAGTCCATGTAGGGGATGATCCGAATCTATGTCGACTCTCCTGTTGAATCCATTTGTTTTCACTTTGGTGAACACTCACTGAGACCAGAAGCCTTTAATTGCCTTCAGTACTTTTAGTTGTCTGAGAAGAAGAAGCAGAGGAGTTTGATGAGTCAAATAAATATTCAGATTAAATATTAACCTGACATACACCTGGACCAACACTGTAACCTGCTGACACCTCAGCTGATCAGCTTCAAATAATGATATGATAGGAATGAAAGTTTAGCTGGGAAATTCAGATTCTCTGTTGGTCTGTTGGACCATTAAAACTTAAAAAGACAATCAGGCGAAAACCTCTTGAAAGAAAAGACTCATAGTGGGCGGGAAAAGTAAAGAGTTAATGACATCGAAGAGTAGAGGCCAGGCTAAGCTAAGCTAAGAACAGAAAGACTCCAAACTAACAGACACCAAACTCGAGCACCGTCTTCCTCTCACTCAAGGGAGGTTGTAGAGCATTAAGTAAGACACTTTATATCCACCAGACTCTTTATTTTAGGGTTTAACGTAACTGATAATGCCCGAGGATGTGTCTATTATCAGGAGGTAATGGACTACGTGAAGGACAGAACCATCAAGACGCCCAGTGGAGATTTTGCAACCAAAATGCAAAATTGTTTCACGAGTCATAACTCCGTTTCCACATCATTATCACCCCATAAGGTTCTAATGCAACGGAAACATTGTCCACTGCTCCCGTTAATAGGAGGGACCTTAGATACAACTTGGAAACGGATATTTCTAGTCCACTCAGCTCATAGAACCCTTAGGCGCAACTACGAACCACAAAGCTAACATTATGCTACCAAAACGCTGAGTGCAGCACTAAGACGGGTGTTCACAGGTCCACAACGTGGTCTAATGTGACCCAGATCCATTTATAGTATTGATTCTGACACTAGCATCAACTCTTAGAGCAAGACTCATCAATATAAAGATAAACAGAGCAAACTGATTCATGAAGCTCAACTAGTTAGAATCTGAAATTGTATTTAATGTATCAGGATGCAGCAGCAGAGACCAGACTCCCCTGGACCTGGACCCAGCTGTGTGTCCATGAAGAGTGACTGGTCTATGGATCACCCTATTGAAAATAAAACTGACCAAGCTGATGATGGAAGGTAAGAACTGAACCTGAACCCTCCTTAGAGGATGAATCAGGTCTAGACCAGCCAGAGAAAAGTTAAGAGTCAGTGAGAAGCTAAATTGGCTAACGTGACAGCTACTGCAAGCTAAGCTAAGCTAAGCTATGCTAAGCTGGGTTTACATCGGAGCTGCTAGAAAACCCAGCATCAGACTCCAAGGGGCTCTGACCAAACTAGGTACTTGATGCATTTGGAGAGAGACCGCTTTGATCCAAACAGGTAAAGAAATCCAGAGGAATCAGGAACAGGCAACAGATCAAAGTCCAGGAACAGGTATGAAGGGAGAAATGGATACATATCAGGTACTGGATCATGCCAGGATTCAGGTTTTCATGGATAGCAAAGGCATTGGCAACATTGGAACTTTTATCTTTTCTGACTTTAATCCCTCAAGAGGCCGTTCAAGGCAAGCAAGCAGCAACCAGAGAGACATTCTACACCACCAGACCTGAATGAGTTTTACTGCAGGTTTGAGAAGCCAACATTCACACAACCAGTGTATCTGGTATTAAGCATTGTTGTTGGTGGATTCAGGTCCAGATTTTGACATTTAAGTGCAAAGTATTTAAAAATAAAATATGCATATACAAATATGCCCTCTACTGGTTAAAACTAGATGGAAACTCCAGTTCTGTAACGGCTGAAGTGCCTTAAACTGTCATTCTCTCTGGTTGTATAGAAGTATATGAGAAAATGGTCCTACTTCTCTCTGCTAGCCACCAGGGGGCGACTCCTCTCTGGTTGTATAGAAGTCTATGAGAAGTAGGACGGTTGTATAGAAGTCTATGAGAAAATGGTCTTACTTCTCTCTGCTGGCCACCAGGGGGCGACTCCTCTCTGGTTGTATAGAAGTCTATGAGAAGTAGGACGGTTGTATAGAAGTCTATGAGAAAATGGTCTTACTTCTCTCTGCTGGCCACCAGGGGGTGACTCCTCTCTGGTTGTATAGAAGTCTATGAGAAGTAGGACGGTTGTATAGAAGTCTATGAGAAAATGGTCTTACTTCTCTCTGCTGGCCACCAGGGGGCGACTCCTCTCTGGTTGTATAGAAGTCTATGAGAAAATGGTCCTACTTCTCTCTTGATGTATTATCTCAGTAAACATTTTAAAGATGAGTTTATGGTCTCAATCTCTAGTTTCAAGTCTTCTTCAATCCAGCATGATGTTCATTTAGTACATTATGGTCCATTTAGAGTCCAACAGACCAGAAAGCAGGGGATGATTTAGGGGGCGGGGCTTACCTGCTGATTGACAGGTCCATTTAGAGTCCACCAGACCAGAAACAGGGGATGCTTTAGGGGGCGAGGCTACCTGCTGATTGACAGGTCCATTTAGAGTCCACCAGACCAGAAACAGGGGATGCTTTAGGGGGCGAGGCTACCTGCTGATTGACAGGTCGCTACCACACTACAAATGCAGTTATCTACTTTAAAGGCGCCATATGTAAGAATGTGGCCAAAAACGTTACTACACCCAAATTCAAAACACATCGGCGAGTCGTATCCGCCTCCCCCTCCACCACCTCCAGACTTGAGGTTGCCAGAGCTGTTGGCGTATCCTCCGTCAGCAAGCTGGATGGCGGTCGGGGGAGAGACGCACACAATGATTAAGTGGATAAACGGTCCGTGTACGTTGCGGCCATCCGACTTTCGTTTTTAAGTCAACAATCACAAAACGGATAACGAGTCGTTTCCCGTTTTTCGCTTCAAAATAAAAGAACGAAAAACGGAAAATGACTCGTATCCCGTTATTCGTTTTAAAAACGGAAAACGACTGATATTAGATACTGCGTTTATGAATGGGATTCAGGGATGAAATAACAGTGCCATTTGTCATTCCATATTTTGCCGTAGGCTACGTCTTTTTTACCCGGAAGGCGCAGTTATGCCGCGAAATTACCTGAAAGCCTACTTTGAGACATTTAGGGGGGGCTCTGAAACACTGTTCATAAACGCTCTGACAGCGTCTGACGCTCGCGTTTTGAAGTAAACCCACTGTTTTAAACACGCACCAAAAGCGTTATGACGCGGACATAAAAGCGGAGCCTCCGCCACTCAGCTGTTGATCCTCGGTGACTGCGCTCTTACCGACCGGGAGCCGCTCCCTGAGTCGGCCGCACCCCCCGCACCCCTAGTTCCGACGTCTATGCTGCTAACGTTTGTTTCTATGATATAAATGAATAACGTTATTCGACAGTTCAAAGTATTCAAAATGTCCATCCCCGTCAAGCTATGATGCTAACTTAGTTAGCCAAACTCACCTTACCTGTCTAGGAGAAGAGTAGCCAATTCTGCATCCGATTTCAAATTCCTCTCAGCTTTCAACTGTCTCCACCGTTCAAATGCATCCCCTATAGACCCTCGCTTTGCCTCGGTTTTTATCTTGCCGTTTTTGTGAATCATAACGAGCTCTTTTGGGTTTCGTTGCCTCCGCCATTGTAGCTCAGTCGAAACTGGCAACCCATGGTTGCTTGGCAGCTGAGACTCTACTGACTGCAATGATTTGTAGACGCCAGTGGGTGGCGCCACGTGCCAAAAAGTTTAAATGGCGGTGTTTATGAGTGGAAACCGGATAGCGGTCTCCAGCGGATGTAGTTAGCGGACCAATCACAGCCAAAGCCGCTGCGTTGGTGTTGCGTTGGTGTTGCGTCGCCTCGACGCGCGTCTAGGATTTTTGGGAGGTACACGTCAGGCCCTTGCATTGGAGGTAAGGGGGTCCGCAAGGACGTAAGGGGTCCGCAAGCCCCCTTGCGTTGTGTCGACGCGGAAGCATAACTCAGCCTTTACGCTTTGTCGGCATCCCTGAGAGGGCAGAGTCCAGAGATATCACCGGATTCATGGGCCGTTTGATACCGCAGCTTCTCGGTGAAGCAAATTTCCCTACTGCTCCTGTGATTGAGCGCGGTCACCGCACCGGTCGCATGGATAATTCCAGAACCAAGGCTCCGAGGTCGATCCTGGTGAAGTTCCTCCATTTCCAGGATAAGCTGAGGATAATGAAGCTCTCCCGTGAGAAAAAGGTGCCCCTCGAGTACAACGGAGCTCGGGTCCATATCTACCCGGACTTCAGCGCCAGTCTTGTCCAGAGACGCCGGGAGTATGATGCGGCTAAGAAAAAGCTCCGCGATCGTGACATTAAATATGCACTAATCTTTCCCAGTACACTGAGAATTGTCCACGCTGGCTAGACACAATTCTTTCGCACTTCTGATGAAGTTGAGACATTTCTTCATGAGCTCTCCCCCATTAACTCCTCCATGGACTCGGACATGACAGCCTAAAGTTAGTGGCTAGTGCTAACGCTAGCACAATAATGTTGTCTGCCGATTAACTTTGTGTTTAGCTGGTTCCTGTTGAATTCTTTTCTCTATAATTTTCCTACTCAACTTTAGTATTGATATAATGATGCCGGCGGCTCCTTTTGTAATTATTTACCCGTTGGCCAGCATTGATTTTCTATGTCTTATTTAAAAAGTTGCAGCTGGCATGAGAGTTGTTATGACCGATGCGGCTTTACTACTGTTTGCCGCAAAACGTGTCGTATTGCCGTAAAAAGTCGCAACACTAAGAGCCGAGTTCTCTATTGCGAAACGTAAAATGTTTTGAATGGTAAAGGATTGATTCCTATAAATAATTGATTATAATGCATTGACAACTATTTTGAGTTGACAAACTGACAAATTAAGTTTATTCTACATTTTTTTCCCTCTTTTTATTTTAATTATACCAATCATATGCGATGATATGGGTTGTTATTTTGGGCCCTATAATGCCCTATTAACTTAAACATCAATGGTTCAGGACCTCACAACTTTGATTTATTTGTATAAATATGAGCTATGCTGACTGAGCTGAGTGTGCTCGTTTTTCCCCCTTCTTTTCTCTTTTAGCTCTCTCTTTCTCTCTCAATGGTGCAGCCTGATCTTGTGTGTTTTCTCTGTCCTGTCTTCTGTATGTTTGTGTTTTCAATGTCTGTGGTGTCAATCTATGTATGTGGCTCTTTCGTCCCCTTCCTCATACCTTTTCCCTGCCCCACTCCCCCAACCTTATCTACACCCAACTGATCCACAATTGATACAATTAAAGGCCTAAAAATTATACATCTGAACATTAGGAGTCTTCTTCCAAAGATAGACTTAATAAGAGTCTGGATTGCACAGATTAAACCTGAAATAATAACTTTTTCAGAAACATGGTTACATAATGGAATTAGTGACAATGATATTCATATTGATAATTTCATATTATATAGAGTAGATAGGCCTACAAGAGCTGGAGGTGTGGCTTGTTACGTGTCAACTCGCTTTATATCTGAACTTGTCATCCCTGAAGTAACCTCATCTCTCTTTGAAAGCCTCTTCATTAGGCTAAAACTTCATGTGAATAAACATTTAATTATTGGCACTATCTATCGACCTCCTCCTGTTCATCCTGACTCAACCAAGTCCCTAATCTCCACCCTCACCTCTATTGAACACCCATGCGAATTAGTGCTTCTTGGTGACTTCAATAAAAACTGTCTCGATCGTTCTTCTTCTAACGACAAAAACTTGCTTAAAAGTATAAACCTGACCCAACTAATAGAAGAATCTACCAGAGTTCAGGGTAATTCTACATCACTATTAGACTGGATTCTTGTTACCCATCCTGACCGAATCTTAACATCCGGTGTTTTGCAAGATTGCTTCAGTGACCATTCTGCTATCTTCTGTGTGTGGAAGATTAAATGTCTCCGTCTCCCTCATAAACATATTTGTATCAGACAATATAGGAAATTAAACTATGATAACTATATTAATGACCTGATTGCAATTAACTGGGATAGGTTTCAACTTATTCCAACTGTTGAGGATGCCTGGAATTATTTTTATACTGAGGTCACAAGAGTTATCGATACACATGCCCCCTGGAGGAAAATAAAAGTCAAGGGAAAACATTTACCGTGGATTAGTGCTGATTTGATAAATCTTTTCAATGAGCGGGATAAAGTCTGGAAAACTGCCAGGGAAACAAAGGACTCTGCTGATTGGGAAAAATATAGGTCCTTAAGAAATCAATGTACGACAAAAACACGTAATGCTAAATCAAGTTATTTCAAAAAACATCTCTCAGAAGATATGCATAATCCAAAAAAGTTTTGGAAAAGATTAAATAATGTTCTTAATAAATCAAATCAAAACATCAGCACTCAGATTCAGGTCAACAATGACATCATTCAGGACCCTGCTGTTATATTTCAAATTCAAATTTTCAAATTTGAATTTGCATTCAACCAGCACTTCTCCACTGTATGTAGCACTACTGTATTTGACCCATCTATTAAATGTGACATTCCAGCTAACTCTACACGTAGAAGCTTTTTCTCTTTTAAAAAAATAACACCTGTTGACGTTCAACATGTTATTAATAATCTAAAGGATGACTGTGGTTCTGGACCAGCTGGTATTGAGACTAAATTCATTAAGCTAGGAGCTAATATTCTAATGTACCTGTAGATCATTGATGATGTTCCCAGTTGTGCCCAGTAGGGGTCGCACCATCTCTGTATGTTCTGTGAGTGTTCGGGTTATCGGCGCAGTTAGTTGCCTGCTAGGCTGTACGTAAGGCTCCCACTCCATGCTCTCTGAGTTATAATAAAACCACACTCTTTGGAGATAATGTGTGATCATTGAACTCACACACATACACACGAAAGCATCTACATGGTGTCAGAAGACAGTAGCGACGAACTTTTCGCCTGTGAGTACCTTGTTGGATTTTTTTTTCTCCATGGACCTGATGCTTCGGGCTACGCTAACTAGCTAGCCGTGGACATTTTTTGTTTTGCTGGACGTCATGGCGGAGGGTTTTCGCAGGCCAGACCCTGTTGTTTTTGACGACAACGTCGCCGAGAGCTGGCGTATTTTTGAAAGGGAGTATGATATTTTTATTGCTGCAGCACACCCGGACAAGCCGGTAAAGACAAGGGCTTACATTCTTCTCAACCTCGCCGGCCCGGAGGCCATCGACCGTGAACGCTCTTTCGTTTATGCTGCTGAGGTGCGTGCACCCGGGGACGGCGGAGCAGTGGTCACCCCGGGAGAGTCCAGAGAGGATCCGGACTGCCTGAAGAGGAAGTTCAGGGAAATGTGCAATCCTCAAAGTAACAGGACAATGGACAGACACATATTTCATTCACGGAATCAAAAACAAGGTGAGAGCATAGAATCATACATCAGCGATCTGAGGATAAAAGCTAAAAGTTGCCACTTCGGAGACTTAACTGACAAACTTATCTGTGACCGCATTGTGTGTGGCATCACCAGTGACTCTTTGAGAAAATCTCTATTGAGAGATAGTGAACTGACTCTTGCCAAAGCCATCTCAGTTTGTCGCATTCACGAAATGACCGAGGAAAACAGTAAGACATTAGCAACTCAGGCCGCCAATGTTGATGCACTGAAGCCGTTCTACAATAAAAGGCAGCAACCCAGGCCCCAGATACCCATACAAACCATAGCCAAATGCAGCAATTGTGGGGGCAGCCATGTTGCTAAAAGAGAGAAGTGTCCCGCTTATGGACAGCAGTGTCATAAGTGTCATAAGATGAACCACTTTAAAGGGTGCTGCAAATCAAAATCATGGGACCAAAATAGACTACAAAGGAAGGGCTTCAGGCGGCCAGTGCATGAAGTGACAGTGGAACAGCCATCAGCACAGGGAGACGACACGTTTTATGTGGATGGTATCAATGTCAACAGTGTTAACTCTCAGGACTGTGAGAGGGACGAAGGATTTGTCACTGTGCAACTGAATGGCAAAACTATTGAGCCTAAAGGTGGACACTGGAGCAAAGTGTAATGTGCTTTCCCAGAAGACTTTTAAACAAGTATCTAAAGGAGAGGGAGTCACCCTGCAGAAGACTGCTGCAAACCTTGTTGCTTACGGAGGCACCAGGATTGAAACTATGGGACTAGTTACACTATCATGCAGTCTGAAAGAGCAGCATTACACGATACCCTTCTTCATAGTGGACTCAGATGTGCAGCCACTACTTGGATTTCGGGCATGTGTGGACATGGGAATCGTCAGAATGAGCCCTGATGTTCACCTCGTCACCATGGACAGAAATGCAGATTTCAGAACACAGACTCTCAGACAGTACAAAGATGTTTTCAACGATGAACTCGGAAAGCTTCCAGTCACGTATTCTATGACCCTGGATCCCAACACACAACCTGTGGTCCGACCAGCCCACCGCATACCTGTAGCAATGCAAGACAGAGTTAAAGCAGAGCTGGATCGCATGCAAAGCATAGGTGTCATAACACCTGTCACAGAGCCCACAGACTGGGTTTCCTCGATGGTAGTAGCACATAAGAAGAACAAGCATGAAATAAGGCTCTGCATCAATCCAAAGGACCTCAACATAGCACTCAAAAGACCTCACTACCCTATGCGCTGTGTTGAGGAGGTGGCGGTCCAGATGTCTGGGGCAGCCATATTCTCTGTCCTGGACACCAAGAACTCCTTCTGGCAGATTTGTCTCGACAGGAAATCTTCAATGATGACAACGTTCAGTACTCCATTTGGGCGGTACAGATTCCTGCGTATGCCCTTCGGCATCAACTCTGCTAGTGAGGTGTTTCAGTGGACAATGGAGCAGCTTTTCACTGGCTACCCATGCTCCGTTATCGTCGATGACATCATCATCGGAGGCCGCGACATGGCCGAACATGACGCCAACCTGAAGAAAGTGCTTGAGAGGGTGAAGGAGGTCAACCTCAAGCTCAATCCTGAGAAATGCAGGTTTCGTCTGGATCAAGTGGGGTACGTAGGCCACATTTTCACAAGTCAGGGCCTAAAAGCTGACCCCGCCAAAACATCACCAGCATGCCAGTCCCCACCGACGTCACATCATTGCAGTTTCCTGGGCATGGGAAACTACCTGGCAAAATACATTCCCAATTTCAGTGACATCACAGCTCCACTGAGAACACTGATACACAAGGACACTGAGTGGTGATGGCTTCAGCAGCACCAAGAGGCTTTTGATCGCCTGAAGTCAAGCCTTGCAAACCCACCAGTATTGGCATACTATGACGTGAAGAAACCAGTCACTCTCACTTGTGACGCTTCATGCTACGGACTCGGAGCGGCGTGCATGCAAAATAGCAAGCCAGTTGCGTTCGCCTCACGCACCCTCACAGATACAGAGACACGATACGCACAGATAGAACGAGAGCTTCTGGCTGTCGTGTTCGGCTGTACAAAATTCAAAGACTATGTTTATGGAAAGTCCGTCATTGTGGAAACTGATCACCAGCCCTTAGTGACAATATTGAAAAAGCCCATTCACACTGCCCCTGCTCGTCTCCAGCGGATGCTACTTCGCCTGCAGAGCTACGACATCAGCCTGGTGTATAAAAGGGGCAAACACATGTATTTGGCTGACACGCTCTCCAGAGCTCCATGTGCTCAGGCTTCCCAGAGCCCTGATGTGGAGGAAGCCTATGAGGTCATGTCAGTGAGCTACATCTCCACAGCCCGCCTGGATGAGCTCAGGCGACACACCGCAGAGGATGAAGAACTACAAACCCTCTGTGCAGTCATCAGGAATGGATGGCCTGCCAGAGAAGGCCATCTCAAGCCCACCATCGTTCCCTTCTTTCCCTACAGGGACGAACTCACTGTGGATGATGGTGTTATTATGAAAGGCCACAAAGCAGTCATCCCGCGCACCCTGCGCAAAGAGTATATCACATAACTCACAGAGGCCACCCAGGTGTTGAAGCGACCAAGCGCAGAGCCAGAGGCATTGTATTCTGGCCTGCAATGTCCAAAGACATAACTGAAGAGCTACTCACCTGCGCGGTGTGTAATAGCACCAAGTCACACCAACAAAAGGAACCTTTGCAACTCCATCCAGTCCCAGATCTCCCGTGGTCCATCGTGGCCACAGACATGTTCGAGTGGCACGGCAAACACTATCAAGTGCTCGTGGACTCATACTCTGGATGGTTTGAGGTCGACCTGCTCCATCAGCTAACATCATCAGCTGTGATTTCCAAACTTAAGAGACACTTTTCGGTCCATGGCACGCCACACATTCTCATCTCTGACAATGCCAGACAATATACCAGTCAGCATTTCAAGAACTTTGCCAAACAATGGGATTTCATTCACACTACCAGCAGTCCTGAATTCCCACAATCCAACGGGCTCGCAGAGAGAGCAGTGCGCAGTGCCAAAGAGGTGATGGAGAAGTCTCACAGAGACGGGTCAGACATCTTCCTCAGCATCCTGAATCTCAGAAATATCCCCCGGGATTCAACACTGGGCTCCCCGGCAGAGCGCCTGATGTCGCGTCAAACACGCACAGCCGTTCCTGTCTGCACTGAACTGCTGCAACCAACACCTAAGAGCAGCCAGCAAGTCAGAGCCCAGCTCCTCAACAAAAGGCTCACTCTGAAACACCAGCATGACAAGTCAAGTCATCCACTGCAGCCTTTTACAGAGGGACAGGTGGTCCGCATGCAAACACCCAAAGGATATGATCAGCTAGGAATTGTGAAGGAGAGGAGCAAGGAGCCTCGCTCATACGTCATCCAGTCAAACGGGAGGACATACAGGAGGAATCGACGACACATTCTTCCTGTGGCAGAGCAACCACCACAGCTCCACACAGAGGATCGAGACTCATTCACCACCAGTCATCACACTGTGAACAGTGTTCCTCTCACACACACACCAGAGCCAAACATCACACAATCAGAACAAACATCCCCCTCCCAGTTAACATGCACTACACATTTGCCCACAGACAATAGCAATGCATACTACACAACACGTTCAGGTCGCATCTGCAGACCAAATCCTAAATACATGCAATGAAAAAAAATAAAAAAAATGAAAAAATTCCTTTGTACAATGTGTTCATGTATGGTAAGGATGAGTAATTGTTTGACTAAGTAATCATAATTCATTGTGCATGTCTTCCAGGTTAAGAACTCATCGTGATCTCATGGTTGTGATACATTTGTCCATATTTAATATTGGATTGTTTCCAGTTCACCTAAGTGCAGCTAAGGTTATTGCTAAAAGCGTAAAGTTGTATAGAAATGTTTACAGTGCTTTCATTAATCCAGTGCTCCTTCGTTTATGTTTGGGATGTGAGCTCAAGGAAAGGGATGTAGATCGTTGATGATGTTCCCGGTTGTGCCCAGTAGGGGTCGCACCATCTCTGTATGTTCTGTGAGTGTTCGGGTTATCGGCGCAGTTAGTTGCCTGCTAGGCTGTACGTAAGGCTCCCACTCCATGCTCTCTGAGTTATAATAAAACCACACTCTTTGGAGATAATGTGTGATCATTGAACTCACACACATACACACGAAAGCATCTACAGTACCCACTATGCGATCTGTTTAATCTGTCCTTCTCATCTTGTGCCCTCCCCTTGGCATGGAAGTGTGCCAATGTTACACCATTGCATAAGGGAGGCGATCCACATGACATTAATAATTACCGCCCCATCTCAATTATTAACTCAGTGGCTAAAATCCTCGAGAAACTAGTGTTCAACCAGCTATCACATTATGTCTCAACTTTTAATATACTGTCTCCATACCAATCTGGGTTCAGACCTAATCACTCCACAACTACAGCTCTGTTAAAACTCACCAGTGATGTATTCACTGCTTCTGAGGATGGTAAACTCACCGGAGCCATCTTTCTTGATTTAACCAAGGCCTTTGATGTTGTCGATCACTACCTACTGCTTGATAAACTTTACTCTATTGGTCTCTCTAAAAACGATCTACTGTGGTTTAATTCATACCTTCATAATAGACGCCAATGTGTTACCTTTATTGGAAGTCAATCCAACTTCTTAACTGTTGAGAAAGGGGTCCCGCAAGGTTCGTCTTTGGGACCACTCCTTTTCTCTATTTTTATAAATTACCTCCCTAATATCTGTTCTGACTGTCGAACACAATTATATGCCGATGACGTAGTGCTATATACATCTAGTACCGATAAGTCAGATATTGAAAGATCCCTTCAATCACACCTTACCCTTGTTCAGAAATGGCTTGTATGTAACAAACTAATTTTAAATAAAAATAAATCATGCAGTATGTTATTTGGTACCAGACAAGGCCTTGGTAACTCTGTTGATCTGACTTTATCATTTAATGAAGAATCACCACTGAAACAAGTAGTGAGCTTTAAATATCTTGGTGTTTGGCTCGACCCAACTCTTTCATTTAAGCAGCGTATTGAGACGATTTCTAAAAAACTCAGCTGTAATCTTGGTATTCTTTACCGTCATATAAACTGTTTCACCTTTCAGATGAGAAAAAGAATTGTTTCTCAACTATTACTTCCTATATTGGATTATGCTGATATTGTATATCAGAATACATTTGAGGTACATCTTAAATCCCTCAATGTAATTTATAATAGTCTTTGCAGATTTATTTTAAGGTGTCCATATCTAACTCACCACTGTTCTATGTACCAAATACTAAACTGGTTATCCCCCCATGCTCGAAGATGCTACCACTGGTTCCAGTTCATCTTTAAATGCATCCATTTCAACTACCCTTCTTATTTAAAACAATCCCTGTTACCATACACACCCTCATACCCACTAAGACATATTCAGCAACCTTTTTTCTTTATCCCAAGAACCAACAAAGAAATTGGGAGACGTTCATTTAAATGTAAAGCTCCTTCTGACTGGAACACCCTGCCTAGTTCCATAAGAACTATTAGCTCATTTCGTCTATTTAAAAATACACTTTTGCCCTTCCTTGTGGAACCATGTACCTGCTACTAGTGTTAGAATCTTCGAGCTCCTCCTATCATATGTGCGTGATTATCTGACATGGCTATTGTGTATGCATGGCCATTGTACTTTTGTGTTATTGGGTTGCATAGTGCAACAGTCTTGTATTATATTGTGTCACAATGCCATGAAAAGATTTGTCATGCAGTAGTGTTGACCGTCTGCATTGGTGTGTGTTGTGTGGTTGTATATGTCAAGTCAATTGGCAATTGTTATAATTGCAGCAGGTGGGGATGGAGGGGTTTTGGGATTGGTGTCTGGATAGGTGGGTTGATGAGAGCCTCTATGTTTCTATGTATTTATGTATGTTATGTCTGTTGCTGTAACAATGTCTTGTCTTGTATTATTGTATGTTGGACCCCCTTGAAAACGAGATGACTGTTCATCTCAAGGGGTTATCCATAAATAAACTTCAAATGCGAATATTTTGGCTGTTGTTGTTGGTGAGTTCAGTATGTTATATGATTATTATTCCTGAGTCTCTATGACATATTAGGATGATTTTACGGCCAGTTGCTTTAGATTTCTTACATATTGTACCTTTAACACTGGAATTATGAAGCTAACTTTGTTAACAGCTTCACACCAGAATCCAGATGGATCCAGATCCAGTTAGGTTGCTGCTCTGGGTCCCGCTCTGCCACGTTCATCAGCCGTAGTCCACAAACCAACAGGCGATGTCACCATGACGACGTCCACTTCTGATCTACAGTCTGTGGTTTAGTGACTCTTTAAACTTGGTTTTCTCCACAGAGTTCAGCAGATCTCAGAGGTTCCGTTGACCCAGCAGCATCAAACAGACCTGGACTCCATATTTATGGTGAGTACATGTACAAGCTCACCTTTCACTATTAACCACATCAACTACAGACTCAATGCTGAACAGGTTCTAGTGGTCTCCATGCTGCTCAGACCCACACATGAATCCCATGTTGGGTTCTTTAGAGTTCATGTTCAGTTTATCCTTCTGTTCCAGCTGCTGGAGGAGAACATCGGCACTTTTGTGAAGAACGAGCTGAAGAAGATCCAGAAGGTCCTGAGTCCAGATTACCCGGAAAGCTTGGAGAGTGAGGACAAGGATTTGAGGAGCAGCAGAGAGGCGTTTCAGAAGATCACAGTGCACTTCCTGAGGAGAATGAAGCAGGAGGAGCTGGCTGACCGTCTGCAGATCAGTAAGAGGATTTTAACAGATTTAACATGGTGGAAAGAAGAGAAGGATTCAACATGAAGAACTTCATATTTCTCCTAATAGGCTGCAAACAACTTCAATGTTTAGGTTCTCTGGTTGTCTACAGACCCGATTACCATTTACTCACTGAGCATTGCAGCTGCATTTCAAAGGGTTATATCCTTCCAGTTCTGTTTGTCTTGTAAATGTCTTTTATTTTACTTCTGTTGGCTTCATCAGGTGCACCTGATTGATTTTAGTCACCAATAGTTATGATTTAATCACGAAAGAAGCTCATGAAGTCACTACTACTGAGGACTATAGGAATACATGGCTCTAACACATGGCTTGTTCATAGACTGTAAAAGGGTCTGTAGGATCCACTAACTGGGTTCCTTTGTTGTTTATCCAGGAACCGCTGGTGCAGTGAACCAACGTAAACTCAAGTCTAACCTCAAGAAGAAGTTCCAGTGTTTGTTTGAGGGCATCACTAAAGCAGGAAACCCAACCCTCCTGAATCAGGTCTACACGGAGCTCCACGTCACAGAGGGAGGGACTGCAGAGGTCAATGACCAACATGAGGTCAGACAGATTGAAACGGCATCCAGGAAAGCAGACAGACCAGAAACAACCATCAGACAAGAAGACATCTTTAAAGGCTCACCTGGAAGGGATGAACCAATCAGAACAGTGATGACAAAGGGAGTGGCTGGCATCGGGAAAACAGTGTTAACACAGAAGTTCACTCTGGACTGGGCTGAAGACAAAGCCAACCAGGACATACAGTTCACGTTTCCATTCACTTTCAGAGAGCTGAACCTGCTGAAAGAGAAGAAGTTCAGCTTGGTGGAACTCATTCATCACTTCTTCACCGAAACCAAAGAAGCAGGAATCTGCAGGTTTGAAGAGTTCCAGGTTGCGTTCATCTTTGACGGTCTAGACGAGTGTCGACTTCCTCTGGACTTCCACAACAACAAGATCCTGACTGATGTTACAGAGTCCACCTCAGTCCAAGTGCTGCTGACAAACCTCATCAGGGGGAAACTGCTTCCCTCTGCTCGTCTCTGGATAACCACAAGACCTGCAGCAGCCAATCAGATCCCTCCTGGGTGTGTTGACATGGTGACAGAGGTCAGGGGGTTCACTGACCCACAGAAGGAGGACTACTTCAGGAAGAGGTTTAGAGAGGAGCAGGGCAACAGGATCATCGCCCACATCAAGACCTCACGAAGCCTTCACATCATGTGCCACATCCCTGTCTTCTGCTGGATCACTGCTACAGTTCTGGAGGACGTGTTGAAGACCAGGGAGGGAGGGGAGCTGCCCAAGACCCTGACCGACATGTACATCCACTTCCTGGTGGTTCAGTCCAAACTGAAGAACATCAAGTATGATGGAGGAGCTGAGACGGATCAACACTGGAGTCCACAGAGCAGAGAGATGATTATGTCTCTAGGAAAACTGGCTTTTGAGCAGCTGCAGAAAGGAAACCTGATCTTCTATGAATCAGACCTGAAAGAGTGTGGCATCGATATCAAAGCAGCCTCAGTGTACTCAGGAGTGTTCACACAGGTCTTCAGAGAGGAGAGAGGACTGTACCAGGACCATGTGTTCTGCTTCGTCCATCTGAGTGTTCAGGAGTTTCTGGCTGCTCTTCATGTCCATCTGACCTTCGTCAACTCTGGTGTCAATCTGATGGCAGAAAAACTAACGACCTCCTGGAAGTCTAAAGTCTCCAGACACAAACCTAAACTAAGACATCTGCACCAGAGAGCTGTGGACAAGGCCTTACAGAGTCCAAACGGACACCTGGACCTGTTCCTCCGTTTCCTTCTGGGTCTGTCACTAGAGACCAATCAGAAACACCTACGAGGTCTGCTGACACAGACAGGAAGTAGCTCACGGACCAATCAGAAAGCAGTCCAGTACATCAAGGAGAAGGTTGATGAGGATCTGTCTCCAGAGAGAAGCATCAATCTGTTCCACTGTCTGAATGAACTGAATGATCGTTCTCTGGTGAAGGAGATCCAACAGTATCTGACTTCAGGACGTCTCTCCTACAATAAACTGTCTCCTGGTCAGTGGTCAGCTCTGGTCTTCATCTTACTGTCATCAGAAAAACATCTAGACCTGTTTGACCTGAAGAAATACTCTGCTTCAGAGAAGGCTCTTCTGAGGCTGCTGCCGGTGGTCCAAGCCTCCAGCGAAGCTCTGTAAATATAGTTTTTCATTCAGAAAACAACAAACCATCTTGAAATTACAAGGTTCTATCTGCATTCTGAACGATTTGATTGGTTTTCCCAACTGCAAAAGTGTATATGTGGAACAAGTCCTTTTCATACATAAGATTAAAATATTTTCTTCTTTTTGGGAATGGGTTTAATGCAAACAGGACCTTCTAACCCCAATGCTGCTCACACAAGAAACAAAGTGAATTTGTCACACAGCATAATTGCATATGTGACAGGTAGACTTTCCCCTCCCCCTTTCTGTTTCAGCCAAACCTTGCAATCAGTGATTAGTGCCAGGTGACCTAATCACTTAGTTCTTTGTTCAAAGATAGCTGCCAGCAGCAGGCTTGCTTCGCTCTGTCCCAACACCACATTGCTTTAGGGATGCTAATGTTCAACTAAGGTGTTTGCGGTAACAAGAGAGCTAAAGCAAGGTAGTGGTGGCGTCTCCTCCCTTCCCCCACGCAGTGCGGCAGTGAGAGGAGTGTGGTGCACTTAGTGCCAGCCCATGCACATAAGTTGTTTGGCGTAACTTGCAACCCTCAGGAATGGGAATATGATGGAGAACCCCACGTGATCCAATTGTGGTTCTGGTAAAGGAGGAGCTCTGGCTACTGCGGTTTTTGCCCACCTTTTTCTTGTATTGATTTTTTGTATTTATTTGTCTTGTCGCCTTGTTTTTGGTAACCTTTTGTTGACTATCAATTCTTGATATTTTGACCAGTTTCCTTGTTTAGTTTGTTTCAAATTGTTCTATTTTTGGTTTATTTACCAGAATTTAGTTGAACTGTGTTGGAGAGAAGGCTTGTGGTGACTAAATGTATGAACCATTGACATTCTGAGTGGTGTTTTAGTGCGAGTGCAGGTGGGTTGTCATAGGTGTACAGGTGGGGGTCACTGGGTGCAGGGTCCCCCCCCTTCTGGGTCTATTGCACGCAACTTTGCTGTGTCCTGGGGCGGTCGGTGGCGCAGTGGATAAGGCAGCCGCCCCATGTACGGAGGCTCAGCCTCGGCGCGGAGATCAGTGGTTTGACTCCCGGCCCGGCAATCTCTTTCGCGCATGTCTTCCCCCTCTATCTCCCCTTTCCACACTGTCTCTCTCTGCATTAAAAAAACAATAAAAAAAGGCTTGCATGGCACTCCAGCCATAAAAAATAATCTTTAATAAATAAATAAAAAAACTTTGCTGTGTCCTCTTTTATAGTAGAAGTGAGTTTTAAATGCCGAATATAAAATGCATGACTAACCTGTGTGTCTTCTGCTTTGCAGTGTGAGCGGCTTGTTCTTTCCAGTGCCTGGTGGTGGTGACCCCCCCCTTCCCCCTTTCCCTTCACGTACTCCCTCCTGTGGGTCTCTCTGACACCCTCTCCCCTGCACTGGTAACCTTTTCTTAGCATTTAGGATTTTGAAGTATATTTTTGTAATAAAACAATTGACTTTTAACATGATCTCATCTTTTAAAAATCTTTATTCATTAGAGCCACCAATTGATCTGCTGTCTAAATAAAAAGTAAAAAGGTGTTTGAACTGGAACTCCCATCTCTGCCCCTTTTCTCTGTATTAGAACTTCTCTGGGTGAAATTCCCAGAGTGGCGTTGTCACATTCGCTGGCAGGGGCTTACAGCTGCCCTCGCAACACATACAAAGTCGATCAAAGACGTGAATAGAAGCCATTTTGCAATGGGCAGCGCAAATGACACAAATAACACAACACATACAAGACGAATTCACGGAAGTCTCACGAGTCAAGAACTTGTGTGACGCTTTGTGTGTCAGTGTTGAGATTCTCATTCTGTTGAGACAAGGCTATAATCTCAGACAGGACACCGTTTGGTTTCGTGGCTTCATATGCTAATGCTAGCCAGATAATGCTAGCTTCCTATATATTCCTAATGTTGCCATACTAATCATAGGAAGCCAGTGTTAGCTGGCTAGCATGGTAGCTAACAATGAAAATAAACTTATTAGCAAGACTGAACTAGTCTGGTGTTTGTCCTGCTGTCTTTCACAAGGCTTGATCTTGAGGTTTCTTCTAAGCGTTGCGTTGGCGTGACATTTCCTCTGCTCCTTGTTGTTGTTGCCACTGAGCAACCACAGCAACATGACAAAGAAGCAGAACCCGATTGGTCTTCCTGTGTGCATTTGACCTGCTGATTGGCACACAAGTAGAACCTTAGAGAACCAAGCTGGTTTGACTTTGGAAATAGAACCTTTTTGTTTCCTAAAAAAACACCTCACATAATGTTACTAAGTTATCATAGAATAAGAAAATGTGAATAACTTAATTATGACAAAAATGTCAGTTAGAACCTGAGGTGATGAACAGTTGTTTGTAATTGTTTCATCACTAATTTCTGATTCCTCTTCAGACTCAGTGGCTGTAACCTCTCAGAGAGAAGCTGTGAAGCTCTGTCCTCAGTTCTCAGCTCCCAGTCCTCCAGTCTAAGAGACCTGGACCTGAGTCACAACGACCTGCAGGATTCAGGAGTGAAGCTGCTGTCTGCTGGCCTGGAGAGTCCACACTGTCGACTGGAAACTCTCAGGTCAGATTCAACTACTTCGAGAAGTTTACCTATGAAGCTTTCAATGATGTGTTTACATGCACCAAATATTCAGTTTTTTTATATTCACGTATTCCTCAAAAGACACGTTTGCTACTAATCTGTTTACATGGCTGATGAAATACTGTTTCTGCTGCTAACGACTTGCCAGCAAAAGAACAAAACAAAACAAAACTTTTATCAAAACCAAACCTCTTGTTTATCTTTTCCCCGCCGTTCGATGTTTTAATAGTTTTATAAATCCACCTGGCGTTTAGAAATGCTGTTGCAAACGTCAGTCTACGTTTGTGAACGTCACTCCATGAACATGTGAGCCTGAACTACAACACCAGACTGTCTCTGCTGTCAAGGTGGAGCCAGTTTGAACCACTTTCTATACAGTTGAGTTTATTGAGTTTTATATGAAATGAACTAATATTCTTGTCACGGTGGTTGAAGCAGCAGGGAGGACCCACATGCAGACTCAAAGCTATGCAGATGCAATGAAGACATATTATACATGGAAACACCCCCTAGTGGCCAGCAGAGAGAATGCAGCTTTAAGGACCTTCAGGCTTGACTTCACTTTTCTGAACCAGAGGTTGATGCCTGATTGGAATATCAACTCTGACAACTGAACATGAACCAAGCAGACATTTTGATGCTGCTGACAGTTTTAATTCAAAGTTTAAAGCTTCTAACTCGTCTGCACGGCGGAGACAAAACGCCATTTTAACACCAACATGTGCACACATTTATGATGACAATGACTGTAAAAGGCTCTATAGCAAGGGTCACTAAGAGGTGGAGCTTGGCCCAGATCCAGACCCAGACCCCATACTATCTGGACCCAGACCCATAACTGATAGATCATTGAGAATTATTAAATGATGATGGAGCGTTTCCATTTTACTGCTGCAGCGTTAGCATCACTACACTGGTTCAGATGGTTGGAGGCTAAATCATCTCACTGGTTGCTACTCACAAACACTTAATTACCCAGTAATGCAACGGGGTAATTATAATAAGTTTCTGTGAGTGACGTTTCTATGGTGACAACTGACGAGACTCACTGACAGCTGACAGATGGATCAGAGAGTGGAGGTGATAAACGTCAGTCAGGTCGGTGAAATCTAGAGCCGATAGATAAGTTCACACGGCTGCTCTCAAAGAGGAACGCTGACAGTGAGAACAGAGCTTTGAATCAAGACAGACTCTTTTCTTCCAACTGGCAGTTGAACACCTGAATGCCTCATATGTTCTGAGACTCTTAAGAAGCACATTTTCAAAGCTGTGTTTTGTATTTTACTGTTATTATCAGAGTACTTGTTATTCATAATTCCTCCAGTTCAATATGAAAACTATAAACATTGTTGAAATGTTATTGAATTACAGCCTTTTTTCTTTGCTCGATGGTTTAAAATCAATACCAGATCTTTGTTGGCACACCAGGTCTGAAGGTCTGAAGACAGACCACATAGACTGTTTCAACTGTTGTTTCTTCTCTTTTCTAACGCTTCAATTTCTCTATCAATCATTTCAGCTCGTCTCTTGTCTTTCTTTTAACTTCCTCCTCTGTCCATCTCTGTCCATCACTCAGCCACGCTTATCCCACCCAGTACAACATCAACACAACAAAAGACAAATATCCCTTTTTCTCATTTTAAAAAGTGGACAAATGGACATAAGTCTATGTAAAGTCCCCAGAAGTGACAGTAGTGTGTGTCTTCAGTCTGTCAGGTTGTCTGATCACAGAGGACGGCTGTTCTTCTCTGGCCTCAGCTCTGGACTCCAACCCCTCCTATCTGAGACAGCTGGACCTGAGCTACAATCATCCAGGAGACTCGGGAGTAAAGATGCTGTCTGCTGGACTGGAGGGTCCACACTGGAGACTGGACACTCTCAGGTGAGGACAGATGGACAAACATCAGACTGGACTCTCAGGTGAGGACAGGTGGACAGACATCAGACTGGACACTCAGGTGAGGAGAGATGGACAGACATCAGACTGGACACTTAGGTGAGGACAGAGGGACAGACATCAGACTGGACAGTCAGGTGAGGACAGATGGACAGACATCAGACTGGACTCTTAGGTGAGGACAGATGGACAGACATCAGAATGGACACTCAGGTGAGGACAGGTGGACAGACATCAGACTGGACACTCAGGTGAGGACAGATGGACATACACCAGACTGGACACTCAGGTGAGGACAGATGGACAGACATCTGACTAGACACTCAGGTGAGGACAGATGGACAGACATCAGACTGGACTCTCATGTGAGGACAGATGCACAGACATCAGACTGGAGACTCAGGTGAGGATAGATGGACAGACATCAGAATGGACACTCAGGTGAGGACAGGTGGACAGACAGCAGACTGGACTCTCAGGTGAGGACAGATGGACAGACATCAGACTGGACTCTTAGGTGAAGACAGATGGAACGACATCAGACTGGACTCTCAGGTGAGGACAGATGGACAGACATCAGACTGGACACTCAGGTGAGGACAGATGGACAGACACCAGACTGGACACTCATATGAGGACAGATGGACAGACATCAGACTGGACTCTCCAGTGAGGACAGATGGACAACAGATCCAGACTGTGTCTCCGTCTCTGACTGAGGAACTGGGGTTCATGTTTAATGGTGGACCTGATTGAGGTCTTTGAATGTCTTCCTGCAGGGTGGACCATGGGGGACAGCAGAGACTGAGACCTGGTGTGAGGAAGTGTGAGTATGTCTTCAGTGACTCAGCTGCTCCAGATTTGAACATGTTCATGACTGAAATCCGATGATCACGTTTCTATCAGGATGCAGCGTTTGTTTCTTCGTGGCTGTAAAGATGTCGTGTTGTGTTCACACCAAACGCCACATTTTCACACTCAATTACACACAAAGTCAACGCAGAGACACAAACGGACGCCAATTCCTGCCGGACGGCAACGGAGACGTGTTTGTGTGAGTTTAAATATTTCAACTCAAGAGATAAAGCGTCTCAGCTTTGAGATCGTCCTCCTGTCGTCCCTGAATCCTAAATGGAGGAACTAGATGTTGTCTCCTGGGTCTGTGGTCCCCTAGAGGTCTACAATAGTAGCTCACATTAGTCCAGAGACCAGACCACAGGTCGGTCTGGTTTCAATCTTTAGTAATTTAAGGCCAAACTGTGATATTTTTTTGATAACGATGTTGCGTTCTCACTAATCCAACTTTCCTAACGGCTCTACATATATTACACTAATTATACACACATATAGAAACCTGTTCTCCAGGCAGGACCACACGGCCTCCCACAAAGAACACCCCCACTCCACATGGCTGACTGGTCGACACCCACAGCCGCCATCTTGTAACACACACACACACACACACACACACACACACACACACACACTTGTATAGTATTTAGTTAGATAGGCCACTTGGACTTAGTGTATATTTCTTTGTTCATTGTTAATAAACCCCTTATGAACATACTGCTGTGTTTATTAATGTTGTATAAGAATGAATGATTTCAACCTCTTCTCTGTGAAGAATTCACAAATCCTTCAACTGTTTGTACTCATATTCTAATAGTTATTAATTATTGGCATTTGAGTACAAACTCCTTAATATTGAGACTGAGTATTGATATTAATAATTATCTATTAATAACTGAATCTGCTCCTGCTAGTTCCCCAACACTGTGTTTTTCTCTGCGATCCAACAAAACACACACCACTACACACCGGTGTCCTATTTATCAATGAAATGTATGACGTGACCCATCACCATCAAGTTACCGCCCCCTTGTGATGTCATATACTAATACCCAAAGTATATTTATTAAGCTTTTTAAAACACAAACAAAAAACACCCAATTGTCTCCAACAATAACCTTTAGCTGCATTGTGTTTGTTCTCTCCATCAGATGTCTGTGAACTGGAACTGGACACAAACACAGTCAGCAGAAAACTCAAACTGGACGACACCAACAGGAAGGTGACAGGTGTGTCAGACGACCAGTCATATCCAGATCATCCAGACAGATTTGTCTCATATCCTCAGCTGCTGTGTAGAGACGGTCTGACTGGTCGCTGTTACTGGGAGGTTGAGTGGAGAGGAAGGGTTGATATATCAGTGAGTTACAGAGGAATCAAGAGGAGAGGAAACGACTCTGTGTTTGGATGGAATGATCAGTCCTGGAGTCTGTGTTGTTATGATGGTGGTTACTATGTCTGTCACAAAAACAAAGAAACACTCATCTCCTCCTCCTCCTCCTCCTCCTCCTCTGATGTGGTAGCAGTGTACTTGGACTGTCCTGCTAGCACTTTGACCTTCTACAGAGTCTCCTCTAACAAACTGATCCACCTCCACACCTTCAACACCACATTCACTGAACCTCTTTATCCTGGGTTTGGAGTCTGGTCTGGATCATCAGTGTCTCTGTGTCTCTGAAACTGTTCACAACAAACACAAAGCGGTGTGATTACATTCAGAGTCAATGCAAAGATGTGAATGAAAAAATTGCAGTTTGTAATCAGTCAGGTTCATTCCTCCTTGTACTTCTTGTAAATGTATTAATGCGTGTGTAAATGTACTTAAATGAATGGAGTATATCGGGATGGCTTTGTCTTTAGACTGAACCTTGTCGTGTTGAGGAACATGCATTAGTGACTGGAGCAAATAGTTGCTGTCCAGTGAAAACCATCAACATGAAACACAGAGCACACACAGATTAGAATAGAAAACATAATTTATTTAACATATTACAAATAAAAAACATATTAAACTGTTTGTTCATTGTTGGAGAAAATGCTCCTGCTAAATTCACTAAGGAATGATAAACTATGATGATGCTGCAGCTGAGATTTTCCATTCATCAACGCTTTATAACGCTTGCTCTTGGGTGATGTTGGGACTTTGAACATCATGAGGGTGTTCTAGTCCTGCTGTATGTGAAAACATGTCCTGACATAACTTTTGTTATGATATGGAACAATAAATAAAATTGCATTTAAAAGAGAATAAACTGTTCTTGAACTGATATTTTAGCAAAAGTTTAATTAAACCATATTTAAAAACCAGTGTGACGATCTGAAAGATGCCTCGTCATGAAAATGAAAACAGGGCTGATGTTTGTTTCATTTCCCCGAGTACAGTCCGATACTATTGTATATTGAATGTGGAGATTAGTCCCATTATTATCACTCTGTTGTGTTATTATTTCTAATACCTGCATCAGTTGAACTTGGTACAACTTGTGCAGGAGGCCTGCTGAATGTTGTGTTCCCAAGGACTCGTCTTCGTGTCCAGAGATACACAGACCAGCTGATGAAGACGGCTGCATGATGCATGTGAACGTGTCTGGGTATAAATGGTGACTTTGCTGCAGTGAACCTCCGTTGAATTGAATCCGGCGTCACCAACAGGCTTGGAAGAAGAGAAGCGTCCGCTGGCTGCATCTCGGCTCTGGGCAACTCCGACACTGCAGACGCAAATAAAGGTCGGAGATGTTTTGCCACTATTTTATCGTCTGCTTCACCTCGGCCTAGACGCAGTGAGTAACACATAATATTCTCCAAAAGGAAATTGATTAAGATTAAGATGAGAGAATGTGTGGATTCAAATCAAACGACTGAAATAATAAAAAGACAAAGCTCTGTGTAATAAGGAAGTTGCATGAGAACATGTTCAAATAAAACTGCAAGCTCTGTCGTGACGGGCCGTCGCTCATATGCGGTCATGGAGTGCCTGCGGTCACATGGCAGTGTCGTGGACGCCTACCCCTGCTGGGCCGCCTCTTGTGGTGGGTTTAGACACAAGTGATCGTCATTCAAAGCCATGTATAAAGTCATTCGCAGGTGTGGAAAGTTTCATGACTGTTGATCTGGTGTTAAACAGTGACAGAGGTCACATCTTCTCCATGCCTTCCTGACATCTCTCTGAGTCCCCTTAGTGTTTCTCCTCCCCCTCCCCCACTATTTACAATGACAGCGCTGATACGCAGATGGTTAAAAAACATTTTTTACCCACTTCCTGTTGACTTTAGGCAGTGGGTCAAAGAGGCTTTTTTGTACATCTTGGGATGTCACGAGAGGCTGTGTCCTGGAGAGGAGCTATATTCCCCACAGATGGCTTCAATCTCTGACTGCTATGGCTTCACCTGGTGGGGGAGTTCGGAACTCCACACCAACACACCAACACACCAACACACCTGAGGCTGATCAGGGACTAATTGACTGCAGGGCTTTTGAGGGTTGGAGACGCAGGGAGTGCGAGGGTGTGTTGGTGGAGAAAGGCTCGTTGGCTGAATGCTCTGGAGAGGACCAGCCAGACCATGAGTGTGACCTGTGGGGAACTTATCATTTGGATTACTTACCTGGAATACTACAAGAGGACGGTTTATTGGGAGGATCTGTACCTAAGTTTGGATTTTCACTGTTGAAGGGCTGAAGAGACATTATTTGACTTTTGATCACTGGAGAGCAGCCTACCTTAGTTATAGTTTGAGTTTGAAAACTATTTCTGTTAATTCCCTAAAAACATTATTAAATCCTTGTTTATACCCTAACTTGTGTCCTTGCACTGCTTGAGTTATCCCGCTGAGAGCTGTGTAGACTCTCATGACATCACAATCTCCACATGGCTATCTAGGAAAAAATATTTTGTGTGTGTACGCCCAACCTAATGGGGGGGTCACATTTCATGTCGCCATTAGGTGGCGCTCTGACTATGAGTCAATATTGCAGTGCAGACGTGTTCAGGACGGGACTACTCAAGTATGAATATTTTGGAGAAGAAACGCTGAAGTTATAACAGCTTTGATGCTTTTGGCGAAGGTTCAAAATAGTAGCACAGTCATGGCATTACCCTGGCCACACCCCTAAATATTCTGGACATCTTTGGATAACTTTTTGTCCTTAAGGCCTTTCCAACCATATATCTAATGATGGTATTAATCGGATCAACGGTTAGTTCAAGTACAACCCCTGTGAATGGCCAAAAACGGCCAAAAATGGACATAGGCTTCGAGTTTCGTGATGATTGGCCCAAAGGTTATGTTGTCGGTGCTCGGGCCCTAACAAGCCAACTTATCCTGATGCAAGATCAGCTTTTTAAATCACCCGGTGGCGTGTCGTGATGAAAACGTAATTTCTGATCCGGCTTGCCTCCTCTCCCCGTTTAGATGGAGGTTGACTCGCCTTGTTTCTCCTCTGTTATGGTTTTGAGACAACCTTCATTGCTGCTCAGAGGAGGAACGCTGTGGGGAAAAGGAATGATCATCCCGCAATGAAAAGGCAGCATAAAATGAGCTATAGAAAATCTATAGTTATGAAATTAAACCAGAAACAGCATTGACAAAATGTAAAAGTTTATTTACAATGCAATCAGTATTTGTATAGAAGGCACATGTGGAAGGAAACTTCTTGATGCTTACTGGACATTACATACTATCCCTGTGCTTTAAATAAAAATGATCTGAGTGCTATGAAGAAAATATAGATGAATGCTGTAAATATAATCCTGAACCAATAATCGGTAAGCTACAGTCCGCCACTGTAGATGAGCATCACAGAGAGAAGCATTGAATATCATAGAGTATAAACAGTATAAACATGATCATATATGTGCTTGTTAGAATAACAGTTTACATTCCTCCTGCAGTCCCTGGGGTTCCAGACCCCATGTAGAGGTACAAAATCAGTCATTAATCTCTTTCTTGTGTCGTTTCAGCTAGTTGCTCTTTGTGGTGATGCATGAAAACTGAACTTTGTCCTTCCCTCCATGCACTAATCCACATTCTATTTTGTTCATATGAGTTTCAATCAGATCAACATTTTAAGTGAGACCTGAGTTTCAAACTCCTAAATGTTGTTTGTCGATACAGTCGCCATAGAGATGCTGTTACCATAGCGATACAGCAGCTGTGATGACGGAGCAGTTACAAGCTAATGAGACTCTCCTCGTCTGCCTCTGGCTCGGCAGCGTCCACGGCTGGTAGAAGGCTTTCTGCAGGAGGAGCTGGAGGCGGGTCGGTGGGGCAGCTGCGGGCCGGCGGCGGCTGGGTGATGGGCTGGTCGATGGGGTGGTAGACGAAGCAGTAGTCTCCAGGTTGGGAACTGTTCTTAACATTGAGGGCCACCTCTGTAGGAGCCAGGAGATGGTGAACACCGTCCATATACACGCTGAGCATGTAGGAGTCTGGGGGAAACAGAATGATAACGTAGTGATGCTATAACAGTAGTCCAGAACAAATTGTTGACACTGGCAGTCATAAACACGACTCAAATATGACTTGTTTCTAGTAAAGTATTAGCAGTAAGGTAACTAACTTGACAAATTTGATTCAATCTGATTGTAAAGATTATCTGACAACCTTCTCAAGCTCTTTCATTCTCAAAGTTACAGATTGATTCATGGATGGATGTCACAATGTTACCGGTTGAAGTTGATCGGGACTGGCTGGTGTAAGCACGCGACATGTTATGTTTTCCAGGAAAAATAAAACATTGGATTATGTTACTGGAAATCGGACAAAATTTACTTTCTTTTGCATTTTTTCAGCATATATTGGTTAATTGGTGCACAATATGAACATTGATAACACTAGACTTCATATTCTATTGTGTAAAGTGCGGACCTGAATTGTGGTGCCTGGTATCTGTCAGACATGTACCTTGTTCGAAGCGTGCAGCACACTGCTCAGCTAGCTGTTGCATGGTGGTGGTGGGGAGGACTCCCAGGGTTTTTGGGTTGGTTCCGATCGTTGGACAACACACTGTCAGGAAGTCCTGTTCAAAGAAACACACAGAAAGTTACACAAAGATGGACATCTCAGCCCGTTTCTCCATCCGAGTCCTTACTTCTGTGCACTTATAAGCACATCTGTCAGTGTGTTTTCCTACTTGTTAGTTTGAAAATATCAGTTCACGAATATTGCATTGTAATCATATCATGCTTAAGATAAGATAAGATAAGATAAGATAGATCTTTATTGTCCACCGGGGTGGAAATTTGTCTTTGGCTCACATGATATCAGAAATGACAAACTACATCACATAACAACAAGAGTCAGTCAGACAGTTAAAAGCAGACACATAGATAAAAGACGACTCATACAACAATTCATACAATTGAATGCTTGCAGCCATAGTACACACCTTTTCAGCATGCAAGTCACTAGAACGTTTTTAGGTCACACAGTGTGAGATTGTTGATTATGCGCTATGTGTGTGTGTCTGTGTGTGTGTACCCGAACAGATCCCTGCATACGTTCCTGGTTGAGCGTGCGTCGTCTCTCCCAGCGGTTGATGGAGTCCTGAACCTCTCTGCTGAGCTGCCGTGTCGCTGACCTCTGCTGGTCAAAAGTCTTAATGTGCTCCAGAGCCCCGTAGGTGGTGGTCAGATAATAGGAACCTACACACGATCAATAATGATGATCAATAATTTGATGACAAGAAATGATTGACTGTAAAACTGTATTTACTGTTGACCTTCTCCTAGAGCCAACGACGGGTCCATCAACTCCATCATGTATTCAACGTCCATCTGCAGGTTGGACAGATTGGATCGAGCCAGGACGTACATCATTACAGGCAGGAAGTCATCAGCACCATGGGCCCGCCCTAAACACACACAAACACACACACACACACACATTATTTTGGCAGGGTAAACTCCAGAGAGGAAACAATTTCTGATTGAAGATACGGAGACGTTCCTTATTTATCTTGGACTAAAAACAGTAGAAGGCTGATGTTTTGTGCCAATATGTGATTTTTGAATGTGACCAGCTGAGGAAGATGAGACTCAGAATTTGACTTTGACAGAACATTACTTTAGTCCAAAAAGTCTATTTCAAATAGACAATCATTGTCAAATGAACAGCTATAGAACTAGCATACACTTTTCTGAATTAAATCTATATTATGACAATTTGAACCATTACTGTAGGTCCAATATCAATGAAAGAGCTGTTAAACTTGCATTCTCTCTACTGGCCATCAGGGGGCAACTCCTCTGGTTGCAAAAATAAGTCTGATTGCATGGAAGTCAATGAGAAAATTACCCTTCTTCTCACTTGATTTTCCAGTAAACATGAGTTTATCTAGTTTCAAGTCTTCTTCAATCCAGCATGATGTTCATTTAGTAAATTATGATCCATGTATAGTGAAATACAACATAAAGCTGCTTTAGGGCGGGGCTACCTTGTGATTGACAGGTCGCATGTTCTAGTCTTGCTCGATGTGTAAAGTGTCCTGAGATAAACTTTGTTGTGATATGATACTATAAATAAAATTAAAATTAAAATAGAAAACTGTTTATTATCTACGTTAATACGAGTAATGACCAGCTAAAATTCACTAGTTAACACAGTACCTCGTTAATCTGAAACACCTGTTGCTCTGGATTGGTTGTCATCCCGTCTGAATTCCTTACTTGAGTCGGAATATCGATTCTGACAACTGAAAACGTGACAACCAGATATTTTGATGCTTAGCTCCACCCTCTCTTGACACGTCTGGTTGCAAAAACCAAGATGGCGACGGCCCAAGTGCTGAACTCGAGGCTTCAAAACTGTTGTCCACACACCAGCAGGTGATGTCATGATTACTTCATCCATTTCTTATATATGGTCTATACTCCTGGCAAGTTTAGAATGTATGGTCGGAGGTTGAAGGACTGTTTGGGGTTCTGACCTGGACAGCTGACCGACATGGAGTCATAGATGATCTTGCAGGACTTCAGCATGAGCTCTATCTTCTTCTGGGGAGAATACTCCAGATGGAGGTTGTTGAGTTTGATGCTGATCTTCTCCATGGCAGAGGCCTCAGGGACGGCAGTGCTGATTCCCATTGCTGTGGTGGTGCTGCCTAGGACGACAGACTGACACACACACACACACACACACACACACACACACACACACACACACACACACACACACACACACACACCATCAGCATCACAACTGCTCTTGGTACTATGAATATAACACTGCAGCAGTGCTCGGTCCTACCTGGTTCTGGGCCAGTTGCTTCAGGTTGCTGTTGTTGGTGTGCAGTTTCTCCAGGCTCTGGTAAATTGGCTCCCTCAGTGGTTTCAGCACACTCTTACACAGAGCAGCTTCTACTATGCTCTCTACATGGACACACACATATTCATGTAATTAATTTAGTATCGCCGCATACACCAGCCAATATGTGCAACATCGATTTGTGAGAAATCCAATATGGTAGGAGAAATGATATCATTACACAGTTTGGCCAGCAGAGAGCACTACCACTTACAAAAAACATAACTGTGATAAAATAAGACTGAGAGCATGTATTAAAACAAAGTGTGAAAATACAATACCAAGGTGAATGATTTGTGATGGAACATAACTAAGTTAGCTAGCTAGCGAGCAAGCCAAGCTAACAAGCGTGTGCGACAAACTGAGACTTTCTTGACTTGCAAAATGTAATTCATGGTACAATTCAAATGGGATCGTGTCTCGCCGTTGACGTTTCCAAATAAGGTCCCATGGGGAACACCAGAAGGGGCGGGGCATACCCTCTTTATTGGATGAACCCTGTCTGGTAAAGTCCCTGCTCCCAGTTAGTTATCCATTTATAGATTACAAACTCAAACATCATCAGGGTTATTTTGTCAGATTTTAAAATGACAGAAGGCATTACACAACTTTTTTCACAGGCTGATAATAATATAAACACTATAGAACAAATGACATAACAGTTTTACAAAATTCCTCATACAGCCAGTCCCACATAAGAATACTTTCAGAATGAAGGTGAGAGACGTTACCCAGTTTGTCTTGTGTATACTGGTGCTGGGGCTCCAGCATGGCTTGCAGCTCTGTGCTCTGCAGTAGGTAACTCTTCAGCTGAGTCATCATCTGCCTGATCTCCTGTAACAGCTCAGTGGAGGAGGAGTGGTTCATCATGGTCTCCAAGGTGAAAGCACGGTGCTCTTTTACCTAAATCCAAAACATATGAAAGTTTCAGTTTGTATTTCACATCTATCCAGCCAGGAAACCACATAGCTGGTTGTTGAGCGTCCTCACCAGGTTACCAAAGTAGCTCAGCGGGTCCCTGGCCAGCTCTACGATGCGCTGTGTGAGGCGGCGGTCGTGGCTGATGAGGCCGGTGAGGACGGTGGACAGGCGGTGGCGGGCTCGGTCCAACATAACGGTGGTCGGGGTTCTCTTGACCGTTACCTTCGGGCTCTCTGCAGGGCGACTGGAGAGAAATCACTTTCTTTCATTGACCAGTAGACTAACCCTCTCCACCACAGTGTCCATGTGACACATGACACACTTTAAGGTTCAAATATGGAAACTTAAAGTATGTAAAGTATGACTCGTGACTGTGAATCCCTGTGGTACCAATTGATTATGAGGTCCAGTCTTCAATCGGCTGAGACCTTCAGTGCAGTGTCCTTTACGGATGAATCTGGACGCATAGCTCAAGACCATTTGATGATGATGATATCTTACATGTTTATCTACATAGTTTCTGGCCTGAGAATGTTGCAGGGAAATCTTTTGATTTAACTGCGATTGTTATTCAAATTAGCATAGAATAGGTTAGAATGACTATTAGTTTAGTATGGAAAGGTTTGTATGGATAATGGGCTAGTTTGAATAATAGGTTAGAATGAATAGTATGTTGGTATGGATATGTTAGTATGAATTATAGTTGAGTATGAAAAGTAGGTTAGTATGAATAATAGGTTAAAATGAATAATAGGTTAGAATGAATAATACGTTAGTATGAATAATATATTAGTATAAATTGTAAGTTAGTATGAATAATATTAGTATGAATAATATCTTAGTATGAATAGTAGGTTAGTATCAATGATATATTACCCGTAGTATGAATGATAGGGTAATATGTATAACATGTAAGTATGAATAGTAGGTTAGTATGAATAACATGTTAGTATGAATAGTAGGTTAGTATGAATAACATGTTAGTATGAATAGTAGGTTAATATGAATAGTAGGTTAATATGTATAATATGTTAGTATGAATTTTAAGTATGAATAATATGTTAGCATGAATAGTAAGTATGAATAATATGTTAGTATGAATGACAGGGTAATATGTATAATATGTTAGTATGAAGTGTAAGTATGAATAACATGTTAGTATGAATAGTAGGTTAATATGTATAATATGTCAGTATGAAGTGTAAGTATGAATAATATGTTAGCATGAATAGTAAGTATGAATAACATGTTAGTATGAATAACATGTTAGTATGAATAGTAGGTTAATATGTATAACATGTTAGAATGAATAGTAGGTTAGTATGAATAAAGGTTGGGACTTTGAACAGAGTGCAGGACTCTGGTGCCTCTCTACAGCGAATCCAGACCTACTTGTGGTTTTGCTCCTGGTCCTGGTTCAGCTCTCCTTCTTCCTCTGCGCTGCTGGTGGAGCAGGAGTCGGGGTCCGTTAGTAGGACTGTACCCCCTTGCGGGGAGTACAGCGACACATCTGGCCGCCGTGCTGGGGAGGGAGGAGGAGGCACTCTCGCCCCAGCAGTCTGATTGGCTGATCCTCCTCCAGTCTGGTTGGGGCAGACAGGTGCGTCTGGGGAACATGGTTTCCTCCTGGGTGGAGGGACTGGACGGGATGGTCTCTTCACTAATGGCGGACAGTGGGAGCTGGATTTGTGTTTGTCCTCCTCTTTATCCGTTTTAATCTCTCTGTCGTCCTTCTCCTCCTCTTTCTCTCTCTTCTCCCTGTCCTTTGTCACCTCCTTCTCTTGCTGCTGGCTACTGTTCTCTTTTCCAATCCCCTCACCCAGCTGACCTGATTTACTTCCCATCCTCTCCTCTCCTCTCTCTCCTCCGCCCTCTCTCTCACTTTTCTTTGCAGGATTTTGTCCCTTCTCTCTCTCCGTCCCCTCTCCTGCCTCTCGGTCAGTGCTTTTCCTGGAGGAGGTGCGACGGAGAGGAGCAGGAGGCAGTGGAGGAGCAGCTCGGCTCTGTGGGGGGACGGGGGGCCTCGATGGAGTAAGTGATGCTGACATTGACTTCCTCTCTTCTCTCTCCCCTACTCCTCCCTTTCCTTCCTCTTTTCTCTCAGCTGCTAGAGTTACAGAAGCCGAAGTGTGAAGCGAGGGGGGGGAGGAGAAGAGGAGGCCCGTCCCTGACCCTGAGCCCAGGCTGGGGGGTCGTGGTGGGGGGCGCTTGTATTTAATGTCCTGGTTGGGTGAGGTTTTCGTCTGACCTTTGACTTCTGTGCTGATCTTCGGTGGAGATTCTCCATTCTGCAGGGAGGAGGTGATGTTTTCATTAATGATGAGGTCAAGTTTGGAGATAGTGGAGGGGTCCAGGTCTTTGTTGGGGGTCTCCTCCACAGTGACTGGATTGACATACATGTACAGTCTGCTGTGGTTCTGATCCAAAACCAGGTCCTGGTTCTTAGCCTGCTGGTTCAGCTCGGATGTCCAGAAATCTACAACAGATGCAGTCAGTGTTTAAAAAAAGTACTTGTGTTTCTTTGCAATCGTCTGACATTGTATGACTATATGAAAACTGATTGACTGACTGAGCTTGATCGTTCATTGTAAATTGTCAGACTATTCCTTGAAGGATATATGTCTAGAACATTTAGATTGAATATGTATATTTATTCATTTACAGTGCTCTGACTTTTCACCTCTCACCTCTCACCTTTTTATGCCCTCTGTGATCTGTAATATAATATAATTCACATATATTCCTCCCGTATTCATTACATTGCTTGTGTGTGTGTTTAATAATTTAAATATTTAGACTTTTTCCTGTGTCTGTATATTTTCAAACATACTGTTATTCATATATATATATATATATATATATATATATATATATAGATACTCAGTAGAGTGACGTGATTCCTTTATCTTCTGCTGTATGCTGCTCCTTGTTACAGCAATGACACAATTTCAACGTGCTAATGATGTAGATTTATCTACCTGCACCCTTAGCAGCGATGACCTCCAGCTCCTCTCTCTTAGTTGCCTTGGTAATAGCCCGGGGTAACGTCAGTGGGATGGCTAGAATGTCCCTATTTCATCATAAAGACCCAGCATTAAGTGAAAGCAAGGACTTTAAATAGGATGACATAACACAATCTGGCTGTATTGTGTGTCTTTGTGTGTGTGTGTGTTGAGATGTATCTAATATGATGTTATGGATGTTTAGTGTATATAGATACTCAGTATAGATAGGTGTGGTTTTTTTTATTGATATATTGTGTATGTTTATGTATGTTTACTGTTTCTGTACATGTATATGTGTTACCTGCTGGCACAGTAGAAGGAGATCAATTTGAAGATGTCATCAAAAACTAGAGAGGAACCATCCAAGTGAAGAACTGCGACAGGAAACAATTGAAAACCCAATCACTCACTGCTCTGCCATCTGTGCTCCGCCACAGAAATCTTTGCATTTTACATTTGAAAATCCTCTCTGCAATAGTGTGTAACACGTACACGCCTTGTGTTGTTTGACCGGCAGGCTGTGAACGTGCAGCGGCCCTTGTTCATCAGGCAGCCGGACCCACAGTGTCATGGCCTTGTCCTCGGCGCTGTGAACCAGGAATGCCTGCAAATGTCAACATGTGATAAGCCTACAACTACGAGGTCAGAATGGAGAACAGGTACAGAAAAATGCTGAATCACATCTGTACACAAACTCATGCATAATGCAACAACAAAAACATAAATCCATGATTTTGTTTGCAAACATTTAAGATATACATTTGCATAAAGGTTGAGCAACAGCAAAAAACACACTCATTACATCAGCCTGTGTTAAAGCTCAACCAATATGGGTTTTTACATGATTTTAAAGGTTCCATATCATTTCTTAGATGGACAATTGTATGTGTGTAAGTCACAGAAAACTGGAGACTGGAAAATATAGATAATGAGGCTTAATTCAGTTGGCAAATGTTTAATGCATACAGTATAATTAAATATTTGAACATGGAAATTAAAGTTTTCAATATTTAACTAGAATGGGGATATAAGATAGTGTATTTGTGAAAATAGCTGAAAAAGTGAGAACGGGATTAATTAGTATGAATTTCATTGAAAAGTGGAACAATACCAATAGTTTACAAAAGATGTGTGAAAATTAATATGATCTTTTTTAATTTGAGTTAAATTTATTAATGAAGGGTGAACATGGGAGCGAGCTTTTTTAATTTTAAGAAGGTCTACTCAGCAATCCAACGTTGCCGTGGTGATGGTAACAGACAGAGTATTGTATAGTAGATAAAGCACACCTGTCATACAACTGCTTCCCAGACAAAAATCGTAACTCCTATCAATAACATATTTAACATGAGGAGTTAGGAGCCGCTGATTAACACACTGTGTGAAATGTGTGTGTGGTGGTAAAATTGTGAGTCGGGGAGCAGTAAACTGGTGCTGTTTGCTGTTTTATGTTATCGGTTAACATGAGAGTCTATGTGGCGGTTGGTTGGAGATCCTCTCTCTAACAGTGCCATCGATAGCAACATTGCCGACGAAGCTAACGTTGTTTACCTTTGGGGTAATTGGATGGTGTGCTATATTCCTAAGCGACCATGAGCTAGCCACTTGGGCTACGTAGACAAAGCATAGAAGCTCGGATTACAACACACACAGAAGGAGAGCGACTTATCTCTCTTTAACTCTCCGCTCAGGTCAACATAACTCCACTTTATGTAGCAAATAGTTTTAGCTAATACCATTAACTTTGGAGGGAGAAAGGCTAACTGTTAGCCTATTTCTAGGCTTCCAGTGTTTATGTTGAAGTAAGCTAAACATTTCCCTGCTCTAATAGCCAGTGGAGGATTTAGGCATGGGCGAGATGGGCAGTCGCACAGGGCGGCATTCGGCCACGGTGCACTGTGGCTCGGCAAGTTACTGTTAAGAAAGTTTAGTTTAGTTTATACAAGTAAGAGAAGGGGGAGGGGGCGGAGGGGGGATGACCTTAGGCCTCCCCACTGGAAGCCTGACGTAGGGGGAGCGGGGATCTATCAAAC
This sequence comes from Eutrigla gurnardus, assembly GCF_963514095.1. Lineage (NCBI taxonomy): Eukaryota > Metazoa > Chordata > Actinopteri > Perciformes > Triglidae > Eutrigla > Eutrigla gurnardus. Next base: position 7,002,396 of record NC_139921.1, on the reverse strand, counting down.
AGTACACCTCTACCTTTGTACGTTAGCTACTAATGCAGTAAGTAAAATAGATCACACTACGAAATGCTACCAAATAACCACAATTCATATATAATAATGTGAAGAATAATGTAAAATCAGTCTGCACACCTGCAAGGTACACATTTGCAGTCTCACATGCTTCACAATATATACGCACGTTGCAGCAAGCCAAAGCTTAATCTCTCTCCATTGTGTGTTATTTATCCGTGCTATTTTTGTTGCTATCTTTCTAAAAGTGGTCCGAAGCTCATTTGAGATTATGGCTTTCCTCGATCCTGGTCTTGCTGTTTTAGCCGTTTAGCAGCTCAGCAGAACTGGTTCAGGGGTTTGGTTCATGAGTAACAAGTGGTGGTCTTTGTGTGTCGAGTGCCCGTAAGTGTGTAAACAATTGAGACAGACCTTCTCCCCTGATGTCACTGTACAATGAGATAAAGCCTTCCAGTTAATAAAACTCAAAGTTAAACTCTAATTCAAAGACTTGAGGCTGAAACAGTGTGTGAATGTGTGTGAGTCTCACCCCGGCCGTCTCTTTCTCCATGATACTGGTGGTTTGGTCTTGGCTGAGTCCTTTGGGCTGCCATACGGAGACACTCCCAACCAGCTGATCCATGGGACTCAGCAATGGAGGAGTTGGAGAGGATGGAGGAATAACAGGGGGAGGTGGAGGAGGGCATGAGGAGGATGGTGGGATTGTTGGCAATAATGGAGCAGGAAGAGGAGTAAAAGAAGGAGTAAGATCAGAGGAGACATTTGGCTGCAGAGGTAGAGGAGAGACTGGAGTAGGGGAGAGAGGAGGAGGAAGAGATGGGGGAGGAGGGTTGGAGGAGAGAAGGGGAGGAGCAGAGGAAGTAGGGGGATTGGGGGAGAGATGGGGAGGAGGTTTGGAGATAGGAGGTTGAGGGGCAGGAGGTTTGGAGATAGGAGGTTGAGGGGCAGGTGGTTTGGAGACAGGGGGTAGAGGGGGAGGAAGGGTTGGAGGAGTGGACACAGGTAGGGGAGGACAAGAGGGGAGCTGGGAGGACCTCACCGTAGGAGGTGGCGGTTTGGGCCGACATGGCCGGACTGGAGGGTTGGAGGAGGGCAGGGAAGGTGGGGAGAGGGGAGACGATGGAGGGATGGAGGCAGGAGAGGGGGAGGATGGAGTGTCCTGGAGTGATCCTGTCACTGGGCTTGTGTGGCTGAAGGAAACAAAACGGCTGAAGGTCAGAAATGGGAACAACATGCAGAGGATTTGTGTGCCTTGTCTCTGCTTCAGTTTGCCTCCAGAAACAAGCATCTGGTCACCAGGACTTGACTCATTCTCAGTGACTGCAGAAAACCTGAATGGAGTTTAAGTTTTACCCCGTGTACTGGATGCAGTTTGTGACACATGATGTGTTTGATTACTGTGAATAATTGGAACCATTGTTGAGAGGACCAGAGCCCGTCCATTTGCTTTAAGGAATCTGCTGCATTGTTTTGCTTTATGGCAGGAAATGGAAAGATGCTCTGCTGTGCAGTGGTATCCTCATTCTTAGCCTTTAACTAGTCAGCATGTTAGCTGCAGCTAATACCGCCAGCTAGCCTAGCTGGCTAGTGCCTGTTTGTCTCTTGTCCTAACCTTTGCTCTTCATAAACAATTGTTTAACTCCAGGAAGGGAGAAGAGGCTCAAGTGCAACATGTCATTGTAAGAGGAAGCAGTGTGGGTCTGTGGGAATAGGACAAGGTAGTCTTAAAGGGACAGTTCAACCCCAAATCAAGAATACAAAACTTAACAGCAATCCTGTTGTTCACAATGTCATGTTGAAATTATGGTTGAAAGAAAAACAATTCCTACATGAAAGTGCTTACAACAAGATCTGTGGATTATCTCCAGTAAGAGTAGGAGTTGCCATCTAGTTCCATTATATTTGAGGGAAGGCAGTCAACTCTAACCAAGATCTCCAACTTGACAGCTCACATCAATGATGATTTCGGCCTATTTTAGGGGGGTGGTACTACCCTCAATTGTTCCCAAGCCCCCCCAAATAATTTGGCTTTTTTTGAAAAAAAAAAAAAAAAAAAAGGTTTGAGTCTTTATTTTCAGAATAATCTATACTGATGAAAGTGTATACGGTACATAGAGTTTAAGGATTATAGCATCATAGTCTGTAGAAAGAATATACTTTAGAAAGAAGCATTTCTGTAAAGCCAATTTGTCTTTTTGTTTTTGATTTAAATACAGAATAAAGCCATACAAAATACAGTTATTTGGATAAGTTCATATTTATGTTGTCAGATTTCACTGTGACCTTTATAACCAGTCTTGGTTTATTCTATACTTCATGACATATTACTGAGCAGAATCCCACTCTGATTGAACCGATCTACAGGACAGTAACTGGTGTATTTAAAGTACTTTCTTTAGACCTGCAGCATCTCTAATGGAGAGAGGAATTAGATACGGTATCACTTTAAGACACATTTACATCATCAGGTTCTGAGCATGCATCTTTAATGTGACTAAAAGTGAACATGACAGTAACTCTTGTTCAACAGAACAGAATGGAAGAAGACAATGTCTGTTGCTTTTAACTGGTTGCCAGCTGGACTTCTTCACTGGTTGTAGTTCCGAGAAGTCCAGTGTCCGGTGGTCTGATGGTTTCACTTTGTAAAGCTCAAAATAACACCTTCTATATTTGTTTGATCTCTAAACCACACTTTCATACAACCAACACTGCTTTCAATAACAACGTGTTGATATGAACTCGGTTTAATACCGTGTCAGTCGAAATGCTGTGTTTGCAGTTAGAACAACATGAAGGGTTTCAATGAGAGGACAACGTGACCATCAGTCCAATTTTAGATTTTATACAACTGCTTCCAGTGCTGCTCACTTCCCCCTTTCTAAGCTTTGGTGAGCTATAAGACAAACCACAGGAGTCCATCTCGGGCTCTGATAGCAGCCAATCACTTCATAAAATCACCAAACAGGAAAGGAAATGCACAGGAAATGCTGACTTTTAACAAGAAAGAAATTGGCTATGTGAACCCTTATTGACGTTATCAATTAACTACGATTTTAAAGGACAGGTCCATTATTTAAGTATTTGTTTTTTTTCTTTATTAACGTTTTTAAGTAATTCTGTGGCTTCCCAGTGATGATCACCAACATTCAAATTTTTGTTAAAATTGTGTACAGTATGTTTTAGTGTCAAAATGCTGTTTTACCGAGAACTTCTAACAACATGTTCTCATGTAACCTGTAACAATGTGGTGAATAGCACAAATTGTATTCCACCCCGTTTTTGTTCAGTAGTGGCAGTTGGGATGGGGCAATATAGGATTTTATCACAGATTCTGATAAAAAACCTTCACAATAAAGGTGTGTTCACACCAAACGCAATGCAAATTATTTGTGCGGCACAATTGAGTATAAACTCAATGCAAAGATGTGAATACACGTGGATCCTTGATGTAATGATGCAAATCTTTTGTTTATAATAATTTCCACATGGCACTCTGACGTGAAGCCAATCAGCATTGAGATTCTCCTCCTGAAATGGAGACAGAACATATCGTAGCGGCCCGTGGTCCCAGAGCTCTAGAGTTGTATCTTACATTTCATACAGAGACCAAACCAACGCCGCTATTTATGTTGAGTTATTTTAAATGTTTAAGGATCAGCTGCAGTGCTCTGATGGATCCAAAAGCCATTCTGAAAACAAGCACAAGCACAATTCAGCAGTCAAAAGCCTTTGTAAATAAAAAGGTTTTCAGGCCTCTAGCTACTTTGTTATTATTTTTATGTGTTTATTGCAGTTAAATTACAACAAAATAGTTTTGGGATCATACCGCTGTAGTAAACCAGCCGATGTGTGGCTTGCTATTCACTGTTGAATTCAGCTCAATTAAATTCATCGAGCAGCTCTGCGTGAACAAAAACAGGACACTGTTGATTAGCCGACATGGGAGTTCACCATGTAGCTACAAAGCAGTGACTGTGGTGATTTCAGCCATGAAACATTGTTGGTGTCTACATGGAAGTAAGCCCCGCCTCCTCATTCGTGTGTCTCGTCCGGGTGACACAAATAAACACACATTAATAAACACAACGGATCCTGCGGCAAAACACGGCTTATGTTGATTTTCCGTTATCAGGATAATTGAAATATTGTTACGAGTGACAAAACTGTTGAGTTGACTATTTGAGAGACCTGAAAAATAGAGCCTGATTTAAAAAATACATGATGCAAAAATACATTTTAAAAATGTATTTATGCAGCAAGTCATCATATTTAATATCATTTGATTTTTTTTCACTAAAAAGGATGTTTTAATATTATCGGGAAAATATTGTGAATCTCAATTATTTGGACCAGGATAATAGAGAATATTATGATATTTTCATATCATCTCATGCCTTGGTGGCAGAAACCTCATGACATCATAATATCTGAATAAAGTTGAATAAAGAATAGAATCAACCATCTGCACGGATAGATCCAACTAGAAGTAAGTGAGGAAATATATTTTTTATGTAATTAGGGTGAACCAACCCTTTAACATTTCCATTAAAAATACAGATATATGAGTGAGATTCACACTCTATCTGATGATCTGCCTCCTTTTAACGATTTGTTTCTTCAGCCACTGAATAACTTTGATCTTTTTAAGTCACATAGAATGCAGTTATGAGTGAGATCACTCTTCTATGATCTTAAAAGGAATATCAGCAGAAATTCACAGGAAAGGAAATCACGTCTTCAGCAGTCCTGTTTGTCTCAAGTCATGCTTGCTCACAGGAAAAGGAGGAAATCACCATTAAGTCAGCAAAATGTTGCTCTGGGAGATGTCAGTAAAGCTCTCAGCATTCAGAAACACACTTTATTTGACTTTATCTGCATCACATCTCATATTTACTACATGTTATTATAGTCCGGAAGGTGTGAGTAATAATAGAATTATGCGGTTCCAAAGCTTCACAGACCAATTGTTTTAAATATGTGATTAGCTTGCATTGCAGTCATGGGGAAAGCAAACCATAACTTTACCAAGTACTGGAAAGTAACTAACTACATTTACTCAAAAGTACTATACTCAAGTACAAATTAAGACTTTACTTGAGTATTTCCATTCCACACTACTTTATACGTCTACTTCTAAGACAAATGTAGTATTTTTTACTTTCCAGATCAATGAATCTACCCAACAGTATATAACACATATAGAATATATCTTCCCTGTGCAGCTACAACCACAATAAAATGATAGACCATTAATCATATTAATACTTCAACAATGAAGTATAAGTAAGTACACTCAAAATCTTTCAGCAGTACTTTTACTTTTGATACTATAAGTACATTTAGCTGATTTGACTGAAGTTACATTTTCAATACATGACTTTTTTTTGCAATGGAGTATTTTCATACTGCAGCACTGATACTTTAACTAAAGTAAGGCATGTGAATACCTCGTTCACTAGGTCGTTGTTTGACCTAACATGACCTTCAGGTTAATCGCATTCTCATGAAGAAAGGAAAAGCAACACAGTCCAATCTTTCACTAAATAAATGGAGGACATGTCATCATTCTTATTATTACCTCATTGTCAAAGCAGGAAACAAACACAGCAACTTCAGCCAGCCTCAACATGTTAACTGACACAAAGTCCAACTGGTAAAAAAACCTCCTGAATCACATCATCGCCAACACGCAGCCTTCACTTTAAAGTGGAGGAAGTTCTACTGCAACTGTGTACATTTAAGGTCAAACAAACAAATCCCAGCATGCCTTACAACAGTCAGTCAGGGGCAACTTTCAACCACTCACATTTGGAAGAATGTTTCTCTAACAAAATGGTTACCACTCAGTAGGTACAGTTCATGTATTAGAAGTCTCATTTGGTGAGAAGCTATTGACCTAAATATCAGTCGGTGAGTCATCACATCTGTTTTTCCTGCTCTGGCTGTTTTCGACTTTTGACCCCCCCAGCCCCCTCACCCGTGCACGGCAGTTAAACCCCCCCCCCCAGCGTATTCTCACCCAACGACATTACCACAGACCCCTCACACACTCACCCGGTGTCCTTGGAAACAACGCTGACTTCCATCATACTTCCACAGACTGAGTGTTTGGCTGCTCGCTGTCACTCTGTCTCTACTGTCTGCTCCATCCAAAACCCCGCCTTTTCTCTGCCTCCCCCTTTTGTCTTCCTCCGGAGCAGGACTGAAAAAGGAAAAAGGCAAAGGGAAAATATGTTTCTCCGTCAGCCCTCCCCTCCGTCTCTACTTCCTGAGCTGGTCGTCAGGCAGGAAGAGGCCGAGCACTTTGGTCAGATCTCCCCCTGCTCTCTCTTCGTCTGCTTTTGTCTCTCTTACAACTTCTGTCACATGCAATCATTTTTACTGCTCATGTCACTCCTCTGTCCTCGTCATCCGTTTATGTTTGCATATTCAAACACACCTCTCAGTCTCGGGGATACGACCCTCAGATTCTGCATATGTGGCCCAAATATTTAGCAGATTCTCTGTTAGCCTCCTCCTCTCCTTCCTTCTCTCCTCCCCTTTTCTTTAAAGACTTCCAGATGCTCCCTCGTTCAAACTGTGGAATGTACAACTTTATGCCCCCCCCCTTCCCCCTCTCCCTTCCCTCTTCCCTCCCTACCCACCTCCCACATTCTGTCTAGATCCTCGTAGATCAGTCTTGGGGTTGAGCTGTGTTGGTGTGCAGCTTTCAGTGGAAAGCCTGAGTGTCCATGCACTGTCAGACCGGGATGATAGACTGAAAGACAGGCATGCATGTCTGATTTGGTGCAAAGGTCACTATCTCCCTTTGGTTCATTTACATTTCCTGTAAAACCTACAGATGCTAACGTGCGTGGACACGCATATGTGGTCAACGACGCACACACATGCAGGACACAGTCATTCAATCTCAATGCAGCCAAGTGTGGTGACAGCTGCTTCCTGTGCAAACATGCATGGTAAAACATGTTTTGATTCTGAAAACTCTTCTCAGCTGAATGTGAGGCGCAGGGAGGAACCACTGGAGGGAGCTATGGTACAGAGCATTAGTATCAGACTATAGAACCTCATCACACAATGAGAAACATGGTCAGTGCTCTTCTAGGCACCATTCCATCACTAACCATGTTGACAGGAGGGAACTGCTCATTGTTTAATATCAGTGTATTATAATGGTGCAGCTCCAACAATCCCGACCCAACCAAAGCCTGACTTAAATGATTGATTTGCCACAAGAGTCACATAAATTTGTTTTGGTGAAGGATATTGGAACAAAACAGTTTTAGGGACCTGATATGACAGAGTGATCAGCTGGGTGGCTTTTTATTGTTTTGTTGTTGTTTTTTGCATTGCTAAGCACATGACGTTCTCCTGTTTGGTAGGAGGACCCTGAACACCTCGAGCTGAAAAAAGTTCAAACTTAGGCCCTGATCACACTGCAGTGCGGGTCAAGCAGCTGATCAGCCTGTGTAGTGAGGGCGTGTGATCATCCGTGTGATCGAATGTGGATTCAAGCAGACGTGGAGCTCTTGTTCTGCTGTTGGATGAGGAGGAGGGAACAAAAGACCACAAAAAGATACAGACTAAAAAAAGTTCATCCTAATTAAAACGCATAATTTCAATCTTTCTTGCATTCGCTGTTGTCCGTTCCTACCCCACGTACCAGCATCAAACAGGAAGGAAGTGGTTAAGTCTGTGAATCTCAATTAGATTGGCTTCCTGGGCCAAATGAGACATTGACAAGCAGTGTGACTCCACGCCTGGCGCTGAAAAGTTGAGAAGATTTGAACTTTATGCCATCCCATTGTCATTGCAATTTGGGAAATTGTCACAAAATGCAATTCATTGGTTTTCGTGTCCGGAGACACGAATTGTGAATTTATTTTGTGTCCCTCAGCACTAAAACAGAGTCAGAGAGAATGAGAGGAAGGTTAGATGGAGTGGAAGCAGTTGCAGGAATCTGTGAGAAGGTGTGAGATGGCCTCTTTGAAGGCCGGGATGGAAATTAATTTGACCAGTTTGAGGTGTTTTTGTGGTGCATTCCAGTCAACGGCAGCAGCTGATGGAGAGTTTGGCCCACAGCTTAGACTGTAACAGACAGATGTGATGTGAAAATCAGAGTGTCGTGTCTAACCAGATGCCCAAGTATTTGTAGGTGGAGATGTGCTTCAGGATTGCTCCCTCATAGCTGGAGATGTTTAATGAAGACGGAGAGGGAGCACCTTTCCGATTAAAGCACATGGCTTTTGTCTTAAATGTGTTGAGTGACAGTTTCAGTTATGAGAAGGCATGTTGTACCTGGAGAAAGCTATCCTGGAGCGTGGATTGGACAGAGGAGGGAGATGGACCGGAGCCATATAGGATTGTGTCGTCACCGTAAAGGTGAATGAGTGAATTGCCAGCAGCTAGGGGGATGTTATTGATATAGATGGAAAACAGTGATGGGCCAAGTATAGAGCCTTGAGGGACACCCTTGATGAATAAGAGGGGGTGAGAGAGTGAATCATTAGGTCAGGGGGGCAGGGAGGACCATGGGCTGTGGCGGTGTGGTAGGGCCTTTGGACAGTGTATTCTCAAAGACAAAGCCAAACTTTATGAAATGGCTATTAAAAGTATCTGCCATAGCGGCCTTGTCTGAGATGACAAGATCATTCACATTCAGTGATAGGCCTACAGGCGTGGCTGAGGGCTTGTTCTGAAGTTTTCTTACCGTTTTCCAGAAAACATTGGGAACGGAGCTACACTGTGTGAATTGAGCCTTGAAGTAACCAGATTTGGCATGGCCTACGGCTTGTGTGGCCTTATTACAGAGCTGCCGGGATTTGAGGTAGACTGTGGGAAATTTCAATAGATGGTCTTTTCTCAATGCAGCATTCTTTTGATTGAGAAGAGATGTGCGCTCTTGTGTGAACCAGGGGCTGTGACGATTTTTTAACCGTTGTTTCTCGGGGGGTGCATGCTTATTGACCACAGCACTAAACTGGCATTTTAACAGGGACCATGCATCGTTCACAGAGGAAACCAGCCTGACTCTGTGCCAGTTAATGATAAAGCAAATAATGTGCATGTATTCAAATTGTTTACACCTGCCGTAACCTGGCCCAGCCTAAAATAGCCGTGTCCCAATTGCATCCTTCGGAGGACGCGGCCTTCACGGTCCACGTCGGCTGCAACATTAGTCTCTGAAGGATGGATGTTGCTTTTTGTGGATTTCTTAATTCTGCTTTTGTAAAAAAGCCTTCAGCCATTAAAATGCTTTGTGGAGCACAGGGGAAGTGCAGAGTTGAGTGATAATTCTCTCTTGGCTCTTAATTATGAGGAAGACATTTTACATAGTAATTGGATTAATTTTATTATTTTTTAAAGATACACTGCATAAGACATAAACAGCCAGTTGAACAGTTTGGTGATCCATACCAGTCAATGTGAAAACATAAAAACGCCTAAAATGCTTTATTACCACTCACCTATTGTGTCGTTAATGTCATATATTTCACTAGATATTTCCGTTAGATGGCCGCTCTACTTGGCAAGCTCACTGCACTTACTGTGAAAATGTGATTTGTGGTATTTGTGTCAGTTACAGGCCACCATGTGCCGTGCCAGAAGCCTACCGTGGTGCTTCTAAAGCCAGTTCTTTGTCTTTTATCTGCTTTCTGAACACAGCCACCATTCTCTGTTGCTTAAACAGAGCATTTGGTTTAGCTGATTCGTTTGTTTACCAGGCACTGGCTGCAGCATTTGACTTTTAAAATTCCTTGCTGATGATAATAAATGAGGAGCAATGAATGTGTAAAGTGGCTGTCTGTTCACACAGCATTAGGTTGTTTTCCCCCCTAATGGAGATAGGAAATGGAAAATAAAGCAGAGGCTATATACTGTACCATTCACATAATTCATAAGTCACACACTGAAATACTGAAACCTCAGTGATGTAGAAAACCATATCTACATATTTACAGGGTGGTTCTCAGATCACAACGTAGCCTGTAGAAAATTACATGTTATGGACATCAATTCAAGAGACTGTGAAGGTAAATATGTTTGTCCATAGGAATCTAAAATTACATTAAACAAGACTAGAGTTGCAACTTGCAACTCTGTGAGTCTGTAGCCTACTTTGCAGTGCTTTGAGCTGAATACTAACATCAGCATGCTAACATGCTCACAGTGAAAATGCTCATATGCTAATATGTTGTTTAGCAGGTGAAGGGCCCAGGCTACACCGCCAACGTGAGCAGAGTGCTGCGTTCATATTACAGAGCAACACAGCAACAGGCCACAAGTCCTTTTCAATGGAAACCTATGACATGAAACTAATAAATTAAAGTAAAAAGATATGCTGGTCTCTGCTGGCTCGTTAGCAAGCCAAGCTAGGAGCCCGACAAACCTATGACAAACTGAAGCTTTCTTGACTTGCAGGTTAACACTGGCTCTTGATAGAAGGAAAAGTGAAGCCAAAGCTGAAGTGCATTAAACTTGCATCCCCCCTTATAGCCGCCAGGGGGCAACTCAAGTTAAAAATGGGGATGGGAGTCTATGAAAAAATGACCCTGTTGATTTATTATCATAAACCCAGTAAACATGAGTTCAACCTCTAGTTTCAAGTCTTCTTCATTACAGCATGATGTTCATCTAGTAAATTACCATCCAGTTAGAGTCAAAAAGACCATAAAGCTGGTATGCTTTAGGGTGGGGCTACCTTGTATTTGACATGTTGCTCCAACTTTAACGCTGCAAAGTTGACCTTCCATTTTATAGCTAACTTTCTTAACAGCTTCACAAAAGCCAAATTTATCCAGATCGCTGTTTGGGGTGTTGCTCTGCTGCGTGTGTTCATAAGATCCAGCTGTCACTCCTCCTCAATGCAAATATGGTCAAAATTCCAAGATAGTTAAAGTCAAAATTCAAGATGGTTTCATCATCCAATATCGAGTGGGCTATAATGCCGAATTCAAGGCATCAAAACCGTAGTCCATAAACCAATGGGTGATGTCACAATGACTACGTCAACTTACAGATTGATAGTCATATTACATTACAAGATGACACCTTTTACTACTACAATTTCAATGTATTTAGGCTATCCATAGAAAATATCACAGACATGGAAAATACTACGTACTTCCACTCAATTTTCACTTCCCTTCAGTACGAAGTCTGGATTTGCAGTATACAGGTTTTCTATGGCCAATTTTTTCCTGTCCAATCAGCAAACAGAGGGAGTGATTGAGAACAATGACGTTGAGGTTGATAGTTTGAGTTGTAGTCAGAAGATGGTTGTATTTCAGTGATGACAGCGGAGAAAGATGCGAGCGAAGCTGTTCAGCCTTCTCCCCATGGGGTTTGGGAAAAGTTTGATTTTCCAGCTGGCTCCGTTAGTGGTGAAGGAGTTGGCTGAAATGAACGCTAGCGATGCTAAGCACATAGTTGTTGTCTTTTCCCCTCTGTTGCACTAATCGGGGCGCATGACATACGTCACGACCAAACGTTAGCAATTGGTTATGGCAGATCCAGAGCGGCACTGGGCAGATCCAACACCCACCTTCAAGTGAGTAACGTTTGTCAATGTAGAGTGGCCAGACTCTATGGAAATTAAATGAAGTATGAGAGTCTGGCAGGACCAGGCTAACACTTCAGCCCTTTCTATCAAAATGAAATATAAATCAAATGGAAAATTATATTATTGAATGCCAATATGAAAGGCAAACTCAAGATAGGGCAGGCAGTTGTCTTGTTATTACTGTTTTGAAGTCTCCCCTGCTAACTCATCTACTGCTATCATAATAGTGATGAATTTAATTTTATTCAGTAAAAATACAGACTGTCCACAAAGAACCTGAAACCATTCCTCCATGTGTTCTGATTTGACGCGCCTACAGCACCACATCATTTGTTTGCGCCTTCCAAATCTGTGTTCTCTGTTTCTCTGTTTCATGATGTGACAATGTGATGTTAGTTTCAGTTCCAGTCCAAATAGAAACTGTCCTACTTACAGTTATGCACCTCTCAAAGTTTCTTATTTGTGTCAAATATGAATGAATTGCACATTTACGTTTTGAAAATAGCGAGGATGATATGAAAATGCAGATGTATCTGTATGACAGAATAGTTGCAGGCAAAATGGTTATTTATTAGAGTTGGGAAAAGATTTTTGGTGAAACTTGCAGCAACTATTCAGGTTTTTACTCAAATCAAACCAAATCAAATTTGCCTTACGTTTAGTGTGAACACAGCATTGTGTTAAGGTCAAACCATAGAAATAATATAGGAGTTGAATGGACATTCCCACTCAGGTAGCAGGAGGTAACAGGATGGTCAAGGTGGTGGCCATGTGAACCGTTGCTACTGCTACTGTTGTAGCAGCCACTTCGTATACAGTTTACCGACTTCCCCGGGCGTGGATTCACTGAAATTAGGTTTTCCAGTGGAGTTACGTTATGAAACAGAGAGACTAAATGAGTGTAATTTAACAACTTTACTGATAGTGTCAGAGTGACAACTTTATTAAGATCATTTTCTGTTGCAAGTGCAACATTAAAGCAGTGGAATTGACAAGCTAACTAGATTAGCTAGCTTGCTATTTCGTTCCTTATTTGACGCTACACTGATCCAGAAAATGAGCCGAGCAGCAGGCTGATGAACAGCGGCAACGCTGGGTTTAAGTCCCTCAGCCCCACCCACTGCTCTGGTGAATGAAAGCTACCTAGCTACCTAGCTAACTAGCTACCTTCCCAGCCATCGGCCTATATCCACTCTTTTCTGAGCTGTGACGACACTTTCTGGCCCCACAGACAGATGTTATCACCATAACAAAAATCTCGTTTTTTTTGTAGGCCTACTAGTCACATGACAACTGACAACAGTTCAATGTCCATTCCACTGTTAATGTATTTCTTTAGGGCAAATATTTAACCTCAATGGCAACTAAGACCTCTTGAAACAAGAAGAAAGATAAACATGATCTTAAATTTAATTAGTGTCAGGCCTCATGTTCTCCCAGCTGTTGCTCTCGTCAAAAAGCTGCTCAGCTGTCCGGTGAGGGCACACCAGGCTGTTCAGTCTGAAAAAAGATTTTCAGACCATCTCAATGTTTTTTTTTTCAGACAATGTATTTTCTCTGGTGTTGACTGAGATTGTTCTCCGTGTCTCTGCTTGCCTCTCTCTATCTCCTGTCTGTCTTCCTCTCCAAAACACACACTCACAGAGTCAACACCACTTGAGCTCACATAGCGAGCAAGTATAATAAAGCTGAGTGTGAGTCAGTCTTCATCTCTGTCAGTCACACAAAACATCATGGAAATGACTGGCCCAGTTTTAACAAGACCCAGCTTGCAGCTTTCAAATGAATCAGAAACATCACATGTTTTTATGTTATTTCCTTGTGTTTATATATATTTAATTTAACTCATTTTAATGCACATTAACAGCCTTTTTGTATATGTGAACCACATCCTCTTTGTTGTTAGGACATTTTGTCCCACTGACAAAAGAGAAAACGTATCCTCCTCCTCCTCATTTATGATAATAATTTACATTCTAGTGACTGCTGGGGAGAGTAACTCCCTTTATACATGGACTTTAGGCTTTGCAACTCTGGAGATCTTGATTAAAAGATATTTCATGGGCTTAGAACTAATAGATTCATTTTTGGTGCTGATGTGGATCAAATAATGCCATGTTTGGTCTCATGAGTCTTATAACCAAGACACATGGAAACAAATGAATCTTCTTTTAATACATTTTTTGCTGCAGAACCACTCTTCCAAAAGGATGTGAATCAGTCATTGTGATGCCGATGAACATGAAGCTATGCACAATTCATGCTCTTACAGCCAAATGTCATGGCTACTTTCAGTCAACAGATGTGAGTATACGATTGCCGGTCGCAAGGTCACTTTTGTGGACAATACATTGCTGTAAAGAAATGCCACTTAGTAGCTGTTCTGGCTTACCAGTTATTATGGAAATGTCTGTGGATGTTCAGTGATTGAAATTCAGTTTCAACTGAGGACATTTTGAAGTGGAGACTCCATTAAGTTTGTTCAGAGAATACTGATTAATATTTTTTTTTTCAGTAAAATGTAAAATGCATTACAGTCACATTTCTTGATGTGTTTATTGATCTAGGCTAAGATGCTAGCAGTAGCTTTCTTTTGTAATAGATGATGTAAACAAGTTGCTTGACCAGATCTTTTTACCGTTGCTATGACAACAAGTGAAAGCTACCTCTAGCATCTTAGCCCAACCACCCGATCAATAAACACCCATAAGATGACAATTTGGCCTCATATAAATAAAACCATCAATAACAGCCGTCACCCCTAAGGACCTTAACGAGGCGTTTTCACATGTTGTGGTGTATTAATTAGAAATATAAATGCGCAAATATGCGACTTTATAAAGTATGTATATATAAAGTATGTATGTATACATTTTCAACTTTTTTCTCTAAATATTGCCCACCTCTCTTGGCTCCGTTTTTTTTTTCTCTCTACAGTGCCCCTTATACGCCGTTGTACATCCTCCCGCAATGTAATTGTCATCATTATGTAGTAATTTGGGGCAATCTTTCTATCCGTTAATTGCAATTAAATCACAGTACAATTGTTTACTTTTAGTAAACCAGCCGATGTGTGTCTTGCTATTTACAGTGAATTCAGCTCAATGAAATTCACCAAGCACCTCTGGATGATGTAATGAACCCAGACAGGACAGCTTTTGATTACCTGGCGCATCTGGGATGTCCACAACATGTACATGGCAGCAATAGAGGTTATTTTAGCCATGATGATGAAACACTGTTGGTGTCTACGTCGAGGTAAGCCCTCGCATCAAACACACATCACATGAGTCACGCGAAGCAAGGTTTGGTGTGAACACACCTTAAGGTTGCAGTAAGGGTGCCACTGCTGCATGGGCTCGTCATGACAAAAAAACGTAGTACACAAACCAATGGGTGATATTTATACATAGTCTGGTGGGTACTGAGGGTAAAGCGAGAGCAAGGTTATCTTCCAGATAACTTGGTCCACATTAAAGTTCCTCTCCAAAGTCAGACAACTGACAATTAATGTGATGGTGGCTGCTGCTCAGGCTAACTCTGGTCTTCCTTTTCTCTTTACATCAAATGGAAACAAAAAACAGTGGAATGTGGTGGAAGAACTCCCGACCAATGTCAGGACAGCAGAGTCATTTGCCATCTTCTGAAAAAGGCTCAAGACTCACCTGTTCAGACTTCACCTCGACTCTGCATAGCATGACCCACTAACACCCCCCCCCCCAAAAAAAAGCACTTCTATGTTCTTACTTATAGCACTTTGATCATAGCACTGTTGTTCTTAAGGTATGTTTGCTGAACAGCTACTACTTTACTCAGATGAGGACCAAACACTTCTTTCTATTTTTTAGCTCTTACTTTATCGGCAATGATGTTGTGGTTTCTTTGTCTCCACAAATTTACTTATTGTAAGTCGCTTTGGACAAAAGTGTCTGCTAAATGCCCTAAATATAAATGTAAATGTAAAACATTACTGTGGGTCCAACGGAGGATTTCATCCTTGGAGTGTTAGGAACAAAACAACATACATAATGCACCGCTGATAGTTACATGACAGTAACATCCTTTAATGGTAAAAAATTGAGCCTTCTTTCCGCACGTCAAATGATGTTGCTGATGATGATGCTTTTAAATTGCACTGTACAGTACATGAGTACCCATTGTTGCTCTTTCTTTCTCTGTCTCTTACTCTCTCTGCCGCCTCCACACTGATACGTGTTGCATTAACGCTGAGGTGAAGAGTGGGAGGTAGAGGGCAAACTGAGAGGGCTTCGAGAGGGATGGAGAGAGCCAGAGAAGAAAAGTATGTGTGGGAGACTGAAACAAGGATGTGATAGATGGGTGGATGGATGGATATATACATAGATGGATAGATAGATCTACCCTTCATTTATTCATCCTCTTCTTGTTCGTTACCTCGTTTTCAAAATGTCTGATGGTGATGATTTCCCAAGTGAACCCACTCAGGTCAAACTAAATCTAAAAGGGAATGAGGAGGGGTAGAAAAATAGCAATACAGAGAGATGACGATTGAGAGATGAGATGGAGGAAGAGAGGAAAGAGGAGCAGCTGGAGAGGAGAAGTTGGTCGTCTCTTTGCAGCTCCAAAGCTCTTAAAGCCCTGAAGCTGTGTGCAGTGTAAATGGGAGGAGAGAGAGAGAGAGAGAGAGAGAGAGAGAGAGAGAGAGAGAGAGAGAGAGAGAGAGAGAGAGAGAGAGATAGATAGATAGATAGATAGATAGATAGATAGATAGATAGATAGATAGGGGGTGGCTGAAGAGCGGAAAAGCTAGAAGGGAGAGAGAGAGAGTGAAAGGGAGAGGAGGAGGAGGAGGAGGGTTTGCGTTGGTGTGTTGGTTGGCAGAGAGAGCGCTTGTCAAAAAAACCTTCCTCTGACAGAAGGCATGATTCACAGCAGAGAGGGAGAGAGAGAGAGGGGGGAGAGAGGGAGACAAGCATCAGAAAAAGCGAAAAACGGCAGAGATAAAGAGAGAGAGGGAGAGAGGGAGAGAAACGACAAGGGCAGAGATGCCGGTAAGAAAAACAAATGCTGATTTGAGGTGGAACGACAAGACATCGACCGGATGGCACTGAGATAGATGGACTGGATTGACTGACGCCTTTTAATGACTGTGGCCATGTTGATAAGGTTCTGGCTTTTCTATTGATCGGGGGGGAAATAGAGCAGGTGGCAGCAGCAGTGATGAAAGAAAGAGAGAGAGAGAGGATGCATGAGAGCGAAAGGACAATGAGAAAGCAACGAGATGGAGAGAATGATTCTCAACTATCAATAGGCTCCTTTGATGGAGCTTTACTAATTGGTGAGGGAGGCATCACTAATACATGCAAATTAGACAGTTTTGACTCTTTAATATTTCACTTGAGATGGATATCAGTATGGATACTTCAGGAAAGAATTCTAAAGATGTTTCTTTATATGTGAATGTCAATCAGTTATTTTCTTTATGTGAGAAAAAGAAGCCTTAATGGAGTCTTGGAAGCAGTAAACGTTTATTCATTCCTCTTTTTACTTTTATCACTCTCATGTGGTGAAATTAGTCATGTTGTCATAAGGTTGCCAGATCTGTCAGTATTTTTGGTGGATACCATGCTTCTTCGCTCAAAATTGAAATCCTTTTTTCTTGTGGTGTTGGTGACTTAGAGCTAATCGTCATACTTAGTAATGTCATCAAAACTGGAGTTGGGGGGCTAGCCGCTGGAGACAACCTAGTTTGCTACATTCAAAGCATAGATGTCAACATTAAACCACATTTTCACAATACCGGACTATAAAGAATTCAACTTCTGATTTCTCTTATTGATGGAGGGAACAGCTTTGAAGGAATATTGACATCACCTTGACTTCATTTTTGGCATGAAATGTGTATGGACCTTTTATTATTACTAGGTGCAGGCTGTCACATTCAAATCTCTCCAATTTTGAAAATGCTTACTGAGTTGTTTGAGTTTTAAAAAAATATATTTTTTGTTGTGTTGGCTGTGGATAGTTTTTTTCACCCTTTAGTTTGTCAGAACTGTTGGTTTGTTATGTTCTTTTATATCATTTCTACAATATTGACCAACGGGATTCACCAACAAGGGCTTCACTATTTAGCTTGGTGTTCAGCTCTGGGGATACAAAGGTCTACATAAAGTAAATATCAGGTTTTTTATTGTTTGTTTTATTGACTGTAAAGAGTTTTGAGGTTTTGAGAAATGTCTGTGTTCAAAGAATTAACAATAAAATGATCTGAAGAGATTAGCTTACTAGGGCGTCAGTATTTAGCTCAGTGTTTAGCCCATCCTTGGAAGAATAACATAAAGTTTAAGTACATTAAAGCCTTTTATCTTTCATTGTCTTGGCTGTGAGGAAGTGTTTTCTCTAAGTTTAAGAAGACTGTTATTGTGTAATATGTTCTAATATATAATTCAATTAAAATGACCAATGAGATTAGCAAACGGTTACAGTATTTAGTAGAACATGTTGGAGGAGGGGGAGTACATGTTTTTTAAAAATATATATTTTATTGTCTCATGTTTGATGTGATAACTCTTAGAGTTATGAAGACAAGTTAGTGTGTTATATGTTCCAACAAGGGCTACAGTTCCTCCCTCAGTGTTCAGCCTGTCCTTAGAAGAAAATCACAAAGGGTCTTACAGTATACATACTTACAGTGTTTCATTTCCGAATTATATCAAGTGAATTCCTTTTTGAGAAACCAACAATTTTGATATTCCATATGATTCTTCTCAGCATTATAGGTAACCCTCAGTGGGTTACCAATAATGCTGAGAAGATGGATTGATGTCTTTGGGTTGGTGCTCATCGACTTGATTGCATCATTTAACATAATAGATTCTAATATCCTAATCGATAGACAGAGGAAATGCTGTGCTCTTTTACTCTCACTAATATGGGTCAAGCTCATAACATCATTGGATCCTACAATTCCCATAATGCAACCGAATAGTGGCTTACTTTAGACTCCCCCGCCTGGTCAAAACCCACTTCTCGAGTTTGTTACACTGGCCAATCTGAGATAACTCCGATGACATCATCAGGGCTATTTTCTCATATTTAAGAAGCTCCATTCTCAGCCACTATATTATACAACTGTTTTCCCAGGTTGACTAGTACCTATTGTGACAAATAACCTGAGCTTTGTGTTTAAAATTGGTTGAGTGCATCTTTAATTGTTTCTGCAAGAATATTAGTATATTTCAATACTGAATATGTTAATATCCACTGACTTTTTCAAGCTGTCTTCTATTGAAATCTGTTTTGTTTGCTTTGTTTTCCACAGACAGACGGTGGAAATCAGCAAATGCAGCCGGAATGAAAGGAGACACTTTGACAGGATTCAATCCTCCATTCGATGTGCTCTTTCAGTCGCTTTGTGTCTGACTGACTAACTAACACTCCACTGGATTAAGACTTAATTGGCTCTAAACGGACAGCCAGAACAATAAACAACCAGTATGAATAAAAATGCAGACATGCTTGGAAAAGAGAGGGAGAGAAGATGAGCGCTTAGAACAGTAACCCTTTGGACATAAAAACTGTACATTTGTTCTTCAAAATTTGGTTGGAATATTTCAATTTGGACATTATCTTGTTTACAGTGTTTTTATGTCATGGAGCTTTTGACAAGTTGATTTTTTGCAGCAATGACATACATTGAACACAAGATTTTTCTGACTTGTATTTGAACTGAATTTGCTTCTTTTTTTTTTACCATAATAGAAAAAATTATTAAATTTGAAATTTCTCCATTTCTTTTAATCTACCATGGCCCCATCAAAGCCGGTTGCCATGCATCTTGCACATTCTGAAGTTGATTTTGCAAGCAATTCTTTTCAGAATTTGTAAAATTACAAATTCACAATTCACTCTTCAAACTACAAACGCACCTCCCATCAACCCCTCCCACCATCAGCCATCCGACCAATCATGGGCAAGCCTCTCAGCCGTCCTGGGTGTTTCAGGAAGAGCTCCTGCTGCCTGGAGAAACCTGGGGATGGGGGAATGGGAGGGCGAGCTGGGGGAGTTGAAGGAGGATACGGAGATGGCTACGTACCCCAACGATCCATCTACGATACCATGTGCATAAATCAACAGATTGACAGCCATCACCATCACCCTGGAGGATCTATAAGGCGAGACGGTGGAGGCGAGGGGAGTTTTACCTACTCCACAAGTGGCTCCCTTAGGGTTAGCAGATCTCCGGCTGACATGTTTGATCCGCAGCCCCGCTCCCTCACTCCGAACCCTTCGTTTGTTCGGCGACTGGATGAAAGAGCCATTTATGATTCTTTGAAGCTTGGGGCTCAGGATATCGATGGTGGCAGCTGCCATTCACCAGGATGCTTCAACCGGTCAGTTTCACCCTCCGTATCATCATTCTCAGCTCCAGGAGTGTCCTCCTCCTCCTCATCCAAGAAACATCACCATCACCCCCACCATCACCATGGCGACAGTACAAAGGGTAGAGATGGCCGACATTCCTGGAAAGTCTTGACACCTCCAAAACACTTGGAGTGTCTGGAGCTTACTACAAATGAAATGATGGACAGAGGAGGGGGGTATCTGAACCCAGGGCAATACCCTCCACCTGGGGGCCAGTCCTCCTCTCTTACCTCCCCCCTCATTTCCCCCTTCTCCGGCTCACCTCTCTCCTCAGGTTACCATACTCCTGTGTTTTTCTCGCCTGCTAAACCTCGCCCCAGTCAGTCTCAGAGTTTGCGATGTTCCCCTCCCCAGGTTGTCCAACCAAGGCATTACTCCCAAACCCAGAGCCTCAGGCTGTCACCACCCCAAGAGCTTAGACGATCCCCCTACCGTGCACCACTGGTCCAGTTGTCTGCTCATGACCTCGAGCAGGAAATGAGGGATCGAGGAGGAGGATGGGGCCGGAGTGAGCGAGAAAGGGAGTGGGAGAGGGAGAGAGAAAGGGAGATGGAGCGAGGGTGGGCCCAGCGCGAGTGGGAAAGAGAGAGGGAGAGGGGGAGGCTGGAGAGGGAGAGGGCTAGAGAAAGGGAGAGGAGGGAAACATCAACTTTTGGGACATTCGGATATGGTCGACCAGTTCCTCTGCGTTCAGACAGGGACTCCGTGTTTTTAGAGCCGGACCAGGTTCTAGACACAACACCCCTGTTGCTCCCCCAGCCCTCATCTTCACCCTCCCCTAATGCTGCCCCCAGAATGGGCACCGGTGCTGTGGGTAGGAATAGAGCCGGGTCAAAGGTTGGCCCTGAAAGTTTAGGTGGGGGTATGGTTACAAAGTTTGACAATGGCAGTGTGGGTTTGGTGTTAGTTGACAGCAGATCTGGTTGTGGCCCGAGGTCAGTGAGTGATGTTGGAAACATGTCAGAGGCTGAAATGAGGGCTGGAATACAAGAACTTCATAGAGCTGAAAGTTGGAACAAATATGACAACGGGTCCAGGGCTAGCATTAAAAATGGATCTGAAACAAGAATGGGTACCCAGGTGAAGACAAGACCAGCAGGTCGGGATCTGGAAGGAAAAGTGCAGTCTGGGGTGGGAATGGATAATATGGCTCAAGCTATGAACAAGGAGGGACACAGGGGAGGGACTAGGAGTGGAGAAAATAATGGAAGGGGTGTGGCTAAACCTAAACATTTTGCTGACACTTTTTCTTCAACTGTGACTGACATTGACGACAGGATTGAGCCTGGAGATGAAGTTGAGTTTGGAGCTGGATCTGGTCAGGGGAACAAGCCAGAGATCGAAACAGGGGTTGAGGCTAAAGCTAATTCAAAGCAGGTGGAGAACAGGACTGAAACAGAAGCTGGAGGTGAAGCTAAAGTTAACAACGAGGTTGATTCAGCAGCAGAATCCAGAGTTGAAGCTAAAGTTGAAGTAGAAGTTAACATTGCTCCTACAGCTGAGCCTGAGGCAGTATTAGAGACTGGGGTTAGTAATGAGACAGGAACTCAAACTAATCATGAGACTGGGGTTGACAGTGAAACCCAGATCAGCAACAAGACTACAGATAATGCCCAAATAAATTATTTGGCAGGAGATAAAAATGATACGGCCCATGTAGATCAGGCTGAGAAAAAGCCTTTGGACAGCGACAAAATTGAATCTAGATACGTCGAGAAAGTTTCCAAGTCCCACAAATCCAAATCATCCAAGTCCAGCTCAAGGACTCGACCTGGCACAGCCACAGGTCTCCGACCAGGCGTGGTCAGCCCTCGCCTAAGCAGAGGGTTGGGAGACCTTGAGTCAACAGGACCCGTAGAGGGCATCGAGTCCACCTGGCCTCGTCGAATCATGGTCAGAAAGAGGACTGTTCGGCAGGGTGGGGCACTCCACAACCTCCCTATCCTCCCCCCTCTCCCCTCTGTCCTCTCAGCATTGGAGAAGAGGCGCCCGCATGGTCACCTCCACCCCCGTCCAGGCCACTTTTCAGAGAACCCGTTGACAACCATTATAAATGCTACAAGTATGGTGGGAAGGTGCTCACTTAAAGAGCCCTCCCATCCAGAACCAGGACTGGGGGCCAGTGTGGTGGGCAGGGCTTCTCTGAAGGAGCAGAACTTGGAGCACTGGAGGGTCTGCAGGGAGCAGGAAGAACCCAGGATATCCCGGGGAAAGGAGGAACAAGGAGTGCAGAGTGTGGGGAAGACTGAGATTGAGGAGTGGAAGGGCAAGGAAGAGAAGCAAGACCACATCAGCAGAGAAAAGAAAGACAAAAATGAGGAGAAAGTGGCCAAGGAGAAAGACAAGGTTTTTGTTAGTGAGGGGGTGGTGGAGGAAACCAAACAAGAAAACTCAGAAAGAAGGCTTGAAGGTAGAGTGCAAGAGGATAGAAACATAAAGAAACATGTGAGAAAGGAAATAGTTGTAGAGATAATGTGTGAAAAGGTGGAGCCTAGAAGAATTAAGGCGAAGGATGGAATACAAGAGTGGCATCAAGAAGAGGTAGAGAAGGGGATGGCTAAATCAAAGAAAGAAGAAGGTGAGGTGGAGGAAGGAGAAGGAGACACATTTGGAGAGGAAGGGGGGATAGAAGGTTGGGATACTGTCCTTGACATGGTCAACACATTGTGGGAGGATGGCTGGGAGAAAGGGGGAGCAGAAGGAGGTGGTGATACAGATTCTTTGTCGGGCTCCCTGCAACGTTGGCCTCTTCTTCGGCCCCCCATTGGGTTTGGGGGCTCCCACCCACCTTCCTCGGCAGCCTCGGAGCTCAGCCTGACAGAGTTGGAAAGGAGAGCCAGGGAGCTGGACTCTGACCTGGAGCACCTAGACCTGTCTCAGCCCCACAGGGACACCCAGGATTTATACCCATCATCTCTGGAGCCACAGAGGGAACGAGCTGATATGTACCAAACACACCCTGGACCACAGAGAGAGAAAGCTGCTCTAATGACAGGTAGACAATCGTTACATTTTATGTATGTGCCTGGGATATACACTGGACTTCATTGACAGCATATTATGTTAATGGTACTAAATTCTATATTTAGAGCATTGACTGCTATTTGCAATTTAGTGGTGTAATATCCACCTGAGCAGATAATTAAGTTGTGTTCTATGTGTTGTAAGAGCATCTCCTTATCATTAACCGGGTTACTAATAGTTATCATGTACTGTATAAGTGGCATACGCCTCATAAACAGGTTATTCATGTCAGTATTGGAATCAATCGTCAGCTGTCATTGTCGGATTGGCAACATGAGATGGAGAATGGAGTTGGATTTGAGAGATAAAGTGCATTGTTTTACAAGTAGCCAGTCTACAAGCTAAATTTAAACCAATAAAAAGTAAATTAATTTTAAGGCGATAGCTGGTGGGTTCTCAGATTGCATTTTGGCCAGCGTGTCTGCCTCTTTTGCTCTGCACACAGACTGTTTATCTGCATTGAATCATAGCCTGATCAAACGTGATTAATCAATACTTGTGAGACTACAATGCTAACCAGAATGCTTCCGAAACCTTGTTCAGTTGCCTACAGATTTTGCATATGAATGCAGGATATGTTTACAAGGATTATATCTCACATTTCCCTTGTTTAATTATGTTGCATTTGTGCTTTTTTTCAGGGGTAGGGAGCAGATCCCAGGTCAGTTTGGAGCTCAATGCTGTGGCCTCACCAGCTACAGACACAGACAAACCCTCTGTTGACTGGCCAACCAAATATGCTGGGACTTCCACTGTCGGCGCAAGGTAATTCCATGAAATGGTTATCGTACGCACTGACTCTGAACTGTTCTCCACCAGATCTTGCTATATGTCCTGGGTAAATGAATGTTAGTCACACAGGACAAAAAATAAATAAATCCAGGTTTAAATTACGCCAAGATGCACTGAAGTTCAAAATCACCTTTAGACAGGGTAATAAATGCACCAGGTCACAATGTCTTAATCAGTTCAATTCAAAGATAAGTTGGGATAAAACTTAATTTATCCAAAGGGAAATTGTGCTGCAGCAGTTGTGCGTCACTAGAAAAGACTCAAGATCAATTTGTATGTATCTTCTCTTTTAATTTCTAGTTTTTAAAATACCAATTCACACGGGAATTAAAAGCAATTGTGGAAACTGCAGTTGATGTGCCCGTGTGAATTGGTTTATCATTGAAAGATAATTACTTTTCTTTTTCCCGTCCCATGAATATAATATCTCTGTGCCTAGAAGGAATTTCTTCAAATTTGCCACAAACATCCACCTGACCCCAAGGATGAATTGATTAGAATGTTGTGGTCAAGGGTCTAGGTCTAGCTACTCTGACACAACAAAACACATAAAACACACACAATAAGCATTGTAAGCAGTCTACTTCATCACTATAAGGAAATTATTTGCATTTGTAAGGGAATATTTCTGTCCCAAACAGTTTGAGCCATATAGGCTATTCCACTATATTGAACTAACCCAAAGAAATTCCCACAATCCAGATTTGCCACCCCACTTGATCTAATTGCCTTTCTTTTTATTCATCCATGGTCTTTACCCTGTCCTGTACCCCCTGTTTCTGGCCCACATTGTTGTGTAGCTTTGTCTGAGTGTTTCCTATTTACAGAGCTGTGTATGAACACCGGACATATTTTCCAGTGCGCACACAGAACGAACAGCCAGTGGATCGTGAGGAGATATTCGCTGATTTTGACAAAAACTGTATTGGATTAGAATCAGTGACTCCACCTCTAGGTGCTTTGTGTGTACATGTGGGAGAACATTCATACATTCGTTATGATGGACTAGATGCATTTTCTTGCTATGTCATTGCTTTTCATCTGTTATTATTATGAATATCTCATACTGGTAGAACAGAGTGTGGCCATAGTTTGGGAATACAACAGGCACATTCAGTTTATGTGAGCAGTGCAGTGTTGATGAGCTGCTAGAGATAGGAGACAAGAACAGAAGCTGTGTTTTTTCAGGACTCACACTGTTTACTGTCCTGTTTACTGGCCAAGAAAGGCACGAAAAGACAAGAAGGGCTGGGTGTCATAATTCTGATTCAATAATCTAATCAAATTATATTTATTAAGCTTTGTATGTTAACCTTCTTTTTGCAGTATTTAACGCCCAAGATTGTTTGTTATTGTTCTGAGTTACATTTATGGTCTGGACAAGGGGTGTAATGTTACGTTTTTAAAACCATACGATACGTATCACTTTCTATGGTTCTGATACAATTCAAGGACTATATTTGGAGAATTACTGATTAAACAGCGCAGATGAATGTGCTTCTGGTATGAACATCCAGCTACTGCTTGTTGACATAGCCTCCTCGTCCAGTGTGAACCCAGCATAAAAAAGCACATCACACAAGTGGATTCTCACCAAATTAAGTACAGCTTGTCTTGATCATTTGTTTTGGTCCCTGCTAATAAGGAAGTAAACCAAACCATGACACATCCTCTCCTCATTAGTGATCTAATGCTTTCATGATGATGTGTCTATCATCCAAGCCATGTGGGTTAGTACTCAAATTAGAGGCATAAAAAGTGATCTGTGGGGCTAAGAGGGAAAACAAATCAATTGCCTTGATCTGAAAAAGTAGGTAATGACATGGTTTGATGGCATCTGTGATAACAAATGGTAGAGAGAGACACATGGGGTTGTAGAAGTCATTTGATTTTTTCTTTTTTCTAGTCCTAAGGAGGACAGCTCTCCAGATTCCAACCTCACGCTGGAGTCCGACTCCAGTGGCGTCTTCCTCTCTTTATCCAATCGGAGCCAGGAGGAGGCCGGCTCTGACAGCGACCAGCCAATCAGTGGTTCGGATCTAGGCAGCAGCAGCACGTCACTGGAGAAAGACGGGGACGAAGGAGGGTTAAAGGAATGGGGGCGGGAGGAGAGTGCAGAGCTACAGTGGTGCTACCCGTC
Source organism: Eutrigla gurnardus (assembly GCF_963514095.1). NCBI lineage: Eukaryota > Metazoa > Chordata > Actinopteri > Perciformes > Triglidae > Eutrigla > Eutrigla gurnardus. Next base: position 6,976,465 of record NC_139921.1, on the reverse strand, counting down.
ACTTCTCAACACCTCTTTGCAGGAGCACATAGAAGGAGATAGGGGAGGAGAGGATGGAGGACATGGAAAGATGGGGAGAGATAAAGAAAGAGGGAAAGATGACAATGGAAGGAGGATTGGTAAAATAGGAACGGTTTCAATCATTAAGAACTCACGTGACACCTTTGAGAGCTCCACGTCTTTAAATGCTCCACAATGTGAAGAGATGCCACCAAGGAAAAAAGTGACCCTCATGGGAGGTGACTTCCCTCTTCCTTTGTCTCCTTCACAACAACCATTCAAGCACCATCTTGACCCGAACCAGAAGCCAATCAGAAGTTCAGGACTGGACTGTAGTGACATAGATCCTTTTGTCCAATCGGACAGCTTTGTTTACCTAGCTGTGTCTGCAAGACCTGCCTCACAGGGGGAAGTCAACACACTGACAGATGTTCCCACCCAATCTATAAAACAAGTCAGTGTGCAGCAACATTCGGACAGTACGAAAACACACATGGACCTGTCAAATATAGAATGGAACGCCAAGCCGACTCATCTTGCCCTACAGAAACCAGAGGAAGGAGACTTTCTGTGCACTGACAGCTTTGTTTACCTGGCAGCTCCAGCCTGCCTCCTATTGGGCCCTGCAGGAACCACATCCTACAGCGGCAGGTATGTGAATTTTTGTGTGTTCACTGTAGCTCTTGTGCATTGCATTGTTTGTTATTCAGTGAGAAAAACTGGTTTTCAAAGTCATTTTGTTATTTTAGCTATTGATCCATCCATCCATTGTCTGCACCGCTTGTCACGGCCCCTGGTGGCTCTGTTTCTGAAAAATGAAGCCAACACTGAAGTGCCTAAAACTGGCAGTTGGAAAAAGAAGTCTGATAACAAGGAACTGAAAATCAAGAAATTGACCCTACTGCTAAAGGCATGCTAAGATGCAGAACTCAAGGCTTCAAAACTTTAGTCCACAAATCAATGGGTTAAGTCATGATGATAATGTCCACTTCTTATACAGTCTATGCCTGCTGCTTATCATCATCAGCTAGTAAGTGAATAATTCACATCACCTTTCAGTGTCCCCTTGATATTGATAATTGATAATCTCCTGTTGCTTCTTCAATCTCAAGTTAACTGACAATATGTCAACCACGGCCCCCACAGGGACATTAGCAAGTCTTTTCACCTCCAGGGGTCAGCATCTCTTTCATCACCATTTGAATGACTTTTTCAAAGCAGGAACAACACTGATGTACTTTATAAACACCATTGCTGTCTTTTAAGTGTAATACCTCATTTCCTCATTAAAGCCTGTGAAAGATTGTCTGAGTGCATTTACTCACATTTCAATGAAAATAGGATTGGAAATATATATTTGTTTCCATTGTAAGTTTAACAAAAGTATAATTACAGGACAGTAAATGCAATGTTTCTGTATGCACTGTTACTGAAAGAAGTACAGTGAAATGGTAAACAATATTATATACAATATCTGTATATGTTGGAATCTGGACACTTCACCTGGTCCCTGGTCCATGTAGGTTTCGCATTTTGAATAGAAGCGTTTCCATGAGTGCAATAATTCTACAATGTGTGCCCAATGTAAAAAAAAGTATTTTTTTTAAAGTAGTCTGGTATAGAATACAATAAGTTTAAGGCATGACAACAAAAGTTATGGTTTTGATGCTTCGTCCAAGCATATGGTGCAAGTACTTCTTATTTAAAAAAAACAAACAAACAAACAAAAACAAAACAAAACATGCCTCTGCATCAGCCAATGCTGCCATATTCTTTTCCCCCACACATGGAATTGTCCCAAACTCATGTGGAACTATTGAATCATGCCTCAAGTAAAGCGAAGACCACTTAACGATGGTTTTCGAGAGGCCAAAGCAAAGAAATGCCATACTACACACAAACATTGATCTGCCTGAGTGAGACTGAAAATAGTTTCACCTTGAAAAGGCCAATTTATCTCTTGTGTAAAGTAGCCATCTTGAAAGTACAGTTGAACACGATCTTTATTGAACTCAGAAGGCTTAGTTCACACTGTAGGGAGCCATATTTAGTATGTAACCTGCAAGATAGGGAAAGAGCAGGATAAGTCACAAGACTAGATGGGAATTGTGCAGGTACAAATAGTCAACATACCTTGCCCAAGTTGTGACCACTGGCTTGGCTGCCAACTGGCTGCCCTATTCCTCCATGGGAGGAAGCCACCTTGTCCGTAAGGAGCCAAGGTGTCTTGGGACCCTTATTGCTCTGGAGGGCTGCAGGGCCGGGGTTGTAGGGAGGAGCGTCTCTCTCATAATGAGTGTCTTGCCAGTGGTCTGTGCCCTGCTCGTAGCTGCTGCTGGCATGACTGAAGGATGACTGCCTGGAGGATACTGGCCGGTCAGGAACATGGAGTCAAAAGGATAAGGAAGCCAGTGACCTCCGAAGATAAAGCCTGGCCGAGGTTGGCTGGTGAAGGCAGGTCCAGCAGAGGCCTCCATAAATGGAGGTGGCGGAGGAGCGAGTGAGCCTTGTTCCTCAGTCTCCCTCTCAGTGTTACCATGCACTAAGCTTTGCTCAAAACGGGACAACTCTCCTGCCTGGTACATTGGTCCAGGTGGTGGGAGGGGGAGACTTGCATAAGCCATTTGACTGGAGACACCATGAGTGCCAGACAATGAATCACTTAAAGCAAGCTTGCCACTTACCCTGAGACAAATCTTGCAGTCTTCATGGTGAAGGCCAACACTGGAGAACCTGGAAAATGTGGTGGGTGATAAGTGTTGGCAGAGATCAGCACTGACCAATCAGAACTTAACGAGTTAACGGTCCCATATTATGCTGTTTTTAATCAATTTCACACAGGTGTCAGAGGTCCAACAACACTGTATTTGATATGCATTGCCCTGAACCCATCTGTGGTCCTGAATTTCAGCTGTCTAAAAGTTGCTCAAATGAGCTCTGCTGAGAACAGGCTGTTTCTGTGCCTTCACCTTTAAATGTTAATGAGCTCCGTCTGTCATCGCCTACTTGGAGAGCCACGGAGAGGATGCCACTTATGCTAGCGGTAGCATGCGCCAATGTTTACGGTGGATTTATCGCTATGTATGGCTATGGCTCGCCAATTTGCGTGTCTAGCTCTGAGCGACAACATTATGAAACACGGCTATCTCACTACTGTCTCACTGCAGAAGCATAAAAGCATTACACGTCCTCTTTAAAAGTGAATCTCAAGGAGAATAAATATTTGAAGGCAATACAGAATGGCTGAGCCCATTATTGCATAATATTACAGTATGTTTTTAGATTCCATTTAAATTTGAATTGAGAGAAATGTAAACAGCAACAAAAAACGATCTCTGGTCAGATAACATGGCTGACATCATAACATTGAACATTCATTAGGGAAACATTTTCCATCAACTCTGACTGTGTGTGAGCACCAAGCATCATTAATGTTAACAGCGTCCACCTCCTCTCATCCCACCGGAGTCCTGTCTTCTGTCCTGACGTCCGTCTGTCAAGGTCAGCCCGATCTGCGATGAATCTATAGGAGCCAGGTCTCTGTCAAGATGTGGGACCAACAGTCACTGACCTTGTGACTTATAGGGCCCTAGTTCCGTAGACCAGGCGCAGTCAGCACTCAGCGCACCTGCGCCACGCCGACGGGGTGTGTCCGCCTAGACTTTGCAAATTTCGTGCACCGCGCAGGCTCGCGCAGGCACACCTCCCGTCACTCCCACCCGCGCAAGTGGGAAAGAGGGAGGAGAAGAAGGCGTGAGTGGGAGACGAGGAGGAGACGAGGCGTGGACTGGGATTAATGCAGCCGATTCAGATCTTCATCAATCAAATGAGCTCCTCTCCTCACCTTTAATGCGTTAGGGGAGGTTCAGTGCAAGTTCCGTCACTTGACAACCCGATGACAGAAGCAGCGCCGCCGCTCCCACCACGCGCATCACGCGCTGTGCGCGCGTATCATAATAATAACAATGCCCATATTATAAAAAACAGGAGAGAGAGAGGGCCATCCGCCTTTGATCTGACGTCAGATGTGACGGGACAATCTATATAGGTATAAATTCACGTGTTGATTCAATTAGTTGCATTAAATAGTGTTTGTTGTGGTTATTGATTGCTTTTAAATGTGCCTGGAACTGTGGAAACCTGCCTGTGAGGTCTCGGTGACGTGTGCGCACTGCGCGCCGTCAGCCAAACTTCCACTCTGCCAGCTGTGATTCGCCTTGAATGAATGGACTTTATTTGCGCCTTGCGCCGAGAGTAGACCAGGTTGGAGCTGGCGGGCTTTCGGCGAAGTCTCGGCGAGGCTTTTTGCCACGAAACTTCCGCTACGCCATGCTGCCTCCCACTGCTGCGCTGCCACACCCATCTTGGCGCAGGCGATCCACCAAACTGCCAAACTGACCGTGCGCACGGCTGCGCGGGTCGAAACTTGCATTACGCCGGCTCCGCCACCCTCCACCGCCCTGCGCTGCGCCACGAAACTAGGGCCCATAGTCTTATTTCATCCGTCGTATTTTTCTGCGATCCAACAGCCATTTTTAAAATTGCATTTCCATGCAAAAGCTTTGATTCACAAACAGCATTCATCTCATTTCCATTTCAAACTCATTATACAGTATTTTAAAAGTGTGTCCTTCTGTGTTTAAAATTCAGAACTATAAATAAGGCTTTGTCATTTCAATAATATAATGATGGCTTGTGTCAGAGCTCAGGTTTCTGCTGAAATATTTGTTTCAATTGGTGATTGGTGAGGATGACGGTACCAGTGATAACTTTGGTCAATGCAATTCAACATTGATGTTATTCAGTATTTTTCTCTGATTCTGTTGTGTTTTTCTAGAGATTCGGACTCGGAGAGTTCAGGATCTGGCCCTGTTGATTTGTCAGTACTTGGATGTGACTCTGTGGCAGGGGACAGTGACTGGGACTCAGACCTGTCCGACTCTGATCCTAGTCGCTCCTCCAGAAGCTCTGCTGCTGGTACCAAATCAGGCATAGCACGGTCTAAGCGGCCGCCTGCTGAACCCGGCTGGGACTTGTTCGGGGAAACCACTGAACCTGAAGTGCTGAATGAGCTCTTCACGGAGCAGGACAAAAACAACAATGGTAAAGCAAGGTGGGTTACCGGGGTCACCACAGGCCTGGAGGATACACCAGCTGTTCCCATGGCGACTCAGCATGTCACTACGCCAGTGAAACGGGCGACATCAGCAGAGTCAACTACAAAGAAGGTGACTTGGCAGTTTAAACCGGCCCAAAGGTCAGTCTGCACAGGAAGCAGAAAGGAGAAAGAGAAGGAAATGACCTCATCATCTTTGGCAAGGTTCACAGAACTGAGAGGGAGCGAGACCCATAGACCCTGTCCGTCATCATCATCCTCGTCATCATCATCACCGTCGTCTTCATCTTCTGATTGAATTTTGAAGGAAATGCTTTGTTGAAATGGAGAAGCATTCATTGCCTGAAGTTTGTTGCCAAAAGGTAGAAAAGAAGAAACTTTCTGCTGGAACAACTTCAGAATTTTTGCCTGTAAATTTGGGATTTTGCATCTAGCTGCTGCCGTTGCCTTCTTCTGATCTTCTAAAGGCCACATAAATGACTAGTTAATTGTTGATTTTTCTTAGACTAGCCTATCATATATAATCCGTTTCAAATAATAATCTCAACGATATATCTTTAAATAAATGTCTGTTTAGTCACTATCGCCAGTTGAGGAAACACAATGGTGATGGAGCCTAAGAGAGATAAAAGGCATTTGCATTTTCAGCATTGTGATCTGGGTGTCTGGGGCGACATTCCTGCAAAAAATCACAAGCGGTGACAGTGTTTGGATCTATGGGAATTGAGAGCCAAAAACACACCTGCAAGTACCGCTTATCACCACAGATGGCGCCAAAGACAATGTGACAGATCTTCGGGACTGTAACTTTAAGTTTGCGCCGCTGTGAGACTCAGGCTAAACGGAAACCTTCAGGTTGAAATGGAATACACTGAATCTATAGGTAAGATATGAATGTCGTTCTTATGGGTTTTATCAAGAGGTTTTATTAGTTACACATTCACATTATTCTCTATCTAATTAAGAAATATGAATAGTTCTATGGGTTTTTTTGGCTATTGAATGTACTGTATAGATTATTAACAACTACAAGGACAATTCACCGTAAAACACAATTCACATGTGAGGCATTCTCATGTGTGAATTGGTTTGCTTGGTCACCTGTATTTAATCATTATTGCAATGTTACAATGTTACAGTTACAATAACACATACAGATGCCATTTTGTTATCCCATTATAACGATTTAACAATGTAAATGTGTCTCAGGCCTTATATTAAATTAAACTTCCTTCCTATATATATATATATATATATATATATATATATGCATAAACGAGCAAAATATGAAGGATTGAATAACATTTAACTTAAATATTTTATTTATCATTTAGATTTGAAATTGTGAATGTAATATTTGAGCAATATGCTTACAGATTTATATATATATATATATATTCTATGTTTCATACGTGGGTAGTGTTGCCTGAGTGGTGTGTATAATAATGGTTGAGTTTAATTGTATTTGTACAGCCAAATACCAATTGTACATTGTTAGAGGTTTTATGTGTAACATTAATTTGTCATCAGGTAACATAGTAGTGTAATTGCCATTAACACTGAGATCATGGTTGAGATGATTGAGAGCCTTTGTCCCGAAGCAAGTGGTATTTTTAGTGCTCGTGACTTCATCTCCCATAATCCCCTTTGCATCCTCTCCTCGCCTCCGTGGCATCTTGGGTTTTACGGAGGAAGATAGACATTTTGTGGATGATTTATTTCCCATTTGCCTCTCACTCCCATCCAACATTTGTCACAGTGAGAGAATTTGACAGATTTAGCTCTGTTTGCGCTGAAAATGAAGCAATCCTGAAGATTTCCCTCCAACTCCATGTCAGTCACACACAAATTAAAATGCAGTGTGGAGGCTGGTAGGGCTGCTCATCATCCCAGCTGTAGTTTTGTTGTTGAGCAGTTATGCTAATGTACAACATTAATATGGTCATTATTTACTGATGTTTAAAATGACACATGTAGAGACCTTTAAAATAGAGTACAGTGCTATCACATTTATTTTCCTAAAACAAATGTGACGAAGGGATTGTGTTAGATTGATCAATTATTGTCTGTTACACAACAATAATTCTTGTTACAATATGATTTGGTTATGAAAGGCTGTGTGGGAAGTTATGACCTGTCAAGCAAATTGATTTCCAAGCAGGTTTAGCCATGTGCTGGAAAATCAAATGGGAAATGGGCCATTGGGAGTTGATCATTTGAATTACGACAAACCAAGTGTTAGTGTGTGTTTAGTGTTGAGAGTGATTGCGATTTATGAGGTAAAATGGACGAGGGTATTTTTTTGTTTTTCCACATCAATGAAAAATGTTGCTTTGTGCAGCCTTAACTGCCATTCCGAACATTGAAACGCTCTGCCAGTCCTTATTCTTTGTGTAAACCAACTGGATTTGGTTGAGCCTTACGTGCACCTGGTTTAGTGATGGATTTACAAGCACATCCGTGGAGGAATTATTTGCTTCTTTAGCATGCATTTCTATTTTTAAAACTGCATCAAGTGATGGTTTGAAATTATCATAGCCTCTGACTACTTGTAATTTCTTATACGATATTCAGAGCATTAATATAGCAGCAAACAACTATTTACAATGTAAAAATAAAGAGGAGTAACGTCTACCTGAGACTAGCTATCTTGATATCGCCGGCTGTGCGTTCCTTTAAGTGCATGTGAACACTCTGCACTGCTTTCAAATGGCATCATGTGGTTTCAGCTGATGCAGTGTTGTCACAAAAACATAGATCCCATCCTCTGGTTCCCCCTCAGGTAAACACTGTCAGCACGTTTGCTTTTATTTGCACTGTCAGCGCTGTTAGCCGTGAGTGCTGGCTCAGCCGTCACCATGTTGAGAGCCGTGTGGAGGCAATATGCTCTGAATTTCGTAATAGAACCTTTAACCATGACAAAACGCGTTGAATGTACATTCAGTGATATTGTTATGACACCCAAAAGCACCACAAATCCCTGTTGAATGTCAGCAGATTCAAAGCACCAAAGGCTGTGTGGACACTTTTTACCTGTTAAGGGGCTGTCTCGGAACACATTTCCTTTCCGGTTATTTCGTGTGTGTCAGTTTGTGGTAATTTGATTAAACACAAATTTATGCAGGTTATATGTACCATATAAACACAATAGGGTTTTGTTAGCATCTGCCAAATCCATTACAATAGTGCAATGTTCAACTCGCAGTGTAAAATTGTAATCAATTACTCATTACTCAATGACAATTACAAATGACTAATTACTCTGCAGAAAAATAAATAAAATCAATTACCTGATATTTCACTTTTGTTACTCTGCCCAGCTCCATAAAAGCGCCTTTAAACAGCTCCAAATTTTGAATTCCCAAACCTTGCATCTTCTGTATTTAGCACATGTAGAAATGTAGGAGACAAGGCCCATAAAACCCATGCAAATAGAAGGCCTACAGTTTTGAGTGAAATACTGGCCATCCAGCAACTAGCTTGAAATATATATTGACTTATGAGTAACTTTGAAATATGGGAATTGTATTTCTTGTGTTTTAGTACAGGCTAACAGCCTCCAGCATGTCCTGGACTGATATAATACTACTATTTTACTCATGTTAAGACAGCAAACAAGGCAACCCCCAACTGTCAAAGCAATGGAGCCTTACTGGAATTAATAATCGTAATGTTTCTGTTATTACAGCATTTAATTTATCCAAATCTTTATTCTTCAACTTGTATTTCTTCTGTACGTTTTTTGTACTATACTAACTTCTTCTGCATACTATCAGAGGACATGTTCAAGCTGTTCTCTACTTGTGTATACAGAGAAAATCTCCATTCAATCCGTACAGTGTTTGTATAGCCAGCAATATAACTATTTCTTAAAATGGTTCAGCTAGAATCTAAGACTAGAACATGTCTATAGGTCCTTTTGTTAACATGTCATAGCATAACACAGGCATTATTGATCAAATAAATGATAGCCCCATTCTAATTTTTGTGTCACAGTCATTCCAGTGAGCCAACAAGCACAATACCTGGTCCTAAATGGAACAGGGCTATTATTTAGTTATTGATTACACCTGTGTTTACAATGACATGTCAAAATGGCTGCAGTGAAAAGGGCCTATTACAACAGTTTTATCTTTCTTCATTGACTACTTATCCATGTCAACTTAAATTATAATTGGAGCTCATAAGTGGAGACTTTAAAAAAAAAAAGTCATCTCGATTTTAAAGTTGAACAGATTCACACGCAAATATGACACGTTTAAAAATGGAATCTAGTCGGGGTTACGGGGTATTTCAGAAAACAGTAGCTCCAAGCTCTTTAGCGAAGCCTTTTATCTAGACTTTATTTTGTAAAAAATAGTAGTCAACTGCAAGAGACAAATCATTTTTTGTTCCTGTTTGTCCCATGAATTACACATTTGTCATTTAAAATGATAACAATAACAATTTTTCAAGTTAAGACATTTGTGGTATGATTTCGTTTTGTGTGAAACTGCTCAGTTAACTCGTCTCACAACTCGGCTGTTAGCTTGGCTAGCTAGCTTAGCTACGTTCCATCACAAATGTAACGGTATTTTACCTGATGTGTTTTATCCAGCGACTCTTTTTATCAGTCAGGAAGAGAAAGAAGGAGCGAGACCTGTAGTTAGTGTGAGTTACGTATTTTTACCACCTTATACTTAAAAAATGCAACTATCTTGACTTGTGAAATTATCTTTTAAATTGATAGAAATCATACGTGTAATTGAAATTTAAATGGGACATATGGGACAATGACATATTTTTTTCCAAAATAATGTCCTATGGCAGTCTATACGCCTACTAAAAGTGAATCCACACCTGCCAATCAGAATCTAGAATTCTCAGGCATGGGATCTCAAAATATGTTCATAAAGCAGGACCTGCCTTATTTCATATCGTACTTTAGTGGATCCCAAAAAATCTGCAGATAATCAAATTACCAAAGACCTTTGACATACAGAGAACCTGGAAGGTTTGGGTCATGTCATAGCTTTGTTTGTAATCCAGCCTTTCATTCTGAGACCTGCGGTGCCATATTAGAACCGGGGTGTTTAAGAATCATGACAAAATTAGCTCTTATTTGGAAGTGGCCAGTTTGGACCCATTCCACCCACATTTCACATATGAGCATATAAAGACTTGGAGCGGGTGTATGTGTTAAGAGAGACACAATTTTCACCGATGCAATCCTCCTTTTTATCCTTTATGAAAGATTGGATTGGAACATGGCTGTAGATTTAGCCACTTGTCGCCTGCAGCTCCACACTTGATCTCCAGGCCGTTTCTTGTTGCTTCTCTGCCAGCTCTGGCATCTCGACACGATCAGACATGGAGAGCTGTTTATTTCAGTGCTTCTTGTTGTAGAAATGGGACAGGATAGGCCAAAATGTCTATGTATTATGTCACACTGACTCTACAGTACATTCTGGTAGAGGTCTCATTCTAAAAAGGCTGTTTACATGACACTGTTTATTAAATGTAACCCATGTAATTTTCTCTTATTATATTAAACAACTGACACTATGCTGTGTAGCACTTGACAAACTCGGGTTCTACTGGAATAATGGCATACAGTATTTTCTAACCATGCTGCTTTATGTCTGCTGGAAGGAATGTTTGTTTTAGTAATTCAACTTTAAAGCTCACACATTGGACCAAATGAGAGGATGAGCCGGAGTCATCATAGTTGTATGTACTTTTTTTTTAATCAATTAAATTTAATAATCTTCGTATTAAACTGTGGCAAGGCATCTAGTTTCACTGTGATATATTAAGGATAAGTTACTTTATACCTTCACTGACATATGCGTAATACTTGGCTGTCCATATAAACGCTGATCACTGTTAAAGCTTAGTGGTGATAAAGAACTAAGACCTGAGAGGACTTTTTAATGGATAAAGATGATTTATGTGAAATCTTATTGTGTGCCGTATTCCCAAGCTTTGTTCAAATGTATTGATGTACAAATAAAGAATAAGCTTGATGGTGGAATGTGACTGGCTTGGTGTCTGTCTTCACCCTGATGTTACTGAAGAATGTACTAAAGCAATAGAACCCTTTACAGTCAACGTCGTCACAGATATCCATGAGCAGAATGGAAAACCAGTCATCCGAATGAATTTAATCAGCATCAAAATGTCTGATTGTTGAATTTCAACCCATTCTCCCAACTTTTCAAATATCAACGACTAGTCAGCGTCCTGCATCGGAAATGAGTGGCTGTATGCAAAGAACCTGCTTTCAACTAACTCCAATGTAAATCCTCTCGTGGCATTAATGGAGGGTAACAACCGATGACATGGTAAAATGTTTGTGAGAGTCTGCTTGTGGTGGATGAGACCTGTTTCTCACTGCCAGGCCTTCAAACAATGCAACTTGGTCAATGCTTGAGAGAGAGATAGTCCACACAGGGAGGGAGGGGAGGAGTTGGACGGTTTGAAACACACAATTTTGTCCAGGAGATCACATTTCATGTCCCATGGAAGACTATCATTAGTGGTGATAGTCACGTGATTCATTATACTCACACATGAACTAGTGGTGTGATAGTCAGTCAAGTTAATGTCAACCTCAACCTTTCTGTGAAGACGGAAGCTTATTTTGAAAATACATTATGTAACAAGTGTATAGTCACAGAAAGGAGAAGAGGCATCGAGCCACCGTCCATTCCATCGCTACCTCCAAAGAGAGCCCCCAGGAAGAGTGCCGCACTTTAAAACACATTGTACATTGTGGTCAAATGGTGGGATTGAATTGCCCTTATTTAAATCATTAGGTCCTAAAAGTTATAAAATGCACTGATAGTCGAATCTAGAGTTATTGATGTTGATAAGCTCGAGAACGAGGCTGGGCCGAGGGCTGGGAGGCGGAGTTACAAGAATTGCTAGTGCGCTTGCCCTACAGACCTCATGGATGCAGAAAGATGCAGAATTTTTATCTGCATTTTAAACTCGGAACTCAAAGTTTTGCCTCCTGTGTCACTGAGCAACGTTCATGGGAATAAACCACAGAGTGTATATCAGAAGTGGACGTAGTCATTGTGGTTTTGATGCCTTGAGTTGAGAATTTTGGCCGTCGTACGTCGTCAATAACGGTATTAACAGCGGGTTACAACGTAAAAAAGTGTAATTATCCAAACTATCATACAGTAAATAATCCAAAACCTGCTTTTCATGTGGAAAATTAAACTCCAATTTCAGGACAATCTGTTTTAACACCTAATAAACCTTCACAGTGACACACAACATATGGTTGCCCAAGCATGGTTACATGAATTCTAGTACTACAACTTCTCCATTATGTATTTTACTATAGGCAACAGTATTTTAACACACACACACACACACACACACACACACACTAGTACACAGAGCTTGCGGGGCCATCTGTGCATTAAATAGTACATGTTGTAGGAGGAGTTGTGTTGTGTCAGTAATGTAGGTCTGTCCATCTATTTAAGGCTGATTAATTAGAGCACTTTGAATAAGGCCAGAGAGAGAGGGAGAGAGAGACCACCTTTATGAATAGTTAATCTATGTGCCAGTTCCACAGCCACCACGGGGAACGTGGTGATTTATTGGGCCTGATGACACTATGAGTCTGTTTGTCTCACAGTCTGTAATATGCGACCAGATTTCCTGTAATTCTTGAACTAATTTGAACAACGTTTTCGGGATCAGTGCAGCCTGAGAAAGATGGGAGACTGAATTATAGAACTGTCTGCTGCGTCACTCAACCATAATACGTCTGCAGGGATTGATGCCGTTGTCAATCTATAGAAGCTGTGATGGGAGTCAATATTTTTCTCCTCTTGTATGCCATAAAGTAGCCCACCTTCATGTGTATACGCCAACATCCGTGTGAGAAATATGAAATATAAGGCTTTTTTAAAAATGCCTAAACTATGAGCTGTTGCTGTTGGATGCCAAGGAGAATGAACTTTTAACTTTTTGTTACTCATCTTTCTCAAAGAAAAATGTATCAGCAGGGGATGTTGACATGTTTCTCAGTTGGCTTCTTGTTTTTCATCCCAAATTCTGGAAATTAAAATCTAATCATCACACCCACTTTGCACAGATTGGCCAGGTGTGTGGAGGTGTGAATGTAGGCAAGGTTTGAGTTCCCCTTTAAACTATCAATTTCATCAGAGTTTCAAAGAGATCATTGGAAGACAGCCAGTTGGAGGCGATGGCAGCCTTCAAGAGTGTTTCCAAAACACCGTTTAGTATTTCAGAAGTGCTTAAATCAATGTTTTTATAATAACAATGTATCAAATGTCAATGTAAAAACAATGTGAAAGGGGTTTCTCTGAGCATGAGAATCATCACCTGAATCTGCAGCTCCCCTCAGCTTCACAGAGCTTTATGGCTCAGCTCATCATTTATCCTCTCATAGTGTCATTTTCAGCCACAGTAGGCAGCTGTTTTTTTTTTATTACTGAAAAAGCACTTCAAAACCCACCGTACATTCCCTGCTCTGCACCAAACCGTAGACAGATATTTCTGGTGGAGACCAAAACAGAGCTAAAAGAGAGAGCATTACATTCTGAAGGACAGAAACACAACTTGTCAATGCAACACAGTCTCACAGTGGTTTGTGAAACAGTCACAAAATGTTACCTATGATTCATAGGCGTATCTAGTCCGTTTCTATGCAAAAAATATTGCATAGATAAATGCAATATAAAAACAGTCATGTTGGGTTTTTTAAACGCACGTTCATGTTTGACAAGCTTAAACATGGTCACAAAAACCATAGACAGTATTTTTGTTTATTTTTAACTTAATATTTTAACAACGAAAATATCCCCCCCCCCCCGAACCCTGTCATGGTGTGGTATGATCCACTTTCTCTCTCTTCCATCTGCCCCGTTCACTGTTACACCACGTTATCTTTTAATTTAAATACAATTGCATTTGTAGTACTTTGTAAAACCAAGTGATGGCTGTTTTTGCTCAGCATTAAAGTACGATTTCCAGTCACAGTGATTTCCCCTAACCCCAAAAGTCTGATGTTCTTCATTCACAAATGTGGGAATGATAGCCCAAAATATCATTAAAATGTACAATTTTTTGTTTAAAAACGAAAGGGAACGTTTTTTGGGGGGATAATTGGGTGCTCAGCACCCCTAAAGCTCTGTTCCAAGAAACGCCCCTGCTATGACTTATCTTTATTGTTGGAGCTGGGGGAGAGTCAATTCATTAAAGAGTCAATTAGATAGAAGGGAATGGGCTATTGTGGCAGGGTGTGCTAAGCTTCTTTCCCTGTGTGTGGTGATCTGAATGGTCAACACTTCACAATCTGGTGATCCAGCTGCTGCTTTGGATCATGCTGGTCCCCAGAAATGAACCCAGCAGCAGCTCCACCACACTCACACTACACACTGTAAGAATGTCTTGGCTGGGCTTACCATAACTATATACAGTTAGGTTAATGCAACAAAACAAATGTTTGGTTTAAACAACACTTAAAATAATGAGTTACTTCATACAACACGTTGGGACGCGTGGTGAAAGTCCTGTGTTGTTGGACCATCCAGCTCCCCACTCGCCTACCATAAATAATCTTTCTCAGTCATACTTTATCATTAACCCTGGCCAGTATTCAGCATACAGTATACATATGGATGCGTTTGGGTACCCACACACAAAAGAGAATCCTAATTGACTGATTTGTAAGCAGTTTACCGACAGGTTTTCCATGTCAACTTGTTGTATTGTTTGTAACTTGTTTCCACTGCCCCCAAGTGGCCAGAAAAAAAAAAATTGTTGCAGATTTAAGAAATCCATTTGGAGTGATTTACTGGCACTATTCCAAAAAATTAGGCAGAGGCATGTGGTGCTGTTTGCACATCTCCCCACACAATGCAGGCCTTACGCTGTTAAACGTCCTTGTTAATGGAAACCTGTAACATGAAGCTAGAAACATGAGGCACTTCGAAAATGTTGAGCTTTTCTTAGCGCTCCATTGACCCGGCGTCAACCCATCATATGGTTTAATTTCACCCTGTTCTGTCTAAAAACATTCCCACCCCTAATGTACAGACATAACTACATCAACAAGCGCTTGAGCAACAGCAACTTGCCAGTGTAGCTGGCCACGGTTGGCTGTTTTGTTACTATTGTCACTCATACTATTATCCAAAGACTGTAGAAAGCAGTGGATGTTGTCATCATGATGTCACCCATTGGTTTGTGGACTCTGGCTTTGAAGTAGTAGAGAGAATGCAAGTTTAAGGCACTTCAGCTTGGCTTCACTTTTTAGAACCGGATGTTGCCATCTGGTTTGAAAGGAGGAAACTATTTCATATTGTCATTAGAATCAGCACATACCGCTACTACATATGGGACCTCGATGCTCATGTATGTGAAATATTTTTGATACTATTGCAATAGCACAATCGCAAACACATTTTGATGGAATATATTATCAACAATGGTGGGAGTCATTGCCAGTAAGGCCAATCACATCACCTTCATCTTTCCTTTGGCGGTAGCAGCAGGCTGCTCTGTGCACAATGATTTGACAGGTTCATGATACAAAGAAAGATGCAGAATGGATCCGCTGTAAAGTTCCCTTTGTCTGCAGACTCACAGTGCAGTGAATCTACTCCCAGCACTACGAATGAGTCACGACAGATGAATATGACACCTTGGAGGAAGATAAAACCTTTAATTACCATGCACCTCCCAGAGGGGAGCAGTCTCCGTCTGGTGTGAGAGGTGTCCTGAATGATGCTCCATGGACACAACTTCATTCTCTTCAAGAAGAGGAGACACTGCTGAGCCTTCCTGACCAATTTCATTGTTTCAACATCAACCTCAGTCTTGTTGATATAGAAAGGAGTGTGTGCTATCTCTGGCATGCCTCGACGAGTAAATCTGTAATCAATGGGTGACATCACAATGATAAGTTCACTTCTTATATACAGTCTATGAGAACAGCAACAAAACAGTGGAACTCCTCCAAATATTAAATGTTAAAAAGAGTCATGTTGTGTTAACAAGTACCACCGCCCCCCCCCTGACTGCCTGCTGCTCTGTTGTCACTCTGTGACTGGCCGCCTGGTGAACGAACTATGCCTGCATGTGCTTCTGGAGGTTTTCAGCTCCAACAAGGCAGATAACCACAGGTCCCCACTCTTCGTCTACAAGATGAGTCTCTTGACAGAGCTCCAGCCAGCTAGTGGAATGATTGGCCGGCTGGCTAGCAGTTGATGACAGTCCGTCTGAAGAGCCAGTTCTTTGAACCAGGTTAATTCACAGTCGCAGGAATCGGGTTTCGGCAGCAAATGAGTCGGCTCTTTGTTAAATGTCCTTTCCTTTCGTCATCTGTCCCAGTAGCTGAAATACGTAACCCATGCTATTACCAAGGCTTTGGCAGGAAGCCCATTTTGTTCTATGGTGTTGAAGATTAATCTCCTGGTCCCCCTCGGTACTCGCTTGTCGACCCACAACTGTGAGTGCTGCGGTGAGACAGTAAAATCAACCAATGCCATGAACTCAGTTCTTGCCAACCGAGTGCTGCAATTAACCACGACCATAAGTCACTGTGAGGTGAGGTAATGCAGTCAATGAAGCAGTGAATATGACTTTGTAATACATAATTCAACTTTATGCATACAGCACATCGAAAAACAACAGGAGTTTTACCGAAGGGACTTGTAAGCTGCAACGAAGGTAATAATTGGACTGTTGGTGGGCAGATGAGAAGAGTAGCCAGGTTTATTAAATATTCCAGGTTTTAGTGCACAGTGCAGTTTGTCAATGGAGTGGATATGATGATCAGTGATATTTTAAGTCTATTGATTTACACATTCACACAGTCAGTGATTATGACTTTGACTTCTACTTATTTGTGTAACATGATCTAATAATCCGCTCATCACGCTTTGATTGTGCTTTTATTTGAGTGGATCTCTTATTTTGAACATAGTCTGCTCCAGAGCAGGTGAGGTGAGCAGCATCAGTTACCATGGTGATCTAGCTGATGAGAAGGGAATGACCATCATAGGATTGAACAGTGAGTTAAACCTGAAGATACCCCGCCAACCCAAAATCCTGATCCTGGTAGGTCTCTGGTCTGAGCAGGTGGGTGGCTTGTTTGAGTCATACATGCATTCATATTCCTGGTGGCTTCTCAAAATATCAAACAGGGGGGAAAGTGTTTCTGTATATACTCGGAACAGGAAGTAAATGTAACAGTTGCCAGAACCAATTAAAAAAAAAGAAAATATCAAATGTGAACAGATGAGATTAAAAGCTGCAGTAAATGAAAATACCACAGCACCACCATGTAGTGTCATAAAAACACGGTTCTTTATCTTCCCACTGACAACATGTTGCCGCAGTGACGATTAACACAATGTCCACATTTCAACTCGCCCGCTGCAGGGAAACCTCAGCTCATTTCTGCTGTTTGAACTGTGGCCTCATGGCTTCATTCTCTCAGTGATGATCATAAATACTGTATTAATACCAACAGAAGAGCTGGGCATGTAGCTGCCCATCAGTGTGTGTCTCTGCTGGCCGTCTATTCTTCACATCGTTGTTGTGTATCTGACTACGTGGGCGTGTGTGTGTGTGTGTGTGCGTGTGTGTGTGTTGTTCTGTGTGGGTGCTAGCTGTTTGTATGCACTGCATGTGTGAAGAGAGGAGGACGAAAGGAGCGGCTGAATCTCAACAGAATCTAACACACACACACACACACAAATACAAGCATTCAAGAATACAAAGTTGCAGGCATCAGGATTCAAGGTTGCATCTCAGTCTGCGCGGTAAAAAGACATACATATTGTAAGCTTAGAATATTCTTATTACTGTCAACAGCACTTCCAAAGAAGAGGAAAGATCCACATAATCAGGACTGGTGGCTGAACATTTCCTGAGATTTCCCATGCAGGGAAAGAGAAAAAAAACAGTTTCTATCAGATAAAAGAAAGTCTAAGGTGTGTTCACACAAAGGGAGTTTGACCACAAGATAATTTGCGTGTATTCGTGTAATTTGTGCTCGACGCCCCAGAGAGGAGAGGGCTCTTACCTCCATGTAGATAATATAATAATAATAATACTGAAGCTCTGCTCACTCCGGTGCAACACATTTCATTCTGTTGGGAACAGAAACAGTTTTTCTCTCTCTCTGCAGCACTGTCCCACGTACCTCACGTACTGACGACTTCTTCTGCTGTAATAGCTGCTATTAATAAACATGTACATATCATTAACACTGTGCCAAATTCCATAAGCAACACAATATATAATATGTGAGCGTACCCCCCCACTGTTAGCCTCCTCAGCACTGTTAGCACCGTTAGCTCTGAGCCACCGTCTCAGTCGCTGCCATGTTGAGAGGCAACGTTAATGCTCCTGAATTCCCGTTGAAGGTCCTGGTATGATGCATGCTGGCTCACTGTCACACAGGGAAACACACCTGGAGGGCACAGTAGGTCAAAGTTGAACCGGGTAGATGTCTGTACATTTACTGTTTTCAAGTAATATCGGCTAACCTGCCTGAATGCCTGAACGCTCATGTTTCTTGCCCTGATTTAAGCCTTATTAAACCTGCGTTCATTGATTTTTTTGTCCACTTGGGGGCAGCGGAGCAAACTGTATTAAACAGCTTTAACACCTTATTACCATGCAACCCGCTAACTTATAGTTGCATATTTGCATATTTGGCAGACACAGAGCAAGGTTAGCATTCGTTTGGAATCGTGTCATCATTGAATATTAATCTAAAATGAATAAAAACTAGTAAGATAGTGTGTTTTCCCAGCTAAATTCTTTCCTGGAGCAGCTGATGTCAAAGCTAGTGAAGAGAGTGAGAGAGAAACAGATATAGGCAGGCACAATGGGATACCAGCAGTAGGATGAAGAAGAAGAAAAGATCAGGAGGTGCCGATTATATAAGACCAGCACAAATATCCCACTAAAGACCTGAGAGGGAGCGAGAGCTATTTTAAACCCGGGCTTGAGCTCAGAGAAAGAAGAGTGTGGGCTGATATGTTGGCCATCACAGAAAACTGTGCTTGTATGTGTGTGTCAAGTGTGTGTTCCCGTCCCTGCAGAAACCTGGCAGGTAGCGGACCGGGACTCTAAAGACATGTTACATAATGCTGACTGGGGTTGTTTTATCACAGTGAATCCCTTCCAAATGGGTTTCCATGGTCATATCATTCCAAACATTCTTGACTGTTTCACAGGATTTTGCAAAAAGATGGACAATGCTGAACAAATCCAGACTGAATGGCAGAGGGGTCGTAGTGACGTGCACAGTATGGTGGGTGGTAAATAAATAATGCATGTCTTGCTGGATGAAGCAGAATATAATAAATCTACTCTGTGGGGTTTTGGACATGGAGCCAACAAAGTGCTGCTGTTTCTTTAAGACTGACAAGTTAAACACACCATTGTTGTAACAAGCTTGAGAATTTCCTTGAAATTAAATATTATTTATTGGTTTGTTCAGCCAGGCGACAACCTTCATTTCTGAAAAGTGACGCCAATACTAAAGTGTCTTAAACTTGCATTCTCTCTACTGGCCATCAGGGGGCAACCCCTCTGATGGAAAAAGAAGTCTGATTGCATGGAAGTCTATGATAAAATGACTTCTCACTTGATTTATTATCTCAGTAAACATTGTAAACATGAGTTTATGGTCTCAACCTTCAAGTCGTTGACCTTGAATCATGAAGCTAACTTTGTTAGCAGCTTCACACCAGAATCCAGATGGATCCAGATCCAGTAAGGGTTCTTCTTGGGGTTCTGCTCTGACGCTTGTGTGTATCAGATCCACCCGTCGCTCTTCCACAGTCCAAATATGGTCACTTCCTTCACTGGTTGCAAAGATTCCAAGATGGCAATGGCTAAAATGTTGAAAACCATGACGACGCCCACTTCTTCTATAAAGTCTATGCGTGTGACCCATTTGTAAGCTTTAAAGCTGCATTGTGTTTTTTGGCCACTCGGTGGCACTAATACCAGCTGTTTACACAATAATATCATCACATCATCACGTTGTTTATGGTGAACGTGTCAGGAAACAGTTGAAGACACACAGCAACATTTGCATTCATTACATGACAAATGCAATTTTCACTTTCCTTTTCCTTCTGTCCTGAGGGAAATATCTGAGACCTCATTTCCACGGCGTCTCGGGCCGACTGGATAGCCATGACGTATTAGACACAGTTTATCCATGGTTGCTAGATAGCCGCCTAGATTCATTGTTGTAACTGAACTAACGTGTGCTCTGTGAGTTATTTTTCCTCTTGTCTGATTGGTTTCCATCTTCAGGTGGTTGTACATCCTACACCCTGTGGAATGGAGGAGGACAACATGTAAATGAAAGGGCATTGAATCGTATCAGGATCTAGATATGAGACGTGTTTCCACAGCTCCTGCAGCTAAACGTCCCACTAACACCAGCCACACTGCTCACCCAAATTTAATCATTCAATTCTCTACGGGTTCGTCACTGCAGGCGACCCCATTCACATTCAACATCGTAATTTAATCAATTTTTTAATAAAAATGCCTCAAAATAAGTATCACATTTCTATGCATTTCAACTCAGATTTTTCTTACTTTCTTTACTTTTTTTTCAATTGTGCATTACTATGTCCCTTCATGCATGTTAACACCAATTTTTGATATAGAAATCATGACTCACATTGCTGCACGAAATCAAAAACCAAGAAAACAAAATAACCAAACATTAAAGAAGCTCAATTTCATTAGAATGGAGTCTTTAGTTTAATGACCTAATTTAACAAAATGAAAGGGGGGATTAATGACACAGGCAAACCATATGAGTGAACCTAAAAATAGCATCGTGACTGCACTCTCAGTCATTGTGTGGTGCTACTGAGTTTACATGTTGAGTCATTTGTTTTAGTGCAGCTTAATGACCAAAGGTCATATGTTCTCATGTGTTTCTATTATACAAACCACATGTAAAGCAACATCCCTGCAGGTTTTTAATTTCATGCTTGTGAGCGAGTGCTTGTTAAAGAAGGATCCAGTTGCTATGGTTTTAATAGGGTCCGCATTTCCACAAACAATACATGTCTGTTCATAACTTGAAGGATTTGATATCGTCTCAGTGATGTAAACCAGAAACCAGGAGGGAAACAAATTCACTCAGACGACAGAAGAAGATCCTTTGGCAAGTATTTGTTCCTATCTCTTTCCTCTAATCGATTCTCTTACAGCAGGTTTGGCATATATTTTTGTTAATATGACATTGTCACATTATGAATATCCCACTTTATTGGTGGGTTTATGGAGCAAATCACACAGATCACAAGCTATTAAATCACATAACTGAACCTGAGACAGTGGATCAACATATTTTGGGTATTTTTTTTTTAATTGCTGCGTCTCTCGGCAAGCTGTCAGTGCATAATAACCTGATGGTCTCTCTGTGACTGGACTCAACTGAAATAGAGCAAAGGATGACGACTTCATCGCTGCATATTTCAATACATTATTTCTGTTTGTGTGTTTCCTACAAAGTGCACCGATTCTTCCACTTGAATGTGAATGTTGAATTACAAATTGCTCCCGTAGACTCAAATATCTTCCCTCACTGCTCATAGTTTTTTTGTATTTCTAATCCATGATGATAAAAAAATGAACTCCCATCATGCATTGTGTGCTTAATGGCAAAAGATCAAATGAAACCCTCCAGGTCTGCTCAGTTTTCACACAGTGAGTTCTGTTTATATCTTGAAACAAGTAGTGCCAGCTGGTGTGACACGGCCTCATGACGCCTTTCCCGTCCCGTTGGCCGAGGTGTTGGCTTCACCTTGAACGAAAGGACGGCGAGCCTCCTCGGGTGATTTCACACACAGGAAAGCACAGTTTATACATTCCTGCAGCTGATATTCAAGTTTTGTCTGCTTGAGTCCAAATACATGGTATCAGTTTAGAACATCACCATGGTCACAGCCGCTCCAGTTGGAGTGGTCAGTCTCTCAGTACAGTGTGATGCCCTCTAGTGGTCGAACTGCCACAACGCTGTTTACAAACAACTCACTATGCCACATTAATTATGAGCATGTTATAAGTAAAAGCTTGTGTAAAATATAGAAACATGGTGTTGACCTGTTCTTGCTGACTTTTTTGTTTTATTTAGTTGCTTGTCTTTATTGCCGGGTATCATTGCATAACCCATTATTTATTTTTTATAAAGATACACATAAAATAAAAGTCATACTTTTTGTTCATAAAACAAGAAAGCAAAATTAAAAGACAATCCAGGTCAAATTTGGGGTTTTACAAATGATTTCTTTTTGTCATTTTTCCTTTTTAATTGAAGAATGAAGATCATGTCAGGTGTATACATTTTATACACCTTTTTATAAATCAAAATTCTGATGCCTATTAATGAAGTGTTTCATTGTATAGTTGGTTGCAGGTGGAGTTTGTGGGAACCATGGAAAAGTCTTCAGGTTTGTCATATTTCTTATGTCTATCCTTTTATTCATGGGTGTTATGGGATTCTTTACTTTCCAATACTAGTGCTCACTATGTATCTGTGCATTCTAAAGTTGTTTTATAACTTTTTAACTGTTGTATTTCATTTTAAGGCGTGCTTTTATTTGTCACACACGTTCAGGTCAGCAGCCTCTGTGATGTCATGAACGTCTCTGTGCTGAAGATCTGAGGTCGGATTTGTGTGTGTGTGTGTTTAAGGTTGTTGAATATAGAAAGTGTACAAACATTTTAAATGTATTTATTTTTGTCATGATGTTGTGATGTTTATTCAATAATTAAAGGTTCATGTTGTTTGTGGAGTTCAGACTCTGGAGAAACATGAGGAAGTTCCTCTTTTTCACCTGGGGTTTACATGATGGGCGATCATGTGCCAAAAATCTGAATATACATATGTGTACTTTTATGCACCAATGGATCGTACCAACTGGTTTGTGCAGCAGGTAGCTTTCTCTGGTGAAAGCAAGGACGATGGAATAAGTAAGTTAGCCATCAGAGAAACGACGGCTAGTTTCACAGAAACAGCTAATTAAAATCTAAAGAAAGATAACGTTTTATTCTCTACAAAAAGACAAAAGAATGAAAATCACATCCTTATTTTCACACGTAACATTTCTCTTATACGTTCACTTATTTACAATCAACAGTGGGCAGCATTCTTATTGCAGGTCTGCTTTGAAATCTATACAGTTAATGGTTATGTACAACCTAATGCAGTAAAACACAGTTTGTAAAAATCTAAAAATCCTATCCTAAACAGATCATTTTCGATCTACAGTAATAACTAAAAGAAAAGTGTGTAGGCACATCGGACTTCATATTGCAACTGTCAATATACAACATACATTCATATTTGCCAACATTGAGATCAGAAAACATTGGAACCATGCGACAGGAAGGTACCACTACGTAAAGAGGGGTGTGCAGCATCGGAACAGGGCTGAGTTCTCACTATATAGACGGGTTTGTGGAGTCTTTGGTATATATAGTGTCACTACTCATTCATTCACTATGAGAATCATTATAAAGTTGATCCAGTCAATGGTCTCCCTCCTCGAAGAGTAAACAGGAGTCAAAATACTACCAACAAGGTGCAAAAACCGTCTACTGGGCTCGTTTCTGGGCCGGGTCCCACAGCGGAGCTGCGTCGCAGGGCTCAGTGTGCTCTGGCGAGTCGCAGCTCATCAGCTCACAGAACGTCCAACGTCCATCTTTGGTTCAATTTCCTCTCATCCAGTGTGTTGAGGATCACCTGGTTCTTGTCGTACTGATGGCCACCTAAGAAGCAAAGACATGAAATAACAAGTCAGCGCTTTGAGACTCCCGACACCAGCTGGGAAACATAGAAATAATGAAACATTTAGTACAAAATATGGTTAAAGCGGCAACTATTCGACCAAAGACGAAGGCCCCTTGTGCAAGCAGCCAGATATTTTCCATCACTGCACCGCTTCAATGCACCAGGAGATGGAGCTGTTGGTTCAGTCTGATTGAATCTCAATCACATGCTGACACAGCCTGTTTAAAATGTATTCCAAAAGACGTAACATGACAAAACGTTTCAGGTGAAGACATGGTGATCTGACCTTTGACCTCCAGGACCAGGTCAGGTTTGAGGTGGCAGTGCACCAGGCCATCGGGGGTGATGTTCCACAGGTGGTTGCCTTTGCCTTGCTCCGGGGTAACACGGAGCCTGCTGCCCTCCATCACCATGCTGCCGGCGGTCTCCAGGCAACAGTCGTCAACCAGCTGCAGACACAGAGGATGAAGTTCTTCAGTCAAAAATCAAACCGTTAACTTCAAAGCACTCTTTTCTGCAACACAGTGGCCTCATGTGGTGTGGGCTACACCTGAAATCTGATAGACACACTATTCATCTATGATTGGCTGTCTGCCAGTCAGAGGCGGGACCTTAGTTTAAATTAAATAAAACGATTTAAATGAAGATGCACAGAATGTAAGCAATTAAAGGAGATATGAATGGAGACAGAAATAAGGAGTTAATGCTCTTCCAGTGTCTCTGTTTTAAATCTCTTTCTGAATTTGCATGAAAACGCACCGTGGCAGACGGATAACGGCGTGGACCAGATGTGCATGATTGTTAAAAATATGTAAAGAAATCCTTTCAAAGTTCTGGAGGTCAAAAAAATAAAACACTCGTCATTGTCCCCATTGCTTCATGTTCCACCAAAGTTTGATACATCCTGCTAACGGCAGGAACACAAACATGACCTCTGTGTCGGAGGTCATCAGTGGAATGAATCTGCAGTCCGTCGGGAATACGTGTTTTCTTTCCTGCTTTGCACTCGTTTCAGGAACACAGTTAGGATGTGACAGAGAGACGGCCACTTTTAGAACTCAAACACAGGCTTCCTACACCTTCTCCAAAGTCAAATTCAAGCACTTTTCAAGCATTTCAAGGTGCATTTCTATGCTTTTCCAGCCCCTTCCAGCTGTGGTAAACTCCATATTTGTATCAATCCAATGGTCAGTATTCAGTCTACTTATCATGTCACTTGTTCATCACATTAAATGAGATGTTATTGTCCTCTAAACAACCAACATGATGTTTGGAGACAGCTTTTTACAGAAGGACCACAAATGAAAGGAAAACTAATTCCACTAACAGATCCACAGAAATACAATCACCAACTATTTTCATCATCTGTTCATCATCAAAAGTCATTTTTCATGCAGAAATGTCAGAAAATGCTGTTTCCAGTCCCTCAAATATGGAGATCTTCTTTCCTCTGTTCTATCATGTCATCACATAGAACACACATTTCAAGACCTTTATTCTAAATCCAAGCACTTTTCAAACCTTGAAAACACCACACGGAAATTCAAGTGTTTTCAAGGATTTCCAGCACCCGTACCAACCCTGCAGAAAACAGCTGTTTCCATAAATCACACTTTTACTGTAGGTGAGTGAGTGCAACCACAGGACAAACAACTTATTTATTATTATGGAACAAATTTGAAAATGGTCTGAGATTATGAAATCCTGTTTTTAACAGGAATCCTACAGATTGCTGTTTGTGATGTCAGACGGCATTTGAGCGAAGCGAAGGTCCTTAAAGATAACTTTCACCTTTTTGTTCATGTTTTTCCAATATGAACATAAATAAATACTAACACACTGTAATTAATGTCTTATTACACTCAGCGTCTCATGTTACTGCAGAGTTTAACTGTGGCATCTGTAATGTACTTTTATTTATGACTTGATCATTTCAGAGATTATTCAAGTTCTCATCAATTGTGAGCTTTTTCTCATCATATTTCATTTGGCTCTGTTATTAATTAATTAATTTTTACATACAATGACCCTGATACGGCATCATTTAAGGCCATTCTAAGTATTTGTATGAAACACTTGTGTGTATTCTGTGTGCTGATAACACATCATGGTCTTTAGCGTTATAAAAAGATGGTGTTTTGTCGCTGTGGGCTTCAGCAGCGTCGGTTTAACGGCGTACCTTGCAGGTAAGCTGCCCGTCCCGATAGAGCCAGACCTGCTCCAGACCTCCAGTCTCCTCCACGGCCTGGACCCTCATCAGCGTGATGTCATCCAGAGAGCCTGTCAGTGACATCACACATCCGCTCGCTCTGTTACGCAGACGGAAAAACATCTGCTTCTGTTGGAGGGAAACAAGGAAAGTCATGAAGACGGGTCCAAAGTAGATGTGTTTTATTTAATCTCACAGTATTTCATATTTGATGTATTCATATTAGACAAACAGAGAAGCTCTAAACTCTATTCATACCTGGAGTAAAGGACGGAGGGATCCTATTGGCCGCCTGCCGCTGAACTTCCACAAATCGGCCACTTGGCCGGGCTGGAGGAGCAGCTGGGGACCTCGGTAGTTACAGCCTCCATACAACACCCACCTGGGGAGAGGACGGCCATGTTGGTTCAGCTTCACGCAGCCGGGACAACGTAGAAGAACAAATGTGCACGTTTCCTTTTCCAGCTGAGCAGTCGTGACCCCATGACCTCACGTCTTTGACAGGTTTACGGCTCTTAATGAGATCCAGCTCCATGAGCTAAGCTAACACCATTTAAGGGAATTTCATGTCTCCCTGTTGAACCTGCAGGTATATGAACGTTTAAATGGTTTCTCCACTGATCCTTTTGCATTTTCCACAACACACCAGTTGTTAAAGGTTGAAGGGCTCATGGAAAAACTTTTCTCATTTAAACGTGTATTTAAATTACAACCCATAACACGTTTTACTGTAAAGTTGAGGGGTTTTAAAACAACTTAAATGTGTGTGTGTGTGTGAGATAACACATACATGCCCCCCTCCACCAGCACAGAGCGGACGTGCGTGTCCAGGCCGGCCTGCAGCAGGTTCACAGCTCCGGAGGTCAGCAGCGCCCTGCGACCTCTACAGCCGACCTTACTGAACAAGCTGATGGAGGGCAGAGACAACTCCTGCACAAGAAAGCACAGAGCTGTTATTAGACTCATCCACAGTGACGTTGCAGTGACTCTTGCATCATCAGCATCACAGACAGACAGCACTCACATGACCGACGGTCTGAATGGAGCGAATGGTGGCGTCTGATGACAGGAAGCCCATGGCCTCGGTGTCGCTGTATTCTCCCTCCTCCAACACGTACATGCTGTCTGTGAACCCAACTCCTTCATAAGCCACCCAGCTAGTACACACACACACACACACACACGCACACACACACACACACACACACACACACACACACACACACACACACACACACACACACACACACACACACACACACACACACACACACACACACACACACACACACACACACAAACATTAGCGTTACCATATTATTCTTCAGTTTTCCAAAACTGTATAATTTTTACTTCACTACTTTCACTTCATATAACATAATATAATATGTCATATGTTTTATTAGGGGTCTATCAATGCGCATGAGTATAGCAATATTACGATCCTCAAAAACACTGTATGTGTGTGTAATTATTTGCACCAGGATAATCCTGACATGAAATTTGCATATCCTCCCAGTCTACTTTTATTAGTGTTTTCTATCTAACTCTCAGGTGAAACGTAATATTATTATAAATTGTCAGTTTGGTGCCATATAAATAGATTCGTCAGTCAGCCATGTCAAATCTCTGAAAGCCAGAAGGTCCTGAGAGCTCCTACCTGCCAGCCAGAACCTTACAGGACTTGGGTACGAAGTCCTGATCCAGAGCTTCTACGCTGTCCTGCAGAGACGCCATCGTTCCCTGGAAGTCCAGCTCAGAGAACAGCTGTATCTGTAACAGAAAACACGACTCAGCGACCCAGATGTTTCTGAGGAAACGTGTGCTCATCTGGTTTACATCAAGTCTTGAATGGAGGGACGATACCTTGAATTTTGTTGTTCCCCCGAGTGCGTCCTATAATGACAGATGGCAGGTATTAACAATCAAAACAAACTTGTTTAGCTGTGATTAAGGCTCATTTCTATCACAAAGCCATGAACAAATCAACCGCTGAGCCACTTCCTGTTTCTAACACGTCGTTTCTTACATGGAAGACCGGCTGGATGGATGAGATCTTGAAGTTCTGGGCCCCCCAGTCCTCCGGGCCTGCATACAGGCCTCTCTCCAGGACGTAGAGCTCTCCACTGAATCC
Organism: Eutrigla gurnardus; assembly: GCF_963514095.1. NCBI lineage: Eukaryota > Metazoa > Chordata > Actinopteri > Perciformes > Triglidae > Eutrigla > Eutrigla gurnardus. The sequence continues at coordinate 6,948,189 of NC_139921.1, read as the reverse complement.
AGGCTTCTCGAAGCCCACCCACCTGCCACAAACACAAACACAAGAAGGATACAGGTGAGGGCGACTCTTTATGATCCGATTGGCTGTCAGTAAATCACTGACTTGGACTGTCGGCTCCCGTTATAAAAAAAGAGGAAGTCCGTCCCAGAGAGGTTGTAAAATGAATGAAATGCAAACAGGAGTTGGATAACGACGCTGATAAAAGGTTAAACAAATTCACTCAGCTGGCTGATTCCAAAAATCTGTTCACTAAAAAAACCATGTTAAACAGATTATTTAATATAAATACTATCTGTGAAACTTTGGTTATTAAACAAGTAGGTACTTGCAGGTACAATAAGAAGGGTCTTCCTTCAATGTACAGTCTATGTATAATAATAATCAAATAAACAATAATGTATAATAATAAACAATCCCGCTGGAAGTGTGTGATTTTTTGGGGGGATTATTTTGGCATCATCCTCTATAAACGCAGAGACCCGGTGCCAGACTGTGAGTGCAGCAGTGACGCCAAACATATTATGTTTGGAAAATATGTATATCAACCTTTCAGTAATATTTTACTTATATGCTTTGATTGAATTTTTAAAGGAGTCATCACCAGGAAATCGCAATTTCTCTTGTTAAAACATGCATATCTGTGTTTGACCTCAGTTGAAACTTGCCTGAAAGGCTGGAGTTTGAAAGTGGCGCCGTTTTTTCGCTTCTGCTCTTTTTCCGAACAGGAATAGCACACAAGGGTGTGCATTCCTAAAGCACGAGATTTTGATTCTGCGCCTTCGGTGACGTCACCGTGGCGGCTACTTGCATAAGCCCACCCCTCTTTCACCACCCAACCCCGCCCCGTCCGCTACCTGAAATCGCCGAAGCGCCGCCATTATGTTTTGGAGTCTGCATGCAGGCAAGCCCCCCCGGCTCTGTCCTTCCTGCGGCGAATCAACGCGCGCCTCATTACATATTATACAATGCACATCCGGACCAGTCAAAACCTCGCGCGTAATCTCGCGTGATAAAATCGCGGTACGAAAAAGGGTCAGAACAAGCTCAATGTTTGATTAAAATTTTTTTTTTTTTTTCTAATAAGTTTTACGAATTGATCCAAAGCGATCCAAGGGGGGCTGGATACGTATAAAACCAGGTTATGACTCCTTTAATGATTACTCGAATATCATTTAAAATATTTGAACTCACACACCTCACTGGAGCTCACATCCAAGAGGAAGCTATGGAAATAGCGGACAGTGTTGGAAACATAGAGTGAAGTGAAAAGCCAAGTGGTTCTAAACGTGAGTCTGGGAAGCTTGAAATATCTAACAGCAACTAAAGATGCATTATTATTCAGATCATCAGTACTAAACTTGCCCTGAAGAGAAGCTTTTTTTCATTTCCAGTCAAACACAAAGGATAGATCAATTACCCAAATGATGATTGGTCATAATTGTATCCTCTGGGGCCAAATGTGTCTGTCTGCACATGTGCAGTTACATAACGCTGAGTCATGTTTGGCAGGTGAGAGGGGCGCGGTCACCATGTTTCCCTGCTTCCTGATGAATTTGAGCTGTGTGAGTTGTTGTTGTGTTGTTGGACTTACACTCCACCCAGGACGTTGGCAGACTGAGTTTTGATCCCGTGACTGAAGTCCTCCATGTTGGGGACGGGACCCAGCAGGTCCACGTTGAGCCCCAGTTCATCAAGGTGCCGCTCGCTGAACAGTTTAACGTGGGGCGACTGGAAATCCTGGGGAGATAGTTAGGTGAACGTATTAGAAAGACAGAAGTGTCTCCTTTTCAGGCTATTGTAAAAGTAATTATAAATGACAGACCCGGGCGAGGGGGGTGATATTCAGAGAAAATCAGATTCCCCCCCCCCCCACTAAAAAAAAAAAAAACAATTTGGGACTTTCAAAAAAACTGTGGATACTTACTGTGCGTACTGGCCGCAGAGACAGCAGGCCATCCTCCGATCCTCCCCAGTCGCTGCAGTGAGGATACTCCCCCTCCTCCAGGATGTACTGCTGGCCTTCACACTCTGCCTCTTGATAGCCCACCCAGCTGCACAGACAAAACAAACATTAATACTGACTCATGCCCTGAAATCTGACAACACATTTGTCATTTCAAGATTGTATTCAGCTTTTAAGAAGACTAAATATTCTAATGGTTGGCTGCCTGACAGTCGAATCATGATTAACAGATCATCTTTGGCTGCAGATCACGATCTCAGATACTTACAGACCACCGAGTATCTTTATGGACCCCAATGCAGACAATGTCCTCTTGTTCTCCTCCGGTTTGCCTCTTTTCTCCTCTTCTTGAAAGTTGTACACATCACAGTCCACCTCGATGCACTCTCCATCAAAGTTGGGCTTCTCAAACACTAAGGCCTGCGTGGAACAAGGAGAGAGAGGAGTTAAAGATGTAAACACAGGTAGATGTGCGAGAAGACCTTTACGTGTTTTTGGCTCATTTCTGTATGAAGGTAGATTATCGATCATTCTAGTCCCAATGCTGTACGTCACATCTGCCAATAGTCTTTATTTCTTTGAGCTGGATCTAAGAAATCTCTAAGACGTTTTGAGGAACGTACGATGGTCTTAACACTGAGAGGAAAGTCAGCTTTTGTTGTCAGCTTCCCCAACTACTTAAAAAAAAGCATGAGAACAAAGCGAGTCAACAAGAAGATGAATTATTTTGTTTCGCGGCGTTCACATACCAAAGATCACGCAGCAGGAAATACAAAGAAGAGAATAACTCGTTCTCACATGTGACTAAAATGTGTGACGTTCCAGTTCTTCAGATGAAGCAGAAACAGACGGGAATGTGGGAAATAATCTGAGCTCTCAGTTTAGTTGCTCTGGTTTCATAGTTCCCAGGACATTTTGGTCAACATGGGCTGTTAACTACAAACCTAATCATGGAAAGGATCAACATATTTTGGATAATTTACTGGATGAACATAAACTGCAGTAATTTGGAATTAGCCTTTGGACTAAAGACATCTTTGTTCTGTCTATGGCTGCAACTTACAATTCATTTAATAATTAATTGTTTGTAGTGTAACGTTAACAGTGATGTCTTCAGCGTGCCTTTTTGTCCAACCGTCCACAGCCTAAAGATTTTCAATTTAAGGTCATAAATGACACAGAAAGTGGCAAACCCTCACATTTGAGACACTGATTATTTTGTGTCTTTGCCTAAAAAAGGAAGTTCTGCCTGCTCGCCTAAAAATCTGAGCATTACGTTGCATCGTTTTTAATATCATGTGAAATGATTGCTCCAGAGTGCTTTTACAATCAGCTCAGTCATCTGTGCTTTTATCACATCAAAGTCTTGACTTCTGTTTCACATGAGTTCAAAAGACGACCCAAATGCAGAACAACAGGAAAGTAGGCTGAGTAATCCAACATGAGGAACTGATGTAGACACCAGCAAACTGAGGCAGACGACCTGAAGCCTCACTAGAAACTCCTGAGACAAGAAACATGAGGGCAGGCTGGAAACTGTTTGGAAGAAACAAAAGGGACAGAGCACGAGACTAACACAACACACATGATACACAGGCAAAAGAAGGGACAACTACAAAGACAGGAAGTCAAAGAAACACAGGACACAAAAGGCAGGGAACTTCAAAATAAAACAGGAAATTAACTGAATAAAACTCAAAACCGTGACAGATTTGTACTACATTTCTAATATTTGGTGGTATGAATCTCAACTTTCTTGAAATCTAAAATAATTTGGATACAGAACAAATTCAGAGCATTAGTTGCAATGTTTCCAAACTTCCAAATTTGAGCCAAGCCACCAATGTAATGACTCACATTAGTTAAACATGTCTTGGCTAAATCTTTGTGATTCTCTAGTCAACACATGAAACATTAACCACACTGTTTGACACTCTTTAAACAGCTACCAAAAAAGTGTAATGAAATGCAGAACACACCTTGGATTCACGAGGATGCTCCACCTTTATTGCTCCCTGGAATGAAGAGACACATGTTTGACCAAGACGATCGACAAGATGACCGTACGGTGCAAGCAGATATCACATATTTCATGTACCGTACCATTCGGAGGGGTCTGAGAGACCCGATGAAGGGCTCACAGAAACCCCAGTTCTCTGGGCAGGGATACTCCCCTGCCTCCAGCACTCCAACGAAACCTCCAAACCCTGGATCGGTGTACACCAACCAGCTAAGGATACACATGGACATCGTGGGAGAGAGGGGGAGGAAGGAATATCAGAGTAATGACCATTAAATTACTGTTTTTTTCACAGTACTCTGTCTTTTACACAGTAACACTAGTATACAGTACTTCAACTCTACACTAGTTGAATGTGCTAACCATCAATAATCAACACTAGTTACAAATCTGACAGTCACAAGCTGTGGCTCGTTCCCGAACCGAGAACAGATGCTGACTCTTCTCCCATACCTTACATAACCCCGTTTACATGCATTCCTCGTTGCTTTAAATGAGTGACAGCACACAGCAGTGGGTCGTCAGCTGAACTTACACTCCAGAATGAACCTTAATGGAGCCGGTGGTCTGAGGAATCCTGTAGGAGCTGATCTCCACAGCGTCGTCGCAGTAAGACGACATCCTCCCCATCCCATTTACCTCTGCAAACAGGTCGATTTGGGGCGTGCTGTAGTCCTAGAAAACACAAAATAAAAATAATAAACCAGGTTTGGACTTGAATATTAATCTTGACACGTAAGTCTGGGTAACTGAAGTGTCGTATGCCTGGGTCAGAAAACATGATTTCAGCCTGATTCAAGCCCGACAGCCGTGTTGGTTCAGATCGGGAACGATAATAAACGATCAGCTGATATTCGGAAGTTTCTAGTCTGGAACACCTAACGATGTCTTAACCAAAGACTGAATATAAGAAGTTGACATAGATAATGTGACGTCACTCATTAGATTGTGGACTACGGTTTTGAAGCCTCGAGTTTGACTCTAAATGGACCAACATTTACTAAATGAACATGTTTCCAATGTTTACTGAGATAATAAATCAAGAGAGAAGTAGGACCATTTTCTCATAGACTTCTAAACAATCAGACTTCTTTTTGCAGCCAGAGGAGTCGCCCCCTGATGGCCAGCAGAGAGAATGACAGTTTAAGACACTTCAGCATGAGCTTCACTTTTCAGAACCGGAGTCGAGAGAAAGTCTAGCATGTTTTATGACATATTTTGTCACGGCTGTGCAGCAGGAGCGATCAGTTGTGCAAGTGCCCACAAATGGAAACAATGGTGAAGCGAAAGAGGAAGGATGTCGTGATATTCAAATTGTGTCGTCTGATCCAGGCATTAATATGCTGTAATTTGTTGTAGTTTTAAAAGCAAAAAAGTAAAAGCTATTTCATACTGAATAAAATAAGCCAACATTTTCTAATGTTAAATCTGATTACAGGGTCGCCCATAAAGTTGGAATAATTTGCAAATGTCTGCTTTATTAGAGCGCCAAACAAATGTTATAAATTAATTAAATTCACCTGGGTAATTGGGACACATAATGAAATCATTGCACCTGGTCAAAAGTGATTCCTGATGCATTTAAAGAGGAATAAACAGAGGATTGTGTCTGAAAACAAAATATTCCAACTTTAAGGGCAAAAGTGACTAAGAACTCCACCAACATTTGCTTTTGGTCCTAGTCAGTTTTCAACACTTTCACCTTTTCGTCAATAATAAAAAAGTATTGAGGTTTGAGCCCTATCTACCAATTCCACAGTGATGACATGATGTGAGAATTAACAGGAAATAACCATATGGATGCGGGACGACAGATTTACTTACTCTCACTGCAAATCGAATAGAACCTATGACCATAGGTGCTGCTGGTACAGGCTGACCCATCTGGTCCAGTGTCATTGGAGTTTCCTCCTCTGCCCACACATTCACTATGTCATCTGTAGGACCTTCCTCAAGGGCGATGACGCGGCCCTGGAAGCCAGGCTTTTCATAGAGGAGCCAGCTACAGAAAAAGAGAATTACATCATCATAAATCAGACAAGGATACCTGGATAGTCATTTAGATTATAGTGTGTGAGCAGTGAATTACATTCATGCTGTGAACCTTACCATCCTCTGATGACTCTGACTGAGATGACAGGAGACAGCTTCATCGTGGTGGCATCCTCTACATCACCGTAGAGTTCAAACTGATGCCCTCCAAACTCGGCGTGCTCGTGTACGACCATCTGGACGAGGAAATAGACGTTTCATTCAAATATGTAGCAGCAAACTATGTGCTATCAACACAAAATGCAAGTACATAACATATACTCATACCTTTCCAGGCCTTTTGTGGAACCCTCTTACTACAGGTATCTGAAAGAGAAGGTACGGTTTTGATTATGAACTTTAAAGAGTGCTTTAGGAAATGCCTTCAGTCCTCCAAACAGTCGAGCTTACTTCAGTTGTTAAGTCATTTTGAGAAGAAACTTTTATCAGCTCCTGTCATGTTACCCAGCTGTTTATTTGAATATATCTAACTAATTCCACCATTCATACCATACCATACCTATCTAACCATTCATCCATAACCGTTATCGAACTGAAAACAAAACTGGGCAAAAATCACACCGACCTGGAAACACTGCTTTGTGTTACAACTCATAGTGTTCAGGTGTAACAGCTATCTCAGTATGTGGATATATGCATCATTGATTGAGCTTCAATCTCTCCACGTATCCCCTAGCAACTGCAGAAGTACCCCAAGGTACAAGTATCATGTAGAAAGGGAAGAGGAAGAACATACTGTACACTTTGCAGGTACAGTATGCACACTGTTTTGATCCAAACACAAACAATAATTTTTGCATCTGGTTAATTTACAAATTAATGCAAATATGGTATTGGCCTGTGACGGTTGAGCTTTAGCTGATCTGGGCAAAGATTTCCTGAGGGAAATTCCAGATGGAGAACACACTCCTCTATCCTGTCCTCACATGCAAATGATTCATGACTTTGTTGCAACAACACCAGCACAGAGCATAATAAGAGGATATGAAACCGAGACATGAACTAGGACGGATCAACACTTTGTGTAAAAGCATAGCAGCCTAAACCCCATTACAGGTTTTCTCCAGATTGGTCAGACTTCTTTAAATAATTAGTAAAGTACCTTAGTCTTAGAAGTGGTAAGTCCATTCGGAGAAGTCTGCTGGCTGCTTGGAGGAAGTTCTGCCGGGCTCTTCAGGCCCACATTCACATCAGGTACTCCCGAGGCCTGGTCCATCATAGTACCCTCAGGATTCAGCTGGGATTTAGTCATCTGTGTCGAGCTCTGGGAGGCCTCTGATTCTGATTTGTTCTTCTTGAGGTATTTCTCTAAATGATCGGGCAGCTTTATCTCCGAGAACGAGGGCAGAGGCGGAGGAGGAGGAGAGGAGGGGTTGAGTGCTGACTCACCAATACCACCACCCATGAGTGGGCCTTGATCTGTACCTTTCACACCCTTCTTATCTGCTCCAAGTGCAGGCAGAGACGAATCGGCAACTCCCTGCTCTCTAAGCGAGAGCGGGCCCTGTTGTTGTTTAGAAAGTGTGCTATTTAAGGTGGAGGTGGCTTCCTCTTTGCTCTCCCTGGAGGACCGAGGGGAGCTCAGCAAGCTGGAGAGGATGGACATCCTTCCAAGCCGTGACGTCAGCTGCCCAGGCTCGTCTCCATTGTTTTGTCCCTCTTCTTTTCCTGCTTCACTATTTGTCCCCCCATCAACTCCATCTTTTCCTTCTGCCTTGCTAAGTGATTTCATTTGGTCTGTAGATGTGTGGGTGTCATTGTCTGGTGCACGTTTTTCCAGGCTCCGCCCTCTCCTTTTAGCTGCTTTCTGTTTTATCACCATAGCTGGGGAAGGATCCCTGAAAATGTTATTATTTTTTAAGCCAAACGTGAATTCCTCTGGATCAAACGTTCTCTCAAAGTGGTCCTCCTTGATGGCGGGCATGGCAAAAGGTGGAGATGGGGACTTTTTACGAATATGCCTCTTTGAAGGTAGCGAGAATGGAATGCTGCCCTCCTTAATGCTCCTGATAAAATCCTCAAAGTCATCAGGCTCCAGAGACTCATCCTCGCTGGCTGAGGCATTCAGTCTTCTTTTATGTTCCTTCTTCTGTTTCCGATGCTCCACGTTCAACCAGCTGGATGGAGATTCCTTCGTTGGCGGCAGACTTTGAGATGTTGCTGGTGGTTCTGCTGTCGGATCACTGAGGTTCATGGTCTTCTCTGGTCTTACAGTCTGCAGTTTGTCTGTTCTGGTTCTTTCTTTGGTAACGACATCATCTCCCTGAGCATCCGAGCTATTAACTACTTCATATAGAATATCAGTGGGTTTATTTTGTTCTCCACCACCTCTTTCGACCACAACATCTTTTACATCAATGTGTTGTGACTCTTGCTCGGCATCTATCTTTGATGTCTCCTCCTGCTTTTTCACTTTATTTTCAACCTCAACAACCTCTTTCATTTCTTTCCTTTCCTTCTGTTTTTTATTTTCCTTTCTGACTGGTTTCAGAGGGGTGAGAACAACTGAGTCAGCATTTGATGCTTTGAAATCTTTCGGTTGATCCTCTTGTTTTTCTATCGTCATATCTTCATAACTGACAGTGGAGGGATTCTGGTCCTTTTGCGTGATGACTTCAGAGTTAGCATTCTCAATTACAGTATCATTCACTGGACTCTTTATTGGTGAATCCATCATTTCACTCTTCTCTTTAGCTCCATTAGCGCTCTGAGATTTGGTTCTTACAACCTTGACTTCCCTTTCTGATATCGACTCTGGAGCTTCTGTTCTTTCCGGTTCCTGTTTAAGGCCAGTATTTGGACGTGTGGATTCTGTTGATTTGCTTGTATGTTGCTTGTCTTCATGTTGACCTCTTTCGACCACAACATCTTTTACATCAATGTGTTGTGACTCTTGCTCAGCATCTATCTTTGATGCCTCCTCCTGCTTTTTCACTTTATTTTCAACCTCAACAACCTCTTTCATTTCTTTCCTTTCCTTCTGTTTTTTATTTTCCTTTCTGACTGGTTTCAGAGGGGTGAGAACAACTGAGTCAGCATTTGATGCTTTGAAATCTGTCGATTGATCCTCTTGTTTTTCTATCGTCATATCTTCATATCTGACAGTGGAGGGATTCTGGTCCTTTTGCATGCTATCTTCAGCATTCTCAATTACAGTATCATTCACTGGACTCTTTTTTGGTGAATCTGTCGTTTCACTCTTCTCTTTAGCTCCATCAGCACTCTGAGGTTTGGTTCTTATAACCTTTTGTTCTTGAATTTGGCTTCCTGGTATCGTGTCTGGAACTTCTGTTCTTTCCGATTCCTGTTTTGGCTCATTTTTAGGACGTTTGGATTCATCTGGTTTGGTTCTGTTCTCATGTTGATTTTTAACGCTCACAGATTTCGGATCCTGTTGGTTTGTAACTTCACTGTTAGAATTCATTAATGCAGGCTCATTCACCAAATCCTTTATTGGTGAATCCTTTGTTTCACTTTTCTTTGAAGCTCCATCAGCACTCTGACTTTTGGTGCTTACAACCTTAAGTTCTTGAGTTTTGGGTGCTGGTATCTTCTTTGGAGCATCCGTTCTCATTGCTGTCTCATTCACCAAACTCTTCACTAATAAATCTCTCGTTTCACTCTTCTCTTTAGCTCCATCAGCACTCTGAGGTTTGGTTCTTATAACCTTTTGTTCTTGAATTTGGCTTCCTGGTATCGTGTCTGGAGCTTCTGTTCTTTCCGGTTCCTGTTTTGGCTCATTTTTAGGACGTGTGGATTCTGTTGATTTGCTTTCATCTGGTTTGGTTCTGTTCTCATGTTGATTTTTAACGCTCACAGATTTCAGATCCTGTTGGTTTGTAACTTCACTGTTAGAATTCATTAATGCAGGCTCATTCGCCAAATCCTTTATTGGTGAATCCTTTGTTTCACTCTTCTTTGAAGCTCCATCAGCACTCTGACTTTTGGTGCTTACAACCTTAAGTTCTTGAGTTTTGGTTGCTGGTATCTTCTTTGGAGCGTCCGTTCTCATTGCTGTCTCATTCACCAAACTCTTCACTAATAAATCTCTCGTTCCACTCTTCTCTTTAGCTCCATTAGCGCTCTGAGATTTGCTTCTTACAACCTTCACTTCTTGAATTTCCCTTTCTGATATCGACTCTGGAGCTTCTGTTCTTTCCGGTTCCTGTTTAAGGCCAGTATTTGAACGTGTGGATTCTGTTGATTTGCTTGTATGTGGTTTGTCTTCATGTTGACCTCTAACAATTACGGACATCTGGTCTTGTTGGATGCTAACTTTACTGTTAGCTTCCATAACTGCAGTCTCATTCAAACTCATCACTGATGCATCCTTTGTTTCAATCTCTTTTTTAGCACATTCAGCAATCTGGGTTTCACTGCTCACTGCTTTAAGCTCTTGTATTTTATCCATCTGTGAATCATGGCGGTCTGTTATTCTATCTTTTTCTATCTCAGGTTGCTGTTCTGGGTTAGCATTTGGACATTCACATTCTGTTTTTTTAATATCCACATCTTGGTCTCTTGCAGTTAAGGTTTTCTGTTCCTTTTGGCTCCTAACGTCGGAGTCAGAAGTCTCACTTGGAAGCTCATTTGGTAAATTCTTCTTTGCTTGACTCTCTTCTTTAGTAGAAGTCGTTTTCTTTACAACATCATCATGTTTGTCCCCCTGATTCGACTCCTTTTCTCCGTCCTTCTGATCTTTGACGACAAGTACGCTGGGTTCCGTTTCCTTATCTATTAAGATGAGCTCACCTTCCTGCTTTGTATCAACCACACTGACTGTATTTTCATGGAGTGGACTTCTTGCTTGCTCTGCCTCGGTCTTCGTGGCATCCATAATCACCGAGCTTGGGTCCTCCTCTGAGTCAGCCCGTAAACATTTCTCCTCTGATGATAGATCTGTCGGCTTCTGTGTTTTCGTAATGCGTTTCTCCGCTTCATCCTCGATAATTATGCCCTCAAGTTCCTTTTTGCAATGGTTCTGTGAGTCAGAGCTTCCCACCGCTATGTCGTTCAGCTTTTCATTTGGTTTTGGGTCTTTTCTCCTTCTTTCAAATTCTCCTTCCAGTGAAAGAGGCTCTTTGTCCAGCTGAATTTCAACATTCTTGGGCATTTCCCAAACAGTCACGGCCTCTGTTTGATTGTCCAAAGCCTCTGCTGCTTTCCTGCCAGCCTCCTCGCTACTTGTTTCCTTTACCTCAAAGTCTTTCACCAAATTTCTGCTTAATGTGGGCAATCTTTCACTTTTAAGAATAGTTGTGGTTTGATGCTTCTTTTCCTGCTCTGTACTGGCCAGGCTAGCATCAACGGAAACAGTAAGGGGAGTGGCTAAAAGCACATGTGTTGGCTCTGCATCTCGGTCTTTTGGAGTCAATTCAGCAGGAATGTTATTTCTGCTGTCATATTCCAATGAAGTCTCTTTAAGGGAAACACTCTCAGTGATAACACCTTCCTGATCCGAGGGAGTCATTATGTCACAGCGAGTGCTGTCAACCACACCAGGTTGGGACGCCTTATCAGCTCCCTCCGCATAGCCTTTCTCCTGGATTAAATCAGGTTTTCTGTTACTGATTAGCTGTGTCGTCTCTAAAATGTCTTTCTCTTTTACTTCTTCTAGGCTAATGGTTGGTGAAAACAGTGTTTCCTGTTCCCGTGTGGTTTTGTCACTTTGAATGTGCGACTCAGCACTACTCACATCAGGGACTGGCGACTGAGGTGGACTTGCCTTTGCAGCCTCGCTGTGAGGCAATTCCTCAGCCCCCGGGACTAAAACTGATGAAACTTTAACTTGAGTGTTTTCTGCAATAATGACATTGTTGTTTTCCATTGGTTGGACTTTTGAAATCTCCTCAGTTGCAGGACTTGTGAAGCTCTCCTCCCATTTCTTTGTCTCTGTTCCGTTCAGCTTGTTTTCATTCAACTGATTGTCTGTGAGTTCGATGTGTTCTTGTTCCTCTGTAGACAGAGAATTGAATTTAAATACGTCCCCACTGGTGGTGTCCCTCACTTCTGTCTCTGTGTTTGAATTTTCAGTTGGTGAATGTTTGCTGGATTTTTCTTTTTTGGGGCTCCTCTGAAGCCTCGTAGGAAGCTTGCTGACAGGTGACGAGGGATCTGCTGGATCCTTGACTGGACTTTTGCGCTGCTTAATGTCATCACTCTGTTTGGAGAGCCGCGATGATGTACTTTTCTCCTGCTTGGTGGGAGGTGGAGACACACACACGGTGGGTGTGTCGCCCTCTTCATGGCTAACGCTTCTTTTAGAGAGGTTTTTGGTTGGTCTGATTGACAGCATGCTTCCTATTGGAAACACACACACACACACACACACACACAAACAGTATAAATACAACAACAACAAAAATCTTGCATGACAAAAAAACTGTTGATATTACGGGAAATATGGTTATTTCTTGCCAAGATGTGTGGTAAATATGAAGCTGAAGTGAGGAAATGTCAGTTGGTAAGTTAGCTTAGCATACAACCTGAAAAACAGGGCGTGGAAATCCTGGCTCTGTCTAAAGGTAACACAATCTACCTCACAGAACCTCTAAAGCCCACTAATGAACACATTGGCTGGTTTATTACAGCTGTCTGATTTAGTGCAAAAGCATGCCAAAATAACTACATAATGACAACAAGTTGTAAAAAGTCAGAACCCATGGTTTGTTAGGTCTATACACAAGGCGAGAAGCAAATTACTTTTAAAATGCTTGTTTTCTGAATGGAGTTTGGACTGATCAAAACGAAGGCTATGCTAACACTGCTCCATCAACACTTAAAATAACATTATCTAGACATGAATACGGTTTCTGGTTTATCTGGTTCAGTCTCTGGACTCATGTGAGTTTCTATCGTAGAGCTCTGGGGGACCACAGACCGCTACCGTTTGTTTGGTCTCCATCTTTAAGGCGTGAAAACTCCTTTTATCCAAAGCCCAGCAAAGCAGCGAGGTGAAGGTGAAGAGTGTCGTAAAGCCCATGGTGGGATAAGCCAAAATACCCCAAAATGTTGAACAATTCATTTAAAACATGAATATTTAAACCTCAACTAGAACTGTGTCTAGAAAATGAATATTTCATTGGCTGTCAACAAAGGAGCCCCAGGGTTCTGGCATAATGAGTGTAAACAGAACTGGACTGACTTCCTGTCCAGCACACAACACGTGGTGGTCTTACCTTTCTTGGGACTTTCAGGGAGCGGTGGTGGTGTCTCAGGACCGAGTCTCACACCGGGACGTACTTCTTGCTGCTCTGGACTCTGCTTCTGGACTGTGCTGGATCGGTCTGAATCGTTCTTCTTTCTTGTCGGAGATGTTATAGGCAAACGACTCTTTGTTGCCAAGGAGGCATTATTCTCTTGTTTTTTAACATCCAGGCCCTCCCTGTCAGTCGGCTGTCCTGTTCCTATACCAACCTCCTCAGGCTCTTTCTCCGAGCCATTCACCAGGTTTACAGACTCACTGTCCTCATCGGGTTTTTCTTTAATCAGCTTCGTCTTGGGTGTCGCTTTTGTGGGAGAAATGTCACCTGACGGAGACTTCCTGCCAGCTTTCGATGTAGCGACCAGAGATTTCGACGCTTCCTTGCTTCTGGGTTGTTTCTGCAGTTTGGAGGTGACCCCTGACCCGGAGGCATCATTCACTGGTGTTTTATCTGGTGTCACTGGTGATTTCACTTCAGCCTCCGATGCCGACCTTTTGGGGATTTTAGACTTTGAACCTGTTAGACTCGAGGAACCGCTGGTGCTTTGGTCTTTTAACGTTGGAGACATAGAAGCCGTTTTATCGCTGCTAGGTTCCCTCTGAGGTGGCATATCACTGGAAGGCCCCACTCTGGTGCTCTCTGTGGAGCCATTAGCCTTTGTTGTGATATTTCTGGTCTTGCTGCCAGCCGCTGAGGATTGGGTCTTTGCTCCACTCGCTGTGATATTCCTACTTTCTGCTGCTGCTTTAACCCCTCGTTTCGAGGGTGTAGCCTGGTCGGTCCCTTGACCTTTCACCCCAGAACCCAACGCTTGTGACTTTGCTCTGTGCATGTCTGAGGTTGCAGAGGTATCGTTAAAGTCAGAGGCCTCGGAGTCTGTTATTTCCTTAAATAGGGGTTCAGAAGTATTTGCGTCAAAATGTGTCGTCTCTTCTGTTGTTGGCTGGAGTTCGGCTTCCTTGAGTTCCACATTGTTGTTGTTTTGGAGGCTTGGCAGGCTGAAGGGAGAGAGGAACAGAAACATTTCTTAGAATAACCATCATAACCCCATTCTGTCTTTAAATAAGGAAGTCGTACATTTCATTTTATTCTCTTTGCTTTGTAAGTTAGATGATACTTGTACGTCTGTGCAAAAAATATGTGAAGTATTTTTTAAAATGTCAAAACATTCTTTTGTTTTTTATGTATTTTCCGGTGACTTGAAAGAGAGTTTAAATCCCCCGCAGTATGTTTTCAGCCATGTCCTTCTGCTGCCTGGAGGGAACATAAACTCTGCTAATGTCAAGTTTAAAGGAGTGCCATTCATTATTTACTCTTTTGTGAGCACCACCTGTATGTATGCCATGCCTGTTTTCCTATAGGCATGTGTCTAATGGCAACCAAGTCAAACAAACGCGTGCAGCCAGTAGTTGCCAGTTGCACGTCAAGTTTTGTAATGACTAACTTATTCAGGTAGCGCATATACACCATGGGTAAACACAGCAATGGTGACCTTCATTTCAAGTTAAAAGAAAAATACTCCTGACTTTACCTTAATTTATTCTTGAGTAAATGCCTTTTAGGATGTTGGAAGGTAATCTATAGCACATTATAGACATAGATCAGCGTTTGTTGTATGACCAGGTGTACTGTGCATGAATATTTCAGTGCGGTCTGTATTGTTCTCCTCTGGTACAATGAGCTTGGGAAGTTAGAGCTCAGGTTGCACAGAAAGCGGAGTTCTCCTGCTTTCTGTTTCCCACAGACTCAAAGGGACTATTAAACTCAACCACAGAAAATGTCAATAGACGGATACTCACAGTTTCACGTCTGTCGTCTCTGGATCTCTGCTGAGCTCCTCTTTTGCTGGTTTGTTCCCGTCCGAACTTGGCTCCGGGCTAACGTTCACCTTGGGGGAGGAGACCTTGTGTTTGGAGGGCAGGTTCACAGTCTTGCGTGTGAAGCGAATCTCCCTTGATTTGCGTTTCTCCTTCACTGAACTTTGCTTGGAGCCCGAGCCAGGTTCAGTGCCAGGCTCCCCTGGCGGCGGTAACGTTTCCTGGAACTCCCCTGTGGTCGGTGCCAAGGAGCCAGACGACTCTGGCGAGCTGCCACTGGCCGGCGACGTCTTTGAGGGAGGGGAAGCCCTTCTGTCTGCAGCGCTCTGAGGGAGCGGGTCGTCCTCAGGAATGACTGTCACGGCTATGGCAAGAACGGGAGGAGAGTCTGCTCTGAAGCCTTCCTCCTCCTCTTGTTTCACCACATCCCCCTCCCTCTCCCCTTCCTCCTCTGCTCCCAGGTATGTTTCCACCCAAATGGCTTTGTGGAGCTGGACAGGAGAAATGGGCTCGTTCTCAGGTGAAGGGCTCCCTGTCGTGTCCCAAGAGAACACCTGACCCCTCCTCTTGTCCGGAGAGTCTTCCTGGCTCGTGATGAGGTGTGAGGTGGACGACTGGGAGCCTAACGTTATTCCTCTCAGGGCGGTGCTGTGCCCCTTCTCTCCAACCTTCACAGACGTTGTCTTAGTCGCTAAGCTGATAGAGGTTAAGTTTGGTGACTTTGGGGCCTCGGCGGCCTTGGCGAGGGGGGTTTTAAATGTCGGCAGCGTGGTCTGATTAACTGAGTTATCCTCTGTGTTCTCGCAGATGTTTTCATCCAGACTGACTTGCAGCCTCTTGCTTACTTCTTCCACCACTGACTCTGCAAAACCCAGCTCTGAGCTCGACTCCACACTTGGGTGAGTGGTGGTTGCCAGGTCCAGTGCGGTGGGAGTCACATTCCCAGAATTCCTTTCACCGCTGCCTTTGCTGACCCTGCACACGTGGACCTCCCTCACGCTACTTCGGCCGCTGCTGTTGCTGTCGGCGAACGGGAGCTCGCCGCCCTCCGGCAGCAGAGACGCCATGCTTGTGGCCCTGGGGGTGGAGCTCTCACTGAGGGTGTCGCCGTCCTCCGCTCCGGTTCTGGACTCTCCATGATGACGCCCTGATAGCTGACTGTCTTTTCGAGAGGGGGTTGGCGTCTTGAGCCCATCCTCCTCCTCCTGTGGGAACGGGGGTGGACTCGGAGAGGAGGGGGACGCCGGGGTGCTTGGAGTGGAGCTGTCGGATTGATGCCTGCTGCTGCTGCTCTTCTTTTTCTTGGAGTTGAAGAAATTGCTGAGGCGATCAAACACTCCCCTCTTCTCCTCCGAGCCCTGAAAGCGGACAGACAAGAAGCAGACAGAAAGATACTGTAAATATTGAGGTGGAGGAAGCAGCTGGCACACCCTTTTCTCTCTGGCTTCGCTTGCAGAAGAATATAAAATAATAATGTAAACCATCGTTTAACAATATGTTTAGGTTTTGCCTAAAGACATTCTGGGGATAGAATATAACAACCGATGTTTAGTGTAACAATTATATATATTTGCTCTTTTTTCTTCTATGCCTGTTTTTTATGATCAAGGTTTCTCTTATTTTTCAAATATAACAAACAAAAAATATACAATTCACACATGAAATAGTCAAGTCTAGTTCCTGATCATACAAACAAACAAACTTCCCAGTTCCCCCCACCGCAGGTACTGGACCCGAGCAGATCTCAATGCATCCAACATATTCAGATATGAGTTTGCAGATTCATACATTTATAATTAATATATCTAGGTTAACAAAAGAAAAAGACAACATAAATAAATAAATAATAATAATAATTAAAGAAAAAAAAGATATGTAAACACATTTGGGTTACATAGAAATGTCAGTAGCTGCCGTGCCTTCTACAAAGGAAATAAATGGCTGCCAAATGAGATACAATTTTCTCTTCTATGTCTGATTTGAAACTAATAATAATATTTTGCTTATAGAAGTCATGGAACTCTGGAAATAAATTCTAGGGAAACTTCAGCCTCACAGAAACACACAGTCTCAAGAAATGACTGTGTGTTGGACTTTGGACTTCTTGATGATACCTCTTCATTCTCAGGGAAGCTTCTTTGAACTAAATCAAAAATATAATAATATTTTCAGGTTGATGTTTTGATTTTACAAGATGACAGTTAAAAGTACAAGAAAATGTTTATTTAAAGATTCTATTTTATAATTCTTATTTAAAAAGCCTATTAAAATCTAAAACAGCTGAAAACTAAGACAGCGGTAAAACAGGGTGGAGTTGCACGACTAATGAATAACCAGACAGACTTTAACGTCTTTGATGTTCAGTTCAAGGGTCACTCACAGCGACTGTACAAAACGGGTATCGGTCCAAAAAGAGATTAATAATCAATGAAAACTCTGCTATCATATAATACTAAAGTGTGAGAGGGCAGCGGTGCCTTCTGAATTCTGTTCGTGTCGTCATAAACCACATTTTAGTGCTGTCACAACACCTTTGACCAGCCGAGGCACCTTGATACGAATGAAAGAGAAAACATCACGCCGACGTGAAACGCAGCTTGTGAAGCCTGGCCGAGTGCAGACGCTGTATAACGAGCATGTTGGGACATGAAATGCAGTGTAAAAAGCAGCAGTTACATACCATTTTGACTTCCTGTTGAATCCCTTTGTGTCTAATTAACGCTTAGATTCCAAAAAACCAACATACTGATGATTGTGAAGTCAGCGAGCGTCCTACTTCTTTAGCAGATTTCATAGGAAATAAGAGTCCTGTCTTATAAGCACACAAGCAGAACCGGCTGTGATGTGTGTCTACAGTTAAATGTCCCAGCTCTGAACGTGTGTCTGACTGGAGGGCATGGCCATTTGCATCACAGCTAACAGTGTGGAGAGAAAAAAAAACACAGATATTGTGAAAGATGGTCCACATGTCAGACAAAGTGAAAAGAATTCACAATCCGGTGATATTGAAAGGGTGTGGACAGGCCTGCTGGAGAGAGCCCCACCCTTCCTCATTCTAAGGCTGAAAGGACGTCTTTTATCTACGGAGCCTTTATTGAAGCAGAATTCAGTTTGTATGGAGACTCATTCCAGCTGGTTTAGATAGAAACTGTACAGTGCAGCGGGTCAAAGGTGTCGTGTGATTGAATAAATACACGACCAGCAATCCGATATCTATTCCTCTGAACGGAGAGTTGAATGTGAGGACTTTCGGTAAGTTTTTCTCTGATAAAAAAACTTGTTTGGGCACTCGGTGCTGTCAAACATTCACATTATCCTGCTGAGCAAACTGCGGGTGGAGAGCGCCTGTGGCCGTGTGGTTTTCCACTTCAGCTCTGAACACATGCAGAAGGAAACACAGACAAACTGAATGGCTCGGAGAGCTCAGAGCAGGATACCGTACCTCCAGTTCGTTTCGACTCATTCACAAATCCACCGTGTTGAAGCAGAGTCAATAAAAAAAAAAACAGATGAATAAAAAGTATCCAAGTGTCCAAGTCTTGAGTGGCTGCCTGTCGTCCCTCGAGGGCAAAGCTTCTCGTACGAGCTCTCCACTCAGCAATACTCTTGTATTTACTCACAGCAATGACAAATGTCAGGTAGGTGGAGATATAGCACCACATCTGTGTGCATTATGGTCCGCTTCCTTATCTGTCACACAACTTCACTCTCTGATCTGGGCCGCAGATAATAATGATGAAAGGCACACACAGAAACAATGATTTGATCTTAATTACAGCAGTGAACTGGATCTGCCAGACTCCCTGCCCCAAGCCTGTCTTATTTAGACAGGGAAACGTACACAAGCATCACCTCCTAATGACTCCCACTGACACAAATATTCCTGAGAGCAGGTTTGACAGGCTTGAGTCCATGGAAACAGCCCATGACTATGAGATCCCATAGGATCATGTGCATCTTGTCTTAAAGGGGAAGTGCACCTTTACAGTCCCTATCCTATTTCAATCATGGAGTTATACAACTGTTTTTTTAGATCACACCCCGGTCATAGTATGCACCTACTTAACAATATGTGCCAGAAAACTATTTTTTTCGCTTCCTGGAAAACAAAATAGCATGCTTACATCAGGTGGTACCAACCAGTTTCAAGCAATAATATCATTAAATCCATCCATCAATCAAAAACAGAGCCAGAGAACGATCAAATCAAATCAGTCCCAACGTGATGTCCTGTTGCTTTCCTGTTTCACTCGGAAATACGTCACCATAAAGAAGACAGACACTCTGGACATGCAGCTAAACTTTAAAGCTTCTACAAGGAACTTTCATTTTGTGTTGATTTTGGCGGACCCTGTGGACAAAGGCAGTACTGCTTCTGAGCACCAGGGTCCGTTAAGAAAACCTTTAGTTTCAGTCTCTGCACAGTCCTGGTTCTGATTCTACCCCTTCCCTCCAGTAACACGACCTCGGCCTCCAGCAGCGACAGCATCGCCTCCCAGCAGAGCTTCAAGGTGAAGATCTGCTCCTGGAGGGAGGAGGAGACTCTACCGATGGAGCTCTCCACCTCCCAGCAGAGCTTCAAGGTGAAGATCTGCTCCTGGAGGGAGGAGGAGACTCTACCGATGGAGCTCTCCACCTCCCAGCAGAGCTTCAAGGTGAAGCTCTTCTCCTGGAGGGAGGAGGAGACTCTACCGATGGAGCTCTCCACCTCCCAGCAGAGCTTCAAGGTGAAGCTCTTCTCCTGGAGGGAGGAGGAGACTCTACCGATGGAGCTCTCCACCTCCCAGCAGAGCTCCGACTGCAGGTCGAAGTCGTCAGCTAAGCCGGATGTGGTTTTGTCTGGTGGTCTGGTTGCTGAAGGATCACCTGATGACCAGTTTAACTTTCCTCACAGTAAGTTACAAATGCAGAAAAATGGCCCCTCTGAGTCTTACACTGTTATTTATTATATCATTGTATGATTATCGCTGGATGTTATTATTACTGGATTATTACAGCTGATGCATTCATGTGACAGGAAGCATTTTACTGTTGTATTTGGTGACGGTGGAGATGATTTAAACGCTGTAAAACAGAGCATCACATTTTATAATCTCTTCATATGTTTTAAATACAGAAGCTTTATCGATAAATAGCAAATGGCTGTTGAATTCATGTAGCGGAGTTAAAGGTACAATATGTCACTATGTCCCTCAGAGATGTAGTGCATAATGTAGCACAAAATCAAGCACAAGTACCTCAAAATTCTACTCAAGTAGTTGGGATACCACTGGAATAAACGTTAGCTTTAGAAAAGTAACACATGTCAAAAGCAGAACAACAGTAACTAAAAGCTAAAACATACTTAAATTAAAAAAAAAGATTATTAAGATTATTATCGGAGATTTGTTTTTACAACAAATAAATGTTACTTTTATTACTATTAAGTTATTGAAGGAATTATTGCAACATAATGTGGGTAAAAACCTTCAAATAGATGCTTTTATCAAGAAATGATTTTAAAAGTTTTCCAGGTTCTATAGAAAACTATTATACTGCAGACACACACACACACACACACACACACACACACACACACACAGCCACACACACACACACACTCACAGCCACACACACACACACAGACACAGACACACACACACAGACACAGACACACACACACTCACAGACACACACACACACACTAATCCAGAACATCTGTAGTCTGATACGCTGATAATAAAACGTGTTGATAGAACCGACCTTGAAGAATTTGGAGGGTGAGGCCGGGCTGAGTGGTTGAGTCATGTCAAAGCTGATCATGGAGGTGGACTCAGAGAGAGGGTCCCAGTCCGACTCAGTCCGGAAACTGCACTCTGTGGAGACACTTATCTGGTCGTAGCTCCTGGTAGAGAAAGGCAGGAAACAGAGAGGGAGAGAGAGAGAGAGAGAGAGGGGGTGGGATGTTATGTCATTGGTCTTTGTTTCTGCTCTCAATGTACACGTTATGTTTTTGGGTGGTTATGGGGGAGGGGTATTACTTTTTTGGACTCCAAGTAAGCAGCCTGTGTATTAGTCATTTCTTTTAATAAGTGGATATGAAAAGGGGAATAAGGCGACCCTCCTTCCACGTATTTAGCACACCATCTTAAACACAAGGTGCTCTGTCGGTTCAAAAGTTACAGATAAGCACTTGTAACGGTTTCAATGCTGCCTTTGTGTCGAGTGGGAAAACACACAGAGGAGGCCGACAATATGACACTTGACGTACAATATTCACTCCCCGGAGGGAAAACCATCCTGCCAACCAATTAGAGTGCCATCGAGGATTGTAGAGCACGTGTGAGGATTTTTTCTTCAGCTCAAGTTTATCAGTTGCCTCAAAGTATTTACGGACCAATCACAGCCAGCCAATGTATAATGACACGCAGCACTGCAGCTTATCTCCAGAACAGAGCTGCTAAATCTGCAAGATAGTAGCATCATATGACACAACCGTGGCTTCAGCAGCACGGCAGGTGTGATGTCATTACATGTCCCGAAGTACAATACACCCAAACGTCAGCATTCACTCATTAAATGGGACATTAACCCTCTTAGACCAGTTGTGTCGTTTTGGGGGGAGATATCAGGTCAACAGTAGAAGTGGTTTACAGCGTTCTAGAAAGAAACCAGAAATATAAAATAATGAATTTATTGAATCAATTATGATGGACGTATATGAGGACCATGCCCATTCTCCATTCTGTCTCATAAGTTGTTGCAGCAGATTTTGGGTTGATACAATTTATGACAGATTTAATTGTAACTTTTATTTTTGCCACTAAAAATGATCAAAAAACCCTCCAAACGAGCACATGAAGACACCAAGACCCTGAGGAACACCACAGAAGAAGTCCGACTATGATTTAAAACGTTTTGACATTTTGAGATTTCTGCAAGAATTGCATTTTTTGGCGATACAATGGCGGGCATGTCTGCTCTGGAAACGGCTCAGAAATCCCGTTATCGTCACTATACAAAGGAAAAGCATCCGTCCTCTGAATGTGCTCGGCCTCTCGTTTGTGGGTTTACAGTTTCATGAGGCTGTGATTATCCTGGAGGTCACAACAGGTCATCTTATTCAGAGGTCAAGTTTCTCAGAATGGACAATGAAACGGCTACTGTGTGGACCTACATCATCACACATGGGCTCATTGGATTCACAAGAGTCTCAGCTTTTCCACTCAGACCACTTGTTTGAATTTCCAAGACTGTTCAGGGACATCAGGATGCAGAAAGATTCAAACCGCATGACTGCATTAAAATAGGTTCTGTTGGTACCCAAGAGTCTCCCCTTTACTGACATGCCCACTGAGGCTCACTTAATACTTGTGTGTCCCCATAGCAACCATTTTCATTCAAATATCTTGAGGTGAGAGGTCAACGGGCCGCTTTGAAAACAGCTGTTTTCAGTTTAGGGCTTTATTCAACTCCTTCCTGACAAGTTAGGGAGGCGTGGTTGATAATCAATCAACCAATCGATCCTTGCCTTCGATCCTTCACTCAGCTACACAATATTCTCACAGCAACACGACAGCTTAGTGTTGCCACCTGTGTGGCAGTAGTTCCCTTCAGTCTCCAGCCACAATCACCAGGACATGAACCTGTGCCGTGCTGTGCTTTGGCCACAAGGGGGCAGAGCTGCATTGGTTTTCCAGGAACAGCTTGGCTGGCAAAAACAGGTAGAGTCACCTGTGAAGTTGTGTTAGATAATGAAAGCAGTGTGCTTAGTGAATTGTTCTACTTTCAGACTGAGAGATCCGACGCTGTGTTTACATTCTTAATGCAGGCTGAGCTTCGGGATGAAGCAGCCACGCCTCACCTGATATGAACCGCCGTAGCTTTATGTTAAGCTCGCCAAAACAGGCTCATCATCTGATTGTGTACTTTACTGGAGCTATTAAAACCAGCCGGGACACCTTGTCGGTGTGTGTGTGTGTGTGTGTGTGTGTGTGTGTGTGTGTGTGTGTGGACGTGTGTTGCTGGAGACACCGACGAGCTACCACAGAAGAGAACTTTGGCCGGCGTTTCTATTTCTGACAGATTTTTTCTCCACGATAGCATCACAAGCGTGCAAGTTGAAGTCACATGTGCAGGTGAAACTTCAGGTGTGCAGTCAAGATCAAAAGGAAGTCAGAGTTGGAAGATGGGTGTGATCCCATCGCAGGATGGAGGTTTAATTAATCTCTTATTTACTACGGGATCACAGGAGCCGCAACAGGGGCCAAACCCAACTTCGGCCTTCGTTTTGATCTCAACTCTTCACCTGGAAAGTGTCGAGACTGCAGCAGACAGAGAGACAGACAGACAGACAGACAGACAGACAGACAGACAGACAGACAGACAGACAGACAGACATAAACACCTGGTAAAGTTAAGCCAGGCAGGTTTATATAGATTTATATATACAGATTTATACAGCACATTTCAGCAACAAAGCAATTCAAAGCACTTTACATAAAACATCAAAAGCCACAAAACATATAAGGACAGTTAAACATAATTAACAACAGTCATTCATTAATGAGCAGAGGGAATATCAAATAAAAACAAGCTAAAATAGAATAAGAGATGTATAAAATACAAGAATACAAGTGTAGTTTGAGAAACGATCTCATAAAAAGCAGCAGCATTTCAAAGAAGTGAGAGTTGCAGCTGACCTGTTTGTTCCACGTTTATGGAGCATAAAAACTGAACACTGCTTCGTCTTCATGTTTAGTTTTGACTCAGGAAGCAGACCTGAACTAGACCACCTAAGAGGTCTGGATGGTTCAGAGCAGAAGATCAAGTATTGAGAGGCCTGCACCTGGACCACCGTGGGACCTTATGTGCAGCAGTAACACATAAATCCTACATAATCAATACTTCAATTAAAATCAAATTACATTAATGACATCACTTTATTACAAGTGTGTTGAAATATCAGTATTAGAATTGATGTTTGGATACTTCATGCTGTCGATCTAGATTTCCCATCTGTCCTGAAATCACTCTCAACATCCCCCCAAGGAGCGTGCAGGAACTTGTTCAGCGTTCAATCAAATATGTCCACTGGGAATGAACGTTACAGCAGAGTGTGATCATGCTGATACATGTAGGGGAAGACAGTTAGCAGGCATCCAGCTCTTACCCTGGATTCATAACAGTCACAGTCCCGCCGTGTGAACGCATTTATATTACAGCAGGAGGATGCATATAGCATCAGGCCATTCATCAGTGTCATTCACATGAGACCACGATGTCTTACTGGAAGTTGCTTGGTTGCTTTGTGATCATAATGCTCTCTAGCAGCACCTTGAAGGAGAAAACATGAGCAGCCCAATCACAGCTATTGTAACATGTATTTATTGCAACTGCACTTTAAAGTCCAGTCATACTGTGCACGTGTGCTTCCATATGCAGATAATATCATGATATCCATCCAACAATCCAACTGCAACTTTAAGAGCGTGTGAGTGTGTCTAATTTTTAGCAGCCCAATCAAATGCAAAGGACTTGATTGAAATCCCTCTTGTAACTGAACACCACTCAAACATTCAGTTTGACTGGAGAATACTCACAGCCCAGAACAGCCCAGAACAGTACAGCTGTGACTTTAACAAATATTAATCCAGCAGAACGAATAAAAAGGATCCCGTATTGAGGCTTATGAGGACACTGTCATGTGTGTACTAGTTTTAGTTTCACAAAGGTTCGACGTGTGGAAGATAAACTACTTTGTTCGTCCACGATCCTGCTGCCTTGTAAGCACCTAAACTTCAAATAAAATACAATAAAAAGTCAAATAAAAGTGAAAACCTCCACATGGGCGTCACAGCCTTGCATGATGGGGGAAAGTGACCATGCACTCCGTAACCTTTGACCCCAACACAACCTTTAGGCCGACTACTTTAAAAGATGGCTGAAGGCCTGGTGTTGTCTTCGGGGTAATCGTGTCCTGTGCAACCTTACTGAAAGGAGCCTTTGAGAATAACCCCTGACCCTGTTCCAGAAGCACTTGGGTCTACACCCCCCCACAGCGCCCCGTCAGCATGCAACAAACCAGCTCCAACTTGTCTGAAGCTTCTCTTTGCTGACAGAAGCTCCACTGTTGATGAATGCTTGTTATGACTTACACCATGGTAACTGACCCTCATTGATTTTTGGGTGTACAAGTTGATTTTAGAGAAAATATTTGGTCTCATATATTGTTAAATTATTGTCCCTACCTTATTAAATAAAGCAAATAGAAAATAGGAAATCAATGCTCACATGGATTGTATTCCTTGAGTTGAGGAGGAGGACCATGCGATTGGTCTTGTATGTCCGTGAGTGAGTGAGTGTGCACATCCGTATCTGTCCACAGCTAATTTCTCATTCTGCTGCACCGAACTGCAAACTATTTTGGGTGTCTCGTCCTGGCTGCATGCTCAAAGACCTCTCAGGGTCTCAGTGACTTGTAAAACACCTTTTATCACCTGTTTCATACCGCTGCTGATCCTCACTCTCTACTCTCACCAGCTGCAGCTGAGTGCATCTCTGCTATTTGTGCCTGTCGGGGGGGAAACAGTGTGCTTGGCTAACAGCTAACAGCTAACAGAACTACTTAGTATGCTTAGTGAGTTTCATTTGGTTTTATCAAGGTAGTATGAGGTGTATCACACAATGATTTTCAGCTGAGTGCTTGCATACATCCCCGCTTGCTTTTGAGTTTGAATGTAATGTGTGTTACAATGATTTACAGCCCCACCGGTTGTTAGACCGGTGCATTAGTCACATTTTAATATGTGCAATGTTGACAAATTAGGTCAAACACATCAAGCTACAACCGTTTTGCTGCTTGATAAAAAGTCAAACTCCCATGATTCTTGTTTTCCTCATTAAGCCAGTATTTCTGTCAACCGGTGCAGACTGATCAGAGTGGGAGGGGCCTGCGGCGATGTTGGCAAGCCACCCAACCCGTCTTGAAACACAGAGCCTGTCGTTGCATTTTCTTTACTAGAGCTCGATATTGTTTATAGATAGACTCCTAACTTTGCTCCCAAAGTGCATCAAATTGACACAACTGACACTGAAATGTGTACAATTTAGGGTCAAATTCCCGTATATCTTTTTTTTCATATAGAGAAGTCCTTCCCACCTGGTTTCTCATTTCAAAAGCATAAACACCTTGACTCTGCTCAGGCACAAACCTCCACCAAACCTTAATCCACTGCAGCTTTCCAGCCAACTGGGAGAATAACACCATGCTGACACTGATGCCAAGAAAACGTTATCAACGCCGAGACTTCTTTTGTGGCTCAGGTAGAAACAGGCAAAATACACAAACAGACTTCAGGGCGCTCAGCAAACCTGCAGACCTGTGGAGCTATGACTCAAACAAGGGGTGGAAAGGATTCAACTCCTGACTCACCCTTTGTTGGGCATGTGAGGGCTATAATGACTCACCAGAGGTTGTTGATGGAATATACCTTGTTGTAAAGCAAGTAAACTAAGAGACTTCTGTACACAACAGGAGCAAACTGTGCTACAGAGATTGGACATGGCTGGCCTGCTGCCCCATGTCAGGACTCTCCCAAGGTCACGTTGCCCGATAGCAATCATGGAGCTGAAGTACAATGCAGCAAAAAGAAGAGGCTCATGCAACAGGTCGTTTCATGCTCAGACAACACAGCAGTGTTGAAAAAAGCGTATGCTTAGCAACGGACATTACAACTGTAAAGCAAATCAAGACACTGAAGTGCTAATGACAAGATAAAAATAGGCTCTAACGTGGCTTCACTGTGGATCCATACAGCCACTCTTTGTAGGAGTGACTGATTGGGGAGTGCCTGGAACAACTGCTGC
Organism: Eutrigla gurnardus; assembly: GCF_963514095.1. Classification (NCBI taxonomy): domain Eukaryota; kingdom Metazoa; phylum Chordata; class Actinopteri; order Perciformes; family Triglidae; genus Eutrigla; species Eutrigla gurnardus. The sequence continues at coordinate 6,921,285 of NC_139921.1, read as the reverse complement.
AAGGCCAAGTGTTTGCAGCCCGCTGGTTGCTGCAGACCCCTCCAGCATCTGGCAGCCAGTACTTCCACTTGGAGCAATAACTGCTACGTTGGTGCACAACGGAAACAAGCCAACATGTTTGTGAATGCATCGAGACTTTTTCCTCAGCTGCAAACATAATGCATGTTTTTCAAAAACTACAAATGACAGTGTATTCTACGTGCAGTGCAGAGCCGAATGCATGTGCACGGCACAGTGCAGTGGACGTAACATGCATGCAGACTGTCATTGTTACAGGAAGAGAGCTGTGATGTCACCACAAGTACAAGTGGATGACAGTGACATGAGAGATGGAAACCCATCTTCCATTGTCTCTCTATCTCTCTCCCTCTCTCGTTTCCTCAATGCTCTATTTCATAATTCTCCTCATTGCTATGAACTCATTTCTGTCAGCCTAATTATGATGATGTTGACACATGACAATGCTCACAGGAAGTAAAAAAAAAAAGATTTACTATCTATCTTCATTTAGATACTATATTTACCAGATGTATAGAGAATATCTCATACTTTGACTTTGATATTCTCATTATTTTGATTTAGTAAGTCGACATATTTGCTTTTTCATAAAAGGAAAAATGTTGACTTCCCATACATATTTCACCAACTTCCCTCTCACTCGCTCCACAGCGCTCTCAAAGTTAGCAAGCAATCTCTACCAGATGTACTGGCAACAGGAAGGAAGAGGGAAAGGTAAAGCCTTGTGTGTTGTAGTAGTAGTTCGACTCCACACTCTGAAGTTGAGAGTATTTTAACTTGTATGTGCATCTAAAAGCCACTAGAAAAAAAAACTGGATTTCATTGCTTTAAAGCACTTTGGGATCCGGAAGATACAAACCCGATCCAAGTAAAACTATTCAGTGTAAAATAAAAAATATAACGTTCAAAGGATACTTAATTACCATTAATTGACAATTTACAGGTAATATAGATATCGACACATGGATCTGCATTCTTACAGCACAGCTTTCCACTCCATTCAGTCTACATCCACCCGTTCACACACACTCATACACTGATGGCAGAAGTGACGCCGACACATCAGGATCTGATCTAACTCACAGCCTGCGGGGGTAATTTGGGGTTCAGTGTTTTGCCTGTTTCAAGCAGAAATAAAAATGCAAAGTGAGTGGAGGAGCAGAAATGTGATGCACAGACGTTGAGGAAGATGAGACTGCATGTCAAAGCTTCCACAGCTGTCGTCGGCGTGCTGCAAAAACAACGAGGAACTCCAATGCTTTCGCAGCTCCTACAAACGTTCTTTACTGTGGAAAAGCTGGCGTCAGCCCACGCCTGTTGCCTAATCCCTACTGGACGTTGCTAAAAAAACACTCCTTGCAGAGTGCTGGAGGTGTGTTTGTGTGAGAACTGTGTGACTCTGCAGGAAAGTGCGTTCAGTATATTGTATATTTACTTATGCGTTTCAAACCCACCAATTAATACATGCGCATGGGTTCAATAGCAAGGTCATGTTTACTCTATAAGCCTCCCTGGCTGCTAGCGGCTCCCTCACCTGGACTGTAATGGCTGTTTGAGAGCCGACTGCAGCACAATTGGGCAACAATGGGCCGATTGTGCTGCAGTTGACACCCAGAGACCGCCGCATGTCAACATGCATCCAGCATGCAAATATTCACAGACAGAAAGAGAAATTAACATTCACACAATATGGAAAAACAACTTCTTCTTTCAGCATTCCTTGAACCTTCCAGAATAATAGCAGAATAACAGCTATTGAAATTGTGCATGAGTTTAATGACTAAACAAACAGAGCACAGGCTGTGTATTTAAACATCAACCCACATGGCACACACAAGCACACACAGTCACACCTGAGGACCTGAACGCCAACATGGGCTTTAGGGGAAAATAACATCCCAAATACAAGCTTCAACATTTTCAGGGCAAAAATCAAGCTGATGTATTGTAAAATGATCAACCCACACGTGTAACAACAACAACAACGGTTGCTTTGTCTTTACAGTTAGTAACACACACTAAAGAAGCTGGTGAGAAGCTGGCTCCGTGTCAGCATGACGTGGTGTTGGCTGTTGTTTTAGAGCGACTGCTGTGGAAGCTGTTATTTCAAAATCCTCTCATTATTATTATTCAAATCTCACTTTGTCATTGGACCTGTTTGCCATGACTGCTGAGCCAATTTATCAGGTGACATTCATGTGTTCCATTAAGGTCACCTGGTCAAATACCAGAATGTATTTGCACATACACAGAGAAACAATTGAGTAAATATATAATGAATATGATTCATATAGTTTAGTTTTTAATTATTATATAAAATTAATTATATATTTGGTTTATTAAAAAGAGAACCATGTATAGTATAAATCATAAATGTGTGATGCACAATTTGCTTCTGTAGTCACCATGAGACGATGAAAATGTATGATTATCCATATATTCATCAAAATATGCTTAAAAAATAGCAGCAAAACTTACTGCAGTCACTTTTGTCAAGGAACTATTTTTCATTGCATCACATAATATGATATGATATGAACATGATAGTTATGATTTAGAAATTCACCACGATATATGGGACCATATCTATATGGTTCAAGGTCAGTGAGAACAGAGCTGGTTGGTTTTGAAAGAGCTGACAGAGCTGCAGCTCCTCACATGGTCATGCCGGCTGTTCTCCTGATTTGTGGCTTTTACAGAAAAAGCTGGTTGCCCAAACACGTCTATTAGGGTTGTGAATGATAAACCGATGCGACCGGATATTCGGTTCAACAAGTGAGAGATACGGCTGCATCGGTAGCAGCCTCCTCAATCGATACGAATTATCAATGAATTCCTAGATGAATCGGTTATAGAGTCATGGATCGGGTATCGCGAGACTTTGAAGCGGTTGGCGGCATTACACCAGCGTCTCTAAAACAACGCGAGAGCTGAAGCTACCTGCGAAACGCCGTAGCTGCCTAGCTGGTATGAGTTATAAACAAGGGACAACACGGAATATGGAGGAGGTGGAGGTGGAGAGGCGGGCGCAGCACAGGGAGGCGGCTGCGACGCTGCCGTGTGACCGCAGGCACTCCACGACCGCACGTGAGAGACGGATGGCTTTGAATGTCAATCGCTTGTGTCTCAACTTGCGCCACAAGAGGCGGCCGCAGCACGGGTAGCGTCCACGACACTGTCCTGTGACCGCCAGCCAACGATTCAGCCAGACTTTTTTTGGTCCATGTCTAAAAATAAATACATTGACATGTGATTTTTATGTTCTGGTTTTTTTGGGGGGGTTTTTGCCAGTGCCATACAGCCACAATGCTTTGGGATATGTGGTATTTTACATATTTGAAAAAAAACTATTGTACTGTCACTTTCATAGAATTGGCTTCTTTATTTTATAAAATATCTACAACAAATATTAACCGTACGATTCAAATGCAATCGTATCGTTCTTACACTGTGTAGAATCGATTCAAATCGAATCGGTCTAGAATAAAAGGATATTGTTTTTGAATCGAATCGTAACCTGTGTATCTAGATGCATATCGAATCGTTTATCACAGAGAGATGTGCAACCCTAATGTCTATACTGGTCGTGAGGATCTAACTGAGCGAGTGACTTAGTGGAGGAGGGGCCAAGCCATTTAAAATGTTAGAAATCAGGCACAAATGCAAAAGTAATCAAACACCTCAATGCTCATTGAATTGTATTTCTCCAGTATCCTACAGTAAAGACATTTCAATAGATATTTGTCCCGGCCCTTTAAGAGTTTGTTTGCTGAAGGACTCAAGTGGTCTGATGGCTGATTCACCAGCTTGTCCCCAACAACTCATGCAATACACCCTATTAAGTTTGTAAACAATGGTGACCTACATTAGTGTGTACACAGTTTGGCAACGGAAGTTCGGCAGAGGGCAGCAACCTCCGATTTTGAAAAGTGAAGCCAACGCTAATGTGCCTTAAACTTGCATTCTCTCTGCTGACCATCAGGGGGCGAAAATAAGTCTGATTACATGGAAGTCTATGAGAAAATGACCCTACTTCTCTCTTGATTTATTACCTCGGTTAACATGTATTTGGTGGTGGGGGGGGGGAGCAGTCGCTAGATGCTTCCAACTATTTGTGCAAGTCTAGTGAGCCTTTGTTTCGAGGAGCCTTTGGGTATGTTACTTTGGTTTGACAATTATGGGAATTCCGGTTTTGATAGCTGGAATTTTGCACACTTGTGATGAGCTTTGCCACTTATTTTGATCAAAGTTTTGCTGTACTTTGGGTCAGAGGGTTGAACCTCATATCCTGCTGACCATAATACTATTCAATATTCCTCACTTTCATATGCCTCTTTCCTATTTTGGCAGCGTTTGATAAGCCTTTTAGGTTTATGCCAGTTATGTGGGGGTGGAGAGGCCGATTGGGTTCTTATTACAATGTTGAAATATTCGGTCATTAAGAAAGAGGCATTCATTTGGGATTACAGCATTTTGATGTGTATGTGGCCTCCATGTGGGAGTGTGTCTCCAGTTCCTGCAGGCTGCAGCCTGAACGGCAGAGGTGTGTCAGGAGTGGGATGAGCCCCACTTGAAACAAATCCTCCTCAATCCTGGTCTGCTCGCTCTCCTCCCACTAAGCAGGAGTTTGGTTTGGTTGGGTTTTGGGCTTTCCTGTATTCTACATTACATTTCCACACATTCCTGCAATCACCTCACGACTACTACTGATCTACACGTCCCATTACATTTGAGTTTTGATAAATATCAGTTCAATACGTTTGTTTACTTCAATCCACAGTGTCCACATCACGATTTATATCTGGAAGAAATTGCTGGGGAGCCCTTCATTCACAGTGATTGCACAAGCAGTTTGTTTTTAAAGTTCAGAGATTTTCAACTAGAAGTGCTCAGAGCTGCTAAAAACAAGATGCTGACGCTCAGAACAAAAAGGCTATACAGACCGTCAGTCTCTGAGTATGAGGGTAACTGTTCAATATGTCCATTTTTTTTGCTTTTGGCACAATGTGGTTTAAAACGAGATGGTCAAAACACCTGATATTCCCAAAATGGTTGACTGTCACAAAACACAAAGGGCCAAATATTACATCAATTAAATGTCAAAAAGGACAACAACACAAAACCAAATTAAAAATTAAACATTCAGCTTCAGATATCCATCAGAGCAAATTGTTGTAGCTGAGTGAGCACAACATGTAATTCATTTTTTTTGCTGGGGGCCTTGTTCAGCCCTAAAGAGAACAAATTCAAAATAATCTCTTTACCTTAACAAACACTCTATATAAGACTGTAGTTATACTGGTTTCAGGTCGATGCCTTTGAAGCCTTCAATTTGGCATATTTGGCGGTCACCATCTTGGATTTTTTGCAACCAGTGAAGGAAGTGACCATAATTTGGACTCCAGCAACCTTACTGGATCTGGATCCATCTGGCTTCTGGTGTGAAGCTTCTAACAAAGTTAGCTTCACAATTCAAGGTCAACTTTACAGCTAAGTGGTAAAGTCATCTTAGTAGCTAATTGCAATGGTAGCTTGGTAGTGTGGTAGAGATGCTGTGTTAGCCCCGCCCCCTAAAGCATCCCCTACTTTATGGTCTGTTTGACTTTAAATGGACCATAATGTACTAAATGAACATCATGCTGGATTGAAGTCTTGAAAAGATCGAGACCATAAACTCATGTTTACAATGTTTACTGAGATAATACATCAAGAGAGAAATAGGGTAATTTTCTCATAGACTTCCATGCAATTGGACTTCTTTTTGCAAACAAAGGAGACGCCACCTGATGGCCAGAAGAGAGATTGCAAGTTTAAGGCACTTCGGCTTTGGCTTTACTTCAGTCAGATGTACATAGCTGCACTGCTAATGTGTTTGAGTAAAGAAAGCTTCCTTAAAGCAGAGGCTTCGACAGTCAGCACAAACACAGGTCATACTACTTAATCATTGTTCTCAAAGACAGTTAAAATGCCTTCAACGCCTCCTTCTCATATAGTTGACCGATCTGTCACCAGAAGGAGGAGCCAGTGACATTCCTCAGAAACATTTAGCTCATAAAGACACAACAACAAAACAACCTCAAACTGCAAATTGAACTATTTTATTGACACCCATTTAAATGTTTAATAGAATAGGAAAAAAACAAAACAAAATAGAGACAGTGAAACTGCCAGAATCTTAAAAAACTACAAAAGTATACAAATGTTTCATACCGCCCAGCACTACGTTGAATATTATCATATTATTAACTTTCTTCTACTTCCATAATAGTTGAAAAGATCCAAACAAAGGTTGCAAAGCTTACAGAGAACTGTCAATGGCAGTCATTCTGTAACTATTCGTGAAAGATAATTACCAACTACAGTGTTGCTGGTGTGTATTTCTACTGAGCAAAGTGCTTGTGCTGTCACAGCTTGTTTGGTCTACATGTAACATATCGACCAATCAGTGGAAAATTCATTGTGATTGTTCAGTATAATCTTTTATCAATTGAAATTCTTTCGTTGGACGATTAAGGCAAGAACACTTCCTTCAAAAATAATTTGCATCTCTTCCATTTTAGATAACTTGAACCCGATTGTTGCACCAAGTAGTCAAGTTAGGAAACAATTTAAATCTAATGTACTGAGCTTTAACATGAATCTAACTGTCATTTACTATTAGTTTAAGATACTTTCAGGAACTTTAATTTTGTGTTGATTCTGTGAGGATAATAATGTTTCCGACAGTATGACAACCTAGTCCTGGTTCTGGTTCTCCTGTGCCTGCCTTTTCTCCAGTGTGACCAGCAGTATAGTCTGGGCCTCCAGCAGCATGATGTTGAAAACAGTTAAACGACTTCTCCCTGATGGTCTCGGTCATACAGACGCCCACAATCCTAGTATTAAATTGGGACTGTTTCCTAACCAGTTAAAGGTTCCTCACGGTAACTTTATTCATTAACTTTAGTTACACCAGCAGTTTCATTAGCTTATACAAGTTTCCCTGTTCCCTGGATAAATCAGCAGAGAAGCTCTCAGCAGCTGAAATGATCTGCAAAACACTCGTCATGTATTGTCTTGAATCTCAGTTTCGTCTCAAACGACCAGCGCTCTCGCTCTCTGCCTGCTCCTATAGGACATGTTTCATGTTTGTTTGCATGTGAATGAGGAGGTGTGAACAGGTGTGGCTCAGGTCAGGTCAGCCAGTCAGGTCAGCATCGCACACAAACACTTTCCCTTTCAAAGACAGTATGAGCCTCCAAAGCAGACAACATCTGTCTGGAGGATTCAGCTGTCATGACTCAGCAAACCTGCTCAACAGCCCAGCACTGAAGCCTTGTCAGTGTTATCTTAAATGCTACTGTGATAAGAAAGTACAGAAAGTGCATTTTAGTTGGAGCCCTCATCACCACAAAGTTGATCAAATTATTTAGAATTTGATACAGATACCTTCCTTTACATACTTTGTGTGAGTGAAAACCTCAGAGTCTAATTATGGACCAACTATGTTTCTATAAATGACTGCAGCTCATTTCTCTATTATATGAAAAATAGTTTATCATGTAAAGTTTCAGTATTCTTGATATTACAATTGATAATGTAAACAGTCTGTCACTGTGAATGAAAGGGGTATTAGTTAATCGTTAACCAACAAAAAACAATGAGCCAATGAAACACTCATTCTACTGCTGCTTGCACTGTTTTATTATGTTTTGCTTGCTCTTATGAATGTGATTGATGCTCTAATTGTTTGTATTGGTTTGATTTTGTACGGTGGCCTTGAGTCTTTAGAAAGGTGCCCAGAAATAAAATGAATTATTATTATTATTATTATTATTATTATTATTATTATTATTATTATATGATTATTATTATTAGTAGTAGTAGTAATTAGTAGTATTAATATTATTACCACCTTCTACCCCACCAAATTGTTCTGAAATGTCACGCTTTAAAGTCTCGAGCAGCTGGTGTGTGTGTGTGTGTGTGTGTGTGTGTGTGTGTCTGTGGAGAATATCTATCGCACTCTGTGAAACACAAAGAAGAGGATGATTGCAATCGGCTTATAAAGAAAACAGTATCCATAATTTGGATCGCATGTTAAAAAGTTTAACAGGAATTTTCAAGAAGCACAAAAGCAGTTCACCTAAGTTCACACTGTGCCAATGGTGTATTTGGGAGCTGCAGTGCTTTGAGCTAAATGTTAATGTCAGCATGCTAACATGCCACTATGACTATGCTAACATTGCTGTTAAGCAGGTTTAATGTTTACCATATTCAACATCTTAGTCCGTTAGAACACTAGCATTTACTAATTAGCTCTACACCATAGAATGTCTAAAAGAAGTGGAGAGAGTTTCATAGTTCTGAAAAGTGAAGCCAAAGCTGAAGTGCCTTACACTTGCATTCTCTCTACTGGCCATCAGGGGGCAACGCCACTGGTTGTAAAAGGAAGTCTGGCTGCATGGAAGTCTTATTATCTCAGTAAACATCGTAAACATGGTAGCATGGAGACCTGTCAATCAGGAGAGAAGTGTAATGCATTTCCCTGCACAGCTTCACCCTCTCATCCAAATATGGTCACTTCAGACTCCAAAAAAAGCTTTTCATATTGGAAATATTCTGTAACAAATGTCCGTATATGCAGCATCCTTTCGGGGCGCCCTGTGACCCAAACAGAATGTTCATTTACATTTCTGTGATTTTTTTTTTTTTACTTTTGATTTTTTACAATATGCCAGTATTTGAGTGAAAACTACGTCACTTGGGTTTGTAGTCTTTCTAATGTATTTTCTCAAAATGCAACGATCTTGATGTTCAAAATTATCTTTTAAATTGACAAACATCATATCTGTAATCCATGCCACAATTCATATGGGATCAAAGAATGATTTGTCCCATTGACTTCCTTACATATGTTTTCCAAAATTAGGTCCCATGGGGGTCCACAGGAAGGGGCGGGACTTAGCCGCTCTACTGCTATGGGACCGCAGGAATCAAATGTTTCAAACTCCACACCCAAACCTCGGGGACAGTCTAGAAATGATCGGGGCAGGAATCTGCAGCCTCTGCTGAAGGGTGTGATCGGCTTATCTAGTCCACTAGATTAGACTGTTTTGGGTGACTGTGTGAGCTTTTACCTACTGTTCACATATGGATAGATTCTCTCCAGATTCTGGAGGACAAAGGATTATCCCTTAGCACTCAAACGTGCAATCTACAAAGACAAACTGAACTTTTTGTACTCCCTCAGCATTATCGGTGAGTTTGAACAGGCTGTACTTCCCCCTGTTCCCTCAGTACATGAAATATTTCAAGTGCTCTACTGGTCAGATTCCAGCAAGTCACAGGGCTGGAAATACAAAGGCTCTGTGACGTATGTCATTTTAACGAGACATAAAAAACATGCCTCAAACTAAAGTGAGCTCATTCTCTCGAAAACGCGTTGTGATATAGCGTGTTGTTGTATCTGTTCCAGTGCAGATCAGAAAGTAGGGCCTATGGCTGAATGGTCCAGGTGTGTGTTTACTCAGTCCTCTACAAACTGACTCAGCAGGCCATGAGACTCAGAAATAGAGAGCCGATAAAGAGGTTTACGGTCTTGAAGACATATTCTAAAACTGTAAAAGCCTGTCAGCTTCTTTAAAAGCGTAGGTAGAATGTTTATGAGCTCAAAGTAGGGGTGCAACGGATCACAAAAGGTTGGGATTGTACCACGGCTTAGAGCCGATAAGCAGAAACAGGCAAATGGAACTATTGTTCTTCATTGCCACGACTTGGAAAAACAGTTATTGTAAACTATCAGAAATTCTAATTTATCAGTTTACTTTGCTTTAGTCATCTATAGTGATTATTTGTATAAAAACACAATTTGAAAGATTATTCAGATTTTTTTTCATTGATAAAATATCTTGGCATTAGTCGTTGATGATGTATTAGAAGTTGGTTAGCGCTCGTGTTTTTAAGTTAAACTGGTCACAATTTCATCTCTAATACCTACTTTCTCGCCCCAAAAATATATTTTACATGATTACATTGAATACATCATGATAACATTACAATTAACTCAATAGTCCTTTTTACTGCTGCCAACGTTAACTAGCTCTCCTCCACAGTAAGACGTGGAAGCATTAATGCAGATCTGCTGATCGCATATTTTACTGAATATCTGAATATAATAGTACGTACATGATCACGGATTATGGAAAAACACACACAGTGGTAACAAGTGTGAACTTGGGTTGTTAGTGTAATAACCGATCTGAAAACAGAAACAACTAATAACATGCAGGGAGGCAACTTGTTTATGGATTATGACACTTTTTCCTAATCAGTGCCGAGATAATTATTATTATTTACCTGCGACTGGTAAAATTTTAAGTTTATTTTTTATTGTGTAGACAATTACAACGGTGTATTAGCATCGTAACCTAAGCTAGCGGTAAGTTACGATGCTAACAACCGGCATTTATGCTAGCCAACGTCCCAGGAATGTCACATTTATCTTTCGAGTTGATACATCACAACGTGCCAAACAAAGCCAAATTGTCATCTTATGTGTGTTTATTGATCCGGTGTATTGGCTAAGCTAGCGGTAGCTTTCACTCGTTGTCATAGCAACGGTAATCATCCGAGTCAAGCTACGTGTTTACTTCCTCTATGACCTACCGCTAGCTTAGCCAAGCCACCCGATCAACAAACACCCATAAGATGACGATTTGGCCCATATAGAATTAACCAACAATAACCATCAACAGCCATCACCCTAAGGACCTTAGCAAAGTGTTGTCACACGTTGGGATGGATTAATTAAAAGATAAAAGCGACATTCATGGGAAGTTAGCTAGCATAAATGCCGGTTGTTAGCATCTTAATAAACTAGCAAATTTGCCACTTTAAAACTAGCAAATGGGCCACTTTAAACTAGCAAATTTGATTTGATTTTAATCTTAGAATATTGCCCACCTCTCGGCTCCGTTTTTTTTTTTTTTTTTTTCTCCGACAGTGGCCCTAATACGCCGTCGTAGAACAATACTTAATTAGAACACAGATATTTTAAATTAAGGAAATACCGTCTTGTTTGGATGATTTACTATTGTTTACCATAAATCTAATGTAGGGAGAGGCAGAGAGAGGGAGAAAGAGAATGACAGCTGGCTGAGCAAGATCGACTTTTAACAAGAGAGAGAGAGGCGTATGAATTTATGGTCTTTCAAGGCAATTTTTTGACAATGAAGTCAGGCAGGTGTTTTACCTGCTGTCTCACCTGGGGTGTTTTCTGGGTTCCTCCTCAGTTATTATTATTATTATTATTATTATTATTATTATTATTATTATTATTATTGTTATTATTGTTATTATCATCATCATCATTTTTGTTGTAATCATCATCATCAATATTATTATTTTCATTATTGTCATTATCTACAATGATCCTTAAAGCAGTGAGAAGGGAACATGTTGTACAACTGAAGCATGTTACCTTTTAGAAGCTTTTAAAGAAGCAGTCAAATTAACTACTAAATGAAAAAAAGCACTTTGTTGTTGTTCTCATTCTAGTGAAGTGAATGAAACATGTTCTTTCATTATCTCTATAGAATTGGCTTTTACTTTGTTCACTTTAGACTTGTCCTTTTTCACTGAACTCATATAAATCACTGGTTGTGCTCATTGGAACAGTGTGACAGTTAACCTGATAAGCAGGAACCTGTTGATCCTCAAGGCCCTCTTTGATCTGTTAGTTAGGTTTGCTAGAATAGATACACGCCTGAAGGACAACACCCATACATGTTTCATATTACATTTCTATAAGTTCACGTCAGAGATAACTGACCAGTGAGACTCGGTTGAGTGAAAGTCCAACCTCTGTACGGGGCAGTCCCAGCCCAAGAAGATAAAATGTGACCAGCACCCAGAAACGGGTTGTCTTTTAAGTGACTATCTATCAAAGAGTGAGTTAAAACAATGGTGGTTGATCACATGACCCACTAATGAAAGTGCTTGTTGCTGCTTTGCCCAGAAATAGGATCTCCATGTCTGTGGCCACATTCCCGCGCAAAATTCAAAATGTGTGATGCTTTTCACGTCAGTCAGCAGCGGTTGGTCTCCCAGGTGGAGCTACTCACAGAAGTATGATGCGTTTACTTGAAATCAGAAATCGGTAACTTCCAGCTGCTGAGTCAGGCTCCCTCTAGTCTAAAGTGTTTGACCAGGTACATTTCATTACTGCTGACTCACAATGGAGGATCAACAGGCAGGGAAAGAAGACCATTCAACTTCCAGTCCAAGAAAAAGAACCAACAAACTAATGGAAGTGAAGAAAGAAAGTCATCAAGAAGCAAAGTGACCATCAACGAGGGAAAACCACAGACCTCCTTTCAGTGTGGAGCATTTGAAGGCATCACGCAGATGAGAGACAGTCGACACTGTTGGTGAGGGAGATGAGTCCCAGAGGCTCGGCTACAGTTCCATCTACCGCCAGAGAGGTCGCTAGAAGCAACGCATCTCAAATCTTATGGACTGCCACTTTAAGTAGACATTGCTATTTCAATTTGCTGACAGAAATGACTGAAATAATGGTGAACAGAATCTTCATGAGATTGATGATATTTCAATAAACGTTCAATAAAACGTAAAAGTTCAATTTGGTCCACTTTGTAGGGGCATTAAATTATTTCTTCCTCCAAAAAACGGCTCGTCAGAAAAAGTTTTGAGAACCGGTTGAGAACCTTGTTTATTATCTGTTTAATATCTGTTTTTAATTATTTTTATGTGATGTTGTCTGGCAAAAAATGGGTGATTTAAATAAAACTTTCTATTGTGGAATGTAATTTTAGACTATGACAGTACACTTTCTAGAGAAATCAGAGCCAGTGGCCGACTCCACTACACAGACACTCAGGTGGAATTCATTGTTGGTTTTGATCTCTCAGGGAAACTGCTGAGAGTAATAATAATCATCATCATCATCATCATCATCATCGTCATCCCCTTACACCAGCTGGAAATGAAAGAATGTTTGCCAGCCATGACTGAGTGCCAGATGTTAATATGTCTGCTTCCACTCAAGTGAAAATCAGGGATTTACATTTTTGTCACATATTTTTGTCATTTCTGCACATCTGCAGTGGTGTTTAACGTTTCTCCCAATCGGTTGGATGTGTGAGTGGGCAACAGTTTGACTTTGAGTTTGTTTTCCTCTTGCCACCACAGAAAGCAGTCAAATAGGACAGTTTTGGTTTCTAAGGACTTCCTGAGTTCCTGATGTGATGGAAATGTGTTGACCTGCAGATGTTTGGGAGGCAAAGAGCAGTTAAAACCACTGCCTGAGTATTATGAGTGTATCAGTAAACAGAGAACATTGATTTGACTCACTCGCAACACCAATACTCAATATTATAAATAATCAGATAACCAGATCATTAGAGTGAGATAATTAGATTTTTCTGATGTGTCACGTACGCATGTGTCTGTATATTTACTCAGATCCAGACCAGAGTCCTGCTCCAGGATCAGGATTTGGGGTTCACTTCAGGTTTAACTGTGTTCACTCGTACAGTGGTTCACTTAGGTCACCATGGTAACTGATGCTGCCTCCCTGACCTGCTCTGTAGCAGGTTATGTTCAAGTGTGTATTGTATTAAATGTACGTGTTATTATGTATTCATATGGCGTCTATGACGATATTTAAATCTTATTCTATCTTCCCCGGCGATGTAAATCAGTATAAATTCTCTTGCCACATATTCATATCTTCTCTTCAATTATGAGCGTCATCTTGTAACCGCACTCCAAAGAGATGAAGGAAACCTTCTTAACCCTTTGAGTTATGTTTTTATATATATTATATGTTATGTGGTGTAATTAGAGGCCCTGGTGGATGATGATATTAGAAGTCTGTTCATATACACATTCACACAACTTCTTCGTATTTCTCTGATATTATAGTTCATAAAATAAGTTTCTCTACTGACAGTAGACTTCTCCATGTTTGTGATTGGTCATATGCTGTAAACTCTGCCCCTTTTATGTGAACATGCTCACAGCCAGACAGAGAGACCCTGGTGGAGTTAATAACCACGGCCGTTGGACCGTTTAGCAGGATCACATCTGTGAAGCCAGATAACCTGAAGTCTCTGGGTCTCGTCTCAGACACATCAGGTTGATTGAGCCGCATATAACTGGACTGAACAGGGACATGTGTAATACCTGCACAGCAGGTTTTTCATTTCAACAACAGATGTTATGCAGTGCTCGCCCTCCTCATATCACAAGAGCATCTAGTGTGTGTTAATCTGAGCCAACGTGACAGCAACGGCTGAGTCAGAGGCGGATCTCAACTCACAAACACTGGTTTGCATGCAGGACCAAATGAACAAACTGGAAGAAAACAAAAAAGAACTGGAAATATCTGGGCTAAATAAAGCGCTGGAGATGTCTGTCATTATTGTGACCACTTGAGGTTGACCCGAGTATTTTTTGAATCCTTGATTCATCCAGGGAAGAGTGACTCAGCGAGGGTTCCCACCAAGTGTTGCGCTGCAGGCCAGTGAGCAAGGTTTAGAAAGGTAGAGGTCAATTGCCTTGCCCCAGGACACTACGGCAGAATGTTGTCAGTCTGCGTTTCACCTTCACGTCCAACAACAAGATGTGTTAAATAAAATGACCTGCACAAGGTGAAGTCACATAAGAGCAGCTGGAGTGTGACAGGTCGACCCGACCCCCTCCTCCGTTTTCTAACTTGACTCAACGAGCTGAGCCGTAGCTCGGAGCCATGAGGTTAGGTTTCAGGAGCGCCGGGGGGAACAGTCGCTATGTGACATGTTTCTACACACACACTTCACCGCTTCAATCAGTCCTGTCAGCCGGTGAAATACGGTGCACTGGTTTAGAGAGCAGGGAAGGACTGCCAGAGGCCAGTATGGGAGTTCCCAGCAGGGGCCTATTAGCTTTAGCTTTCACTTGCTCTTATATATTATTATATAGGGTTGTGACGATATATATTAAAAAGAAAAACACTCACAATAAATTCATTGCAGTTTAGCTCACGATCATAAACAAGTAAAAAAATAAAGCCTGATTTAAAAGACTAAAACAAAAAAGAATTACACAATGTTGCTTTTTAAAGAAAAATGTATTGATGTATATTTTTCTGATGATCTTCAATTTAAAAAAGATCAATTTGTGATGCAGTAAAAAGTCCTATTGACTAAATGTGAGGTAAACTGATTCCAGTGTGTTTAAGCATGTTTTGATGATTGATTGTATAATATTGTGAATCCAATTACTTTGTCCAGAATAATCATGACATGTTTTGAGAGCTGCTATATAAATCAATGTATTATTCATCATATGTTTTATAATTTATGTATGCACGAAGATATTTTTAAGAGCATATCGGGATAATGAATAACAATTACTTTGGCCAGATATCTTATACACACACACACAGATTATATTTGACAACAAAGATGTTCTGGTTGTTATTTGAACTAAATCGGGGATTGTGGTATCTGTGGTGGCTAAATGAGCTCTGTGTAGCCTGGTTTAAGTCCATACGTTTATAATAATCATATTTACAGATCAACATGTATTTTAAACATACACAGACAGGGGAAACACTGATGAATGAACTTGTTTTTCTCTTACAGGTGGCTGTTGAAGCTGTCCAGCTCATCGGGGAAGAACACCTCTCCTCCTCCTCCTCCAACAACTTCTTTGCGCTTGGATTTCTTCCGTTTCAGCTTGAACGACAACAGCCGCTTCCCCTTCTTTTCTTTGGGGGAAACGAGTGAACCATCCCCCGGGCAGACGGGACCGGGGCTCGCCTCCCCGGTCCCCGGCATGTCTCTGGGGCTGGTCGCTGCTCCATCTCGGGGGGCGCCTTTGCTTTCTTTGTCAGGTGATTTTAATTTAAACAGATTCTTTACTTTCAGGGTGCTGGACTTACTCATGGTGCCTGGAAACGGCGCGCGCGTGTTCAGGGAGCGCGAGCAGGGAAATAAAACCTCGAGAAGAGTTGCCCAACTAATAGCTGCAGGAGAAGGAGGAGGAGGAGGGGAGGAGGCGGAGGAGGAGGAGGGGAGGAGGAGGTGGGGAGGAGGCGGAGGAGGAGGAGGGGGGAGGAGGAGGGGAGGAGGGTTCACCGGTAACCTGCAGAGCGAGTCGGCGCAGGGCTTGCCCACACCGGCTGCGCGCGCGCACCAACAGGTAGGAGATAAGGAACAGGAACACTTCCGACCAGAGACCTTCAGAATAAAATGTATCCAGTCCAACTCTAGTAGATCAACCTTCCTTTATATACACCTCTGGGAAAAACTAAGAGACCACTTCAAAATGATCACTTGATCTGTTTTTATATGTATAGGTATGTGTTCAAGTAAAATTCACATTTTTGCTTTATTCTAGAAAACACCTGACAACAATTATTCCAAAATGCTTATACAATCAAAATGATATTTACTACTTTTACTTTCAGTAAATGACAACTGGTCAAAATAACAAAATAAATCCAGTGTTTTCAGACCTCAAGTAATGCAAAAAATAAATAAATATAAAAATGCTCATAATTATATTTAAACAACACTTATGTGAAGAGTTCAGAAATCAATATGTGTTTGAATAACCCTGATTTTTTCCACCAGTCTCTCACATTGTTCTCGGGTGACTTTATGACTCCTGACTTAAAAATGATTCAGCCTGGCTTTGTTTGATGGCTTCTGACCTCCATCTTCCTCTTGGTCACATCCCAGAGGTTTTCATGGGGTTCGGGTCTGGAGATTGGGCTGGCTTTGACAGGGTCTTGATCTGGTGGTCCTCCATCCACACCTTGATGGACCTGGCTGTGTGGCATGGAGACTTGTCCTGGAGGTTGGTGAACATTTTCAGAGCAGAGGGAAGCAGCTTTTCTTCCAGGATGACCTTGTACATGGTTTGATTCCTTCACAAAGACTCCAGCCTTCCTGAGGACACCCAGATCATCATGACCCTCCACCAAGTTTCCCAGTGGGTGTGAGTCACTGTGGCTTGTAGGCCTCTCCAGGTCTCCATCTAACCATCAGACCAGCAGGTGTTGGGCAAAGCTGAAATGTGGACTCCTCAGAGAAGATGACCTTCCTCCAGTCCTCTATGGTCCAATTATGGGCTTTTGCCGTCCTCAGCCTGGCTCGTCTTTGCTTCTCATTTATGAAAGGCTTTTTTCTGGCTTTCCACGACTTCAGTTCTGCCTCTCGGAGCCTTTTCCAACCTTCCCGTTGTGTACTTCACCCCAGCTGCTGTTTTCCATCCTTTTTGTAGGTCACTTGATGTCCTTTGTGTTTTATACGTTTCCTTGTTAAATATGATTTGGTTACTGTATATATAAATCATTCCCCCACTTCTTCAGTGTCGTAGCTGTTCTGGTCTGAGCTCTTCTGGGCAGATCTTTCAGATGTTGTTCCTGGACCCACTGTCCCAGTTTGGCGGTTACAGCCCCGAGTGACCCTTTACTCTCCACCTCTTTTCTAGCTCCTCTGTCATCTCTTGGTATTTTAAAGCTTCTCGTGTTCCTTCTTCCTGCCGCTGCTGTCTCTTGTTAGAGCTCCATCTATCACGACTGCTGTGATCTGCTGTTAGTCCGCCTCCATGATGGTTGGTTAGCCGTCACTAGTTCATCAGTCTGCATCTGGAAGTCCCACAATATCTTAGCTTGGTCATTCTCAACCACCTTTGGAGGTGTCTTCCATTCTGACCTCATCCAGCCCAGAATACCAGCTCAAATGTCCCTGTAGACTACCATGTACTCTGTACCTGCCTGCATCGACACCCTGCTGTTTAGTGTTGTTTGTGAACAAATTTCAGTGAACGAGATTAATATTCTTTTCTTCTTTTTCTCTCTCCTCTACCCTGGAATTCACAATAATACAATAATAATGATAAGTTGACTGCCCTGCACTAAACCCCCCCCCCAAGACACCTATCACAAGATCTAACATTGTGTTTCCCAGCCACCACAGTGATCTGGTGTTGTTTTCACCCTGTGAGTCTCATCGTGACAAAATGTGCTCCAGGAGACGCCGACTGTAGCAGGAACGACCGAGGTTAGTTTCTGTCTGTTTACGTTTCTGACTGTGGGCAGATTTTGTCGTCATAAGATGCATTTGAAGGGGTGTGTTTTGTGATTGAGGCGGCTGGAAATGTGTGGTTAGAAGCAGGGATGGGCCTCCCCACTTTACACCCCTGGTCAGAGTCTGCTGGTGCTCTGTTGTGTCAATCCAGTCATGCCACCCTATGTATTAAGTCCTGTCTAGTCTCAGCTGTCAACAAAAATAAAATGAATAATATTCCAGGACTCAATAGTAGGCCTGCTATTTGTCTTTAATGTAGTCCAATTACTCAACAATACACCAACATTATTAACTTCCTCAACATGACATGGATTGACACATGCCTGCTGTCCCGTGCCATGAGCATGCAGTTAAACTTGTTTCACATAAAGAGGCGCTTCTATTAAAGGAGCCGAGCGTCAGCTCAAGGCATAATGAGGTAAACAAACAGAAAACGGCTTTAAAGCAGGGAGAGATCAACAGAGACAGGCTACTGGAATTATCAGATTGACTTGTTTTGGGTCCACTGACCTTCTGGCATCTGCTCCACCTTTCCGGCTGTGGGCAACAGATTAAAACCAACTAACAAAAATGTAACCCGACTGGTTGAAATTGGTTTGTGATGTCTTTAACATCCCTATAAATTAAGCTATAGTTGTGTTAGTTGTGTTATTTCCTAACCTCATTTTAAGGAGTTAACTTTAAAAGGCTTTTATTTTGAAAAGAAACATTTTCTCCTCCCTTCTTGATAAAGCAGCCTTGAATTCTTCGATGCAGTCTTTCTACGTTAGTCTGCAAAGCTCACTTTGACTCTTAATTCCACCCTTCACTGTTACGGTTAACTCTATCATTACAATGCTTTTATTTTTCTCTATGGGTATTTTTCTCTATGGTTTTAGAGCGATAAAAGTGTCACATGTCAGGTGTGTTTCGTGACAATTCGTTCATTTTTTATTTATCTTAATGTGAACAGAAAGTCCCCCAAAGGTCTATTCATTTAAGGAAATATATTCTGAGGCCAAGGAGATGATTGGCTCCATAAATAAACGCTCAGTTGAGAATGTTTTACTCTCCACCACATTCCTGCATATATAACTTATAATTATAATAACACATCCGATCCATATACACTGTGAGTTATGACGTACCTCTCCCCAACATGTCTGTCAGTCTGAAGCTCACTAATGATCTGAAATGACAGCTCCATCTGCTGGTCACGTTGAGGAAAAGCAACTGCAGTCTGTGTTATAACAGTGTGGTGCTTTCTTATTTTATTTTATTTCAAACCACCATTCTGATACAAGTCTGTTTAGGACTCACACATAACTATGGAATGCCTTTCAAGACAATATGAAATCAATTCTGTCAGACCGAATAGAGCTACCAAGTCCAAACAACAACACATTGTTGTTTTTATTTTTTACAATGTCCGCATGCTATTTCATCATTAAATCACTTTTGGTAATTGTTGAGGAGAGAAATCAGAGTGGTGCTGCTGGAGGCTGAGATATTATACACAATATGACTTTTTAGTTAAAAAATACCTATAATAAATGTGTAATAAATGCATGTGTATTTATACCTACATTTATTTGAATATTTATTGATATTGTATATTTATTATTTATTTATTACAGGATTTATTTCATAGGCATATTCATTTATTTATTTAATATTCCATATACATCAGGATTTACAGTAATATAATTCATACGTAAAGCTTTAAAAAAAACTAAAATGAAAAGACAAATTATTATTATGTATAGGCAAAAACTAATAGAACTAACTAACTTTAAAATAACAGGAAATAAATAGAATTAAAAAAACAACTAGGATAGAAATTGAAAAGGTGTGTGTGTGTGTGTGTGTGTGTGTGTGTGTGTGTGTGTGTGTGTGTGTGTGAGTGTGTGTGTGTGTGTGTGTGTGTGTGTGTACACACCTGTTGTAGTCAACAACAGAATGCGAGAGCAAGATTGGGCAGCAAACTTATGGAATCAAACAAACAACATCAAAGATGTTTCCTGCATCTTTCAGGGCGACTTATTTTCTTCAAATTGACACAAAATTCTGAATCTGCTCACAAAGTCAGTCTGACAGCATGCAGGGGGATGTACCTGCAGACCAGCGTGACCTCAAAGTAGGAAGACCAGCGATGCGCTGTTCTCACACACTTGTGTGGCTTTGCTTCATCTTCTTCTCTTGGTGTTTGGAGCGACATAAAGCCGTCACACTGAACTCTGTCTTCACAAGCAGCTCCGACAGCAGCGACCTGCTGTCCTCTCTTCTGACCTGATCACACAACGGAGGGTAAAGACATTCACTGAGACAGAACCGTCGTCCTGAAAGGTATGCATGTCGTTAAAGAAGGATAAAAGCACTCATTGATGCTTTTTCTGTGCTGTTTTTTATGTTTTCAGTTTGGTAACGGCATATTTATTATAATTGAAATGCTTTTATTAGCATCATCTGAGTATGGAACTGTGATTGAATGGTTTGTCCCTGACTTTGTGCTGGTAAAACATTTAAAGCTTGAAACTGCGCTGCATTACTCAATGATGAAGAGATTTAAACCTTTAATATTACTTGTGTTCTGCATGTTAAACCTCATTTAAACACATTACTTTTGTTCTGCATGTTAAACCTTATTTAAACACATTACTTGTGTTCTGTTCTGCATGTTAAACCTTATTTAAACACATTATTTGTGTTCTGTTCTGTATGTTTCCCGGCTCACTCATTACGCAGTAAAATATGGAAGTCATTTTTGCAAAGTACGGGAAGTTCAACAAGTGTTTCTAAACAAAAGGTTCTCTCATTCTGTTATCTTTCCAAACAGATATGTGCAAACCTGATACCTTCCTGTGTGCCACTATATATATTTATATATATTTATATATATAATGTTACTGTAGTGATTTGTGAGAAGTGAAAGTGCTGGAACTAGAGATATCATCCCCTCATCATCATGTTCCTTCCATCAAGTTTTTTGAAGAAGTGACTTGAATCACGTGATCTTTGCATAAAGGAGAAATTGTGTGTTTGTTTCCACGCTGTTGCTCTAATCTCACATTCATCAGCTTAAGCAGAAACAAGTCTGGTGTGACATGAAACAAGTCTCTGATCGTTTGCTTATTGCTCTTCTGATTGCTCTTTGCTGATGGTGGCCTTCCTACACGTACAGGTTGGTGGTGAAGATGCGTCCTGATAAGCTGTTATCGGTGCTGAGATCAGACAGCACAAAGTGCAGCCTCCCTCCGAGTGCATTCACTCACTGTGCAACGGGGTCAGTCACACGGAGGAAGAGCTGATCTAGAACACGCTTTTATCCTGAAAACAAACAACCAATACGTTAGAACAGTTAACATCACTATTAGTACTGTACTTAAGTGGTTTGTGGTACTTGGTACTGGCATTTGTATCCTACTTTACTTCTACTCAACTGTGGAGGCAAATATTTTTACTTTTCATGCTACATAACTGACTTGCATTTTCACATTTTTCTTTATAATTTGTTCAGTTTAGTTGGATTGTATTGTATTAATATTCACAAACAAAACAGAAAAGGGAAAAACTAAACAAAGCAAAACAAGATGAATAAATAAAAACAGGCATATTCATGTTATTAATATGAAATATACTCTCTTACATCAGCAGTATATAGAAGTTACAATAAGCTCCAACTTTACCAACTGCAATACTAAAATGATGAACACATTAATCCATCCATACTTATAATCCAAGATTACATTTTTGGAAAAAGGGACATTCTACATAATGAATACTTTTATACTTTGATTTCCAATGCAGGACAGAATGTTTCTACACTGTAGAGTAAAGACAGATGTGATATTACTATAATGTAGGCTTTTTATATTTTAAAGGTGTTTAAAAAAGTAAAACGAAAAAAATAAATATATTGCCAAAAGTATTTGCTCACCTGCCTTGACTCGCATATTAACTTAAGTGAAATCCCATTCTTAATCAGTAGGGTTTAATATGACGGTCCACCCTTTGCAGCTATAACAGCTTCAACTCCTCTGGAAGGCTTTCCACAAGGTTTAGGAGTGTGTTTATGGGACTTTTTGACCATTCTTCCAGAAGTGTATTTGTGAGGTCACACACTGATGTTGGAGGGAAGGCCTGGCTCTCAGTCTCCACTCTAATTCATCCCAAAGGTGTTCTATCGGGGTGAGGTCAGGACTCTGTGCAGGCCAGTCAAGTTCATCCACACCAAACTCTCCCATCCATGTCTTTATGGAGCTTGCTTTGTGCACTGGTGTACAGTCATGTTGGAACAGGAGGGGTCATACCCAAACTGTTCCACAAAGTTGGGAGACTGGACTTGTCCAACATCTCTTGGTATGCTGAAGCATTCAAAGTTCCTTTCACTGGAACTAAGGGGCCAAGCCCAGCTCCTGAAGAACACCCCCACACCATAATCCCCCTCCACCAAACTTTACACGTGGCACAATGCAGTCAGACAAGTACCGTTGTCCTGGCAACCGCCAAACCCAGACTCGTCCATCAGATTGCCAGATGGAAAAGCGTGATTGGTCCCTCCAGAGAACGTCTCCACTGCTCTAGAGTCCAGTTGTGGAGTGCTTTACACTGCTGCATCCAACGCTTTGCATTGCACTTGCTGATGTATGGCTTGGATGCAGCTGATCACCATGGAAACCCATTCCATGAAGCTCTCTACTGTTCTTGATCTAATCTGAAGGCCACATGAAGTTTGGAGATCAGTAGCGATTGACTCTGCAGAAAGTTGGTGACCTCTGTGCCCTATGTGCCTCAGCATCCGCTGACCCCGCTCCATCATTTTACGTGGTCCACCACTTCTTGGCTGAGTTGCTGTCGTTCCCAATCTCTTCCACTTTGTTCTAATCCCACTGACAGTTGACTGTGGAATATTTAGGAGCGAGGAAATGTCACGACTGGACTTGTTGCAAGGTGGCATCCTATCACAGGACCACGCTGGAATTCACTGAGCTCCTGAGAGCGACCCATTCTTCACACATGTTTGTATAAAGTAGAATGAAATGAAAATTCTCAAGTACATGTAGCTCAAAACTCTACTTAAGTACACTGTTTCAGTAAATGTATTCCACCTGCATTCCACCTACACTAAGTCGGCTTTATTTAAGGACTGAAGTTGCTTTGGAGACGTCTGATAGTTTGTTGAATTCCACTAATTATGTGCTGTTTGGTGTAAATGCTCATCTTTTCTTCACCAGATCAAAAACATGGATCCAGTGACTGCAGACTACGATTACACTATTGATTATCAAGATGACGAGCTCTGCAACCTCGACCCCAACCCCCTGGAGGTCATCACCCAAACGTACATCCACTCCATCATCTGTGCCTTCGGCCTGATCGGCAACGCCCTCGTCATCGTCACCTACGTCTTCTACAAGAGAACCAAGACGATGACGGACGTCTATCTCTACAACGTAGCCGTGGCCGACCTCATCTTCGTGGTCGCTCTGCCGTTCATCATATACAACGAGCAGCACAGCTGGTCAATGGGTCATGTGGCTTGCAAGGTGCTGAGGTCAGCCTACAGTATCAACCTCTACAGCGGCATGCTGCTGCTCGCGTGCATCAGCGGCGACCGCTACATCGCCATCGTTCAGGCTCGGAGGACCTTCGGCGCTCGCTCACGCTCGGGGATCTACAGCCGCCTTATCTGCTCAGCTGTGTGGTTGTTTGCCGTGGCTTTGACTCTGCCCACGCTCCTCTACACTGAGCGCTTCGAAGAGCCCAACCTGACCCCGGGGACCGACTGGGCTCCGAATGTCACCGTCGTGTGTCAACTGTCCTTCAACAACAATGAAACAGCAAAGACGATGAAGGTGGCGGTCCCCAGCCTCCAAATGGCCGTGGGCTTCCTGCTGCCTCTGCTGGTGATGGCGGTCTGCTACTCCAGCGTCGTGCTCACCTTGCTGAGAGCGCAGAGCAGCCAGAGGCACAAGGCCATCCGCGTGGTCTTGGCGGTCGTCGTGGTTTTCATCGTCTGCCAACTCCCCTACAACGTCACTCTGCTGACCCACACTCTGTCTCTGTTCAAGGAGAGGAGTTGTGAGGCAGAGAAGATTAAACTCCAAGTGCTGGCCATCTCCAGGAGCGTAGCCTACCTCCACTGCTGTCTCAACCCCATCCTCTATGCCTTTGTTGGGGTGAAGTTCAGGAGCCACTTCAGGCAAATCATCTTGGACTTATGGTGCGTCAGCAAAAAGTACATCTCCACTGCTCGCTCGTCACGGGCCACGTCCGAGAGCTGCATCCCAGGCCGCGTGTCTTTAGACGGCTCCAACAACATGACGTCATTCAGTGCATGACGCTGCAGAGGAACAAGCCCTTTCCAGGAGGGATCATCGGTGATGCCTCTCATCGATCCCAGCAGGCTCTTCCATCGCTGTAGCTGTACATAAGGAGATGTGGAAGCATCTGTGCAAAGATAAACATGTAGTGTATTTGAAATCTACTGAATTCTCTGCAAACATTCCTGTGTATGATGTTGAGCAAGTCTGTTCATTTAAAAAGTACCATATAGCCTTTACCCTATTTTGTTAATATGTGTTTCATATTTTTTTATCTGTTTGAATACTTCTGTCACATTAAAAAGAAAAAATCATTTTTTTACAGTCAATCTGCATTTTAATATATCTAATCTAATCTTTGATCGTTATCAGTAGCATTCTGGTTTCTGTTTGTAGTCCCAGTAGACCCAAAACCACAGTCCTGAGTCCCAAATAAAAAGGAGCCATAATATACATTTAAATGTTTTTAATTTGTTATTACATCTGTGCTTTTTGATCCTATGACGAGTCACGTTTCTGCTGTGAGAATCAATCTGTGAGTAACGCGCTGATTGTTGTGGTAAAATGATAAATAATACGAGACGTCATTGTACTCTGATAGACACAGATAAAAACATTCCCTAATGATGCAATATTGTCTCTCCCTTCCCCAGGCACATGAACCATGACCTTTACATACTATAATTGTTTTACATTCAACATGATTCACTTCACATCTGGAAACTAACAAACTCCTGTCCACTTGCATTTGGCAATGAATCTCTGCATGATTGTTACTCCACAGGAAAATGGAATATATATTTCTAGAAATGTCACAATTTGGAGTTCACGTCCTAATTCCCATCATCACGTACAAATACCTACCAAATACTTATACCCTTTTGTTAATGATGGATTATCCTTAAAACCACATTCAACCTTTGAGTGCTATTGTGTGCGCCTGTGTATTTCCCTCCTTCACTGCTGTACATGTACCATATAAGCATGTACCATATACATGCTTATAGAAATATAATGGGATAAACGGATGAATGATTGTAACACATCGAAGCATCTTATGCTTAATGTCACCATAGCAACAACAACAACAACAACCTCTGTTTTCTTGTGTTTATGATGTTGAGCAAGTCTGTTTATTTAAAAAAAATATATAAGAAAGTATATTTTTCTAGTACCATATATCTGTAATCTGTTTATCTGATTGTATGCTTCTGTCACATTTTCTGATTAAAAAGAAAAAAATGAATTTTCAGACAGTCAATCTGCATTTTTTTTTATCTCTCTAATACAATCTTTGACCATTTGGTATCGGAAGCTTTTTATCAGTGTTTTAAGAGTTCAGCACACAAAAGCAGATATGAACAAAAAGATGACTGGAAATTAGGTTTATTAACAAAAAGCTTTCAAAAACATAATCCAAACAGAGCCACACGAGAAAAACATTGGGATCAAAAATGAGAACATGTTTATTCAAACACCAACTGAAAAAACACAGGAAACCAAACACAAGAGACTGAGTCTACAACATATTCAAAGAATAAACTTGTTTTTCTCTCTCATACTCTCTCATGCACACATATGATATACTTATATACTTGTGTACTTATATGCAGAGTCACCTTCTTCACATCTCAGAAACAGCTCTATCACTGCCATAAATGCATCATATTGATGTATTTGCAAGAATAACACAATGAATAATTGTTGTGAAGTTTGAACGGTTAATGTCCCACAGCAATGAAGAAGTATACCGCATGTTGTTTACACCTTTACTTTCATCAACAAAAGGCATAAACACAATAAACCAAAATGTATATGGTAAACCACACATTGTTTATTGTATATCTGATGCTCTATCTCTTTTAGAAAACAGAGCAAAGACTCCGCTGCACAGTTGTTTTACATCTTAAACATTTGTTACCATAAAACTAAAATGCATTCTCAATTCTCTCCTGAATTTGATGCATTACAAATATATTTTTCATCAACATATCTTTGCCGTTTGTTTTCTTGCTTTCCTAAAATGTCGACCACGCAGAGTTTTATTTGTCCAAACAATCAGGCGCTGGTCTTTGTTAGATAAGAGAAGCAGTCCTGGTGATATGTTTGCTGTGTGACTCACAGACATTACTCATTTTAATGAACGGATTAATTCATCATTCCTGTGTGTCTTGTACTTCCTGTCCCTCCATCTGAAGTTTTACACATATGACATCATAAGTACTTAAGGCGGATCAGATCTCCAGGAGAAAAGACGCTGCTGCACAACAGGAAGCAGCTGAACAGCAGCATTCCTCCTTTTCCATCCACTGGATGTCCTCAGTAAGCTTTGTAGAGTTACCGGCTTTTACTTGATGGATGAGGTGTTATCCTCTCCCTCTCCATGAGCCAAATGATTTATTAAAGAAGCCCTTGCCAGTTGCATGTTAGTTGTACCACTATTGAGTTCACATCTCAGCTCGCCTCCTCGTTCTGCTGCGTTTGCCTTACAGCTTGATCAAACCATGACATCTGTGCTGGCTTTCTATTTCTCTTTTTACTGCAACACCAAAAGATTTGATCATAGATTTGGATAAAAAAAAAAATTCTCACAATGAGATGATCGTGAGTGAATTTTTATTATCTGGATAATCTGAAATATTGTCATGAGTGAGGTGATGAAGCTGTGTAGCTCACTATCATGGTAGAGAAGTGAAAATAGAGCCTGATTTAAAAAGTACACGATACAAATATACTTGAATGTATTTAGCAGGACGATCAAGGGGCGACTCCTCTGAATGCAAAAAGAAGTCTGGTTGTATAGAAGTCTATGAGAAAATGACTCTATTTCTCTCTTGATGTATTATCTCAGTAAACATTGTAAACATGAGTTTATGATCTCAATCTCTAGTTTCAAGTCTTCTTCAATCCAGCAGGATGTTCATGTTGGTCCCATTAAAGGCCTTTGCACACGAGACGCCTAATTTTAATGTGATTCATTTGCACATTGCGTATTATTTTTAAGCCTTCGGATAAGTGATGGAATTTCCCTGAGTCATATTGCAGCTTCTATTTTTCGGATGTCATTTTTTTTTTTTAAGTTTTCACTTTCAAAACATACAACAAGGTATCAGTGTGTAGTGGCGTCGTTGCCTGTGAGCGCACAAAAAGACACACAGGAACTTATTAAGCACTCAGCAAAGTGTCTGATTGGATCGTATGTAAACTCAGGCCTCAGATCAGAACAAACGACTCAAGTCCTGTCGGAAAAACATGAATGAATGAACAAAGGCCAACTGCACACAGCTGGAACTGTTCACAAACAATCAGGACCTTCCTTGAATTGAAATTAAAAAAAACAAACGTATCGTACCTCAGACATATGGCTAGCCGTCGCTGCGTGTCGATGGCTCTTTTAAATGACTCCTCTGCTTCTCGGCTTGGGGTCAGCTGTTACGTCACCGGACATTCTGAAGTAGATTCTGGAGCCCGGTCCAGTTTATTGGCACTCTCCAAGTTCTCTTCTCTTTTTAATAATGGATGTTCCCAGGTATTTAATTTTTTCCCTTTTTATTAAATTAAATTACCACCATGTCCATTGTTTTCCCGGATTCGACTCCCGGGTCGGCCCTGGGTTCCTTCTGTGTGGAGTTTGCATGTTCTCCCCGTGTAAGCGTGGGTTCTCTCCGGGTTCTCCGGCTTCCTCCCACAGTCCAAAGACATGCAGGATGGGGATAGGTTCATTGAGGACTCTAAATTGCCCGTAGGTGTGAATGTGAGTGTGAATGGTTGTTTGTCTCTACCTGTCAGCCCTGTGATAGACTGGTTACCTGTCCAGGGTGAACCCTGCCTTCGCCCAATGACAGCTGGGATCGGCTCCAGCCCCCCCGTGACCCTGAATACAGGATAAGCGGTAGAAAATGGATGGATGGATGGTCCATTGTTTATTTCCCGTGGTGCAAATTTCCTTGATTTCTTGATGTGAATACTCAGAAATTGGAATCTGACTTTCGTGACATTTACTTGCTTCCCTGTTGGGATGTAAAGGCATTTAGATTCAAATAGACCACAAAGCAGGGGATGCTTTAGGGCGGGGCTACTAAAGCATGACTTTCACACTCAGCTGTAAAGCTGACCTTGAATTATGAAGCTAACTTTGTTAACAGCGTCAAACCAGATGGATCCAGATCCAGCAAGGTTGCTGCTCGGGGTGGTGCTCTACTGTTTGTAATCATAAGATCCACCCGTCGCTCCTCTGCAGTCCAAATATGGTCACTTCCTTCACTGGTTGACGGGCAAAATGCTGAACTTTAAGCTTTAAACCAATGAAAGACATCCGGATGACTATTTCCACTTCTTATAAACATTCTACAGTTTATCCTTTATTAATGCATGGAGACCTTTTGATTTATAATCATCTCATTTGAGATGAATTGATTGTTTTTTAAAAGTATGTTCACTTAAAGACGGGTCCTATCTGTGTGCTATTTTAAACATATTGTGATGATAATTGGGATTATCCTGGCCAAAATGAGTTTAATTCACTATGACATTTTCATATCGGCCCACGTCTGAACACACTTATGCCCACATTGTCAAACACTCCCAGTTACTGTCATATGCACACGTGTTTTACATACATCATCATTATCTTTTGGGCCTGGTTGTTCCTTAGTCTCCCTTGTGCATGTTGATTATGTGTGGCATCGCTGTACTTCAGTCAGGTGATCATGCAGATTAACTGTATGGAATTCCTGATCTGACATGATACAACCATCATTCAATTAAATTGATATTTCACTCGAGACCCATTTCAGACACATTTAAATGCCAGATGTGAACTGCAGACAACTCAGTCTGGATCCATCTGGATCCAAGATAATGAATCTGATCAGGGCCTGAGTGGGATAACGGAAGACGTGCCACATTTCTCACGTCCGATGCCGCCTCGCTGGCCAGCAGATGTCCTCGGTGAGGCGACTGCTGGGCCTCTTGTCTGGTAAACACTTGTAATTTTTGTGTACTTATAGACAAACGTACAAACAAATCAACACATGATTTCTCCCAAAGCCCACTGCAGAACTGAAAAACATTAAACTAAACTAAAATTATGCAATTTCTTTGTGTATATATTTCATATATGTATTAAAACTATACTTACATTCTTATGTTCATACCTTTAGTTGTTAGTGTATATTTTTATTCTTTACTTTGTATTTCCTCTTCAAGGTCACTGTGTGAAGGGAATCTACGAAATAAGAATTTCATTGCTCAGTGTAAACTGTGTTTCTACTGTGTGACAAATATAAATCTTGAATCATTAATTTACTAAAGTACATTTATTCTGCAACATGAGTTACTTGTTAGCTGCAGATTCACATAATTGACACCAAATCTAAATCATCTTACAAATTATTATGTATTATGTTTACACAATAATATTATCCAAAATATCCAATGATCATTTCTGGGCCATTCTGTTTAAATGTTATCTATATGATATTCAGAGCATTAATATAGCAGCAAATAAGTATAGAGAGGTCCCATGGGACCTTATTTTGGCAAATACATGTACGGTAGTCATGGCAACAGACAGACAATTGTTTTGATCCTGTTTGAATCGTACCATGAGTTACACACGTTTGCCACATTTAAAGATCATTTGTCGAGTCCAGAACAACACACTGAGCCTCAGTGTGTTGTCGGTTTGTCGTAGCATCATAGAGTTTAGTGTGAAACCCCTCAGTGAACTACAACTCACCTCTCACACAACCTACGTCACCAATACCACCGTAAGCTTGTCTTGCTAGCTAGCTAGCTAACTTAGCTACGTTTCATCACAAATGAAATTAAACATTATCTTACTGATGTGTTATCCAGTGACGAGAAAAAAAAGGAGAGAGATCTGTTAGCGTGAATAATGTTACATCCTGGTACCGAACACACCGGCATCGTACCTTCAGAGACAGACAGAGCTTACGTTACTTTTGGGTGTGTTGTGGTTTACATACATATTTTCACAGTTATACGACAAAATGCAACTTTCTTGACTGGTGACAAACATCATATGTGTAAATATGGTAAATATGGCCGCCTGCTTCAGCTTGTCAGCCTCCTTGTTCTCCGGTAGCTGCCACCACAGGCCCTGTGACCTTCTGACCTCCTGACCACAACTCCAAGCAGCTACTTCCACAATGGTAGTTTTGAACATGGCCCATTCAGGTTCCATGTCTCCAACCTCCGAAGGCATGCACCCACATTTCTTCATGAGGTGGGAGTTGAAGACCTTGCAGACAGGGGCGTCCGCCAGATGTTCCCCGCTCACCCTCACTACATGTTTGGGTTTCCCAGGTCTGTCTCCCCTGCCAGCTGATCGGACTCACCACCAGCTCTGCTCCTCTTTACCCCGAGTGGCCAAGACATGCAGCCACAGATCTGATGATACCACCTCATAGTCAGTCATCAATCTTCTGGTACCAAGTACACTTATGAACTTCCCTATGCTTGAGCATGGTGTTTGTTATGGCCAAGCCATGACTAGGACAGAAGTCCAGCAACAGAGCACCACAAGGGTTCAGATCAGGTTCCTCCCAATCACCCCAATACAGGTTTCTCCATCCAAAAAACTGTCAATATGCCACTATGTTGTTGTTAAAGTAAGAGAAAAATGTTGAATATTAATCATTTTCAAAAAAAATGAACAAAAGAAAAGTATTTTATGTTTTTTCAATGCAGGAATTTTCTTTGTAACAGAGTATTTCTACACTGTTGTATTTCGACCAAGACTTAAATACCAGATCTGAGATCTTTCACCACTGCATGTCTGCCTTCGGGTGTCGTCTCCAGTTACCCCAGATGTTACACCACTTGGTCCCTGTGCGTGAGTGCTACACCCACACAGGTGATTTCACATCTCTCACTCTCCTGCTATCTGTGTTGCATCAGTTACACTTTTATCGTTGTTGTTGCATGCAGTGTGGTGACCTCATGTAACGCTAAGCAGAGCTTCAGCTTGAGCAAAGGTCGGATCAGCAAGCACACGTGAGGTTCTTCTCCATTCTCAGAGTGTTACCTCCAGTAGCTGGTGGTCGCCACAGACAGGAGAACCAGCACTCAAATCAATATCCGTACATGTATAACCTTGCAGTCACCTCCTCACTAAACCCAATCAAGCCGGGTTCTTACCTTTCCTTTCCTTGTTAACCGATAGGACTGTTCACACAGGAGGTCTGCAGCCACCTCCCGATCTTCTGGTCTATTTCCTCTGCGTGCAGCGAGCAAATCTGTCAAGGAAATACACTGATAATCTACTATAAAAAATATATAATTATGGATTATATATATGATTTCATCCTGATTATTTTGTTTACATCCTTTTCCTCCTCTCCCTTCCTGCAGTTTCAATTCTCCAGATTAACCTCCCACATGATCACATTTCAAAATCCATGCACCATATCCTAATGTGGGTGATTTTTTTAATATTACGGATTCATTTCAGGTATTCGTTTGAACAGAGGGCGACCAAACACACACAAGCAGACAGAGAGGGAGATTGTCGCTAAATTATATATACATGACATGGCAATATAACTGATCGACATGCCTCACATAGATACTAGCAGCTTCTCTGCGGATTTGAACCCGTCACTTCTGGTCAGGAATTATGGCACCTGATGATATATAGCCGTCCATTAATCTTCAGAGAAAGACCATTTTACTGGGATGATTGAGACTCTTTAGCCTCGGGCTCATTCCAGGTAACCTTCTCTATTCTCACATGTTCTAACAAGGTAGCACCGTTCTCCTTCAAGAACCTCCATCCTGGCGAACCAGCCCGGGGAGGGGCTGGATGTGTTTTTGTTCATCTCAGTGTGAGTACCTTTGTTTGGAGATAACAAGGCTTTCACCAGATGTTGCAGAACAATATCAAACCGTTTTATTGTGTGACGTGCCCAGACGCTGTGATGTGGAAAACATCAGAAGAAGGTTTTTCATGGTGACATCATCATGCCAGACTTTAGTCCTAAACTCATGTTTTATTGTTAACGACGTATCGTGGGTCGGCCTGATTACAGATGCACCATGTGGGCGTAATCATGGTGACGAGTTCAGCATTTTGCCAGTAGGCATCTTGAATTTTTGCAACCAGTGAAGGAAGTGACCATATTTGGAATGTGGAGGAGCGCTGGGTGTTCTGATGAACACAAGCGGTAGAGCAGCACCCTGAGTAGAAACCTTACTGGATCTGGATCCATCTGGATTCTGGTCTAAAATAGACCAGTGGGATCCCTTTGTAAGCGTTAAAGTAATCTTAGCAGCTAAATGCAATTGAGCATGTCAATCACAACGTAGCCACGCCCTAAAGCTACCCTGCTTTATTTGTAGAGAGAATGCAAGTTTAAGGCACTTTAGGGTTGGCTTCACTTTTCTGAACTGCAGGTTGCTGCCTGTTTCAAACACGTTCAGATGAGATGTTTGAGCGATAAGCACATTTCACACAGTAATACTGTAGTGTGAGGGAGCGCGTGATTATCTCTCCTTGTGGACGGTTAATGGAAAAGTCAATGGAATGGGAACTGCTTTAGCATGGGCAAAGGTTTACGCTACATAGGACTCTAAATGAATCACTTCGCAGTTTGATTGGGAGGAAACCTGGAATAGACTGTAATTGAACGTGTATCGTTAGCCAGTTCATTCATCCACCGTTGGTTGGCAGTGACTTCCTGTCTGTTGTCCTGTTTTGCACAGTGTGACTATTTTAGTAGCTCGTATGTAATGTTGAATCATTTAAATCAACACTTAAGAACTTTTCCTCTTCGGTCCCCCTACAGTAGGGTGACCAGACGTCCCGGATTTTCGGGGACAGTCCCCGATTTGGCCGACCTGTCCCCGGTTAAAGCTGTCCCCAAAAATGTCCCCGATTTGAATGGGAGAGAAAAAAAGTTGCGCACCAACGCAAACTCCAGTTATTACGGTAGCCAGTAAAAAGTTGCGCACCGACGCAAACTCCAGTTATTACGGTAGCCAGTGAAACTAACGTACTGACGTTACGTCGCGGTACCCGGAAACAGAATATGCAGCAGAGTTGTTTACTTTTTGTAATATTGTTGCTCCGCACAATGAATTCACAGCATTCACAATTTTTCTATAACTTTGAGAAGACCTCTTTTAAAGTCAGTTGTCTGCACTGTGGTTCTTCATATGTGCACCATCAAATGTGTTCTTGTTTTCTCCATAAAGCTTGTGAACTGAAAAAAAAAAATCATCAGCTAAATAATAAATAAGTTGAATAAGATAAGAATCTGTTTTGTTGTTTTTGTTTCATCTGTGGTTTTTACAGCTCTAATGTTAATTGCTGCAGACTGCTTTTACATATTAAAATTAACATGTAATTGCCCCTGTTATTTATTTCATAATGATAACATTGGAATTTTGACCACCGCGCTGGAAATGTCCCCGATTTTCATTTCAGAAATCTGGTCACCTTACCCTACAGGTTGGAAGGAAATTGTCCATTTCTGCCGTCGTAAATAATTCAGCCTACCGCAGCCTACCGTCGCATGCACGTTATTTTTTTGTATGCAGAACCGGCTCTGGAAACGATGAACGATTTGAACGATCTCCAGTGACAAGGTAGACTAGCTAACGCCTTAGCTAAGATTAGCCAACATGAGCCATAGCGATAGTTACATTTATATTAGCACAATAGCTAACGCCTTAGCTAACATGAGCCAATAAAATAATCAACAATGTATTGTACACAGATGCACACTGTTGGAAAAAAAATGATTGCCGGTATTATTTACAAGTACAGCAGCAACAAAGCCAAGTCACCATCCGTCTTGCATTTTGTAGCCTCCTTCAGCTCTTGGAGAGAGCCTCTCGCCAGCGAGTGTGAGCCGGTCCGATATTCACTCTCGTTCAAGCTCGTTCTTTGTCATGCTCCCGTTTTCTTTGCCTCATCAGACATTATACTCCTCCTTTTCTTTGCAGGCTCTGCCATGACGCCAATTTAAAAACTAGCCTACCTAGCTGCAAGGTATCTTCCACGCACCTGCCGGGTGTTCTCCCACTGATCTCCACGCAGAGCCTCCACCTACTGGCTTTTGTAATGCTTGCCGTAAAGCAGGTCAAATTCGTAGTCTCATTAGAACTACAAAACCACTACCCGACGAGGCAAAGTTACATAGTGCGGTTACAGCCAATAGAGGGCCGCAGAGCGAATGCTGAAGTGGCGTGCACGGGGTGGTTTTGAGGTGATGAACCACTGAAACTATTTTGGAAACATTATTTTAAGGCACTAAATACTCTTTAGTGTTGCTTTAAATGTAACTATTTTACTCACTGTGGCAAACTGTTTGTATGCACGCCCTAAATGATTGTGTCCTTCTTGTGATTCTGACTTCAGTGACTTAAGTCACTTCTAATTGCTACTCCTCTGATATATGCGCTGCGACAGTGTAGTAAAACTATTGACCTATTTAAAGGGACAGTAACATAATACCAGTTTAGGCTTTGAGTCAAGATGCAATGAAAAAGGCCTTTTAACCCTTTCAGATCATATCCTGGTCACTTCTTCACCTACTTTTTTCTTATTTTTAGGTCAAAATCTAATTTTCTTTTCTTCCAAACTAAATATGCCATGTGTTTCCATCTGTTAGTAACTGATTTAAACCAATAATATAATGGCATTCTTAACTCAAGTAGAAGGACAGATACTTGTTCAAGTACTACTGATTCAAGTAAAAGTGACAAAGTACAGCTCTGAAATGTTCTCAAAGTAGAAAGTAAAAATATCATTATGAAGGACTTTCTACAATCTTTTTACAAGGCTAACTGAATCTCATGTCATATTTATAAGAAAATTATAATTGATACTTCCACTCAAATACATTAAAACTAAAGTAACACGTTTTGAGAATGTAAGGAGTAAAAGGTACAGTTCTTTATTTTAAAATGTAGGGAGTAAAAGAAAGAAGAAAAAAACTCAAGTACAGGTACCTGAAAACTCTACTGAAGTACATTGACAAAGTATTTATACTTATCTACTTCCACCTCGGTCCATCAGTCAATCAACCTGCAATTTTTAACTTCTGTAGCTCCGTATTACACACAAATATGCTCAAATATACTGTTTCACTGGTGAAGTCTGGCAGTATAAAATCTAGAACTAACTTGAACACCCTAATGTGAGCATCTGTACCTTTACCTTTCTATTTTGTCTCTTGAACGTCAACAGAAAGGAGTTTCCCCTCGTCTGTGCCTGCTATCAATCCTTCGACTGTCCTCCTCAGAGACGTGTCCTATTAGGTGAAAACCCTGATATCAATCTTTGTGTACATGTTTTGATTTTGCTGCGTATCCAAAGCAACCCACCTCTCTCGCTGCCTTTTTGGGTTATTTATTCTACAATTTCCCAATCTGTGGGAGCAGACTGCCAGCCAAGTTCATTCATCTTGTCCGGGATATCTTTCCTTTGGGAAGATGTCGATGTTTTTGCAGACAGAAGGTCCTTTCTGGCGCCGCGGCGGTTGTGTGCGTGTGTTTGTGTGGACGTACATTCCTTCAGCGCGTCGGGTTGGCTTCTCCCATTAACGGGCCCGTTTCAGGTCAAGAGGACGCTGATTAGGGGGTCCTGGCAGCGAGGGGATTATCATGCTGGGTCAGACTGTACTCTGCTGGTGTCCACTGAGGAATGCAGGCAAATCAACCATCAGTCGGTCACGCACCGAGTCATCCCATCTGCCAGTCAGTCATCTGCCGGCGAGGCGCTCAGCCAGGCCACGCATGAGATTAGCCTGGCTTTCTATCAGCATCAATTACTCTGGAAGAACTGTATGTTCTTCTGAACTCATTGCTCAGCTCTCACAGATACATCAACACGATCATGTCTGTGCTGCATGGCATTGAGCAGGACTTCCCTCCTCTTATCTAGACCTGTTTTGTCTATATTTCAGCAACGGCATCCATTCTGTTTTGGCAATTACAGTCAACGGAGTTTGGTATTTTCATACGGGGGAGAAACGACCCCAACGGGGGGGTCAGGTGTAAGACTCTGTTTGGGTTACAGCCGTAAATGGAATTACACACAGTCACACCAGGCGGAAACCTCAGGTTATGAAAGGTGAAATCAACTCTGAAGTGTCTTAAACTTGCATTCAATCTGCTGGCCATCAGGGGGCGACTCGTAAACATTGTAAACATGAGTTTAAGGTCTCAATCTCTAGTTTCAAGTCTTCTTCTATAGTCAAATAGACCAGAAAGCAGGGGATGCTTTAGGGGGCGGGGCTTACCTGCTGATTGACAGGTCCATTTCGAGTCCAACAGACCAGAAAGCAGGGGATGCTTTGGGCGTGGACACTTTAGACCTGCAGTAAGTGATCAACAACTGCATCAGGAGCAAAAAGTATTTCTGGCAACTGGCTGAAAACAAGCCTCGGCAAGTTTGGCATTCTGGTGTTTGTTATGGCTAAAAAACTGACTTCCATTGAAAGGTTTGGTCTCTGTTTGGACCTGAGAATCTACAGAATAATTCCATAGCCAATATGTTATGATCCACTGCAGTAATACACAACACAAGGTGAATGAATCCCAAGGTCCACACAACAGGTTCAGGCGATCCCACTGTCAAATCACATGCTTGAGGGCTCTCGCAGACATTTTCAGCCATTTATGCCCACTTTCCATAAATTTCCCTGAGGAAATTACCCACAAATTACAGCGTTGACAGAACCTGGGTGTTGAGCCTGGTATATTACATTTACACAGAAACATTAACATTAAGGATTTAATGTGGAACATGAACATGAATCAAAGGAATCAGCTATATTACAATTCATCAGCCATTTTTTTTT
Source organism: Eutrigla gurnardus (assembly GCF_963514095.1). Lineage (NCBI taxonomy): Eukaryota > Metazoa > Chordata > Actinopteri > Perciformes > Triglidae > Eutrigla > Eutrigla gurnardus. The sequence goes on along the minus strand of NC_139921.1, from coordinate 6,884,049 downwards.
TCTTATGAAGCTGTTTTGGCAAAAATGAATGAATAGATTATCCTGTAAAATAACTTTGAACACTTTTCAACCCAGAATCATTTAAATTACGTCTACAGACAAGCAGACGTCTATATCCATGGACCATGTTCAGATTGCTCCGGTCACCTTCTACACATACAGCCAGCACCTTGCTCTTGTGTCGGTGCCAAAAGGCCATGCGGGAAGCCATCTCATGACATTCCCCACCGGCTGAGGGTGACGAGCATCGCTGCAGTCCTTTGAGTCCCGGGATGCAAAACCTCTCCTCCGCCCAGCGGGACGCCACTTCTCTCTGTTTCATCCGCCTCGCTCTGGAAATGAGAATGGCATTCCACAAGCAAAGGGAAAGAATTCCCCGCCTTGCCGAGTGAGAGGTGCAACGCCAAGAGCCAATTGCTTAAATGAAATTCCAGTAGGCTACGTGATGAGTGGGAAGTGAGAGGCTCGCTGCGTAGCCAGGCTTGTGCAGCTGCAGGCCGCCGTGTCCTGTCCAAACCCTGAGAGCCACAATCCTCTACTTCTTGTCTGCAGTCTGCTTCAAGGCCGGAAAAGTTCTGGACGGAGATCCAGATCGAGGCTTTCGTCTTGATTTTTGTACTCTGATAGGTGTCGTCTCCAGATACCGCCATCAGTGTAAGTAGAGGAGGTTTCATTCAAACAACAGCCTGGAAGGGAAGCGCTGCAGCAGATATGAGAGGAAGTGCACATGTGTGGAGTCATGCTTGTATCTCTGAGGACCTAAAGGTAGGTCCCTTGTTGCCAGGGTGATAATGTATTTTCCTGCCTGGCGAGAAGATGAAGGCTCTTTTATCTGTGCAGCCACTGGAAACCTCATTTCCTGGTCCAGCTTTCTTTCCAGAGCCTCGGTCCACTCAACCCAAGTCTACGGGGAGAAGTGAAGGACGGAGGGAGGAAAGAAAGAGAGGGGATGGAGGAAGCAGAGATAAAGGGGGGTGTGACTCTCGAGACCACACTCATCATCCTCATTTGATCTAAAGTCAACTCATTCCAGAGCAAAAATAATTTGCCAGAAAGAAACAGGTATAAAAACAGTTTCTGTGGCAGGCTCAACATGGTTAAGGTTCTCAGGCCTCTAATATTACTCACCTCGCAAACATCCTTCCCCAAACACTCCCAGCTGCTTTCTGTCTGGATACACGTTTGCTTGAGATAGGCTCGTCTCTCGTGTCAAAGCCTGGCAAAGAGCGGAAAACCCTACAAACGAGAACAAGCCTCTGCAGAGCTCGTGGCTCTGTGAGGACGCGCTATGCTAAACCCACGCTCGTAACGCTACTATGCTGCTACCGTCACCGTCGTAGTTTAGCGTGTTAACGCTAACTACTTAGATCTGAATCAAGTACCTTCCCTAGAGTCATGTATGGCAGCCCTATATCCCTACTTGTCGGAACTCGATTGTTTTCTATGTTGTGGTTTTGAGATAAGGTTGGAAGGTTTGCCATAAAAATGTTTTAGGTCGCCAACATGTATCGTAGCAGTGTCCCAATCCAGCGGCCGCGTCCTTGGAGGCTGCATCCGAACACTGAATGCGGCCCAGAAACGTGGCCATCGTTTCCTGATTCAGACGATCAGACTGATGGATCCTTCACTATTTATCTCAAGATTCATTGTGATGTGAAAATACGCTCTCTCAAGCTGAAATATATACACAATAAATCTGGCTCCATCTTAATCGCATAACGTTACCTCTTGTATGATTTTTCTGATCAACAATAGCTGGTTGCTAGGAGACCGAAGCGGCAAAGGGGACGCAAACAGGAAATCCTCTGTAGACCAGACCATCTCATTTCAGAGACGACTTTGCATTCTTCAAAGGACCCGGCCAACGTGGACCACAGAAGCTGTGTCCTCCAAAGGATGCAGCTGCTAAAGTGGGACACGGCTATAGTATTAGTGAGTCATGCCTGTCATGTCTTTGTTTTGTGCTCGACATGTATTTAGATCAACACTAATCTGTCGTTAGGGAAAACATTAACGCTTCTTCCAATTTTGAACATGGGGTGTCGGCAGGCAGCAACCTCAGGTTCTGAAAAGTCAAGTCAATGCAGAAGTACCTTAAACTTTTGTTCTCTCTACTGGCCATTAGGGGGCGACTCCTCTAGTTACCACTTGATTTATATCTCAGTAAACATTGTAAACATGAGTTTATGGTCTGAATACAAGTCTTCTTCAATCCAGCATGATGTTCATTTAGTCCATTATGGTCTGGTTTAGTATGGTTTAACCTCTTGTGGCCAAAATGAGTACTACAGCAACAAACACCATAGATCCTGGCAAAAACAAATAAAAAGAATTCACCTGGAAAATTAAGCTGCCTTTCACCGTGTGAAAAAAAGCAATTTAGAAAGATTCCTCAAAAACGTTCCCACAGTTGTTCTTAGTCATAAGACAGGAAAGAGAACTCTTTTAATTACTTAAATAATGGATCACTATATTTTCTTCGCTAGCACACTAGCAAGAGAAGCAGCAGTTAGGATGCATGATCAAGTCTGCAAATTCTAATATCAAAAGGCACTTTAAGGAAGTGTAGGAACTACTAAGAAAGTAAAGGTGAGTCAAGTCAACAGAGAAAGCCAACAAAACTGTCTGATTTTCTTTTCGATGGATTAAATGTTGTGTGCATGTACTGAAATGCATTGTCAGAGTGTTAACAAGCTGATGACAGGTCACGTCTTTTAGATCGAGGAGCTGAAAAACGACAGGCACCGACATGTGTTACTTTAATTCAAATGTGGCTTATTTATTCATTTATTCTTACTGTCGAGAGGCATACATTACAGTGCAAACCATTCTTTGGCAAACGTACAATACAAATGTCATACTATTATGTCCACATTGACCGCTGGTTAGGGGGCAGTGTAGGTAAAGCATGTTCAGTCTTGCAGATCTGTGCATTCCACTAACACTCCGGGAGTTTCTTTTTTCACGGGTGGAAATAAAAAGAGAGGAAAACTATGCTGAAAATAGAAAATGAAAAAACAAACTAATACAACAGAGTTCTGAATATGAAGACGGGTAACGAAGAGAGCTCACAGTGCTTTGACAGCCAACCCTTGGGACACGTGTTAATGAGGAAGAGACGCAAACACTCATTCATACGGGTTTATGAAAATACATCAACATTCAGCACAAGATGAGGATTGATACACAGAAGACGGTTGTGTTGTCGTGAACGACTGTAAACACACAGTTTGACGTGCAAACCTGTCCAGTATATTGAAACATATGATATGATACCAGTTTGCCAGTGCGACGGCCAGCCCAGTAATCCGTCTGGAATCCTGGATGGAACATTCCGGAGAGTATTATTCCTCTTTAGTGACAGATGCTTGCTCAGGACGTTACCACATAAAGAAAACAATGGAAAGGAACACTGCAGCTGCAGCCACTTCACCGTAATTAGAAGCTAAACAGGAAAACAAGAAACGGCACTTGTGTTACACAAAGGCAGCCGGTGCACGGGGGTACAACGGGCGTCCTGAGTATCGTACACGTTGAAGACCAGCTGACAGAGGAGTAACTCTCAATGGCACCGGATTGACACTGTACCCCCCGCTCCCCGGCGTTGCCCTCGCCTCCCCTCTCATATGGCTTCCATTACAGCGGAATGAGGGTCAGAGCTCCACACATGCGCCGCTGGATGACGTCACCCCGGTCTCAGAAAACCTTCAACGCGGCGAAGAAACATGAGCAAGACGAGCATTCCTAAACTATATCAACACTGGAGGGGGAAATATCCCAACGCTGAACACACACGAGAAAAAAAAGTTAACGAGGGAGTCGAAGTGGATGCTTGACAAAGGAATGCATGCGAGCGTGTCTTTGTCTATGCTGGAGCCAGAGAGCTGCAGGTCTGCTAGCAGGCCTTCAGTGGGGGAGTGTGTGGACTATACGTGAATAAAAACCAGGCCAGAGGGAGAATACTGCTGTGGTAGAGTTAGCAGTACCAACGGCTAAAACCTGACCTCATTGCAACATCGTTTCATAGATGTGCTATTTGTGTCATTTTAGAAGGAAGTAAATCAGACATTTTGGCTTTAGGAGACGGGACAACGTTTACAACATTACAGTGGTGAAATGGATATTCTTTCACTGCTTTCTGAAAGCAAAATGAAACTTGGAAAGGAGCTGGTTTGAGTGTCCTCCAATGGGGAGTGCTACGCGGCTCCACCTCACTCAAGTCCAGGACAGGCCAGCAGAGACGATACTCACGAGTTGTCCACGGAGAGAGGAGCAGTGATCAGTAGACATCTCTTTTGCATGACAAACATTTTCCTAGGGCTTCACATTATCTTCATATGTAAGCATGTTTATACAAAAAAGGGAGGAAAAAAACATATTCATAACATGATATAAAGCACCTTGGATAAAAGATGAAGTAAATCTATTCACAAAAAGTCTTTTAGTTTGAATAAAACATCCTCTCAATTGTGATTTATCATAAAAAGGCATATACTGAGTGTATATAGGTTGCTTTGCATACAAAAGACAATACTTTGAAGGTTCGTATTTAGTGATTAAATCATGAATAAAAACAAAACAAAAAAAAACGGGGGGAAATAGCACCAGTTTTCGGCATCTCTAACCTGAGAAACTTGTGTGAGACAACAAAATGGCTGCCGCCTTTCAACCTACTTCCCTTTCCTGCTTGTCGACAGCGAGCGGCCCTGCGCTTTTGCCCCCGAGTGTTATTGGCAGGAGCGCAAACACAGCGGCTGTTTGTTACACTTCAGAAGCCTCGGCGGACTCCGACAAGGAGACGAGGTTCCTCCGTCGTGTTTACAATCCACCTACTCATCCATCCGTCCACCCATCGGTTCAGAAATAAATCCACTTAGTGATCGCTGGCTGCTCGCCAGGGGATTTCAAACCGAGCCTCAGGCTGCTGGCCCTGGGGGGGCAACGATCCCAAAATAAAATCACCCCCTCCCCCAATCAACGAAAAAAGAATACAAAAGGAAACAAAACCAAAACTGAGGCTATTGGGTCTATGGAGGCTGTTGGTGGCTGTGGGTGGGCACACCTTCATGAGTCCCGTCCTCTCTCTGGATGTCTGTGAGTGAGTGTGTGACTTTCAGCCACGAGAGTGGGTTTTATCGGGGGGTCCTGAGGGTTATTCGTGCCGGGTGTCTGCCTGTTTAAGGCACACCGGGCAGCAGGCGCCTTTTAGCTTGACGGGCCGTTTGCACTCGGCTGGTGGACAAGACTCCACGAAGCAGGTCAGCTGGGTGTCCTGGAGGGGGGGGCAAAGAAGGGGCAACAGGTCACTTATTAGATTAGAGTGGATGGAACATTTGTAATGTGACCTGCTTCAGTATCAAGATACACGAGGAACAAAAAGCACACAAACCACCAACTATTACACACTGTTTCCCATGAAGTGGGAATATATTGTATGTCTATAAAACACAAGACATTTGCAAATGATTCCAACTTCATGGGCGACCTCATATATAGACCTTATATATAGACCTTATTTATAGACCTTATATATATACCTTATATATAGACCTTATATATAGACCTTATATATAGACCTTATATATAGACCTTATATATAGACCTTATTTATAGCTCAGATCAAACTTATATCAGGGAATGTGTCTAAAGAAATCTAATCACCAGGGGTGTAACAGTGAAAACAACACTCAACATTTGCTCGTTGGCCATAATCCTTACTTTAACAGTCAGGACATTTAAATACCGGCATAATGCCAATAAAATAGATACAATAAAAAAATAAATAAAAGAATAAATAGATAACATAAATGGAACTCAATTTCCTCTTGTGATCAATGAAGTGTTTCGGATTGTGTACTCCTCCATCATAAGACTGTGACCTGTTGACTAGTCGTGGGATGAACATGTTTAGAGTCGAGCTCGTCCCACCGAGCAAAAGTAACTGAGGTCAACTAGAGGGACGGGATCCTCTCACTATCATTTATGTAAACAAGAAGACATAACTAGACGTGAATTATCATGACGGAATCCATTGTATTTACGATATTATCCAGATGATTATCAAACTGTGCTTAAAAGGACATATAATCTATTTATTGCTTCACAGATAAGACCGTCTGTTTCTCCACTCATCGACAGACTCGAGTGATGCCGTCATAGATTAAATGAAGTGTATCCTCAGACGAACCCGACTGTCGGCACACATGTGGTCTTTTGAGCTTAATTAACTCGGCTCACCGGGCTAAACCAACTAGCATGCTACAGCTAACAACAACTAGAGTGCTGCCAAAACCTTCTGGGCTCCATTTCTGTTCCAAGTGTGTGAGTAGTAAAATCAAACAGCTGGGTCACAGAACGCTTCAATACAAATGCAGGTATTGTTACACCCGTCATAATCACCTCACACATGAACAATGTTGATCTTAAATGTGGGACTGGATGGTTTGTGTGGTCATGAGCTGGCTCGTCTTCAGAAAGTGAAATGTTTCGCTACAAGCCTCCAGTAAACTGACGGCACAATGAAGCGCTTTGTTTCTGAGCAACAGCACGATGTGTTGAACCAAATGATTGTTTCCCAGACAGCCCTCCTCGTTGTGCTTCTCCCTGCCCAACTTCATTAGAACAAAAATCCTCCAATTACAGAGGCGTGGAAGGTGGGAAGAGAGAGTTTTAGGGAAGAGACTCACAGGTGTGTTATCAGATGTGGTGAGCAAAATAAAGTGTGAGTGGCGTCACAAAAGTTAAGGGGGGGGCTGAAGAAGATCAGAGGCATGCCAGGTCTGGCATGGAGCCGCCATCACTTCTGCCAACAGTTGGCACTGAAAAAGTGTCAAAGATAAAGAATGAGAGGCAGCGAAGGGGCTGGAAACACAAACACAGAGGGGAGACTGTGGTGCCAGGAGGAGCTGGAGGAGGTGAAACACTGGCAGGAGTGCCAGACGGGGAGAAACTGGGGCACTGAAACCGGGCGGACCAGGAGTTGCAACATGGAGACACTAAAACACAGCTTCCATCCAAAAAGGAGCAGATTCAGGTCGATGTGTATAAACGTTTGATTTATATGCTGAACGTACTCTGCATTCACACGTGGTGCAGGAGTCCTTTTTCCACCGCTCTCCGTCCGTCCGCTCACGTCCCTCGCTGTCAGTGCAGTCCGTCTTGCTCTGACGGGCCTCCAGTCGTTTAATCTGCAAAGACACGAACGTTAACTCAGATGTGGTCGCATCGACGCCGCCACACGTCCCCCGCTCTCCCTCGCTGTGGTGAGTAAGTGTTGTAAATCCAGAACCACTGGCGCTATGTGCTCTAGTTTCTATACAGTGTTAGTTAGTTAGTTATTGAGCCAAATAATCCTACGCACAACAACAGTGAAAAACAGAAAAAACGCCACAATGCAGTACTATATAGTTCAGTCTTTTCATGTTCAACTACTTTCTAACATGCATCATATGTTTTGAAACAGAGCTGACTTTCAAAGGCTTCAGCTGACCTGAAGACAAGGTCAGGGTGCTGGGCCCCATCCGGAGGAATTAACCGTCCCGCTGACATGTTAATGAGAAACATGTCTGCATGTGTGGGGCTTCGACTCTGTGTTAGACGGCAGCAGAGCTTTTGTAAATCGACAGTGTTCAGAGCTGAGACTCACCTGCTTTCGCAAACTTGTGATTGTCTTCTGCATGTCGGACACAAAGTCCTGGAAGTCATTGATTGATGGTTCAGTGCTTTTTTTTGAGGTCACAGTAACGTTTACAAGACCTTCTGCAGCTTCCTCCGCTGGGCTGCAAGGACAAATATAAAATTACAGACATAAAATTACATTACAATTCTACACCTATCATCTCTTTATAGACTCCCTGACACTAAAAATCTATACCAGTCCTAAGTTCTGACTTGAAAACACGTATACCTGCCAATGCTGAATCAGTGGAGCACAGAGAAAAGCATTTCAGTAAATGTTCATGTGTCGTTCTCCAGTAGAACATGAAACCCAGATGTTTGTCATGCTGTGGTACCTGTTCTCCTGGATGCCGTTGGCAGGTTGATCCTCTTTGTAGCTGTGATCAGCGGATCTCCGCCCTCTAAAGTGGTATGACAGGGCGTTGAACTGACCCTTGGTTCTGCAGTCTGTTGGGGTCAAGCAACACACAACACACTGCGGTTCACTAACCGAGCAAAAACAACCACTGACATCGCTGGGAAAAGAATGTTTTTTATTTTGTCATGTTTTTATCCTGGAGTCTTTGCAACCAGTGAAGGAAGTGACCATATTTGGACTGTGGAGGAGCGACGGGTGGATCTGATGAACACAAGCAGCAGAGCAGCACCCTTACTGGATCTGGATCCATGTGGATTCTGGTGTGAAGCTGCTAACAAAGTTAGCTTCTAATTCAAGGTCAACTTTACAGCTAAGTGTTAAAGTCATCTTAGTAGCTAACTGCAATGGTAACAACAGTAGAGCTGTACTTAAGAACACTTGAAACTAACGATTGAGACCATAAACTCATGTTTACAACAAGTGAGAAGTCTCATTGACTTCCATACAATCATAGTTCTTTTTTCAGAACTGCTGCTTTTGGCATTTTCACATTGTCTCCTGTTTTCAGCGCTGGACGTCGTCGCTTGGTTCTACCATATGACCTTCCAGGATCAAGTTATGTTTTTTATTCAATACGATAAAATGCCAACAATTATGAACTTAATTACCACATGGAATACATTGCATTGTCTTTTTATTGTCATTACAGTTCTTACTATCATGTATCATTGTAAGTATATTTTGTATGGTTACTTATCGTTTTGTATTTTTGTTGCATGGTTTAGATAAATGGTTTACAAACAAAGTAATTACTATTATTATTAATGAAGCAAACTTGCTAAAGGAAATGAGGTAAAACTATCCGGTACTACTATAACAAACACACAGTGACCCAGCCATCACATGCATACACGAAACAGGAAACCATAACTGCTGATGCCACTTTCCTTCTGCTTCAAAGTGGTGATCTAAAACCTCTGGGTTATTGTATTACCATGACTGACTGTCGGGCTGCTCCACCGTACCAGATCAAAGACAACGAAACCCTGCTCACGCCCTCGAACACACCTGGGCCGTGCTGAGCGTCAGCAAAGAGCAGCCCATAACACGTGAGGAAGTACAGATGATGAATCAGGCCCGTCGTTGGGAGGGCTTCACCTTTATCTGTGCAGGTTTAGAGCCGGCCGCTCGGCCTCAGACTGCCTTTGATTCACCAGACAAGAGTCTGTGAAAGACAAAGAATCTAAACACAACAAGACTTCCTATCTCATGCTGATAGACACACATGAACGCACAGATGCACGCTTGTGTCCTGCTGTGCTGCACACACACACACACACACACACACACACACACACACACACACACACACACACACACACACACACACACACACACACACACACATTTAAGATCTCAGCAGTGTCCTCTCTGTTAATGGTGCAAAACACAACTGTGAATCAGCCTTACTGACAGACAGACAGAAACAAGTGCGTTAACTTCCTCCCCCTCTTCTTTCTGGCAGGATCCTCTCTGTTTATTAGCTCAGCTCTTCCCTTGTACATTTTGTTAAGGGAGGGGGGACGTCGGGGTCACAATGTGGGATGAAAGGAGAATAATTAAAGACGCACCATGTGTTGCTTATTAAATAACTTTTTTTTTTTTAAATCCCCGAACACAAGCGTGTTCTCCAAAGACAATAAATTGATGAAGCTGCTTCATTTAGCCAATCAGTTGAGAGCTAAAACTAGACTTACATCACACATCACTGTGAATATTTCATATCACAGAGTGTGCTGAAACCATTACCCTCAAGCTTCTACATCACACAAGAATTAATTCATACCAAATGCAGCACAAAACCAGTCTGAATAAACAATACACAAAAGTCAAACAGCCTCCAGATGTACGAACTGGCTGAAATTATTTATTCAGACGCTGGATGATCTTGGCTTTTGTGACACGAGAGGGTGGAGAATGATCATATTTGGGCAGCAAAAATGTTACACTTAATTTGAACCGAGTGTTTAAGTTCTCAGACAGAAGCACGGACAACTACGCCCTGGTAGCGGCCTGTCAATCACAAGGTAGTCTGGTCTGTTGGACTCTAAATGGACCTAAATGTTTACGATGTTTACTGAGATAATACATAAAGTGAGAAGTAGGGTCATGTTCAATCAGACTTATTTTTACAACCAGAGGAGTCGCCCCCTGATGGTCAGGAAAGAGAAAGCAGGCTTAAGGTGCTTCAGGGTTTGGCTTCAGACCCGGAGGTTGCCGCCTGGTCACGTCAAGTGTTCATTGTGTGGAGTTTGACTGACTGGCTAACATTCACTGGAGGTTTGTTTGTATCTGGAGTGCACACACAGATCTGTTCCACTCAACACTTCTGGCATCATTTCATTAATGATTCAATGGAAAAAGGTACAGCAGGGAGGCTGAATGATCTACAATAGGCGGGTAAAGGTCACATTATGTCAATGAAAAACTATTGTATTTTCCATTAACCACCCAAAAGATACTGGAGCATGGAAACATGGAAAACTAACTTCCATCTTCCTATCATGTTGTTCCTGCAAGCTGTCTAAAGCTCAGGAGACTGACTACTCTTTTAGTACTTTAAACATCCAGGACTTTATAAAAAGAATATAATCTCTTCCCTGTACAGTCAGCGAGAGCAGTCTGTGAAACGTACAAACTATCAGGTGTTTCATTGAAGTGCTGATAGCAATGGTAAGACATTTGATGGCATTTGGTTTCAAACTTTGATGCTGATTTCACGACGAGACAAAAGCCACATCTGACAGAAGCAAGTCTGCCTTTCTTGAGGCCACAGAGAAATGATCCCAGACATGGTTTCTACCGTCAAATCGCAGTTTCATTAAGGCGCTCAAGCCTAAAACAATATTTACCCTTCATCCCTTCAAGCTTCACACAGTTGAGCAACATTCACACTAGTGGCATCTACTTGAATGAGCCATACAGACAGAAGTGCTGTCAAGTATCAAAGAATAACCTTACTCCTTTCAAAGGAGGTGCTCTGAAAGTCAGTGTTTTACAGGTGATTACTGTGAGGCCATGCCGTCTCCAAGAGGAAGTGTTCAAAGGGAAACAAAGGATGAGGATATTGTATGGCTTTGATTTAACAAGACAGCCCAGATCCTTCACCAGAGTGAACCGAACCAGCGACTGCATATGTTAGACCATGAGTTCTTTCATTGTGAGTAAAGCTTTTAAAGTCAGGATGATGAAAGATGTGAGACATAATGGGTTTCAGAATAAACAACACTAACACTGGATATGGAAACTAAACCTGCAGATATTTTATAGCACCTGTTATCAATATTAGCAGCTCATTCGTGTAAAATGATATTGCCATGAAAGGATTTTTGAGGCAGAAACCTAATGGGCTTTGTTATGTACGCCTCTACAATCTATTGTAATCCAATACAGCAGCCACAGGGGACGGCTGTGGCTCAGGGGTGAGAGCGGGTCGTCCACTAATCTGAAGATCTGCAGTTCGATCCCTAACTCCTCCGGTCCACATGTCCGAGTGTCATTCATCAAGATGGTGAACCCAACATTACTCCCAAAGTCCATCGGTGGGTGAGTGTGTGTGAACGGACATTTGGATTAGATCCCGATGAGCAGAAGGCACACATACATGTGTGTGTGTGTGTGTGTGTGTGTGTGTGTGTGTGTGTGTGTGTGTGAATGTCGACATGTAGTTAAAGCACTTTGAGTGGTTGAAAGACTAGAAAGGTGCTATATGACTACAAGTCCACTTACTATTTAGTAGGAATGCACCTACACCTTTCTTTTCTGACCAAATATAAGTATTAACATGTCGTTACTTGCCAATACTGAGTACCACTATGAGTTCTTAATAATACTATTACAGCTCTATCAATATATTTGGTTTTATTTTCATCGGATAATTCTCACCTTCTGACTAACAAATTCAACATACAACGTGTTGGTACATTTTAACATTCAACTTGTTTTCAGAGACTCAGAGGAGACACTTAAAGGAGAATAGTGCTGGTCCACCTTAAAGGTCAGTCCACCTTAAGTGTTCCCTAGCCAGAGCAGCTAGTTGTTGCTAACTTTGGGGCTAACCTCCTTCACTTTAATCATCAGCTGGCAACGAGACACGGGAACTTATCGTGTGTCTCTTCGAGGGTCTGGAGGAGTTGTAGCTTTTACTCACCGACAAATTAACTTTACCCACAATGCACTGCTACATTCACACTGTAATGTTACTGCTGACTTCATACTCACCGTCACACACTCGCCAACGTTACATCAGGCTGTAATACTTTGGTGGAAACCCTGACAGAAAATGCCAACTGAGACTAACAAGGGACTGTCTGTTTTACTCACATACTGCAGCTGGTGGCAGATTTTACATGTTGGTGCATCAGATTATTTCAGTTTTATGATGAAGAGTGCGTGAGCACAGTATCGACCGATACCGACTGGTGATTATCTGCAATGGCCCTCACCTTCACAGCAGTCCTGCCACATGCGAAGGTCAATCTGAGGGACGTCGTCACAGCTGCGGTAGCCGTGGGGAAGCTGAGCCACCTTGAAGACATCCTGCTGGATTCGGGTGATGTTGTCCCCGTTGTCACACAGCACCCGTGTCAGAGACGCCTGCTTCAACTGTGTCAGCTGGGCCGGAGAGAACACACCCGGGTTTTCATACCAGAACCTGAGCAAGGCGGAGAGAAAGAAGAAAAGTGGGACCTTTTTATCACACTGATGGGGAAACACCTGAGCAGAGGTTTAATCCCCTCAGGGTACATACGACATGTCTAACAGATATGTTAATACCTAATAAGTATCTGAGACCCCTGAAGTACCCAGAAGAGTGACTGCCTCTATGACCTGGCAGCCCAGTCCCTTGTTGTGTGTTCAGGGACACGAAATGCCCATTTTTTTGTGTTGGTCAGCATGAAAACAATGCCAACGGAAAGTTAATTAGGATCCTTTTCGTGGCCACAAGCAAATCCACATGACGATGCAACGGCCAGAGCTAGTGACGTTATATTAAATATTGAGAAAGATGACTTATGGTGTGGTGGATGAGTCACAAAAAACAGGACTTTCAACCACGAGGCCGGTGTTGTGTTGCCTAAACCTAATGTTGTGGTTTTATTGGCTAAAACTAACTTTACGTAGTTATTTTAAGCCCAACCATGATGTTTTTCCTAAACCTAACGAAGTGGTTTTGTTGCCTGAACCCAACTTTTCGATATGCAGGGAAATGTTGTCCTGACTGGCAAAAAAAAGACAAAACGTGGGTATTCTTTCAATTGAAATAATTCCCTAACCCTAACCCTTATTTTTAAAAAGTGGAAACATTTGTGAATCAGTAGATTTAAATTTCATGACTATTTTAGGAACTGATGTCGGACCTTAAGACGTTTTTGTTTCACTTTGTTACCTGTCTCCGTCCTGCAGGCGTTTGAACTGAGTGGCCAGCAGACACATGAGGGTAGGTCCCACCCGACTGCCAGGAACCAGGTCTTCAGCCATCAGTGCAGGGAACAGATCGATGTTCAGAGGAGTGCCATACAGCCTGCCACACAGGAAAAACAGTCAGGGACACTAAACTATGTGAATATATTCAAATCCCAAATTATTATTGGGCAGAAGCTCCTCTGACGTGAAGAGCTGTCAAACAACATAAAAACGATGCTTGACTGACGAATGACTACAGCCCACAGATTATTGGATATAAGCTGGTTTCAAGCCAAGTTATGGAAAATAGTGAATAATCATCTGGAGCAGGGCTGCACGATATTGGAACATATTACAATAATAGCTAAATTAAGAGTCTAGATCTATAAACAATCTTGTGCTCTCGTAAAAAAAGATTTACTCATAAACTCATTGGTTGTGTAGATATGAAAGAAAAAGTCAGACCCACAAAGCATGGTTAACGAGACAGGCTCAATGTTTCAAGACAATATCGGCGGCCAAATATACAGAGTTCATCATAAAACCGTGACGGGCCGATCTAGACTGTAGGTCATTAATCAGAAATCCTGGATTCGTCATAAAACAAGAATCATGTGAGTCTTACTTTGTATAAAGCAGCATAATAGTTGTAGCGTGACGTGTTTGACTTGGTTGGCCAACATCACACATCCAGCGATGTGACTGACGAAACAATATAGGGTGCAGCCCTAATCTTGAGTGTATGATTACCTCTGCAGTTTCTCTCTCACAGTAGGGTTCTTAATTTCATTCCTCAGGTCATCAAAGGTCTGAGCCGAGGTCAGGTTACAGAAGACCCTGTAGTCATTGTACGGTGGTGTACCGTGATCCCTTCCTCTCTGGATATTCATGGCGGCCAGGTCCAGAGCCACGGCGTGGGCCATGGAGAATAACCGCTCCGTCAGCTCTGTGCTCAGCAGCTGGGTGGAAACCCGCATTTTACCAGCGACGCCAAAGAGCCCACGAAGGAGTGGGTCGATCCCCCCCTCGTTCACGATGCGGAACGGGGAGAAGAAGGCCCGGTGCAGGGAGATGTGACCCTGGGGGATGGGCTGGAAGTCCTCGTCTAACCTGTAGAGGATTGGGTTGATGAGGGTGTGGCCGAAGCGGAAAGCAGCAGTGGCGAAAGCACTGAGGATGCCGGTGTTCATATTGGGGTTGTAACCAGTGTATGGCTCAATCAACTTCATGCCTGTCTCACCCAGGATCTAGGAGATGGGAGAGGGAATGTTCTTCTTATCACCATCTTTATCATTGCTACTTCACTGTCACTTTGAATCAATGCCTTTGTTTTTATGAGTTAGTACGTTTAAAACATTAGACTTTAGAGGACAGCTGTTACCTTTGGCAGCCAGTGCTTGTAGGTGATGTGCTGCATCTGGGCCCCGACGATCTTCCTGGCCTCGTGGTAAATGGTGTCCCCGTCCCAGTGTGGGTTGAGTCTCAGTAGCTCTGTGGCTATGCGGTTGTGTTCCCTGAACCACACCGTGTGCATGGCGGTCAGACCAAGCTGCTCATTGGCACGGTGATCTCCGGCTAAGAAACATGGAATGGGACTCTCATTTTCATCCCTCATACACTCGGTGGGAGGTCCAGTAGCAAATGGCAGAAGAGGCTTCCCCGTTCGCTGGATGATGCCTTGCCGCAGCAGACCCCTTTGGCTGGCCAAATCGCGTATTTCCTCAGATTCACGGCGGGAGCTGCCGTAGACGTTCGAAGCATCGATGTAAGAAGTCAGCTGGTTGATTTGCTCTCTAGGGTATACGCTGTTCATGAGAAGAGAAGTCATCCCGCTGCCGCACACAGGGCTGGATCGGACGAAGAACATGCAGCGGGCGCCGCTTCGCAGCTGCCGATGGTCGTTGGCAGGGAACTGGATCGGGAAACACGGCGGGTCATTGGTGCAGACCTGAGAGCACAGCTGGCCGTCGGAGAACCGCGACTGGCTCAGGGCCGCCACCGTTGAGTCCAAGTCGTGGTCTAGGAACTGACCCCACTGCATGAGCATGTGAGTGTAGCGTTCATCGGGAGTGATGGTCTCTGTTCCGATCATGATGGTGGAAACCAACCTCGGCAGAGGTAGCCTGTATCCGTTATGCGGCAGCTCATTAGCGCCTCTCGGCAGGTTAAAGCCGTTATCGTAGACCGACTTGAGGAGTCGTTCGAAGGCCGTGAGCGAGGCGCCCCACATCGGGTGCTGCAGGTTGTTGCAGGTCCCGTCGTGGCTGCGGTACTTCTGATGGAAGCAAATGTCAGAGCAGTTGTTGAAGCGACGGTGGGCCGTGCAGCCCGACAGGTTGGCAATCACATCCAGGAAGTGAGGGGACACCAGGTCGTTGTAGCGAAATGCTGTGGGCAAGCAACATACGTTTAACTCATTAAGAAGTCGCATGAGTTAAAAGACTTCAGATATGCAACTATTTGAAGTAAAGTTTAACATCATCGACATACAGTAGCAAGTAGCTGTTATTTATGATTCACCTACATGCATTAACTATATTTTCTAGAAGACAAAGAGCCTCCTGTCCTGAGTGCAGAAGTCACAGTATGTCACTGCCTTGATTTAATATGTGAGAGCTCCGCTGTGTGTAGGTGTGTAATGTGGTGTTATGGTGCATGTAAGGGAACAGTGTTAAGTGTGTGTGGCCAACCTCAATGAGGGTTAGGTGAGACTTCCTGTCCCCAAAACAATCCTCACTTGAAACACTTTAAAACACTTTCTTTGTTGTGTGTGTGGTTCTCTATGTAAATGTTTGTGAATACAGAGAACAGGGAAACTGTGATGTTGGCATCTCAGTTAAAATAGAGATACAATAAAAACAGCTCTTTTGTTTCTGCTGACGGGCAGAAAAACGCTCTGTTAGCTTGGTTTGGGGCCAGTGCAACAATGAACACTTGGTTGTTGGCATAAGTAATGAAAACACTGTCACTCTCTCTCTCTCTCTTTGTTCACATTTCACAGAGCTCACTCCTCTTGCCCTACCTTTTTGTTTCCTCCAACACGAACTTTCACCTGAGAGTTTCTCTCTGGAAACTCTTTAGTCATCTCCTATTTGCTTTATAAATATAATATATTCCATATATGAGACATCATCCCCCCAAAACACAGACTCACACAACCAGTGGATTTACCTCTGTGCTGTTAGATTCAACCCTCCATCACAACGAGTACTTTCATGCAACATGAAACCATTTTTCTATGCATATATGAGACGTTTATGCATATAAACATGTCCCACACATTTGCACAATTGAGACTGTACAACAACACACCATTTAAAATGTGTCCTGGGCTCGGCCGTGATTGCAGGTTAAGTGTTGTGTGGTGTGACATAGGGCTAATAAAAGTGTTTACGGGCTCCTCGTCAACTGCTCCATGATTGTGGCTCTACGCCTTGGGTCATGCTAAAGAGAAAATGACATACAGATGGAGGGCCTATCCATAGCCAAAAGTTGCTCACAATAACAGAGTAATTCATAGAGCGGTGGAGAATTACTGGTTGCATGAGACTTTGCTTGAGAAGTTGGATGAGAGCTTCTCCTGAATCCGCAGTTTAGTAGAACGTTGTTTTGCCAAAAGAAAAGGACATTCGTTACATCCGCTTATCCTCATGGGTTGCTGGGAAAACGACATTTGTCAAAACTAATATTGCTTAGACAACCAAGAAATATGCACAGTATGTTCATCTGTATCTGTATTTTAATGTGTAACAGCGTGTTTTCATTGATCTGAATTGTGAGGGAATGTTCTCTATACCTGATTCCCTCGGTGTAAGATGAATACATGTCATCTTATGAATAGGTTGACATTTAATCTGAGTTATTAAGTGTCTGCTTCTCCAGGCGAGGCAAGGTCAGAAAACAAGACACTAGCGTGTCTCTCAGGGCCGAACACAAAGGTCCTGCCCTTAACCCAGACATAATACAGACGCCGTGGCTTCTTCCTGAAGATAACTAGTCGTTTATGCTTTTCCAGGAGGGACGGGAGCAGAATTGGGGTTTGCACTAGACTGCTGAGTTCGTAGCTGTTGTACTTCTCCAACCTTGATTCTCACGATGATGATCGGGCATCAATAAATATTTTTAGATAAATATTTATCTTCGACTCATACATATTTCCATAACATGTATGTGAAGACGTACTTGGATTAAATGCCTTGTATTGGCCATCGCGTGGAGTTTTCCTCACCTACGGCCTCATTCAATAACCTCACAAGAGCAGTACAGTGTTTGTGTTTTCAAAGTTATGTCCTCTGACAAAGTAAAAATACATGTCATTTTCCATCAATTAAGTCATTTTGTTACCACAACCACATGACAGGACACCACTTTGAATCATGTGAGAAATAGGGTCATTTTCTCATGGACAGACGTTTTCTCAGACTTTGTTTTGCAACCAGAGGAGTCGCCCCCTGGTGGCCACATCTTTATCAACGTGACTCTTCTGAATCTGTTTTCACTGATCAAATCACTGGTGACTGAGAGTGCTGTTGTCTGCTCAGCTGTGATTCACAGTACTTCCTCATTAAAAGCATATTACATTTTTCAGACACGGTCCAAAAGGGAGACGCCCATTGAGAGTCAATGTCTTGATGCCCCGCCCCTTTAGGTGACAGGTCTATGAAATCCAAAGAGAGAAGTGAACTAGTACACAGACTATTACCGGCTCTTTCCCTCCGTAGTCACCAAAGCAAATAGTTTTTCAAGAAGCCACATATCTTCTGAACATTCTGACACTAAAATGACATTTTTCAGATAAATGAGGAGAAAATGTACTCCGTTCAAGTGAACCCACCATGACCACACTCACTTAGGAGACAAGTGTATACCTTTTCAAACCAATGGCAGAGCTTGTAATCCATCATCTTGGTTATAAAGCATCTTTGGTACTAGAAAATCACACTCGAGCACCAGCATCTCAGAAAACAGTGCGCAGTGAACAAGATGAAAACAACACCTATTAATCATTTCCTCCAAGCATTCGGTTGTTCCAAAGGTTATTCCCCATGCTGTGAAGGCAGCATAATAAACAGCAATGGTGTGCCAAAGGCTCCACCCTGCATCACCAGTAAACCAGAGAGCAGACTCCCATGGGCTCTGTTGGGTTGGTCACACCCTGACAGAAAACAACGGTACTTGGCTTTCTTCACTCGGACACAGGATGCCTGTAAGGACATGACGCTCTCCCTCTTAGTGATGCAATGAAGGAAGAAGGTTAAACAAACTGTTTTGGTATTTAAGGAGGCTGGTGCTGCTACACAACAGCTCGTTGTTCATAGTTGTCAATGTTTGGTTTGTGGAGAAAAATATCCTCATTGGTGTCACTCACTCCTGATTCTTATTATCACAAGCATCCATCCATCCATCGTCTACCACTTATCCTGTATTCAGGGTCGCTTGGGGCTGGAGTCGATCCCAGCTGACATTGGGTGAAGGCAGGGTTCACCCGGACAGGACGGCAGTCTATCACAGACAACCATTCACGCTCACATTCACACCTACGGGCAATTTAGAGTCATCCATTAACCTATCTGCATGTCTTTGGACTGTGGGAGGAAGCCGGAGAACCCGGAGAGAACCCACGCTTACACAGGGAGAACATGCAAACTCCACACAGAAGGAACCCGAACCCACTGTGAGGCAACAGTGCTACCCACTACACCACCATGCAGCCATCACAAGCATCCACAATGTAAATAAAGTTATGACAGTCCCCTTTTCGTAGCAGTGGAGAATATTGGGTCAGGAACTCACCGGTGCCGTTGGTGTCGACCGTGAGACCCTGGTTGACGTGGTTCTGAATGAGCAGGAGAGTCTGCTCGAAGATTTCCCCGGCACGCGCCTGCTCCACCGTGTAGGGGTCACGTGGATACCGGAAAAGGGCGAGCAACTCCCCCGGGGTACGAGGCTGACTGGAGGGATGAGGGCGGAGCATGGAGTTAGGGAGAAGGGAGAGGAAGAGTGATGGAGAAGAAACAAGGAATATGATGAAAGGTGTAGATAAAAGGTTCCTGTTCCTGACGCTTTATTGGAGGTAACTGGACTTGCTTTAGCTCAAAACAAGCACAAACATGTTAGTCATAGCACTCATGGCTGAGTTTGACTGCACGACTGAGTGTTGTTTCCTATTGAAGTCTACCGGACTGCTTTATTATCCCCTCAAGCTACGTTTCTCACCATGTGTGGCAAACCAGTGAGACGTGCCAGATCCACAGGTGTTCAGGTGAAAAACTCCTCAACTCTTACATTTGGCAAGCACATTTAAATGATGACTTCATGCACGTGTGACTAACTTATTATTGCATCATGAACACATCATTTGACATCTTAATGTGTTTCTATTTTCCTGGCTATAATCTGTGGAGTTACGTCACTCTTTATTGGATTTCTGGTACAGCAGCAACACACACCAGATGCATAAACACTGAATATATATTTTAAACTTTATCATTGTGTAATTCATTTTTATGTCATTAGCACACAGTACTTACACATTAAGGCTGGAGTGTTTTACATGGACTCTTCTATGTTTAAATGCTTCTATCCAGCTATGTGATGGGCTGTTTGCTGATTCAAGGTGTGTTTACGGGATTGTTTTCTCCGTGGGAGAAATCAGCTGCCTGAATCGCATATTTTGATTTGAAAAAGCTGGCGACACTGATCCTGTTTCAGTTTGTTTCTTTAATGAACAGCTGCTGCCGTCAACAAACAACATTCAAGGTCTAACTGCCCGCTTTCAGATCAGAGTAAGAAGTGCTCCTCGCTCCTCTCCTGATGCACTCCCGTTCTCCAGTGTCATTCTGCTTTTCCGTTATCTGCCTCTTAATCTGCGATAGTCATTAAAGCGAGCTGGAAATCCCCACATCTCAATTCAGGTTACCGTGTGTGCATGTGTGCGTCCCTCCTCTTCCTGAGTGTGTATGTGTGTTTGTGTCGGTGCACCGTGTTTGTGTATGCATGTGTGGGCAGTGTGCATGTGAGCGAATGCCAAGAAAAACACAGCTGCTAACCACATCATTCAGCAGGATGGAAACACTTGAGCGATATTGAAACCACCTACAGTACGTCTCTGACAGTGACAGAGTGCAACCAAGACTTCAGTGGACAAACAAAGACACAATCATTTTATTTATCAGGCAGAAAATCATAACGATGATTCACCGATGAAAAGCGATTGAGAACGATGTAATGAGATATTGAGTGCAGCTGTCAGAGTCTTGTGCGATTACATGGCTCTCCCTAAGGAACCCTTTTTATTCGGACCATTCTAATCTTTCAAACCGTGTCCACTGAAACCGGAAAGAGCAAGTCTTCTGAAAGGCTACACTCTTTCCCTGACGGATCTGACTCAGACTGAGAACAATGTAAGTCATGTGCCAAGATGATTTGAGACAAACCACTTGTATTCTATCTTTGGACCCGTGAGCACGTAGCTCTGGTTGAATACAGACCACAGGGCAAAATCATTCAAAAAGGACGAAAGTTATAATATTTTGCAGGTTGGTTACAATCAATGTCAAAGATGCATTAAAGACTTTTCTAAAGTGCAAAATAGAGTACTGTGTACTATAAGGTGCAATGAAATGCTTTTTGCCCTTGGCTCTCTCTCAGTCCCAAAAAATAGCTGGAATAATAAGATAATAAGTAAATAAACATGAGCATACATCCTAAATACCACTCAGCCAGGACCACTTAAAGAAATAGCATAAAGAAATGTAAAATGTGCTGCTGTAGATGAGCAGAGCACGAGAGCAGACAACATTTTCTCTCTAGCAGACATTGTTTAATAAGAGAGAAAATACATTGCAAATCAGAATCACTTGAAAGTGAATGATAGAATCTCCATATTTTAATGAATAAACAACAGTCATGTAGGATAATTCATGAAAGAGCACCGAAACTAGACTATTGTTTCACAGCATGGCTTGACTCAAATACATTTTTCTGTAGTGCCCTCTCTGTGTAGGTGGAAATAACCCGAGGTGAAATAATCTGATGGCGGTCTATGCATCGAAACGCTGTTATCAAATCATGAAATCTCCCTGACTGAAAGTGACGAGTTCGTGAGAGAGTTTTCTTTCTGTGTCGTCGACTTGAGGTTTTCTCCTACGCAGCTGTCGGCCCAGGTCTGATAAAGTTCACGCTAATGGAAAACCACGAGTTGCGTACAGCCGATGCGGCATTATACGATTTCTGTATAACATTAAATACGATGGCTGTAATATGTGTTGCCTTCAGGACTTGACTGTAAAGACATTACAGTAATTGTGTGAGTGTTTTTATGCGAGTGTCTTACCCATCAAAGAGACGTCTCCTTGTTGACTCTATAGCACTGTCCACATTACGGATGGCCTGCTCTATGGACGTGCTCACGAAGGTGTCTCCCTCTCTGCTCACTGCAGGAACTGTGCTCACACAGAGACAGACAGACAGAGAGACAGACAGGCTGATTAGAAGTTCAACCAAAAGAAATCAAATATTTTGCTGACCTAAGATTTTATAGAGTGAGTGACACCAATTAACACATACAAGGTTGCTCAACACAACTAACAGAGACTTTATTCGTCATTGTTGTGTAGGGGTGAGTATTGGCAAGATCCTCGTGATACGATACATATCACGATACTTTGGTCATGATACGATACATATCACGATATCACAATATAAATAAAGATGAAAACACAAGTACCTGTATATGTACAGCAGATGATATTGATCAGAGGACAAATTGAGTCAAAACTATTTAATTCAAAACTTTCCAAAGCCTTTCCATTTTATTAATTTCCCATGAAATTCACTGGAATAAATATGTGACAATGCACAAAATAATACATAATTATAATAATAACTAATGTTTCTCCTTTTGTGTCACTGTTTGAACACTAAACTGAAGAGGTCATAAAAATAATGTAAAGGTATATGTGTAAACATGAAACTTTTTTTTTTTTTAATCGATCTTTGGAGTTGAAAAATCGATATTGTATTGGGCAGCAAAGTATCGTGATATATTGCTGTATCGATTTTTTTACCCACCCCTAGTTTTGTGTGTCTGTGTGTTAGGACTCCTGCAGCACTATAGATATGCTTGATATTTGGGATTGAGGACCTTTAAATATTATAATATTTATGCAATCATTCTATGGTAAACAGTGATCAGGAAACAGAGCTCCGGTTACTGTGAGTGACTGAACCATTTACTGCACTTCAGTTTCCCTCCTGAATCTGAATCATGTGCCATTGAACAAAGTGAGAAGGTGACGTGAGGACGAAGAGAGTCCAACAACAACCGAGCACATTGATACAGTTTATGGTTCCCCAGCAGAGTGCTGTGGTCTGATCCGAGAAATCTCAGCAGGAAACACCAACACACACAGGGAAGAGCTGACCTGTCTCACAGCTGACACATTCGTTTCCAACTTTCCTGCTACACTGTGACTGGTCAGACACAAAGAAGTATAGTATTTTATCAGATAAATCAAGGACAGTGGCTTTGCCATTGATTTCAGCTTTTACATTATGAGATCATTCTCATATTTTACATATTATAACTTTCTTCCTCACTAATGTGGTGCTCCTTAACCAGGAAGTGAAAAAAGAGTTGTTTTACCTGTGACAGTCAGCACCATGCTGGCGACCTGGTAGCCGATGGGGTTACGGGCAACACACTCGTAGCGCCCCGCATCAGCAGTGCCCACGTCCTTCACCTCGAGATAACCCTCAGAGCTGATGTGGAACTTGCCACTCTCTGTCACCTGTACACCATCCTGGAGAGAGGGTGGGACAAAGGGTGGAGGAGGGGGGTCATGACCCTGGGAGACAGCATGTGGAGATGTGTATCAAGCTACCAGACGGTGATGAAGAGCCTCACAGACGGGACCTGTTATCCCTCAGCTGTTTACACAGATGATTCTGTGAGTGAGTGAGTGAGTCTTGGTTGGCTTAGCATTCCTACTGTTCATACGGCAACACTGAACCTCCTCACCGATATGATAGTTAGTCACCACAACACTGTGAGATGTATTAGTATGTCCAACAGTATAAAACCAGTATTCATCAATGCAGACTATTAACGGGGAAATATCACAGTATGATGTTGAGCGCTAGGAACAAAACAGGAAGTTAAAACGCGTGTCCAAAAACATGAAAAACTAGAGTCTTTCCAGGAATCATGACCCGGTTACCTGAGATAATCCACAAACCTGGTTGTGAGCAGTTTCATGTAGGAACTCATGTCTTTCCACCAACCATTCATCACCACACGGTCGCATCTTCTCATGGTCGGGAGGCTCATGAGCTAGCTCACCTAGCGCCACTGAGCTAAATAACTTGGCAGCTGAGGCGAATTGGATGTTGGGATGTCGCAAGCACAAGCCTGTCTGTCTCTCTGTCCCTTTAAACATATGTATCACTGAGTTGCTCATGACGTTTCCCGGCCCTCAGCCCCTGTTCTTTTTCACTCTTCTCTTTCAACCACTTGTCTGACCCCATGATGACCTCTGTAGCGATGAGGTGACAACAGGAGCTTTGTTGATCTAACCTTGTTCCAGGTGAGGACAGGCTGTGGCTGGCCCTGAGCGCTGCAGAGAATCTGGACGTCCTGGCCAGACTCCACCGTCAGGTCCCTTGGAGCATTTGTGAAAACAGGCGTTACTGAATGAGTTAAAACATACACACACATATGCATGTGTTAATGATTATGCACCAGTACTCACAGAACTGTACATGTAACAACAGCATTGTATCATCCATCACACACACACACACACACACACACACACACACACACACACACACACACACACACACACACACACACACACACACACACACACACACACACACACACATTATTGTTTTTCTTTCCTCTATTACAGAGTAAGTCTGTGTAGAGGTTATTTAAACGGTGCTCTTTACCACAAAGACGTTACACGTACACACTCTCTTCTCAGTTTCACAAAGTGAAAAGCTTTTTAGGTGAACAGTCACCTCACCGCCCCACACACAAACACAGCATTGGGCATTATTATAGAGTGAGTCGTGTGTGTTGTACTGTCTGGGATTCATGATACAACTCTTCCACATGAGGTCTTGAGTGGGAGAGGGTGGATGTTTGCACCCCCACCCCCCCGCACCATGTTTAAATTCCTTCATGGTTCCCATGCAGCAGCAACCAGTGAGCCACCTGGCCGAGGGGAAATCCCACACGTTGGGTGGGAGGAAGTTTCATAGTCGTCTGACACTAATTAACTGCCTTTAAATCAAAGCTGCACTTTCTAAAACACAGTGTTCCTGCAGTGTACAAAACACAAAGCTGCAGACAACGTGTTGCCAGTACTGCTCCGAGTCAACACAGCAGAATAAAAAAATACATATCATTATGAAGATCTAAAAATGTTCACCTTTTATTTTCAAAGTCAAGAGGTGAGGGGAGAGAGAAAGGGTTATGTCATGCAACAAAGGATCCTGGCTATCAAGGCGCTACAAAACCGATAATCTGCTTCAGAGGGACACTGACGTCTCAGTCTCGTCCACAGAAGAGTAATAACATCCTGTCAATCCCTGCTTTCACTTTCTACCAATGCTGTGTCTCTTCCTCTGCACAGGCAGCCGCCACCATACCATGTCAGCACGGCTGTGAGCTTGTACTTTAACAGCGTGGGGCCATTATGCAACATGTACTTTGTGCCATGTTAACAGCCATTACTACATGGAAAACACAGTGTCATCACAGGATTACAGCCTGCCATGCTTTCCTGTGCTATGTCAAGCCTGTAATTTCACACACACACACACACACACACACACACACACACACACATGAAAGAAGCAGTGAGACTCACCAACTTATATATGCCTTCGTCCAAACAAAGGCACATGCAAACATACATTCACATGTGGAATGAATGACAGTACTGTATAATAATAATAATATAGCACATTTACATTACACATATACACCATAAAAATGTTCAGATGCCAACACACACACACACACACACACACACACACACACACACACACACACACACACACACACACACACACACACACACACACACACACACACAGCTATAAATCTTTCATACATTGTAACACTTTAGTAGAAGATTTGCGTGTGTAAATATGAAATTAGCTGTGAATTGAGAGAACTGCACCACTTCAACCCTCTTCACGTTTCACCACCTACCACTCCCCTCCTCCTCCTACACAAACATGCAGTGTTCCAGGCCTTTCAGCAGCCACATGTTTCAGTCATCTGTCTTATACAACAGCTTAGCTGCCTGCCATGTTGACCACTGCAACTGATCTTCAGCAGCTAAACTGTCTCTCCTGCTTATAGTTAACCTGATCTGATGTAACCGTGACCTGATGATCTTATTGCTTCAGATACACATATCGTCGTGAAGCTTCACCCTCCCCCCTCACCTCTTTGCTGGATGCTGAGCTGCACGACGGTGCGCACGGTCCCCACAGGGCTGACCGCCTGGCACTCATACTGGCCCTCGTCGTGGGCCGCCACCCGCGTGATGCGGAGAGTACCAGAAGCCAGGACCACATGGCGGCGGTCTAGGGGTAAGGGACTGCCCCCGCGGGTCCACGCGATCACCGGCTGAGGGTAACCGGTCGCCTCGCAGGGGAAGTCCACTGTGTGACCCTCCAGGACTGACTGGTCCTGTGGTGTGAGCGTGAGCTGGGGGGTCGCTGGGCACGAAACAGAAACAATTAAATATTATATAAGGGGCCATTTAGGACCCTTAACATGTCAAGGCATACTCACATTATGGAGCTATTACAACCCTGATTCTCAACTATTACAGCTGAAGATATACAGACTTATTTTGTCAATACTGAATCTCAAAATGATTGAGGATTACTAATAGACATATTTATAGTTTTATATATTCAGGAGCTGATGCCTGTAATGTCATTTAGTGAGGTGAGACAAGCTGAGCACAAAGTCAGACTGTGAGTTCACTTTGTGTTGGGTGAGTTTGTGTGAGATGACCTGATGTCTCAAAGGAATCAAGATAATAACAGGAACAAAATCATTACATGTGTTGCCTAATTTCAATTAATTCATCCAAAAACCATTCACTAAACGGAGAAAAATGTATTCTGACTCCCACCTTGTACGATGATATAAGCTGTGGCGTGTATGGTATCAACATTATTGGAGGCAAAGCAGGTGTACTGTCCCCCATCAGCCTGGTCCACGTTCTGGATGAACAGCCCTCCGGAGGGGGTGGTGGTAATGCGAGCGTCGCTGGGCAAGGGTGTGCGATCGCCTTTTGTCCAAGAGACCCGGGGTTGTGGTTGGCCTGTGGCGCTGCACTCCAGGGTCACGCTCTCTCCCACCAGCACCTCAGTGTTCTGGGGCTGGATCACAAAACTTGGCCGAGCTGGAGGAGCAGTGGGAGGGAGGGAGGGGAGAACGTGGGAAAGGGGTTAATTAGGTGGGAGGTGGGACGTTTTTCATCGAGGTTTCTGGTTTGAATGAATGCAGGCAGTTAGGAGGCAACGACCTTCGTGAATGTTCAAAAGAAAGCTCAGTCACGTCAACGACGCCACTTTGAGTACGTCTAAAACAACCTCCTACGTGGATCACAGAATATGGTGGAGTCCAGTCCATATTTGGCCAGTGATTACAGTGGAGTCAGAGGAAATATGTACACAGCGAGAGGCCTGGCGTTTACAATCACACAGGGACAGGAAATGCACAACATCTGCTCTCAGTAACTGTTTCTGAACAAGGTGTCGTCATCGGGGCCATCCGTCACCCCGGCGATGACCCCTGGGTCATCTCGAGACGGCCGTGCTAATCTCCCACAGCGACAGCTATTAGCGCTCGGACTGATTGATCTGTGAGCGTCAGAAGACTGGATGTTCGTGGAAGTAGAACAAACCTTTGACATTTAGACAGCAGGCTTTGCTCACGGCTCAGTGAGACATCCGAGTTATTTGACCTGCTGACCTCGGTTGACGGTTACCTAGGTGCTACTAACAGTGCAGATACCTAGCTGGAGGAACATTTCATGTTTCTAAGACAAATACAGAGGCTAAGTCCTGCAGCTAACTAACTTAGCTACATTCCATCGCTAATGCAATGTTATGTTACTTGATGTGTTTTATCCAGCAAAGACCTGTTGTTATAGTAACGTTACATCCTGGTACCAAACACATGAAATGCATGAAATGCTGCACAATGCAGCTTTAGTAGTGAACAGGTTGCCTGTGATAAGCAGATGTTGAGATTAAAAGCAGCCACTTACAGGGGGCTCCAAAATATCTCAGCGTGACCTGTGACGTCTTGACCTCCCCAGCCACGTTTTTGGCCATGCACTGGTAGACTCCCTGGTCCGTCTCCCTGGTGTCCTGGATCATCAGCGTCCCGTCCTCCAGCAGGTTCAGACGACTGTCGTCACGCATGTTTAGGGCATTGCTGTCAGGAGACACATCACAACTCATTACACATAGATCAGTATATATATGTATATTTATGTACTGTACTTTTCCAAAATACCACAAAATCACCACTTGCACAAACCCATCACTTCTCAAATGTGAATGGGAATATCAGTCTTCAGTTTATTTATTGTAAATGTCAACAATTTATGGGAACTAAACACGTGTATGAAATGTTTTTTTCAACTAAAACTAGCTAAATAGTCAATAAAGCTGATGCTGACTAGAATTACAACCTTGTGGTTGTATGTCTCCGTCAACTAGTCAAGTTGCAGTTTGTGTGAAATTGTCAGAATTAGCATTTTCATTCTTGAGTTATGGCTGAAAACGTGTTCTGTGAGATCACAGTGACCTTTGACCACCAAAATCAAATCAGTTCATCCCTGCCACCAGGTTGACATGTGTGCCCAATTTGAAGAAATTGCCTTCAGGCGGGCCTGAGATACCATGTCAGCCATGGCTGTCACCATAGAAACAGACGGTGAAGTCTTTGGTTACTTAACATGATCATAACAGTAAGTATCTTACTTGTTCCTGAGCCAGATGATCTGTGGTTTCGGGTTGCCTTCAGCCCTGCAGGTGAAGTAAACAGTGTTCCCCGACGTCACGTCGACATCCTGGGGCTCTGAGGTGATCCTGGGTACCTCTGGAGGAAAAAACAGACAGAAGGATGGGAAGATAATTATACATATCCATTCATTCCTGTGTGCCAATCAGCCTGTCTGTTGAACCAAGCCTCCAGGGAACCCGTCTATTCTCTCCAATGGTGCTGGCTCATCTTGTCTACGCAGATATTCAGAAGCATTTAATAGTAGAGTATCTTCTGGCTATATTTCCTGAGACACCACATCAAAGATTGCTGGCACTGTCAGTTCCTTAGCCGAACAGTCTAGCTCGTGACCTACCAGTGTGTGCAGGCCTCTCCCCCCATCCAAAGGAGTTATTAGAAAGGGGTGTGCCACTGCAAAGTACAAATCACTCCAGAGGAGGAAATCATGGAAACCACCTCGAGTGTAAGGCACAGACATTGTTGATGACTTTGTTATTGCAGAGGATCTTACAAGCATGTGTGTGCTAACACACAGATGCAGAGG
The DNA here is from genome assembly GCF_963514095.1 of Eutrigla gurnardus. NCBI lineage: Eukaryota > Metazoa > Chordata > Actinopteri > Perciformes > Triglidae > Eutrigla > Eutrigla gurnardus. Next base: position 6,854,952 of record NC_139921.1, on the reverse strand, counting down.
GAAAGAATATGGACAAATGTTTCCAACTCCTAAAATGAAGTTAACTCCTGCCGTAATAGAAAGTCAAGCTCCCCCTGACTACATATGGCAGACACATTTCAAAGAGACCCTTCTTCTCAGCAGTCTGCTAAATAGAGAGCTCTCCATGGCATTGGGGTGAATCTGTGTACACAAACTCGAGAGAAGCTTCTGCATGGAATCAACCCATCTCCTCTCTTACCGCCAATTAACTCCACATTAACACTGCGGATTGTAATTGCAGTTTGAATGCTGTTTGTGGTAACCGGGTCCGTCGTGGTCCACCGAGGAGGCAAGCCCGGCTCATCAGATACCACTTGTGCAGGGAGGTGGCACTTCATCTCAAGAAGGGCGGCTGTTTTGACAGCTGTTCAACCCGCAGTGCATTGTTCCACCTCGTTTACGGAGGGGGGAAAGGGTGAACGAGGAGGGAGGGAGGGGGGGAGGTGTGTGTGGAATGGCTTCCATCATGTTTTGAAGCACACATTCTTCCTCCTTGCTATGCAGACAGATGAAGTGGAGGGTAACATTGAGCAAGAATGGGCAAGTTGGTGCCATCAAATTAGCTGCTGAGAATTAAATGTGGTTGGGTTACAGGGAGCTGCCAACGAGCCTGCCTGCCTGGCTCAGACCGGTGGGAGCTGGAGGAAACACAGAGCGAAGACGCTTGGATTTACTGCAGCAGCAAACCGCCTGTGGTAGAGACGAAGTGAAAATCTGCCATACAGACTTCAGTTTCTTCTCGCAGGTATAAATCCAATTTAACCTGTGCTTATGCATTAAGTATTTCCCCATTTTTATTCATATTAAAAGTTTGATTTCCCCATACCTCTTTACAGTACATTTGCCAAAAAAGGGAAGAAAGATCATTGCATCAGATCAAAAGGGGGTCGGAGACTCCCAGATGTGTATCTAATGCCAGGTATCCTCTGCTCTGGGGCTAAAAGAGCACTGGAAGTAACGGTAGTTGGGGCTAGGATACCAACAAAACAATGATTACGTTATCCTCATTGTGGTGTCATTATGTTCCTCCCACGGAGCTAGATAAGGCCACTATTATGTCCTCATGTGATTTTACAAAAAAGGTTAATCAAAAACTGTCTGAGCATTCCTACCAACGTGGCACAACACAGCCTTTAAATCTTCCGTCACCACAATATTACAGACATTTCACAAATCACAGTGAGGAAACGTTATCATTTGATGTGCTTAGAGGGAGATACAAATTGAACATTGACATTTTTTTTAAATTTTACTGTACACTCAATTTAGATCAATTCTTTCCAAATTTCCCAATAAAATACATTGAGACTATAATTATGTCTTAGACAGAGGTAGTCTCAGTCTGTTTATTGGTTTATGATTCACTTCTTTCCTCTAATTTCAACATTCAGACCCGGTGAGAACCACTTCTGTGGGGTGGGAATAATATGGCGGGAGTCTTTAATAATATACATCTAGTAGGAAACACAATTATACAATTAAACATCTCACACAGAGCTGAAATAACTGGATCCAAGCTTCAGTCACGTAGACCCTCACCAGTGACGATCATGGTATGTGTTGTTGTGTGGCTGATCAGTGTTCTCTTAGTGTTGTACAGCGTTCTGTTCTCTAAGTTTACTTTACTGCCCCCCTCCATATCACACCATACCAAATCCGATTTCATACACGGACTGAGCAGCTGCTGGTGGTCTGATACCGGAGAGCCCAGAGGCCAAAGGAGGTCCTCACAGACATTTTACCCAGACTCTGCCACATCTGGTGGTGTCTGAAGAGTGAAACAGCTGGGTGCCTGCAGACCTCAGACACAAAGACAGGATACACCTGTCTCTGTACGTGGGACAGGGTGATTATGCATACATGCTATTTGCTGCAAGGAAGGCTCTAGGCTTTGTATGTGGACTGAGGTTTAGGTAAGGAGAGTGTATAGGAATAGGAAAATGGAAACCACGTGCAGGCTGCTATACAACTGTGTGTGTGTACTGAATGGCTTTACGTATGCCCAGATGTGTTTTTCTCTCCGTTTCGAATGGTGGATTTCAATAAGTGAGTCAGAGTGCTGTCTCTACATGATCTGCCTCGTTGGTACTCATGTAGCAGCAGATGAGATGTTAAACAACGACACAGCTGAAAACAAGTTTAAAATGACCTCATATCTGAAACAGATTGCATTATTAAAAGCCTGCTATTCTCAGACACACTAATGGAACCCCTGGTTGGAATCACTCATTCCGTGATAGTCCGGTACCGTCATGCTCATTGGGAGGTCTGGTGCTTTTCTCCGTACCACAGTTGAGCTCCTCGGCGGTGAGCGTTGCCACCGATCTGCCCTGCAGGCGGCTGGGGTAGTCGCAGGTGGCGGCGGCCTGGGCATTACCCGACTCAGCATACTGCTTCAGCAGGTCGGCCAGCCACAGCAGCTCACAGTCACAGTTTAAGGCGTTGGAATCCAGTCGCCTGAACACACAGACAACAAGCACAGACACATTTACACGTCGCATGTGAGAAATCGGCATTTAATCCATCCATAAAGCATAACATGACATGTTGCTGTGGAGTCGTGCACGCAGCAGTGTCGTGTAAATCCCCTCTGGCAGTTTATGAACTAAATCTGCTCTGGCATAGCCGAGCCCAGCTCAGTCCAAACAGTGGGGCTCAGCAGGGCCATGTTGGACCACGCTCTCCTCCTGCCCGTGGGAAACTGTCTCTCTGCCTGGCCTCCTCTTCTGGTAACTGATCCAGCTCTCAGTTCTCCCACAATGTGTCCATTATCCATGACATGGTTTTTAGAAAATAGAACTGGCAATGTTTTACACATGTCAAGCTTTATCTGATAAAGTGTGTTATGAACAAATTAAAGGCTTAGAGTCTAAGTGATCATTTGTGTATTTATATATCCTCCAACACTACTGCCACAAGTCTACTGTAGTACCTTTTACAAAACTGGCCTGGGATTTAACAAACACTTAAAAGTTCATTCATGGCAGACAAACAAGAGGGAATCAAGCTATTTGTTATGCTAGCGATAGTTTGCCTCATGCTATTAGACCCCAAATTCTAATATCTCAGGAAAATTAATGATCTTTTGTGCAAGACGGATATTAGAATGTTCTTTGCTTTTCTCATCATACCCTTCACAGTCCCTTTCTATCTCATCTGCAGCTGACTCAGAGAGCAGCGAAACTCTGGGAAAGCCTGTGAACCGTGTGATAGAAACCTGACAACAGGCCCCACTTGATACAGAGTGTCATGGGAGTCAGCTGCAGAAATTGATAGAGACATGCATTCTAACACAGCTGTTTCAGTGGCTGTAAGGCAGCTTTCCACTTACAGTCGCTTCATGGCCTGAAGTTGAGTGAAGGTTCCCGGGACGAGCTGGGTGATTCTGTTGTTGTGCAAAAACCTGAATGAGAGAGAGAAAATCAAAAATGTAAGGAGTTCAGAAAGGTCCATCAATGGCTACACAAACATGAGGAGCTTGTGTTATTGGAATGAATACAAAGTTTTCATGAATCACACTTTTTTAATTGTCCAAAAGGGACAAAAAACACAATCATTTGTTCCCACACATGCTATGATGACCTTGGAGACCTTGACTTAGATAAAAGCAGCGTCAAACATTTATGTAAGGCTCTGCCCAAAACATTCCCCCAAAATGATTCATTCTTAAAGATCCAGTGTGTCGGATTCAAGGGCACCTATTGGCAGATAATCAATTAGTGTATAATCACCTGAAACTAAGAGTTGTGTTTTTGCTAGCTTCAAATGAGCCCTTCATGTCCACATAGGTAGCAGGTTCACTGGCCATGTTCCTACAACAGCCCTGACTGGACAAACCAAACACTGGCTTCCAGAGGGCCATTGATGTTTTTATGTTGCCTTAAGGACAGCGTAGTTCTCTGACACGCTTGGAAAGGGAGGGGTAACAGATTCAATCAATTCAATGTTTGCAATCTGCACCTTTAGATATGCACCCTGTAGTGTCTGTCCCCCGATGGAGGGGGACGAGGAGGAAAACATACAGTATGGGATATCATACCCTGTGTGACCTACCTGAAGACACCTCCATTCATGCCTTTGAAGGCAGACCTTTGTGAGGCAATGCCTATATACATCCGTCACTATGGTCATCCCTCAGTTAGTGTCATCAGTGAAATGGGTACAAGCTGGATGCACAGACAAAGCATTCAGTCAGTCGGCCTCCTTGTGGAGGTCAAAGCAAGAAGCAGTGCAGTCTTTCGTGACATAAATTAAATCTCCACAGACTTGATGGGTTCAAATGGGGAACACAAAGAGCCAAATCCTAAGAGGGGATGCTTGATTTCCAGCCAGTGGACTCCCTTCAAAAAAAAAAAGACCAAGGCAAGAGTGCCAGGTGTCACCCCGTCAAAGCCAACATGTCAGGCAGATATAGCTGCCAAATAGACCTTAATTGTGGAAAATGAGAGACTCTGATCCAGCAGCTCCTGAAGGAATGTCAAAACATCCACAACAGAGCACTGAAATGGGAGTACATTTTGGTACATTCACCACTGCTGGAACGCCCGCCATAGTATGCACTCTGGGATCATTGCCACCACAATTGGGGGCAGACCCATAGCTATTTAAATGGACCTCCCAACATGGAAACCCACTTAAGGGGTCAGAACCAAAACCCGTGTTGCTGTGGCAAAGACTGGCCCTCGTACGTACGGCCGGCTCTACCCTCTCTACTCGCTGCAAAAGCTTACAAAGGACGCAGTTTGCATTCCAGATGAATCTGAGCGAGGTATTGATGAAACACAGCCATTGCGCTCTGACAACCTTGCTTGGATGGAAATTAAGCATATTTCCAGCCGGGGAATAAAAAAACTGCTGCCCCGAGGTTAGCAAGCTCTTCTGCATTGCTGAAAAACCCAGAGCTTGAATGTGCGACAGAACCTACGAGCCTTTGTCTCAGAATTTGCCTGGAATCAAGAGGCAGTCAAAACAAGCACACTGGCTCATCCAGATAGATGACCCTGTCCTTATCCAGAACGTCGGACGGAGTCAGCCACAGATGTCTGTGCACAACCACAACCATAGACCCCCCTGCCCAGGGAGATCGCTGCACAGCGGGCCAAAGGGAAAATGGAATCTGTGGCAATTCCAATCTCATCTAGAAGCCGCGAACCGCGATGGCTCCTGAGTTGGCGGTGGAGAGGGCGACTCCACCTTCAGCTGATGCAGCAAAGGAAATGTGATGTACCCATTGAATCGACTGAAAGGGAACAAAATGTTGTATGTTGTTGTTGTATATATAAAAGTGTATAACTTCTGTTCCCTGGAGGAGAGGACAAACAAACGCAGGGCCGCCCTGCTGCACAGCTGGTCTCGATGAAGAGCAGCTATCGAACTGAGGAATCGTCATGGTGACTCACATAAGTCACAACAGGTCATCCTCCTTCAAAAGAATGAATAGAGGTGTCTTCAGGTAGGTCATGTGGTGCATTAGACCTCATACTATATGTTGTACCGAGTGAATAGACTGGAAGGGAATGATTTGAAATGAATTAAACAATGATCTTATACAGATTTCATGTGAAGGTATATTTAGTAAATAAGGATAAAATAAGTTTGAAAACCTATCCTACAGGGTTGGATTAACCCATTACAATATTACTGGTAAATATTTCTGCAATGTTTAGAGAGACATTCCTGTGGAATGAGTTCAGGCCTGTGTTTAATGAGGTGTGTTCTCAGTCAGGACTCCGACTTTAGAGCTGTTATCTCATTCAGTTGTACTGCTTTCTTTTCCCTTGAACGGTTGGTCCAATATGAGTATTTTTGGAAGCAGTATTAGCGAAAATAACGCAATCCCTTACATTTCAAGACACAGCACTAAATTAGTTTCATGGGAACTAAATATAAGTCAGGGATCAACTCTGCTGTAATTAATATATCATTGTCTGACGTAGCAACAAACCGATCTCTTTACCATACGAGGAGCCCCAGGGGCGTTGGCTGTACGCATTTATACTGCAGCATAGTTTTGCTGGTCATTCCAATGTCATGCTATGCAAAGTCTGGACCTGCCTGAGTTGACACTTTTAATTCAATACCAAGTACATCATGCTAATTATTGCTTTCTGGTTCCCATCAAGTGCCCCGGTGAATCCAGTTGCACCGTTGGATCTATTAAGCCATTGATTTATGTGAGCATTTAAGTTGAAATTTGCTTTTTCCTTCTGAGAACGTTTTTTTGGGGGGGGATTGTGTGTGAACTGAACACATTTTTAGGAATCTTGGACGGGTGGTCACACAGCATGAACTTACAGTCGTTCCAGCTTTGGTAGGTCAGTGAATGATTCTGGTTCCAAAGACTCAATGTTGTTGAAGTGCAGGTACCTGTAGAAGAACAAAGTGTAGACAAAGCACAGTTAAACTGGATTAGAGCTAATCATTTCACTGTCCTAGTAGGTAAAACTCTCCAGACAGCCCTGTTTACCTGTCCATCCCTGGCACTTTATATTACTGAAATAACAGTTTGAGAAAAGGCAATGTCTAGCTCTAGATCAATGCAGCCAGACGGGAGGAATTTGCACATCGGGCATTAATCTTGCACAGTTGATATACAGGGTCTGGAAACCTATGGCTGAGGTCGAAGATTGAAATGAGATTGCCCGCAGGTGAAAAGCAAGTAAAACGATTATCTCATGGAATGCAAATATAATTTATGCCCCCAAAAGCCTTTGAGCTGAGAAAACATAAATCAAACCATATGCTAACAAATAAAAGGTTAGGGAAATGAAATCCAACTGATGGCTGAATTGTAACGGCAAGGTTTCAGTTGGGTATCTGCTTGTTTAGACAGGGAAAGCAACAGTCAAAGCAGCTGCAGCAGCAAACAGACGCACACACAAAGACTAAAGCAGCACAGAATGTAAACTAAAATGCAATATTCCACACAAGGAAGTCCATTTTAGTTTTTACTTTAGGTAAATCTCATCTGTTGAGTCTTTGCTGTGTTTTTACGAGCTGTACTGAACGTCCAACATTACAGTATGTCTCTGGGTGTAGCCTGCTATAGAGGAGCCAGAACAGAAAAACACAGCACAATCCAGACGAGCGAAAGACAGAAAAGTTGAAGGAAGACAGCAGCAAAAATGATTTAAGATTAAAAAAATGCACCTCTAGGGTCAATCAGCATCCAACACCAGCTATTTCATTACACTTTGATTACGTTTAGAAGTTTAGTTGACCTGAAAGCAATCAGCCATAGTCTTAACTGGGTAAAGAGGACTAGAAGTAGGGCTGCACAAGTAATGGAATATGAATCATGATTTTGGCGTCCCACAATGAAACGAACATGCTTGACTGTGATCTTAAAGCAGAAATCTTTGCTGCATATGGAATCATCTTCCTAAACTATAACGGCCAGCTATCAGGGGGGGTTTGGGATCACCACACTGCTGCATGCACACCCTGAGAGTGTAGAGGAGTAATGTACTATGAATTACTTGTTTTAGAGAGCAAATCACCAATGCACTGAATTCAGGTGAAGAAGAACTTCATTTTAAGTCTCATTTTGATGCATGATTTGATTTTAAATAGTGGTCAAAGGAGATGCACTGTGAATAAGGACATGTCTCATTTTAATGCAAATAATTAGTACGTTAGCTGGGATTTCCTTTGTTTGAATGAGAAAGTGCAGTAAACAAATGTTTTCCCTAAAATCAATGAATAATCAGGATCTCAATATTGATTAAAATAATCATGATTATCATATAATCGTGCAGCCTTATGTAGAAGGTCCTACTTTGCAATGCTGTTGCTCTACGCCTGTGTGATCCTTGTATGCTCATTAACAACCCAACCCAACAGGAGAGTGCTACTGAGTCACGTATGTGCATATTCCCCCGCCCTGAAGAAGCATGTGACTTCAGGCTTCTGTTGCCCAGTGAGGATGGAGAAGCACTATTGCCAAGCAATCTGGCTCAGAAGTTGTCACTCACATATAAAATCCTTCATTATCGTAGCAAAACCAAAAACAGCTGCCAGGCACGGAGCCTGATGTTGGAAATAGTTTGACGTGGTGAATTGGCCATTTGTTCTCTGCTAATGCGGTTGCCGAGAGCTACAGAAAATCATAGTTTCCTCCAAACGGGCAGAAAGCTTCATTTGCTCAGGGAAATCAGCCATATTGGTTTTGATAATGACACGCTGGCTTATTGACATACTACATCATCATTCCTGCAGACGGCAGTCACACAAATTCTATTACAATTCTGAAAACACAATTCATATATATATATAACATCAATCAACAATTGCTAATGTGTTTTTCTTATCAAACATGCAAGTTTATAATGATACAACAGGGCCAGTTATTTGTAAAAGCAGCAAAGAAGTTTCAGTTTTCAGACTTACAGGAAGCAGTTTCATTTGATAACAGACTGAATGAACATTGAAAGGTTCTCACAAATAAACACTTTGAGCAGATTACAGCAAATTGGTGCAGAAGAGGAGTTTCTGCAGTAGCAGGAGAGACCCAATACAAGTAAAGCTTTGCTCTAAAGCAGAAGCTTTCACTCCGGCATGACGCTGCTGGCACTATGAGCAGCACGAGGCTATATATCATGCTTTCGGCTTTGCATGGGGGTGGCGAACACCTGCTGTCCTGAACACAAGACATGCGACTCATGCAAAGGGTTCAAAAGGGGTCAGCGCGGCATACAAGGGTGGGTGCACACACGGCATGCATGGTGGCGGTGGAGGGGTAGAGGGGAAGGTGTCACTGCAACGAACACTATCTGGACAGAGCTCTCATGACACCGGTGTAAGGCCTACACAGTCACGTCACACAGCCTTCATTACGGACTCAAACAGATCACGCCATCAGTGGCATGCCTGTCACTATAGACCGTCTGGATTGCATTGCTAGGGTCCATGTTTACCTTCAGCAGACTTTTGGAATATAATTCCATTGTAAATGTCAACAATGTGTTCCAGTCTTTCTTTTTTTTGTTGCAGTGTGAGAAACATCAGCTTACAGAAAGTAAACATGGACCCTAGCTGTCGCCTAGCAACGCAATTCTGTTCAAACAATCTATACATGACTTTGCTTTCAGACCCATTTACAGCAGACGTCATCCAAAAACTACGTGCGCATGTTGGCAACGGAAGTGGCGTTTTAAGCTAGCACAAAACATCGTATCAACCAGCGTCAACGTGTCTGGTTGTTGCATGTTTGGTTGTCCGAATCCATATTCCAACAGCGGAGTCAAGCTCTCCAGAATCCAGACGGGTTCACGTCTGTTTTAGAGCAACGGGTGTTTCAGTTTATCAAGTGACCGCGTTACCTAGTGACACTCAGCCAAATGTGTCTCTGGTTGCTTGTAGTAACATCAGTGGTTGATGTATGTGTGTATTTCAAGGGATTTACAGGTTTTATAAGGACACTTACATGTTATGTACCATGAGCAGCCACGACACATTCAGCTGAGAGCCACCAGTTTCCACGGTCACTTGTTAAACTACCACTGGACTGATCAAAAACGCTCCTATTTGTAGCGCCCATTTTAAAACTTTACGTTCTTTACGTTCTGTACATGAATGCAGCGGAAATCGTAAGCATCCCTTGTATGACTTGTATGCCTGTGATTTCTGGCGTAATGTTAAACGCTCGGTTTCTCCACCAAACACTTGTACATATCTGGCCACTAGCTAATGTATTCTAACCACTCACTAATAGCACACAGACATGGGAAGTCAATTTGTTTGTGTTGCCCTCGAGATGTTTAGCGGTTGATGTTCTTGCAAAGCTCGACAAGGTCTTGCAGTCCACTGTAGCTCTGTTGCCAAACTGTATGCGCACACAATAGGCACATCATCATCCTTTACAAACTGTAAAAGGGTCTATAAATCACGTATGACCATGTAGACATTACCAGGCTTCATGAAACGGGAAGGGGGGGGGAGGTAGAGGAGTTTACAGACGGAGAGACAGGAGGTGGGAGGAGGAAGAGTTGGAAGTTGCAAGGAAAAGGTGGTCGAGGAAGTTGGTCACTTACAGTTGTTCAAGAGAGACAAGCCCCTTAAATGCTTGTCTGTCAATTGATTGGATTTCATTCTTGTACAAATAGCTGAAAGGAGAGATAATCAGTAACATTAGTAACACACACACACTCACACAGGATCATCTGGATTCTGTTATGAGAGAAAGTAGAGAGGATCTGATCAATAAGAACTTTTTAGAGTGGGTATGTATGTTGTGTGAAGTATACACTACACTACGCTGCTTCGTGGACATCGACAGGACTTTCACACAGATGTGCCTGACTAAGTAACAATTAAACACTATCACAATATCAGCTAGTAACTCACAGAGTAATCAAGTCAATATAGGCAACAATAAAGGAATTTAACAGAAAGATTAAACACTAATCTATTTGTGTGTCTTTTCTCCATGCCTTCACCTTTTTCAGGTACTTCAACATTTATAGTTGAAAAAGAAGTAATATCAATGTGGTATTTTAGCACAATGAAAGACAGATCTCCTTGACGTGTGCATGTTTTCCCTCCATCATACGTGGACATGTGATACTAGAAAAGCAATGGCTTAAGCCGTCCGTCCTTTCATCTCCCTTCTCTCGAGTTCACCCTCCACCATTGCACTCATGACGAGACATGATGAGAGATACAGATCTCCCCACAGCACTGACGCGATGCATGGAAAAATAAACATCCTCTATTCATCACTGCTCTCTGTGCTTTAACACGGCTGTGTGAATGCTATCAGGTTTCTTACCATGGGGGATGAAAGGTTATTACACACAACTTTATCAAATGAAATATGATAAATGATTCAAACAAATTGAGCTAAAAGCCACTATTAAGAAAGTAACACTCACAGAGAAAGGACAGTGAACTTCATGCAAACTACTCGACTAGGAAATGATTCATGACCAAACCAAAACGATTATTATTCCATTTGGATGGGTAAGTGTTTACTTGAGTGACACTGGAGCAACCACAAGTATTATTGTGATGCCATGATAACGACGACTGACTTAACTTTTGAGAATCATGTGGCCTGTGAATGAATGAGAAACACAGCGGATGTGTGAGTGTGTGAGTGTGTGTGTGTGTGTGTGTGTGTGGGGGGGGGGGGGAGTTTGGATGGGAAGCTGGATCTGGAAGTTGTGGGCTAAAATCTCATGGGGCCACTTATCCTTTAGTGGTATTCCTCATCAAAAGGTAGACAGTATGCACTTCAACAGCCTGCCTCACATTGTTGAAACCACCCTACATGTTGCTGATCACTTCATTAAATTACCTATATCAGCATTCACACAAACTAAAACTATACATACATAGCAAGGATGGATACAGAACAGAATGGACACATCATCATCAGTTACAGCTGGATGTGATGCAACTAAATCATTAGAAAAAGATCAAATAAGCAGTGACGAGTTCCCACAAAGAGGAGCGGTGACCTCCGTTTGACTTGTTGATGGAGGTGGTCGTGGGAGACAGAGCTGCTCTATAGGCAGACGCCCGGCCATTAGCTTTGGAGGACATGAAAGATGACAGGGCGTGGACTTTACTGGGGTCCAAAGGAAGTGAAGAGGTGAGCTGGGAGATACCATCTAGCCCCCAGCTAGTAGGGTGGGGGCATACCTCACCATAATCACAAAGGTCAGGCAACGGTGCTGGCTTTAGATCAACTGTGCCTTTAAGTGGGCGCCGCTGTAATTAAAATAGTTACGGATTTAGTGACGACACAAAGAGGCAGGATATATGTTGGGAATGTGTATTTTTGTGTGTCAGTAAGCTGAAGAAAGAAAAAAAGAAAAGCCCACATCCCTTCTACTCACCCCCTCTTCCTTCTGTTCCTCTCAGAGCTGATGTATATAATCTTGTCTCAAGTGTGCTGGGTTTGTCCACGATATTAACTGGGCAGTGATGTAACAGTTCTTTCCCAGACACACAGGCAGGCTTTAGAACTAGTTCCTGCTAATATTTATATTTATATTTGACTTTATCGGCCCTCATGCAGACGCCTAGCCTTGCCTTATCAGAGAGCACGTAGAACATAACGTGTGTCAAAATCAATTAAAGCTAATAAAATACAACATTTACCATCTCCAGGTTTTGTCCCACCGTTACATACCATACGTATCTCCTCTCTGAGGTCCAAGCAGGGACATCAGTCCATGGTTGTGTCCAAAATCACTAACTCATTCACTCCTGTCTACTTTCTAGAAGACTATATAGTGAGCTCATCGTCGGTAGTGAAAAAACACTTCTCGGGTCATTTTCTCGGTGCCTTTATTTAGGTCGCACAATTAAGTAGACCATATATCATAAATACGGACTTAACTGCATGCAGTACATACATAATGTAAGCTATTTTGTTGAGCTGCCTCTTATCAAAATGATGAGTGAATTTAAGTTGCCCTGGTAAGCCGTCATGCAGCGTATATTTCAAGGGCTTTTATTGTGAAAGGTAAGAGGGAATGGAGCGGACAGATGCTGCCGCTGTCAATATGGGGTCAAAAAGCATATATATTTTATTAACAAATGAGTATAAAATACTTTGTGATCGTATGACTCGTTATTTGTTGCTCTACTCACTGTATGTTACTGTATGTTATTTTCACGCCACCACTGATGGAGTTGTCTTAGTAGCGCTGCTCTCTCTACTCTCACCTCACATATATAATGCTCGGATACTGTGAGTCCACTGTATAGGGTATAATCATTATCACCATCCATTCAGACAGCAACAGAACATGGTGAACTCACTACAGAGCTGGTGGTGAGTGATTTCAGACACAGACCATGTCAAACTGAGCTCAGACAGCACCTTTAGCACAATAAAGTAAAGTGACTAACAAAGGGTGCCAAACCAGCAATCCCACAGAACCCTTGAGGCTACACACACCTCAACAATTTGTTCCCAACTCTGCCTCCAGGTCAACACTTCCAGACGTGATAAGTACAGAGGGTCAGACAAAGGGAGACTTTTCATTGATGCATTTTTTTTCCGTACACTGACGCATTTCCACTGACTGAGCAGTCTGGTAACATCAGCTGTCTCAGTCTCACTCAGTAAGCATGTTTTAAAGACCTGTTTCACCACGCTTCCTCTTCTGTTGACTCCTTGAACAGTGACCTTTTACCTTTTATTAAGTCTGAGAGAACATATTGATGCAACATTGTCTCAAAATCTTTCACTTGACCGCAAAAGGAAAACAGAATTGACATGAGGGCGACTTACAGATATTTGAGGTTTTCCAGGTCTTCAAACGCCCCCCTGGGGATCCTTCGTATATGATTGTTGTTGAGGAGGCTGCGAGGGGAAGAAAACAAGGCTTATTGTGTGGTTACAAGATGCACAGTAAGTTTGTTCTTGTGGAGTATGCCATGTCTGTTTCAAGACAAGTTGTAGTACAACGCAACTCACAGTTTAAGCTTCTTAAAGTCACAGATCTGTCACGTTTCTCCAAATCCAACATTATTTCAAGCACTGTTTTGCTGATTCTTAAAGATCAACAGCCATTTACATTTTCAAATTCTTCTTTTCAAAAATGCACCACATTATGTAACTGTTCTTACCTATAGCACTTTGATCATAGTAGTGTTGTATTTAAGGTATCCTTGCTGAACAGCTACTACTTTACTCAGACGAGGACCTAACACTTGTTCTATTTTTAGCTCTTTATCGGCAATGATATGTTGTGGTTTCTTTCTTTCTTTTTTTCTTTCTTTCTTTTGACAAATGTACTTATTGTAAGTCGCTTTGGAGAAAAAGCGTCTGCTAAATAACAATAACTTATTTCACCAGTCAATTGGTAACAAACTGTTGAACTAGAGGAAGATCCACTAGATGGCAGGAGGTTACTTTACAACAACGGCTTGAGTTTATCAGTGTTTACGGGGTACACCTGAATGCACCATGAAATCCTGCATGCTTAAACATACGTGATGTTGACAAAATTGATTTTAAGTGGCAAAAGCGCGACAGGTGCTGAAATCGACAAACTGTTCGCTGACTGCTGTTTTCTGCAGCCTTTAAATCTTCTGTAGCCCACAAACTGTGCTTTTCTGTCAACGGTGTGTTTGTTGTTGATATAACTCACAGGGAAGGCAACATTTTGGCACACCAGCGACTTCACGGAATCAGGAGAATTTTCCAGTTGTTGTGTTTTTCTGTCATCATCTCTGACTCCAGCAGCGGCTACGCTGTCTCAGGAAGTGCAGCTGCCGGCTCCCATTGAGCTCGGCCGCGTCGTCTTTGAAGGGTTTCTCTTTTTCTTACGACGTGCGTAAGTCGGGAGTGAAGAGAAATAAATACTGGGAAAATCACAGATCGTTCTGTTGACTTCGAAGTTTTAACTCAAAAGCTCAATGTCATAAATTTTTGATTTAGATTTTAAATTGTGACACTTTTATTACACTTTGTTGTGCAGGTGTCGTACACCTAAACAGGAACAAAACATTACTGTATGCAATTCTTCTACCAAACAAACGACAGGCTTTTGTTTTGAAATAAACACTTTGTCAGTACCTCGAGACAAGACAAAATGCTCTCCCCTTCAACGGACATTACAGACATATTTCTGCCCAACAGTTATATGACATGTCACTAAAGTTCAAAGACTCATTCCTGCCTTAAGGGACTTTTCTTCACTTTGAAACTAATTTGAAACCCATGCCCTGCACATACTCCCATATTTATGAACTATGAATATATTACTGGATCTGCTCATATTCACTTTGAGCGTTCCTGCAGACTTCCATCTGTTCCTTTTAGTGCATATTCCTACATTTATTTACAGCAACCACAACAGATATAAATGAGAAAGCATCTCAAAAATGTTTGCAATTATTTGAATAAGGTGAGGTGTGATTTATTCCAGCAGTCAGCTGAACAGACCAAATACTGATATGCCTATGTAAGTTGAAGCACACAAGGTTCCTAAACTAATACGTTACCCATGAAAAACACAAAAACGCTTTTCATTTCTGCTTTATTAGCTCAGCAACGCACCATTGAGCAGGTTGGATATATGATAAGTAGCTCTGTGGGTGGAAGTGGAAAAATAAATTCCTCATAAATTACAAGCTGACCTACATGTGTGAAACCACAGCCGAATAGAGCAAGAATTTGCTTGTCTGTGTGTGTGTGTGTGTGTGTGTGTGTGTGTGTGTGTGTGTGTGTGTGTGTGTGTGTGTGTGTGTAGTACAACCTTCCTAGGGAAGTGACACCACTCTGCTGATTGCTGTTTTAAGGTAATGGGCTTGATTTATTTTCAATAATATAATATTTTTCAGATATTGTCATACCAATAGGATGTCATTACTATTAAATATGATTTAGGGACATCAGACTAAAAATGTGTCATGTCCACAGGCTGGATATAAGAAGTGGACATAGTTGTCGCGATGTCACCCATTGGTTTGTGAACTGCGGTTTTGAAGCCTTGAGTTCGGCATTTTGGACATTTTGCAGCCAGTGAAGGAAGTGACCCTATTTGGACTGTGGAGGAGCAACGGGTGGATCTGATGAACACAAGCGGCAGAGTGACACCCTAGGCAGCAACCTTACTGGACCTGGATCCATCTGGATTCTGGTGTGAAGCTGCTAACAAAGTTAGCTTCATAATTCAACTTTACAGCTAAGTGTTAAAGTCATCTTAGTAGCTAATTGGTAGCGTGGTAGCAGCTCTTGTAGCGACCTGTCAATCACAAGGTAGTCACGCCCTAAAGCATACATTTATGGTCTATTTGACTCTAAATGGACCATAATGGACTAAATGAACATCATGCTGGATTGAAGAAGACTTGAAACTAGAGATTGAGACATAAACTCATGTTTACAATGTTTACTGAGATAATACATCAAGAGAGAAGTAGGACCATTTTCTCATAGACTTCCATGCAATCGGACTTCTTGTAACAACCAGAGGAGTCGCCCCCTGATGGCCAGCAGAGAGAATGCAAGTTCAGTATAGAGATCACATTCTCGCTGCAGTTTAAGTGAAAGACATTTCAGCATTGGCTTCACTTTTCAGAGGTTGCTGCCTGGTCATGCCAAAACACAAGTTAACAATCATGTAACCAGAGGAGGGACAGACTTACAGCGTGTTGAGGTTCTTTAATCGTTTGAAGGAACCTGGTTGTAAATCCTTGATTTTGTTGAATCTCAGGTCTCTGTAGAAGAGAAGGAAGGATATTTATTAATCATTATATTAAGTATCCTGTAGAGAAAAGCATACATATGCATACATATACATACATAAATCCAAAAGTTATACATGGAAGACTTGTTAATGTGTAGAAAGTAGGCAATACACATCTGCATGAACTGGTGTCCACACAGCAGAGCCTTCACATAATAATCCTGAAGGATAATTGGACACATTACTCACTTCACAGGAATGCCTTTGTGAAGCTTGAATCATGAGGGCAGATTTATATAACATTTGCCCCAACGATAACAATCACAAAGCTGGTGGCAACAGTCAGCAGGTCTCACTATCTTTCTCCTTTAACTTCCTAATTTAAAAGGCTGTGGAATGAAAACAAAGCAGTTTGACATGGCACTAATCACTCGTGGTCTTACAAAGACTGACCTACCATGCCATTAAAGTGTCATGCAGCAGAACCCAATACTGCAAATAGCATGTGAATGTGAAATCATTGCTCAAGGCACAGAATGCATTTTGTGAAACCGGAACGTCTCATCTGAACAGTGATGTTATGTTTGTGGAACGTAGGCATTAAGTCATCAGATCTTCAATGAGCCGTTTTACTAAATGTGTTTTTACAAGATGAGTTCTGTAAGTGGAACCAGTCATTTAGAAACACTACATCAGCCCCACTCTATTCCTAAAAGCATTCACACTGTCTACCAGGTCTGCTTTAACCCACATCTATGACTACCACGGTAGACAGTTATGCATTATGTGACCCAGCATGGCATCCTGGGAAAAAGTCTATTGAAAACACCTCCAGCCAAAGACATGAATAGAGGATTTGGGTGGAACCACAAAGCAGATTTATCACTGTACTGAAGACAGGGAGACCTTCATCAGCCCAACTCCTCCAGTAAGAGCTTGGACTGTCTACCAGCATTCTTGTTAGTCACTGACCTCACAAAGGAAATAAGACCGGGTCACTCAGACATAATGTACTTCAATGATTATGTAAAACTGTAAAGACGCCAGGGTGATGACAATCTTGAGATTTTTTATTTTTTCAGTTTGAAACTAAATAGCTTTACCTTTGACCTTTTGTGTATTAAATGAAGTCTGACAAAACCATTCTTGCTAAGAAATCCAGTCCAAGCATTACGGCTACAGTGGATAGTTTTAACCTTCGTTCATTAGGTTGACATTCAAATTCTAATCCTAAATCTCAATCAACATTTGAACGCTGCATCTCTATTAATCCTGTTTAAAGCTGGTAATTCTGCACAGTTGCAGATAAAGATCAGACTATACTGATATATGAGTGTGGCAATGGCTGCGTAGGATTGTTTCCAACTTGTGTGATCCACACATTTCCAATAACTCCAGAGCATTGTCGAGTCCAAAAGTCAACATTTATTGAAAAAAGATATGATATGGCAGACATTTATTTGAAAACCACAATAGAAGCTTCAAAGGGTAAAAGTGATTTGGTACAGCCCGACCAAGCACAGATAATCTCATTTACATGCTGCTTCATCCAATAGCTTAGCATTCATCTTGTCTATTTCTCTTTATGCACAACAGGCAAAGAAAGCACAACAAAGCTATACATTCCTGAGTTTTTGATTCCTTATATTTCTATGAAAACAAAGACCAAATGATTTGCTATGAACTGATTTCATAGCTGGTGAAATGTTTATGGGTCATTGGCTGTGTAAAAGCCATCACATATGGATGCAATCAGAGGGAGTCCAGCTTTTTCATATGCTTGCTTCCTTCCATATGGACTGAAAGCAAGAGCAAGAATTCACTCAAAGAGCTCCTCTGTAACTGACATGCTTTCTGTGGAATGTCCTTTAGCTATGGTGATATTGTTGTTTCTGGAACTGCCTTCAGTATGTGAGAAACTTAAGTTCTTAATGTCAAGATAACACTTCAAAATAAAACTGGAGTGCTGCGCATTAACAGGTTTGATGCGGCGGGGGAGCGCTCAGAAAATCGGTTGTCAAAAAGAGGTTAAGTGGAAAGAGGCTTGAGGGTCTTCCGTGGAAAGAACCAGGATCAGTGCTTGGTGAATAGCTGGCACCCTTAGGAAAACTCTCCAGGCAGCAGGCCCAGGGTGCTGAGTGCACTCCCCCAACATGCTGAGGCAGGGGCTGTCCTGCCTCACTGCCTCCAGCTCAGGGAGATGGAGGGGAGGGGGGGAGAAGAGGGGAGCAGGACTATCTCAGCTGAACACATGAAAGCAATGTTTAAAGTCAAATCAAGTTTCGTGCTTGTTCTTTGGTCATTGATCATTTCTATGACCAGGACAATCACACATATCGTCACAAGTCACCTGTCTAGGTCGCTATCATGGTAGAGAAGTGGAAACTAGAGCCTGATTTAAAAACACAGGATACAAAAATACTTATTTTTATTTATTCATCCTTCATTTATGTGGAGTGACTTAACAGAGACCTGGCTCCATCCTGGATCCCGGATCAAGCAGCACTTGACAGGTGGACAACAGGACAGAGTGCAGGACTCAGGGTAGTATGAGAGGAGGTGGACTCTGTGTTTACACAGTCACAGTTCCCTGATTCCTTTTTAATGTTATGTTGTCGGCCATGTTATCTGATCAAAGATTGTTTTCGTTGCTGATGTTTGGATTCCTTCTGATACACATTCAAAAATACACTACGTTTTTGTTTTGTATAGCAAGTTGATTTACCATGTATCCCTGCATTGCACAATGAAAATAATTGATCCTTGGATGATCATCTTATTTATGATTATTTGTTTGTTTTTTTTTCACGAAAAAAGGATGTGATGATAAAGGATTTTATCATAGGTTGTGCATCTTATCTGTGGTGCAAATTCTTGTTTCTTAACCAAATGTAAAGTGATAGCAGTGGTGCCATAGTGAGAGTGTATTTTAAGTAGTGTATTTGGATCATAATGAGTGAATGGAAATGATTGTGTGCAGGATAGTCTTGACATGCAATGATCAAATCGTCCCATGCTTACACACTGACAGCAGCAAGTGAAGAGAAACTCTGTCATCATACATGTACTCAAACTTCCTTCAGAGCTATGACCTTGACGACACATACTACTGATTGACGTGGATGTGAGTTATAACTGAACCATTCGTCCTGGTTGGTCGCTGATGTTTTGGCTGTGCATGTGTGTCTCACTCCCATGGTTGAGATGACTGTGTCTTTGTATAAATGGCTGAATGAGGTCAAGTAGAGTGTTATCTATGGCAGCAGTGTGTTTAAAGCATCAGCTGTCGATTGGTGCTAAGGAGAGGCTCAGTGTCCTGGAAGTAGAGGGCCGATGTATCCTACAAGTTATTGAGCAGGAAAAGTGCCTTTTGGTCACAGAATGGCAGCACTGGCACTCTGAATGGCTGTACTCTGGGTTTGTCTGAGTGACTGTATCGTGTGTGGATCTGTTGATAAAAACCAAAACCATCCACTAAAACCCAGAGACCAACATATCACACTTCATCCTTCACCTCCGCTGAGCAATTAGGCTTTTTATGATACTAATTCATAAGATCCCTGCTAACACAAATTCTCCTGTTGCAAGCATGAAAGCAAAACTTAAGATTTAACAGGAAGTAAAGGCTATAGACATCAGAGGAACGAGATGGCCTATAAAGCTGCTTTGTGATGGTTTATCGTCAGGGAACAAGAAAAAAGCAGCGGCACCTCAGCAAACTATTTGTCCAGGATTTATGAAATGAGTTTGTGAACTCCCATGAATGTGTGCCAGAGGGACTCATAAAACTACAAGGCTAACTACCCTGAAGAGGGGCTGACAGACTACTGCCTAAACAAAAAGCCTGAAAGTGAACAGCTTCCCTGGCTCAGTGATGAAGGCGCCATGGGAATTTGACAGTAATAGCATTAATACTGTTTTCCATTTGCCATTTACCAACACATAGACTCATAATTTAACATGACGTGCTGATAGGAACAGAGCCAAGAGACAAAGGGTAAGTGTTTAAAAAAAACAAAAACATTAGATTTACCCCCAGAGACAAGAGACTGAATGCATAATTGTATCACTACGTTCCAGCATTTTGGCATAAACTAAACTCAAGTCTTACGTTTCTCAGAAGATAATTAGAATGACCTATTTAGACGAGACAATGCTGACAATCTGCCTCCAGTGTTTTGGGCACACTGTCAGAGATGAAAGTGCAGGATCATTGAGTGCACTGAGGTGGTTTAGGGACAGAGTACCTCACACATGCACACTTATTGGTGGACGTAGGCTCCACATTTAGCATGTCAGCAACTCTACTCGGACAATGTCCCCATTATCTACATTCTAAAACGCCTCATTCCTGTGAAAACGATTTGCATCTAAATATCTTCTTCTTTGTCCTATTTTCACTTGGTAAACAACAATCAACAACAAACTTAACCAGATGTTGCATCACTGCCAACATCTGGTTCAGGAGTGTTCCAGGCAGCCAAGCCGACCAAATCATTATTTCATGGTTGGGACGTCATCTGACAAAATCAACATAAACATTGATTAACAACAACAGCTGTGCTGTATGATCAGCCACAACCACGATAACAGAAAAGGTTAGAGGACAGAAAGTTCTCTTCCTAACCTTGCTGCCTCACGGTCCCCGGCCTGAGTCTGGGCTACTACTCACACAGCTGGCTAATCTGCTGAGTCTCAGGCCGTTACACCTCCGTTTAGTCCCTTCCTGCTCGCTTTTATCACTTTTGCTGTATTTTAATGTCAGATAGTTGTTCTCAAATTTAAATATCTTAAATCTGTTGACAGACACTTCAATGATAGGGGTGGGTAAAAATATCGATACGGCAACATATCGCGATACTTTGCCGCCCAATACAATACCGATTTTTCAACTTCAAAGATCGATTAAAAAAAAAAAGATTCATGTTTAGACGCGTTGTGAATGCAGTACTTTGTCCTTTTTCATTTTATTTTCAATATTTATTCCAGGGAATTTCATGGGAATTAATAAAATGGAGAGGCTGTTTTGAATGAAATTGTTTTTACTCAATTTGTCCTCTGATCAATATCATCTGATGTACATATACAGGTACTTGTGTTTTCATTTATATCGCAATATCGTGATATGTATCGTATCGTGACCAAAGTATCCTGATACGTATCGTATCGTGAGGTTCTTGC
The DNA here is from genome assembly GCF_963514095.1 of Eutrigla gurnardus. NCBI lineage: Eukaryota > Metazoa > Chordata > Actinopteri > Perciformes > Triglidae > Eutrigla > Eutrigla gurnardus. The sequence continues at coordinate 6,833,599 of NC_139921.1, read as the reverse complement.
CAATACTCACCCCTACTGAATGAGTACAAAAAAAAATTAATCGCAGCCCATAAGCAACCATTCCTGACCCTCACTGGGCTGGCTTTCAACATGACTTTGGAAAAAAACACTCCTCACCTCTCCCCACAGCGTCTATAACAAATGGCATTTCAAGTGTATCCACCATCCATATGGTGATGTATTTTCAAGTGAAACATATAGGCAGACAGGACATAACATTGGGAGGAATTTGATCCAATCGGTCATAAGATTAGCTCACAACCGTCTCCAGCTCATCAAACAGAGTTGATGTTTCAGATTGACTAATGGATGTCATGATATCATTGGTTGAATGGCGGCATCACAAACAAGTATTGTTTATTTCACCGCCTCCTGGTTAAAAAGTCATATCAGAGCCAGCCAGAGAACTTTTGGCCAAGAGGATGTAGCCAAGGGAATATGTATTCCGTGTGCCGAGAGAATATGCTTGTTATTGAGGTCGGAGATTTCCTTGAACTTGACGTTACCGGCTAGCTCCACTTACATAAACTGGATGCAACCGGACATTAACCACAAGTGCACCCAGAACCTGCTAGCTTTAGACTGGGGGTGCCCCTCCCAGCTGTAGTCTCCAAGTGACGGGGAGCAGTGGACCTCTCCAAAGATGGAGGCGCTAGGTTTTGCACTGACTGAATTCAAGTTGCTACAGCAATGACCTTCTCTGAAGCTGATGCCCCTCTCCTCCGGTTTGTCATCTCCCAGAGACAGGGAGGGATCGCGGCCTTACTCTTGTCTCATTTGAGTTCACAAATGGTAAATCCATCAAATCAGAAGTCATATCTGACGATGCATCTTGGCTTTAGTTACAGGTAAGTGGACGTCTCATCTCTCAGCCCCATGGCAACTTTTTTTCCCTTTTCAAAAATGATGCAGTGCTTCGGCTCATACCTGGGAGTGAAGTTACACTTTAAGTGTCCAAAAAAACACATGGAGAGAAAAGTATAAGGCTTCATCTGCCAAAAGCATGAATGTGGGAGCCCTGTATTTAATGTGCCTGTGGCACTGTTTGAACTTTAAGGGGATGTTTGCCCCATGCCACCATCAATCGGTAATGGCAGCCCTAGCAACACACTGATGTCAAAACAATACGTGAGTAACTGAAGTAAATTATCATGTCTGTCAGTGACATTGATAAACAACATGTGCTCCCTTAGCCAGGCACCTCAGAGGTTTGACACGCAACTTTACATGATGAATTACTGGGATCGTATCCTTGGCAGCATAGTCAAGCCTGTAAAATTGTTAAATGATGCTTTGGACAAAAAGTTAAGAGCAATAGTTTTCTGTGTCAAGATATCACCCATGTCTAGTCTATTTTATTATTCACTGCTCGACATGATTTCTCATTTGCATTCTGATAATTAGGGATGTCCCGATCCGATATTTGGATCGGATCGGCCGCCGATATTAGCAAAAAATGCATATCGATATCGGATCGGCCTGCACGGGAAAATCCCGATCCGGACTCCCAATCCAGTTTTTTTTTTAAAACTCCGGTCCTTGTTTTCCAGCGCACCGATGTAGTAATCCATTCCATTTTTTTCTGTTTTCCCCCAAAATCCGGTCCGCGTTTTCCAGCACACCTAGCGCACACCTCGCGACCTGTCCAGCATCCACTAAACAACAACAAGACGGACTTGTGTGCATGTCCCGTGTTTCCTCTACCATTGTACAGGCCATAAAATCAATATGCCAAAAATAAGCCACCTATCAATTCATTCATAAATCAATAAACATTTACATTAGGAGCGCCTCCGCGCAGCACAGTAGACTTGCTCCGCAAGACGCGCAGCCACAACAATCCTCGCCGCGCGCTCCCGCTACGTTCTTCTTCGTACTTTACGCGCTTGTTCTGATGCCGTTCCGCCTCGTTAAACCACCACGATGTCGCTTTCTACTTTGAAACACGGAGTTGACACTGTATTTTGATAAGCTGTTGCACTCTTCAGACTCGTGGTGTGAGCGGGACCGGACCGGAACCGGACCGGCTTCCGCGCTGCCTGCTCGCACAGATCCGCTCGTGCGCACATGCGCTGATGCAGGTCGAGTGTTGTCGATAAATATATGCACTCCTTCAAAACAACATCAAGCCATATTGTGTGTGTAGTATTAGGACGTGATGACGTGTGTACGGGCTAAAGCCCGTTTGGGCTGGAGCAGTGTGAATGCAAAGCAAGGGACTCCCTGTGGGGAGGATTGTTTTTGATAAGCTGTGGAACTCGTGAGTTAACCTATTTCTACCTGAATTTCTATGAACTATTAGGCTGTTGAGTAAACCTATAACTTATATTTTACTTGATAAAATAAGACAATATATGCACTCATGTCGTTGTAGTGTTTTACAGTATCTGTAGCTATTAATGTGATGCTCATCATTTTCCAGCCATATTTTTCCAGCCCCTAATTTTGGATAATTTCCATCAACCGGCATTTTTAATCTTTAATACATGCTTGGATCGGCCGGTATCGGTATCGGCCGATACTAAAAGCTACAATATCGGTATCGGATCGGAAGTGCAAAAAGCTGGATCGGGACATCCCTACTGATAATTAGCTGTCTTGCTGCTGGAGGATGTGGTCAGTGCAAGGGTGATTTGTACTTCTGGCTACACACCATTACTGGGGGAGAAAGCTGATGGAAAACCTGCAGAAATATACAGTCTATGGCAGAAAGCAGTTGCACCATCGAAAGCATAGCTCCGCTGTACCACAGTGACCTGGTGAGGTGGAAGACCTACTTTCAACAACAGTATCCACCAAGCCAACAACCTCAACCTCAATACCAACAAACATACAGCATTCAATGTGTGCACCATTTTGGATTTGTAGATAAACAACAAATCCCATGTTTTAATATGTAAACAGTAGCTGTCCTGGATCCATGTGTTGTGAGACTTTGTAGTTCAGCTGTCAGACTGTTGATGGGATGTATAGATGCTGTAAGTGATTTGTAACGATTAGGACCTTTTATGTCAAGACTATCCTGCCCAAAATCATTGCCATTCACAATATTATCCTGATTATGATCCAAATATGCTCACATTTTTTTGAAATGGCATTAAAACATATGAATCACTGAACATTTTGTTAAGAAACAAATATTTTTTATTAAATCACGAATAGGACACACCTTTCTTTTGGGAAGATTGTTTTCACTGACAAACAATAAAACAAATTTAAATTTGGTTATCATAAAGAGCCCTTCCATAAATAAAGGATCGATCAATTTAAAAAAAAATAGCAACATAGTGTGTCTATATCAGGCTCTATTTTTCACTTCTCAGCCATGACAGCTTTTCATCTGATGATATTCACGATTATTCTGATGATTGAAATTCACCATGATTAACTTATTTGAAATGATGTCATCACGATCGGCGATATAACCCTGATATCATCCCATCTCTCGCCAATTCCTGGAACCATGACATTTACCAAATGTTACGCTTGAACTGTTGTGTGCAGTTCCAAAAACAATACGCATATGTTGGCATACGATGCCAAACTGTTCAAATGGGGACTATAGCTGCAAGGAACATATCAGAAGAGGTTTCTCTGAATTCTTGTCTGAGCCAGGACACCGAGTGAACCTGGCTGCTGCCCAAGTCAACCCAGCATCTGAGTTCCATGTGTGGACCTCTCCTCTCATTCTCTCCCCCTCTACTCAGGGGAGTCGTCTGGCTTTGTGACACATGCCCAAGCGGGCTTGCCAAGGACTCTCGGGCCTGCGTGAGTCATTCTTAAACAAGAACATGGCCGGCTCCTTGCTTGGTTAGAGGAACAGTGAACCAGTATTTCCAAACATGGCTGCAATGGTTCTCTGCAAAGCACATCCTGTGTAAAAATGACAAGGATTTGTTTCTTGCTGGTGCAAGCGCCTATCAAAACTTTGACCCTAATTCCATCTACGTTTGCTGAGAAATATCTTTCCTTCAGCTGGAAATGGTAAACAAATGGCCACGCAAATTAATGGTAACACGGTAAGGAATTCTAAAGCATTAAAAAAAAAAAAAACACTTTCTTTTTTTAGCAGAAAGGCCTCTCCTATCTCCCCCATGGCTCCATCTGTCAGAGACAATCAAGTTCCAGCCATAATCATACAGGGCTTTTTTTTCTTTTCTTAGTTGTAATTATCACAGCAGTTGATGGATTTCAGTGTTTTGACACTAATGTGTCGCTTGCACTTACGTCACTTCACGGATGTGCTACAGGCTACAGCTGGTACCACTTCGTCTCTCCACAGGACCAACGCGACACTCGAGCCCAAAAGATCACATCATTTTAACACAGTGACGCTCACAGTACTTTGTGGGGGGTTTCATTAACTCGCTCCACAATTATAGAGCTGTTTATATACACGAGTCCTTTCTCTAGCTTACTTTACTGGCAGGTTCTCTTCATTCTCATTTAGGTGATATCACAGACTAAAGCAGATCATTTTGAATGTATCTAGACAACAGGTGGGGGATGTTTGTAATCATCATCAGTTTGTATGACTTAAATAGAGGGAGTTATAACTTTATACAGCACTTTTCTGTACTACATGTCCTAAACATTGTACATGGTGCAAGAGCAGGGCGATCTTCTCGATGGTTCTCCATCGCCCAATCAACGCCATTGCATGATAGATTCCAATTCCAGATGCAATCCCATTCATAAGAAGAGACTATATATATATATATATAAAATATAATATATATATATATATATATAATATATATCATGTTGTGAATAATAATAATAGTAATCGTTTTATAATGAATGGAAAAACAAGACAAATATCATCTTTAAATTGGCTGTTGTCGTAATTCCCCAGATCATCGTTCTACAACCTACAAGGTGCTTCACGGACAGTTTATACCACTACTAAGACAATAAAATAACATCAGTCAACGGCACACAATAAAGACAGCTATTTTTATTTTACTAGTCAATTGTGATAAGTGGCCTTGGCTGTGGATGAACAGTATTTTACCAAAGTGGCTGAACACACTTTTCTGCAGTGCAGTAAGCTTTGAAATGCAATCACCATATATTTTCAATATGACTAGTAAAATAAGATCCAGATTTAAAGAGTTTTCAGGAACTGATTTAGAAGAAACGTGAACCAGTGTCCCCCCAAATTCACCAGCTGTCCTGCATTGGATGGGCACAGGAAGGGGCCAGTGGAGTTCCTTTCAACAACTATCTTGGGGCCAATCTCCCTGTGCAAATGAGCGAAGCTTTGGGGATTTCTGGCTTTGCATTCCATAATGCTGCAGGGACTGAGCGCCTCACAAAGCCTGACTGCAGCAAATTCCACACAATGGAACTCCACTTTCCCTCCCTGACTCACCAACACTGTTGCTCAATCAGACCAGGCCACTGTGAGCATGATGAGGGGTAAAAGACATTAAGACATTTAGACAAAGAACAATGGCTGGGTGGTGAACACCAGGTAGTTGTCCATGCAGGGCTGAAGAGAAGCTGTGACAGAAATGTGTCTTAGCACAGACATTTCCAGGCAGAAAATCGCTAGGACACAATCAACCTCCACTGAATTGACTCACCAGCCTTCTTGCGCTCCAAACACCAGATTATACTCATGATCTAGTCGGGGTGTGAATCACCAGAGGTCCCATGATACAATATTATCGCAATACATCACGATATGATATTACCGTACCGGCATATTTAAAAAAAATATGCGATAGACTGGGTATTGCATTAACATGTATTTTTTTGACAGTATATTATGCTGTTTTATCTAATACGATTTTCATTGGGTTCATCTCATTTTTATTGCAGCTAAAAGTGTCAGCAGACAGACTGACCAACACTCCGTCTGTTTTGACCAACTTCCTATCAATACCGTTGATGTTAACCACCATGACCAGAAAAAACTCAGCACAGTCTAGAGGACTGAAGAAGACGTTACCGAAAGATTTAACTTGTATTTGCAATCCTCATAGTTTATGCAACAAAAGATTGATTCTTGGCATCGCGATATACTAAGCAGTATACTAAAACATAGGGATGCACTAGGGATCCGTCATGTAATACCAATACTTTTTGGCATTGGGTATCGGACGGTAACGAGAACTGATCTGATATCAGTGTTATGATTGTAACATATAAGCTGTATGCCTCGCTGTATGAAGAGACTGCGATCATAAGACATGATCAGGCTCAAATTAAAAGTTGCTTTCTTAACTTTGTAAACAAAACACAACAAAAAAATACGTACATATAAATGTGCAGAATTGTTATTTCTTAAAATAACGGTGTCCGATACCAGATCAGCCTATTGTCACTGATGCCTAATTCAGCTAATTGAATCAGGCCGACATCCACTCAGTGCATCTCTACTAGAAACCAACAACATGGGAATACAACCACTGTGCTGGAATCGAAGGAGCTACAAAACAAGGCAGCTAATGAACATCCTCAGCTGTGCAGACACATATTGTACATTATGTGTTCAGCTTGAAACATCTGATCTTTGTTATAATGCCGCGAGACAAAAACATATCATAAGTAACTAGCTAAGACGTCCCAATGTGGACCACGGGGCTCCTGATTGTGACATAATAAGGATCTGGTACATTGACAAGCTTTGATATTGTAATTCATACAAAGATGCAGAGATCTTCCTCAAGACAAAAGGTGTTTTTGTTATGTATAACTATCACCTAGCAAATGACAAACTGAAGTGAGTGCATTCTGTTACCAGAGTAACTATCACTGGGAGGAGAGCTGTTAGCTGCTGGTGTGTCTGGCTAACAGAGCTAGCAGCTAACAGAGCTAAAGGCACAGCGGGACTGAAAGAAACTGAAGAAATCTAGATGGTGTGTCGGAAAAGCCGAGCAAGGTCTGTAAGACTTGAGTCACAGCTTTTACCCCTTAAACCATCAGGACACTGAACTCACTCCGGATGCTACCCCCCTTGAAAAGTACGAGATAACAAACAATTGTGCACTCAATTGCAATTTACACGTACTTTCTAATCTGTATTGAAGCTCGCAAATGTATTGCAAAAAAAAAAAAAAAAGCACCAGCACTTTCCTTTAAAATCTGTTTTCAGATATGTTCATTTTCAGAAAACGTGTGGGTGTTTTTTCTTTTTATATGTGACCCATTTATGTTCTGATTTGTGGAGACAGCATTTTGCTTCTATATGCTGAACATATATTATATGTTATAGAAGTCAATACACTGATTATGATTCCGTTCAGAGGGATATAACGCATTAAAGCATAAACACAACAAACTTACAGTAAATAAATGTACTGGAGTTCTACATCTGAGAAATTGGAGATAAAAGTACTTAAAAAATATGTTCATGAGTGTTAAATTGAACTAAACTTCTGTCAGAGATGAAAGTAACCAGATACATTTACAACTGTATGTACTGAAGTGCATTACTGAAGTAGCTTTTGTTGATTATAAAGTGCTTTATACATGTAAAACAATAAGAAATAGCAGCTAACTCAGAGATATAATCTGGATTATTTTAAAATCAACAGTAGTGTGACTTACTAACGGTGACAGATGGAAATTTTAACAGTGTTTTTATTATTCCACCAACAACTACACACAATAATATTAAAGTAGAGAAACAACATTTGGATTTCTGGATGGTTTACATTCACTTTGGGACGACGGTGAATAGTTAGCCTGGAGCCCTGCAAAGAAGCAAGACTTGCCTTGTTGAGCCTTTTTCTTGAACTGTTAAGGTAATACCAGTAAAAACAAAAGTTTATATTTAATGTCGGCAAAACAGTGCTAATGAAAAATTAATCATTTCTCCAACTCCAGCAAATCCCTGGGAAGATATGCAGCAGTGTCATTACTGAGAGGAAATGCAATTTACTATCATGCCTCAAACAGAAAGTCCTTAGGGAAAACAGCTGAAAAACAAATGTAGGCCAGACACAACCCAAAAAATCTGGGGGAAAAAAGCACCATGTTCCTTCGTCCAAGCGTCATGTAGAAAAGCTCTTGGCACAACGCCCACGTGCAGTAGTACTTCTGAGCCAGGACTTTTTATCCTCTACTGCAGCAGTCCAGAGGAAGCAGAAAGACATGTTTTGAGTTTCGAGAAGCTGAAGAAGACACTAACATTCATTGTTTGCAACTACTCAAAAGTAGCCGTCGGTTTAGCACCAAGGAGGGAAAAGCCTTTATTACTGTTGAGGTGAACTTCAGAAATCCAACAGGCACAACAAAGATTGCAAGCAACACCTCTGCCCTGCTGTACTGCCCCTCGAGTAACGTTTGTTAATCAAAACTGATGGACATCATGCCAGCAAGAATACAGCTGTAAAAATACACCAATGTATTAAATAGATCATATATTTTTAAGTAACAAAATACAAATGTTGAACTCTGTTTATTACCCATCAACAGAGGTGAACAGCAGACACTAGCTGTGTGTTTTGATGGTGGATCATCTCACACTTTTATGATACATTTTTTTCAAAGGAAGTTTTTAAATTCCTAGAATGCCATCCTGACAGGCCGAAGGAGGAATACAGTGCCTTTATCTATACAGTACATAGCTACAGTTCAAGTGTCTAGAACATCTTCACCCACTATTAACTAGTCCTGCGGAGCTCTAGAGGAAGAGCCTGAAACCTAATGACCTCAGTTGCTAGAGTAACACTTCAAAACTCACCAAAGACCAAAAGATGAAAAATAAACTCATAGTAAGAAGCTGCACTTCGTACAAAGTGTACACTTGCTAACCATGTTATGAGGCTTAATTTGATCAGCCACAGCAAACAGACCACAAACTGCAGGCAAGGACACAACTCATAAGTGAGCTTAGTTTGGTGTCGAGGAGTTTTCCCACTGCGGGCTACCAGAGATGTGCTGAACATTTTATACGGCAGAAAGAGATAAAGCACGGTCGGAAGTCGGAACTTCACTCATGTCCCGACATGACAGCCGAGCGAGGGGAAAAGCTACAAGTTGCTGCTGCTTCAAAGCTCGCCAGCATGAAAGCTTCTGGGAAACCACAGCATGCTCCCCTGCTCTGATCAGCCCTTGAACAGATTTAGACACATCCTACAGAAGACCTAAACAATCCTTTCATTGCTGCGGTGAAGGGTGGACTTTCATCTTCCCTTTAAGGGTATCTGGGCAAGGCTGCACCATGAGCTCCCTTCAGGCTGTGATTTGACCCTAGATGACAAGAGGACAAGGTTAATTCATGCTGCTGTGGTAGAGGGTGGCTGAGTTGCCCCTTTGTCCCCCTGCATACAAGCTGAATGGAGCTATTTATAGGTCCATGCATTATGGACTGAAATGCACAACAAGATTGCAGTGGCCAATTAAAGACAAAGGCTGCCACATAGCTGGAAGACTGGGGGGATCTGGAGCTTTTTGTTCTCCCTCTGCAGTTCTCAGAAACTGTGGCCAGCTCCATCAAAAAGTAAATTGTTTAGTTGGGTGAGCGTAGCAGAGTGCTCCTGACAACCAGGACACACTCGCAAGTGCTTGTCAAGTGAGAAGTATTTCCTTCCTTTTATCTCAGAGGGGAAAGTCAAACATGGAGTTTAACCTGTACAACAATAACCCATCCAAGCACAATGATTCTCCCACTACAGACAAGGAAGCAGCTTTAGAAACTGCCCCACACTGTGTCTCCATCACTAAAGGTCCATTGTTAAAAGCAAGCCCATTTGTCAAGCCAGACATTGGGCAAGGATGTTTTCCCCAAAATACGGCCAACAGAACTGTGGTTCTGATCAAATCGAATTATCTCTCACTTGTGATGTAACTGAGAAAGTATCATCAGAATTCATCAATGCATGCCTCCACGAAGGAGATGTTAACACTTGCTCCTCATACTGCTCTCTCATGCAGAAGAAACTCTGACCCTCCACATTGCTGGAGGCTGACTTCACCAGCTGTGACCCTAAAAACCCGTCCATTAACCTCCAGCAGCTGAACTCACTGGCAGGTGTTCTAACTTTGGGGAAACTTTCTGAGGCATTGTAATAACCTCTGCACTACCACGGGGAGCCTTTGTTTGAATTTCAACTCAAATCAGTGATTCAACTTTTTTTTTTTTTTTTTAAGTTTGTTTTAACAGAAACGCAAAACAACCGTTCTAACTTCACCACGGGACTAAAATGTGCAGGAAATCACACACAGGCATTCATTGCATTCCCGTCCGGTATGCCCTGGAGGGTTTTGGTTCCCGTTAGGTTTAAGGAGAACGGGGCTACTTACAGAATGGTCGTCTGAGGAGACACTGCGGGGACCGTTTCCAGGTTTAGATGCATACATCTCACGGTGGTTCGGAAGCACAAACAGCGACTCGGACAGCAAAGGACGAACTGTGGTCCGCTGGCGAGCAGCAACAAAGCCGCCGCGAGTAGACACGGAGAAAAGAGCTGGCCAGCCCGCAGCGCCATTGCTAGCAGTGAGCCGAGCAGAGCACAGACCGCCAGCTGCCCGTCTCACACACTAGCGGCGAGCGAGCTCATCTGGGGAGAGACGGGGGGGTACGGGGGAGGGAGGGGGAAGTGTGTTACAATCCCAGAAAAAGGCAACGGAGAGCTGAGTGGAAGAAATAAATAAGAAATATTACACTCCTCCTTATATATATTTATCGATGTCGTTTGCACCTAAAAACTCCTTTCAGCTCCCCAAATCCCGTGATGTGGTAGAGATATACCTTCTTTTCATTATCTCATAATCCCAAGAAGTTTTGTCCCAAACATATTTAGTTTTGGGTCATATAGACATTTTTGATTTAGGAACATATGTGTAATATGCATTTTCATTAAGGTGTAATATTCAGTTCCCAATGTAAAAGTGTTAAAGAAAAAATACCTACTCAAGTATGTTCTGCATTCAAAATCTCAGCCTCTATAAATGTTTATATTAGGCTATTAAATCAATGGTGTAACCAGTGAAGCTAGTTGGATGAAACGTTACATAAAGTTACTTGGGTAGTTACTTACATGCAAATTTGTCCTGCAGTAAAACATAAAAGAAGGGGAATATATAAAGAAGAACAAATAATATATATATATATATATATATATATATATATATATATATATATATATATATATATATATATATATATAATAAAGTATAGTAGTCTACAAAAAGGCCTACTAAGCAATTAGCTCAAATTGAATTCAGCATTAATGTTTTTTCTTATGCTACACTCCATGCTTGTTCTCATGTGTTAAAATATCTGCTTTGAAAGATAAATGTGACATAAAAGAACAAATGTATGTTGAGAAACTCACATTTTCAGTTAACTAGCTAGCTTAGTTCCACCTAGTTTAATGCGTTTTTGTTTTGTCCCCCAAAAACCATTAGCCATGCTAAGTGATAGCTTGCAGCAAGTTTGAGCTAGCCTATAAATAATTGTAAAGCACTGCGTCTACATTATTTTAGCCATAAAACATTCACTGTGACACCCTAGTTTATGTCTTATACATATTTCCAATGCAATTCATAATTTATTCTATGATACAACTGAAAAAGCAATAGGTTTACCATTCTCTCAACGAGCAATGTAGGCTAATTCCCGAGTGCTACAAGTTAGCTTTGGCACCAACCGAGACTGTATGAAACTAGGTGTTAAGCATTTAAATTAAACTCAGCCCAACATTTCTCAAACAGCAATATTTACATGAAGACTGGAAACCGACACAAGCAGACTATAAAGTTACAGTTAGTGCCCCACAGCGCTCCTTTGTTAATACTTTGGGTTTGCTGACATCTGTTGGCCAATGTAGAAATTACATCACATATCAATGGAACTGAAACAGGCTTGAGACGAGATATCATTTTCCTGTATTTATATATTCATCATCACATAGAATCATGATAGAACATAATTTTAAATAGTAATATATATTCAAATACAAGTGTATGTGTTTGATAACATAGCAATAACATAATGAATAGGTTCAACTGGAAAAACGGCTATACAAAATAAAAGCACCATGGGGCTCTATCCACAACATATTATTTACCATCTATTACTACACTGGTAGTTTGATGGTCCATATTGTCAAACTGAAAGTCCGCTCAGTGTCAGTTCATATCTGTGTTCCTGATTGTTGCATTGTGTGGGCGAGAGCAGTAGTTGTTGTGTCTGATGTTGCTGGCATGCTGCCGTGTCATTGTTAGCATTTCCACCGCTCACAATGCTGTCTCGTTGCTATTGTTAGCATTTTCACAGCCTGAAAGCCTGGAGGCTCCAAAGCATTGTTTAAGAATATTCTATGGACTTGTGTGATTTTATTTACAGGAAGCAGGGTAGAAATGTTTTATTGCGTCAATGTGCACTGGTGCATTTTCTTCTCACGGAGGGCATCATTGCTCTCCATCCACTCTTGTTACTTCTAAAGTGCAGAGAGTTATTCTAAATCTAAGCAAAGGCCTTTTGGCACCACTGATACCTCCTCGATGTTAGTAAAATCAAAACATCGAACAACAGACAGGAATTCTAGGAAGAGGACACATATTTCATCCAGAAGTTCATTGTTGTATATTTGTCACATTATAGCATCCTGCTGTTGTATTTCAAGCTTATTTCCAAGCTGATAAATGATACACAGTTCCCCCCAGAGCACATTGAGAAGGAAATCGGATTCATGACATACTGATGGAGTACAAATCTTGCCTACTGCAGGCAGGCTGAGTTGCCAGATGCCGCCCTGGAGACTCATGTGAAACAATATAACACTATTTGCCTCGCTGGTTCAAATCGTTGTACTTTCTCCACTCAGGGTTGTTTGTGAACTGAAGCCTCACAGGAGAACAGGAAAAGAGGACACTCCCGAATCAGCAAAATCACGTTTGACCTTTCTTAGTAAGGCGTCACTCACAATGAAGAAATGACAGATTGCATATACATTTACCATCTAATTTTGTTTATGTTTCATTTAGGGTTATTCGACAGGTTAAGCTATAAAGCAGGTGGCAGACCAACAACACCAACGCATGTTCACATCAGCAAAATATCGATAAAACGGAAGTGAAAAGCATGTTCAGAAGCTTGAAAGAGATAAGGTAGACGTTGAAAATGTTCTTTCTGGATAAAGCAATTCAATTCAGTGTGCAATACTCCAGTGGTCTGTATAAAAATACAATACTGGAGAGAATTTCAATGTAAGATAATGAACAGATTTGTTCAGAATATCACACATTGTGGCAAAGATGAATCCAAACCAGTCAAGTAGACGGCGGAGACATGAATTTGTTAATAAAAGGGCCTCCACCTAGAAAATGTGACTCACAAAGAGACTCATGATGATGACAAGATCAAAACAACCACAAAGAGACAAAAAGTAACTACAAAGACTGAAAAAGATTCCAAAGAGACTCACAATGATCATGAAAAGGGGGGAAGCAGCCACAGAGGGACACAGAGCTACTACAAAGAGACACAAGGTGGCGACAAAGAGACACAAAACAGCAGCAAAGAGACACAAAACTACAAAGAGATTCATCAAAATGACAAAGAAACTTAAAATGTTCATGAAAAAAGGAGGAGACTTCTGCAAAGTGACAGAAAACAACAACAACATTTTAGAAATGTATCGTTTTCTGCTTTCTAAGTCCTGCTTTCATACTTAAGTAAATCTATGTACGTATTATCAGCAAGATGTACTTAAAGTGATCAAAAGTGCGCATTCTGCAGTGTCAGTGCTTTTTTTTAAATACATATACAATATTGTTAATTATAATGATGTTTTTGGATGAATATGACATGCAAGAGTGTGTTGCATTAGATGTTTATGTGTTCATTTTAACTCCTTCATGTGCCTGTAGTGTTTCTGATTTAAGTACTTGAGTAGAGATACTTAGTTACATTGCACCAGTCTACTACTAATCCAAGTGTGAGTACGAGCATGCAGATAGCAGCAGTACTCTGGAATGGAATGGGAGAGGCCGAGAGAAGAAAAGATGAATATTGAACAGGGAGCTTGAAGTCTTCTTTAATTGCTCCATTATGAGATTATCTTGGCTAATGACTCGGCTAAATGAATCGGCTGCATCTGAACCTCAATTAATGAGCCGTTCACACGGAGGTATAGCAATGAAAAATGTGTAAGATCGTAGCCTGGATCATTTCCAGTGAGCCGGTATGACAGACAGCGATCACACCATCCACTAATGGATCTTCTGTGTGATATTAAACACCAATAACACAAACGGGAGTCTACAATTCTGACGAATGACAAATCTAGACTGAACTTTACACACCTTACCTCGGGATTCACAGTTAAATGTCTCAATAGTAATTACTTATTATCTAAAATAATGACTTAGTACCTCAAAAAAGAGCTGAGAGAGGTGGGCAATATTCAGAGCAGAAAAGTTGCAAATTTGCCACTTTCTAACAGATTTGCTACTTTATTACAATGCTAACAACCCGCATCTATGCTAGCTAACTTCCAATGAATGCCGCATTTATTTTTCTAATGAATACATCACAAGTGTGAGAACGCCTTACTAAGGTCCTTTGGGTGATGGCTGTTGGTGGTTATTGTTGGTTTATTTTATTTGGGCCAAATTTTCATCTTATGGGTGTTTGTTGTTGAAATCCTAGTGAAACTGTCTATCCTAAGTGAGTAATCAACTAAGTTTGAGCCAGCTCAGCTGTAGTGAATAGACTTGATTGGAGGGAGGGGTCACAGTCAGTACTTGCGGTAAACTGAGCACTTAAAAGGCTGTCACTACAGCGTCAGCTGCAGCGTCTGGCCATCAGAACGAAGACAGCTGAACAAAGACAAGGGAGTCTACCTGTGGGAGTCCAGAGAGGAAGTCCACTGAGGTAGGCATAACATCTCACCCCCCCTCGCAGCCATGTGTCTTATTATCCCAGTCAGGACATCACACTGGAGAAGATTTTTACCAGAGACCCTTCACCCGAGGCTGTAACCCATCCAATCTCTGCTACCCACCATTCTCCACCGGTAGGGAACTTGAAGTACTAGGGGGGGCTGTGGAACTGCCAGTCTGCAGTCAAGAAGGCGGACACCATTTCAGCCTATGCCTCCCTGCAGACTCTCCACTTCCTGGCCCTCACGGAGACCTGGATCACCCCAGAAAACACTGCCACTCCAGCTGCCCTTTCAACTGCCTACTTGTTTTCACACTCCCCAAGACGAACAGGGCAAGGAGGAGGAACTGGGCTCCTCATCTCACCCAGATGGTCCTACCAGGTCCTTCCTCTGGACCACCTACCCCGATCTACACTTGAATTCCACGCCGTCTCTGTCACCCTTCCTTTCAAACTCAACATCATAGTGATCTATCGCCCACCTGGTCCTCTCGGTGACTTTTTGGATGAGATGGATGCCCTCCTGAGCTGCTCCACTGATGATGGCACACCACTCGTCGTCCTCTGTGACTTCAACATCCACTCGGGAAAGCTGCACTCATCTGAATTCATTGACTTCTTTTCTGCATTTGACCTTACACTCTCCCCCTCTCCACCAACTCACCGGGCCGGGAACCAACTTGACCTTGTCTTCACAAGATCCTGTGGCATCTCGGCACTCTCTGTTACCCCGCTCACCGTGTCCGACCACCACTTTGTGACTTTCTCCCTCCCCATGGAGCCCACCACATCCCTCCCCTCTACGCCTCGAATGGTCACCAGCCGCCGCAACCTGAAATCCCTCACTCCCTCCGCTCTCTCCTCAACTGTTATCTCCTCGCTACCATCCTCAGAACAGTTCTCCCTAATACCTACTGAGGAAGCCTCCTCCATCCTGATGTCCTCACTCTCCTCTTCTTTGGACACTCTCTGTCCTCCAATCTCACGACCTGCGCGTTCATCTCCCTCCCCTCCCTGGCTGTCTGAACCTCTGCGAACTAACAGATCATTGTTGCGAGTGTCAGAGAGAAAATGGAAGAAATCGGGCCAGCACGAGGACCTTGTTCACTACCACCACCTCCTCTCTGACTTCACCTCAACTGTTTCGGCAGCCAAATCTGCCTTCTACCTGGCAAAGATCAACTCTTCTGCCTCCAACCCCAGGAAACTCTTCTCCGTGTTCTCCTCCCTCCTCACCCCTCCTACCCCTCCCCCCCCCTTCCTCCCTTACTGCCGAGGACTTTGCAACTTACTTTACCAAGAAAGTAAATGACATCAGCTCCTCGTTCACGCCTATTCCCTCCCAGAAGACATCTCCCCCAACTCTCAACTCGAATGGTCTTACCAGCTTTAGCCCCCTCACCTCTGAAGATGTTCACGCACTTGTTACTTCTAACCGTGCCACCACCTGCTCCCTCGACCCGATTCCCTCCTCTCTTCTCCAGAACATCTCACACGACATCTTGCCATTCCTCACCACCCTGATCAACTCCTCCCTCACCTCAGGTGTCATTCCAGCGGATTTTAAGACAGCTACTGTGAAGCCTCTCCTTAAAAAACCCACCCTAGACGCTACTGACATCCAATGCTACAGACCTGTATCTCTTCTTTCATTCCTCTCTAAAACCTTGGAATGTGCCGCCTACAACCAACTGTCATCCTATCTCTCGCTGAACAACCTCCTAGACCCTAATCAATCAGGATTCAGGACTGCTCACTCCACTGAGACGGCCCTCCTCACAGTGACCGAGTCCCTGCGAGACGCCCGAGCCTCGTCCCACTCCTCCGTTCTCATTCTCCTCGACCTATCTGCTGCATTCGACACAGTCAACCACCAAATCCTCCTCTCCACTCTGGCTGAACTTGGCATAACTGACTCTGCTCTCACCTGGTTTACATCATACCTGACAAATCGCACCTTTCAGGTCGCATGGAATGGCTCTATGTCCACACCCTGTTCTCTGGACACGGGTGTCCCTCAAGGCTCAGTATTAGGACCGCTTCTGTTCTCACTATACACCAGATCACTAGGTTCTGTTATCACATCGCATGGATTCTCCTACCATTGCTACGCAGATGACACCCAGCTGTTCCTCTCTTTTCCCCCGTCCTCTGACACTCACATTGCAACTCGCATCTCGGACTGTCTGGCTGACATCTCTGTCCGGACAACTGCACATCACCTGAAGCTTAACCTGAATAAAACCGAACTCCTCTTCATCCCAGGGAAAGACTGCCCTCGCATGGACCTGTCGGTCACTGTCGAGGGTATCACAGTATTGCCGTCGTCAACTGCGAGGAACCTGGGTGTAATCCTCGATGACCAACTATCCTGCACCCCCAACATCACTGCTGTGGCCCGATCCTGCAGATTTGCCCTCTACAATATCCGCAGGATTCTGACCTTCCTCACAAAGGATACAACGCAACTCTTGGTCCAAGCACTGGTCATCTCCCGCCTTGACTACTGCAACTCTCTCCTGGCCGGACTCCCGGCCTCTGCGATTAAACCATTGCAGCGTATCCAGAACGCTGCAGCACGCCTTATCTTCAATCTACCCAAATTCTCCCATGTGACCCCCCTCCTCCGTGACCTCCACTGGCTCCCTGTTGCAGCACGCATCCAATTCAAGATGATGACACTGGCCTTCAGGGCCATCAATGGAACAGCACCCGTCTACCTTCAAACACTGGTCAAACCTCATGCCCCGAAGCGAGCACTTCGCTCCTCTACTTCAGCTGGCCGGCTGGTACCACCATCGCTGAAATCAAACAAATGTCGCTCAGCAAAGTCCAGACTCTTCTCTGTTCTGGCGCCTCAGTGGTGGAACGAACTAATGTCAGGACAGCAGTCATTTGCCATTTTGCATCATCTAGCTGGACTAAGTGACAGGTGACAGTGATAGGTGACAGGTGACAGGTGACAGGTGACGCACATTTCCTGCGCCTGTGCGCCGTTTTGTTTGGACGCCAGGGGAAACTGCTCCCCTTTTAGTTTCTTTTATCCTTGCTACTCTTATCCATTTTTATTTTTTATTTTATAGCTCGTTTTTTATACCACGCTTTTTTATCAGGCTTGCATATTTTAATGACCGGACGGCAGGATCTCTATCAAGAACCGCTCTCTCCGTCTGCTGCTGCGGAAGCTGAGGCCCTGGCAACTATGCCTGCCATGCCCTGTGGAGACGGTGAGCTTTTAAAAAAGGCGTATAAAAAGATAACAGACCTTGAGGAGGACATCCGTCGGCTCTCAGACGAACTACAGAAAAAGGACTCACTGCTGACTAGCTTCTCCTCCCGTCTTCCTGTACTGACCAGTTTTTTAGCTGCCGACCATTCCAAAAAACAATCCACCACAACCCTGCAGGACACAGTAGTGTGGGATCCATCCACCGGTTGCCGGCCCTCCTGCTCAACCCCAAATCATGGGCTAACCTGGGCTGAGGTAGCAGTCCGGGGACGTAAGAGAGGCTCGGCCGGGTCTGTCTCTCCGCCCCCCGTTAACCTCTCCAACCGCTACACTCCTCTGGCCGATGACGACCCGGTCCTCCCAGCTGACGGCCCCGCGCCTCCTCTCCTGGTCCGAGTCCCAGCAGCAACGCCTGCCGACCCAGCGGTTCTCTCCGCGCCTCCTCCTCTCTTGGACCGGGGCACACCTGTACTACCTGCGGACCCCGTTGCCTCGCCGGTGTGGAGCTGCGACGATGAGGCCCGGGTGGCTGGGGAATTCACAGGGGAGCCACCTCAGAGGCCTTCGAACCGGACCTCCTCCGCCCGGCGCAAGATCCTGAAGGAGGCTGTGCTCCGCCGCTCCGGTCGGTTTCCTCGCCCGGACCCGGCGGGGAATCACACTCCAACCTCCGATGCCACTGGCTGCCAGGTGAGCCAGAAACCGTCACCCCCGCGCCCCCTTTTTTCGCCCACCACATTAATAATTGGAGACTCAATAATTAAAAACATCCGCTTCTTCAATGCCGCAACGCATTGTTTTCCCGGAGCCACCGTCCCCGGCATACTGGACAAACTCCCAGCACTGCTGAACTCTCTCGGGCCCTCCATCCAACGTGTCATAGTGCATGTTGGATCAAATGATGCAGGTAGAAAGCAGTCCGAGCTGACCAAAACTGATTTTAAAGATCTTTTTAGGTTTTTAACAAACTGTGGAAAGTCCGTTTTCATTTCCGGTCCGATTCCAACTCTGGCCCGCGGAGTAGAACGTTTTAGCCGAATCCTCAGCCTCAACACATGGCTCCAGTCCTCCTGCACTGCCCACAACTTAGGTTTTATCGACAATTTTAATCTGTTCTGGAATCGTTCCTCCCTTTTTAGAGCTGACGGGGTTCATCCGAGCTGGCTAGGTAGCAACATTTTAACAGACAATATCCTCTATGCTGTCCAATCTGACACACGTGCGTGACTGTTGACCTGCCACGCCCCCCCGGTCCCCGACAAGCCTTCTTCGCCGCTCATACACGCCCCTCCCTCAGTGACCCCAGTGGCACAGGACAGTATTCATACCATCCCAACCATCATCTCACATAGACAATTGAAACCCAGGACTGTTTTTAGATCAAACTGTGTTTTTAACATTCCGATTGGAAAACGCGATGAGCGCACGTTCAGCACAGACGTTAAATTGGCTGTGCTGAATGTGCGCTCTCTTTTAAACAAGTCTTTTATCATAAATGATATAATTTTAGACAATAACCTGGACAGCATTTTCCTTACGGAGACATGGCTTGGCACTGATGCACCTGTTGTTCTCACTGAGGCTTCCCCACCGAATTTTAACTTTTTATTTTCAACTAGGGGGTGCAGAAGAGGGGGCGGCACTGCTTCAATTACAAAGAACAATATGAACACCAACGAAGTCGTTTTTAACAGTTACTCTTCATTTGAGTACCATGCCTTCGTTTTTAGCAGCCCACCTATTCTCTGTATAACAGTCTACCGACCACCCCAGTACTCCACTTCATTCATCAGGGAATTTTCAGAACTTTTATCAATTATTCATACCACTTTTAACAGAATTTTAATAACCGGTGATTTTAATTTACACGTGGACATCTCCTCAGACTCACTGTCTAGAGACTTTTTAAACCTTTTACACTGCCTTGATTTTAAGCAACATGTGACGCAGTCGACCCACAGCAGAGGGCGCACCTTGGACCTGGTTATATCTTATGGCCTGTCCATTGGTGCGCCCTCTGTTGTGGACCTGGCTGTATCTGACCACTTTTGTGTGTTTTTTACAATCACCAGTTTTAATCAGCGGGAGGCCCCGGTGAGAACAGTGAAGAAACGCTACCTAACTTCTGAAGTGGCTGCAAATTTTATTCAGATATTACAAAGCACTCCTGCCGAAATTTTACCAGCACCCTGCGATTTTATCACTGACAATTTTAACAATAAGATAAAGTCAACACTGGACTCAGTGGCTCCACCTTTTATTAAAACAATTAAAACAAGACCTACACCACCATGGAGAACCGAGGACATTAAAAAACTCAAAAGGGAATGCAGGAGTGCTGAAAGGAGATGGAGGAAATGCAAGTTAACTGTTCACTATGAAATTTTACGTCAACACCTCAAAATTTACAATAACGCAGTCAAACAAGCAAGAATCTCCCACTTCCAAAAATTGATCACTGATCATAAAAATAACCCCAAATTTTTATTCTCCACAATCGATCTTTTAACAAACACAAATTTTAAAAAATCCTCTAAGACACCAGATAACGTCCTTTGTGAGGACTTTGCAGACCACTTCAGAAGAAAAATCAATGACATCAGATCCAGTCTTTTATCCCAACAGCTTTTAACACCTGGATCATTGCTTTTACCGGAGGAAACACTGGAGAGTTTTGCCCTGGTTGATGCGAGGACACTTGGTCGAGTTTTCTCCCAGGTAAAGCCCACAACCTGCCTTTTAGATCCAATTCCCACACCGTTTTTTAAAACACTCTATGGATTCTTTGAGGAACAGCTGTTGTATTTGGTGAATTGCTCTCTTCAGACGGGTGTCTTCCCCACCTCCTTTAAAACGGCGGTGGTGAAGCCCCTTCTGAAGAAGAGTGATTTAGACCCCAATGTCTTAAATAACTACCGGCCTGTATCCAACTTACCATTTTTAAGTAAAATTTTGGAAAAACTTGTTTTTAATCAAGTAAATGATTTCTTAAACTCAAACCATATTTTAGAGACTCATCAGTCTGGTTTTAGGAGGAACCACAGTACAGAGACAGCACTTTTAAAGATTTTAAATGACATCAGGTGTAATTTAGATAATCATAAACTCACAGTCCTGGTACTACTGGATCTAACCGCCGCCTTCGATACAGTAGACCATCACATTTTATTAAATAGACTGAGGAACCTGGTCGGCTTCTCTGGTACTGTTTTTAACTGGTTCACGTCCTACCTTACTGATCGTAGTTTCTTTGTAAGTATGGATACATGTTCCTCAGAAACCCATAAGATAAAGTGTGGGGTTCCCCAAGGGTCAATTTTAGGTCCAACTCTTTTTAACCTTTACATGCTTCCCCTTGGGGACGTCATCAGGAGACACGGCATCAGCTTTCATAGCTATGCTGACGATACGCAACTGTACATGGCTGTGTCTCCTGATGACACATGGCCAATTGATGCCCTTTTTAACTGCATTGTAGACATCAAGTCATGGATGGCAGCAAACTTCCTACAGCTCAACCAGGAAAAAACAGAGGTTTTAGTCATTGGTCCTGAAGGCCAGAGAGAGAAACTTTTACCAAAGTTACAGGATTTTAAACCCTCAAAATCTATAAAGAATCTGGGTGTGATTTTTGACTCTGAGCTCACTTTTATTCCACACATCAAAAACATAACAAAGATAGGTTTTTACCATCTTAAGAATATAGCCAGAGTCCGCCCGTTTCTCTCTCAGGCCAGTACGGAGGTGCTGATGCATGCTTTTATCTCATGTCGTTTAGATTATTGTAATGCCCTGCTCTCTGGTCTTCCCAAAAAGAACATGTACAATTTACAACTACTACAGAACTCAGCCGCACGCGTGCTGACGAGGGAGCACATTACACCAGTTTTAAAATCGCTGCATTGGCTCCCTGTGCGCTTCAGGATCGATTTTAAGGTTCTTTTACTAGTTTTTAAATGTCTTAATGGTCTCGGGCCTTCCTATTTGTCTGCACAAATTTTACCCTATCAACCCTCGCGGACCCTGAGGTCCTCCGGTGCTGGCCTTTTAACCATACCACTAGTCAGAACCAAAACACACGGGGAGGCGGCATTCAGTTACCATGGCCCCCGATTGTGGAACAGCCTGCCGGAGAACCTCAGGGCCGCAGAGAATGTTGATGTTTTTAAAAAGAGGCTCAAGACCCACCTTTTTAATCAAGCTTTTAACTGACTTGTTTAATTCCTTTTATGCTTCTTACATTTTTTATTATTATTCTATTTTATATTATCTATTTTAGCTTATCCTGCTTTACTGTTTTATATATTTTATTTATTTTTATTGTTTTATTTATTGGGTCTATTTTACTTTATTTTATACATCTTTATGAATTTTACTGTTTTTGTTGTTTTATTGTTTTATTCCCTCAGATTTTAGCTTCTACCTTTTACCTTATTTTACTGTTTTAGCCCCTCGATTTTCCAGTGTTTCCTCCTGGGGGCCTACCACACCGGGAGTTGTTTCTGGTCCAACGTTGGGGGTGCTGTCCTGTGGACGGCCATGGCCCGGGTGGTTGGAGAGCTCTACACCGTGGTGTGGAGCCTCCTGTCTGCCTGGGCTGGGGTGGTCCCTGTGGCGGCGCCCCCTGCAGGCATGGACCATGATTCCTCTCGGTGTGTACGGCCCCCAAAGGTAGCTTCTTCCTCACCTCAGATCTCGATGCCCAGCCATGTCTCCTCAGCAACAGTTAGTGTTTGTGTGTGGGTGTGTATTTGTGTGTGTATGTTTATGTGTGTGGGTGTGTATTTGTGTGTGTATGTTTATGTGTGTGGGTATGTATGTCTCTGTGTATCTCTGTCTATATATTTGTGGGGGTGGGAGGTTTTGGTTTCGTGGTGTTCTTTGTTGCTCACATCTTGTTTTGTTTTTGTTTTGTTTGCTTTTATTTTTTGTGAGGCACTTTGTGCTACTATATGTATGAAAAGTGCCATATAAATAAAGTCTGATTTTGATTTGATTTTTGATTTGATTTTCCGAAAAAGGCTCAAGACTCACCTGTTCAGACTTCACCTCGACTCTACATAGCATGACCCACTAACCCCCCCCCCCCCAAAAAAAAAACCCTTACCTATAGCACTCTGATCATAGCACTGTTGCTCTCGAAGTACTAGTTTACTCAGATGAGGACCTAACACTTGTTCTATTTTTAGCTCTTACTTTATCAGCAATGACACGTTGTGGTTTCTTTGTTTCCTTCTTTTGACAAATGTACTTATTGTAAGTCGCTTTGGACAAAAGCGTCTGCTAAATGACCTAAATGTAAATGTAAATGTATTGATCGGGTGGTTGGGCTTAAATGTTCCCCGTAAGGACCTTAGTAAGGCATTGTCACACGTTGTGATGTATTAATTAGGAAAATAAATGCAACATTCATGGGATTTTAGCTAGCCTAAATGCCGGTTGTTAGTATTGTTATAAAGTAGCAAATTTGCAACTTTTTTTCTCAGGATATTGCTCACCATCTCGGCTCCGTTTTTTTCTACAGTGGCACTAATACGCCATCAAATATTCCAATATTTTGACTTAAAATCTCAAGATAATGACTTAGTATCTAAAATAAGGACTTAGTAGCTCAAAATGACAAACTTTCTCAATGTTTTGAAATTTTTTTGCAACCAGAGGAGTTGCCCCCTGATGGCCAGTAGAGAGAATGCAAGTGAATGGCACTTCAGTTTGGCTTCACTTTCCAGGAATGGAGTTCGTCACCTGATTTGAAACCACCGCTCTGAGCCAGAGTTGAGCAAAACAAGCTACCAAGCACTGCAACTTAAGCAACGGAACTGAACCGAACCTGCTTTTTTAAATGTAATATTAATGAACCGTTAAAACATGTTGGGCAGAAAGCAGCGTGATGTAAAGTCAATGCATGTGCTCCCATGTGACGTGACTCTGTTCAAAATACTCAACAACCATATGAACATTAATGATCCTGAATATAACTCTCTAGTAGGTAGAATAGTAGTTCGTTCTGAGCCAAAGGTTGAATTTTCCAGGACATTTGAATGTTTTGATCGTTTTCTGTGTGTTTTTAAAGACTGGAAATTTGGTCCATTGTTCTCCAGCAGCGTGGGAAACCCCGTTTAATTCATTAACAATGCTCAAACAGTGATTAACCACAACACAAGGATCATTGAGGATAATTAACACATTAGTAGCTTTGAATTTGATAGAGGAAAATGAAGCTCCTTTTCATTAGCAAGTCACTGTGACGATTCAGTCTGTTGCCACACCAGCTGCCCCCACGGTGTGGTTTGGCTTTGCTGACATCTGCTGGTGGAGATGAAGACGGGGCTCATTAATAAACACAAAATAAATCATTTTACAGGCCTCTGGCAACACATTTTTTTCTTTATTCAGAGTAAGATGTGTCAACATCCAGCATGACAAAAATTGTACAAAGTTCACAATTTATAAATGAAATATCACAGCAACTTGTGATCTCACACATTTATAGCAAAATTAAAATGTCAACAAATCCATGCTGTGTAGTACAAAAATAAATCAAACTTCAGTTCCACAGAGAGCACAATAGTTTATACAAAATCCTGTCTTTGTTGATGGTCACCGAAAACAACCTCAAAATGAACTGGCTCAAATAAAATAATAAACTCTGATGAATTCACAATAATTTCTATGAAAAGTCAGCGTTCTAAATATGTGACAACCTGTTTGTGTTCCCTATAGATAGTCACAGATAACTCTATTCAGATTTTTGTTATTTACGTACCAACATCAGATGAGCAGCCGGTTTTGTGCTTTATAATCCATTTTCCCTTTTTACTGATAATGAGAATTAATTCAAAAAACTGGTACTAGCTATTACTCTACTGAAGCATTACTATATTGGCAAAAAGCTGCAGACACGATGCTGTGGAAAAAGGCGTATGCAGTCATGGATGATGGGTAGTAGAGTCCTGAAAGAGGACAGTAAAGTACAATAGATGAGATTCAATCAGGTGAACGACAAGCACCTTTTGCATTAGCTCTGGAAAAGGCAATTCTGAGCATGATCGCTAACAACTAGAACAACAGAATGGAGGGGTGCATACGGTCAGGCATATGGGCGCGACGCTGGATTGCATCACCCCTCGAAAAGGTCTCCGTTCACCATCTCGTCAGCTATTTTTTTGAAAACCTTGAACTGATTGACTATTTAATCCTTTGTACAGTGATTAGATATAAAGTGCTGCTGGGGGATAACTTCATCTTCCTAAAACATAGCAAAAATGATAGGACAATGTTTTTACACTTGATAATAGCCGACAGTATAACTGCTATGGTTATAATCATCCTTCCTCTCTGATTTCGAGTCCCTGTTCTTCCTCTCTCAGTGGTACTAAATCCACACCTGCAGTGGCTCCGAGCAGCTCGACGCTCCAGTCGTGTGCCAAAGAGGTCGTCTGGAAAATTGCACGCCGCCGTACGCAAGGATAATATCTTCAAGGACAAGTGCAAATAGTCTACTAGCACATAAGTGGGGACAGTGACCCTGTAAGTCCCGCTGTCATACTCTATAAATACTCTTTACAAAACCGTCTGAAACCCTCCGTTTAGGCTCTCGGGTACTGCTTTTAGTTTCTGTAAGAACATCAAAACATGGAAACGAAGGTGTCCCTGTGCAAAATCGTACAGAAAAAAAGTGGAACTCATATACTTTCGCTCCTAAAACTCAATGTCCAGGTTCCCCTCCTCTTTTTTAAAAACTTTTTAGTATTAAAAGATTTGTATAAAAATCAATATTTTACATAGGCTATATTAAAAAGAGTCATGTTACCCCGCTATGCTTATAAACAAGAAATTGCATATACCCAACTTTTTTTTATTCCTTTGCAGATTGCATCCCGTACCTACTATAAACAAATGATTTAGTTATTATATTGCTGAGACATTTCTTGATCCAAGCAACATGAGTCTCCAAATTGCGCAGATTAGATACCAGAAAGGCTAGAATGTGGTCTCCGTAGGTCACTGTCTTTACACATCATTTCTGGTTGAGATTAGTTAAAGATGAGATGACCACACTGATGTGTTCCTCTAGGAATTAATTGGCTCTCCTAGATAATGGGATTTCCACCATCGGGTTTCCGTGTAATGATGTTTACAATAGAACTATTCATACATACATTCATACATACGTCAGGTCAGTTTCCTCTCCGGATTCATTTACAGCACCAATTAAAAATGCCCCCACCTACAGCTACACATCTTTTTTTCCCTTCATCATCAAAACAAAACACAAACGTTTGTCAAGCATTGTCAGAAAGTAAAGCGATTGCAAACCAGATCTTGCTCTTGAACAATCTACACGCAAGAAGAAGAAAAAAAACAAACATCTAAAATCATCAAGTCCAAAATCATCCAGTGAGGAGAAAAAAATAAGTAGCTTCCTCCTTGCTTGTAGTTTTTTTTTTTCATTTTTATTTCACTGTCCAGTTTTTTTTTCATTTAAAATGCTTTTGTTGTCAAGCAATAAAAAGAACTTGCGTCCCGTTATCATAGCTTACTGTTCAGAAATATACACTAAAAATGTGCATACATGAGCAGCTAGAAACATTACATGACACTATGTCAGCTCATATGAAAACGTACAAAATGTGAATGTCCTCAAAAACTATTCTGCCGTTGACTCTTTTATGTTCTTCCTCAAAGCAAGGCCCGAAAAGAAAAGAAAAAGAAAAAGAAAGAAATTGTCTGGAGGTTTTCTAAGCATCGTACCTCTTGTTTTTTTGAGAGAACAGAATTGAGAATATATAACACTATGTAAGATACCAAACCATCACTGCCTTGTGTGTGTGTGTGTGGATGGGACACGCCGGCCCACACCTGCTGGGGGAACAAAAATCTCCCTTCGCCGAGCGGCTACACTTGAATCCCTTGAACAGCTTGCTTGATGTTTTCCAACAAGGCTTTGTTCTCCGGGCTCTGGTACTGGTCTTGGTTCGTGTACATGTCCGTGAGAGTGGTGACGTAGGCGTCAAAGTTCTGCTCGCTGATTGGCTCCTGCAGGAACAAAGACACAACATGGTAGCCGTTAGAGGAAAGAAATCAGAGGCGAGGGAGGATTTAAAGGGGGAAATATTCCTCAACTTGGACGTGTCTAAGTGACTTTCTACCCTTCAGACTCTCACCAGCAGATCTCAATCAGGACGACACCATTTTCTCTAAGAATAGCTTTTCTTTTTAACAGAATAAAACAACGTTTTTGATGGTAGTTGATGACATTTATGATCTTATCATCTTTTTTTTGTGATAATGAACATGTTATGTTTTGTAGGTGTAGTGTTTCTGCTCTGTGTCCCCAGAGTCAGAACCAAACACGGAGAGGCAGCCTTCAGTTTTTACACACCACATATCTGGAACAAACTTCCAGTAAGCTGCAGGTCTGCTGAAAATCTCAGCTCTTTTAAATTAAGACTGAAGACTTATCTGTCTGCTGCCTTCCAGTAAACAACACTATCTATGAAGTGTTTTCTATTTTATATTCCTTGATATTCTTGTTTTTATTTATTTATTATTTTAATTTTTTTAATTTTTACATTTTAAACTTTATCTTATTATTGTCTTGTTTTGATGGGGTTTTTTTTCTCTTGAATGCTTTTAATGTTAAATGTAAAGCACTTTGAATTGCCCTGTTGTTGAAAGGTGCTATACAAATAAAATGGCCTTGCCTTGCCTTGTATTGCTGTGTAAGTACTTTTTCTATGTACTTTATTAAAGTGTTGAGGGTTTGTGGACATGTTTGCTGTGTGTCATGTTTAAATAAGGGTGTGATTTCCTGTTGTTAAAACATTCTGACCTGAAGAAGATCAAGTCATGGAAACATTGGAGATTGGACATTTGTCAAGTCTCTTTACAGCAGGCCTATTCAACTGGCAGCCGGCCCACAGATCAGCCCAATACATACAATTTTAAACCTGAAGTAAAAAACATAATCTTCCAAATAACGGACATTTGCCACAATAGAACCCTTCGTTCTCTTGCGGCAAAATGCATAATAATAACTGATGATGCTGCAGCGCACGGACCATAGCTGTAGAACAGAATGTCACAGCAGCAGCAAGTTAGCAGGTGGAGAAAGGCAGGACATTTATTTTAAATTACATTTTTTCAGTATCCCACATATTTGTCTCCCTTTTAAAAACATAACCATAGCCTGTTTTGAAGAAAAATGTAGCCACTGGAAGGTTAGGGTTAAGTTAGTTTTTGGTAGGTTGAGGGATGTTGAGGGAATCTGTTGCAGGTTGTCTTCTTCTCTGCAACGTGTTTTGAATTTGGCCTCTCTTGTGGAGGATTTGATTCGGACTCCTTCAGTGGAGTTCTTCAAAGGGTCCATTATTACTATGGCATTGACTGATAAACATTTGTCTGGTTTTGGTAAACGGGGTGTGATTTCAGCCACAGCGCCCCCTGTGGCTTCAACATTTGAACAGCAAAAGGAGTTACTGATCAAATTGGACCATGAATAAAATTACGCAACAGCAAAAAATGTTATTGGGAGTAATGAAAGAGAAAAATGAGCAGTCAAAATTGGAACTGTAACATTACAAATTGAAGTTGATAAAAGAGGGTAAGATGTCTGGTGGGCGTGCTGTTCAGGAAGGAAATCTGTTTCATGTTGGAACTAACCGGAAATTGCTTCCCAAGTCCACAGAAAAAGACCAGACCTTTTTTTTCTTTTTTCTCTCATCTTGCATCATGTCTTTTGGCCCCAGTTGAAATGGGATGTATCCACCTTCATAAATCAAAAACCTGCCACACTTGCCAGCTAAGGAGTAAACCAGTCGATACATCCAGCACCGCTGTGTTCTATTCCAGCATTGGATCAGCCATTTGAGTATCTAATCATGTGTAGGACCTCCCTCAGAATCTGGTGGCAAGTATTTGTGTGTCAGGCTACTTGCTATCCAGCAGCCTACGTATTATGTTCTATTATAGCCAAGTCTGTCGTCAAGGTATTTACTCAATTAATTTCTGTGGCATTCCCGTCGACCAAGGTTAAAATCTTCGCTCTCAGTTGTTTTCACAAGATTGGCTTATCATCCCTAAAGTCACGGTGCTTTAGAGCACTTCCACCAAAGCCTTACGTCACTTGACCACAACTGGGAGCAGGGCCTGCCTTGGTTGCTTCTGGCTGGGAGAGGTAGCCCAGCCAAGCACCGGATTCAGTCCACATGAGTTGGTTTTTAGGAACAGACAATTTTGCACAGTGGTTGTCATCAGGCTGATCCACCACAGAACATGGCTGATTATCTGAACGGCTTTAGGCACATAGTTTCATTCACTGGGCAATGACAGCAGAAAATCAAGTTACTGTTGACTGTAAAGCAAAACAGAGGCAGTCCTGGAGATCAGGTGATGTAAGTTCTGCCATAGTGGGTTCACCATTTCAGGCGCGTTTTGCCGGTTAATTTAGAGTTAAACAGCAAATGAAGAGAATTATTGGATCTCAATACCTAAGGGAAGATCTTGGTAGTGTCCAAATGAGTCCAATGAGTTCCCCTGTGTACAATCTGCAATACAGAGGTTTCCAGTAGGGCAGTTAATGGAGAGGCAGAATGGCCAACAGATGAGGGAGTGATGCAACAACTGAGGCATTAAATTCTTGGCCAATAGTACTTGAGCACTACCCACTGTTTTTTTCAGATATTCCGTCGCAAACGCATCTTATCCAACATGACATAGATGTTGGTAATGGTCACCCAATAACTGGCACAATTGGACAAAGGGCTTCAATATAGGCTGGACAACCTTCCAATTCTAGCTGGGTATCTCCATGTATCTCCATGCACTGACTTCAGGAGGGTTAACAGTGGCATGAAACCAGATTCGTACCCTTGGAGGATTGCGTCGACCAAGCTCAAATTTGATTTACTTGAAGGACACTGACAGGTGCCACATTCTCCACGGGCCCAGGAGGTAAGTGCATTCACATATTCCTATAAGGTAATGCCTTTTGGTTCACGTAAGGCCATTCCAGTAGCTGATGAACCGTGTAGTGGCAGGTCTCTTTGGTTGATAATGTCGTCTTCAGTGGCAATTGGGGGGAACATCTGCAGGGGATTCAGGCCCTGTTTGATCAGTTGATGTAGGCACAGTTGACAGTGAATTTGCCAGAGCTGCTGTTACCTCTAGTGGGGCCGGGGGAAGGTTTGCCCTGTTCAGGATAAAGTAGAGGCCATCAAGAAATGTCTGGCCCCTTAAACTAAAAAAGAACAAAAAGTATTCCTCGGCATGTTGGAGTACTACTTCTCAGTTGTGGCTCGCCCCCTCATTGACCTTTTGAAGTCGTAGGTCAAGTTTGTTTTCAGAGCTAAGGCCCAGTGTGCCTTTGAGAATGTTAAACCTCTCCTGGGTTCCTCTCCTGTTTTGACAGCGCCGGAATTTGATAAACCTTTTACCTTGCAGGTTGATGCCAGTCGTGTGGGGGCGGTCGCTGCAAGCTGATGATGTGGCCATGGAGAGGCCCATTGGCTTCTTTTCAAGAAAAGATCAGTTCATATCAGTTGAGCTATTCGTTCACTGAGAAAGAGGCCTTGGTGTAGATTAAGGGGCATTTTGATGTGTATTTGGGTTCAGGGAGCCCTATTGTTGTGTACACAGACCATAATACGACTGTTACTTGTTACCTATATGTGTGACTTTTGTCTGTTTTGATATTCTGTCCTGCTCCCTTTAGGTTCCAAGGTTGTTGAGGGGGCGAGGAGCAATACATGGAGAAATGGGTAGGAGGTATTTGGATTTGTTTTGACTAATTATTTATAATTTATTATTATTTGCTAATTATTGACATTTTGTAAGCCTCTTAGTATCATTAGCAATAAAGGGCTTGTGGGTGAAATATTTGAGCAGAGTGGTGTGATGACCCCTCCCCCCTCTGTTTGGGGCCCCATGTGGGTGTGTTTCTCCTCTTTCAGGAGGGGGAGGGGCCACAACCCTCCTGATTCCCAGTCTATTTAGGAAGAGAGAGAGAGAGAGAGAGAGAGAGAGAGAGAGAGAGAGAGAGAGAGAGAGAGAGAGAGAGAGAGAGGCACACTTGCCTCACCACTGATTTTACTGACCTACATATTTTAAGTTTGTGTATCATTAATATAAGTGGTGTGGTCTTCCATATTTTTTGACGTGAATTGGAGCCAGTTTTCATTATTAAGCTGACTTATAACTTGGTTTTATGCGTTAGCGTTGATTCCTGGGAAATTATCTAAATATTCAGCCATGACTTTGAAAATCTTTTAGATATGCTTCCTGTCCTCCAACACAAGAACGAGATTTCAAACGACATTTCTCCAAGAGCGAGACTCTTTCCCTAATGTTAACTTAGTATAATAAACACTTATAATAAAGATTAACGGCAAAAACAAGCACATTTAGTGGATGTACATTGGTGGTGACAATTTGCACTACAATGTAGGCGAACAGCTGCCGTCTGCTTCAATACTCGACCAATTTCATACATTTGTCCCCGTTGGTCATTTAGGGTCCGGGTTACAAATTTAAGATGTATGAAATGTTCTTATAGACTATACTGTATTGTGAAATGTTTCAGTAGTGATAAAGATTCACAACTAAGTATTTGGTTGTTTTTTTATTCAAATCCTCATGGGCTTTCTTAAGGAGGAAGTGAAAAACAATATTAACATACAGAGCGAGAACAAAACAATGTAAATAATGTCATCGTCTTACTTGCTGGTGCAACTGTAAACAGCTGTTGTTCCTTAGTGGAGGCTCTTTGTGTGCCAGTGGTTTCTATGGAAGGAGAGGAGGGACACATTCCTGTTAGCCGGATTTGAGACACTAAGCCGTTATTCTTACATGTAAACACTAGGCAGCAGTATTTGATACTCAGCCACACACACGACCTGAAATGAATTGGGAAAACAGAAGCTGGACTTGGATGAAGACAAATGAGACTTACAGAAGCAGACTATGGTGTCAGAATGGAGGTCAAATTATAACTTTACTCCAGCGTCATGGACGTATGCGTAACTGCTGGCATTATTATAAAATAACCTTAACCGTTGTCAGTTGATGCTAACAAGCCCATTATGCAAGAGGATGCCATGAAAGAATTGTATAGTGAAGAATGAAAAACAGGATTACTATGAATATAATACTTTTTGTTTTATCTTCAAGAGCCCAAAACGACAGATTGCAAATAGAATGGTGTCTGAAGCACATGGATGTTTTGTGAAATGAGTCAACCGATTTGCAATACACATTAATTATCATACTGTTCTAAAAGCAGACACAAAACCTCAATTCAAACGACTGTATGTAGACTTTCAGCTGAACCGCTGGCTGTAAACCTCGTTTCACAACTCCCCCTCACTGTTCCAATGCTCCACATTTGAGACTAAGCATGCACAATCGGCTGCGGTTCAATGCACAGATAAACGGGTAAGCGGCTATGATGCTACGTTAGCTATGTTCTGCTACTTGCCGGCTTGCCGTTTCCTGGTGGCCCTTACCATATGAGGGAGCTGGACATTAGCTAAACTGTTAATCAGTGAGTGGCTGAGGTTGGCCAGCTCATGCAGGAGAGATTCATTTTGCTGTTCAATCACCTTGTTTTCCTCCTCTATGGACTTCAGGCTGGATTCCATTGTTGTGATCTGGGGAGAGGACGGGCGGACGACGGGACGTTACAGCACAGCTCCGTGTTCTCGTATTCGCACTCAGACACACAACGTGGACGGGACTCACCTGCGTTCGAAGCTTGATCATGTCCGCTTCCACTTGTGAATTTGATTCACTTAAATCTTTGATTTCTTCATCCAGCTGTTTGATCTCCTCTTCGTGCTCCAGACCTACAGAGGAGGAGCAGCGTTAACACATCGCCGCGAGGCCTCGGACCATTCATTAGATGAACAGCCTTTATGTTGGTATCCATTACAAATGACACAATATGACTCTGCAGCCAGCTAAGGATTGTGATGGACACTGTGTGACTGTCTTCAACTCTACAATAGAACTGGGGCCGGTCATTTGAACTGATTAAGACTCGACAATCCCACGGGAAATTTACACTATAGTCCAGTCACTTCCCTTTGTGTGCTCCGTCTGTCTTTCTAACACGCTTCACAAAGACAATGCTAGTCAAGGTATTCCATATGTAAACCAGCCTTCGTCTTCATTATTTACATCCTAACCCTGAATGACACACACACACACCATCCTGATTGGTGTATTATCTGAAATTAGATGTTCCTGATTGGCTGTATTGTGTGTGTGAGTGGTACTTGTAGTTACCGTTGCTGCCATGTTGCTGCTTTATCGTTAGCAATTCCACTCCGGAGAGCCGCGCTTTCCTCATGGCAGAGGTGGCGCGTGGACAACCCGACAGACTGAAGGCGGCAACAAGGAGAGGAAGAGGTGTTTCAGTATATTCCACAAGAAATATTCCATTCATGTCAGGTTTTAAAACAATAGTTCAGCATCTGCAGATAGTTGGATGGGAAGACACGCAGCACTCTCATGTCTGTAGGGTAAATAATACGTAGCTACAGCCGGGAGACGTTAGCTTAGCTTAGCATAAAGACTGGAATAAGGGCTTCCGCCACCATTGTGGCCAAAATAATTCATGATAACGATATTATCGCAATCTGTATAGAGAATTTGAAGAAAAAACTACAAGTATGCAATCAAATTCAAGTCAAGTCAAATTCAACTTTGACTTGGTTTATTATGCTTTTTGTCCTTTTTTGGGCAAATTAATTTCACTCAAAATATGAGTAAAGGGGGGTGGAGAGAGTCTGGAACCACAACTGTACGAAAGCGTGATTTAAGATATGATTATTTACACAACATTATCATATTACATTTTGTAAAGTTACTATGAGGAACTTGAAACTAGTTATGAAACAGTTTACTACTGTACCTCTATATGACCTACATCTGTAAACCAGACCACCAGAGAAAATATCTATTTCTTTATAGTCAGTCTTGATGCCAACATGTCAGATTCTGGCAAAATCCTAGTTCACCAGAACTCCGTTCAGTTCAGACTCCAGTGGACCCTCCAGCAGCAACCAGACCACTACAGGCAAAACCAGATCTGGCTTAGCTGCCACCTTTCGACCTGCAGTCGGAGCTCCAGTGGGAGATGGAGAGCAGCTCCTCCTACAGCCAGCAGGAGCAGAGCTTCCCCTCGCTGCTCCGCTGGGAGCAAACACTGTCACCACGCTGCTCGACACCCAGGCCGTATTACTGGGCCCGCTGGAGGGAAGGGAGGCATGGGAGAACCAGAACCAGGACTGAGCGGGGCAGACCACTGCTGCGGTAAATTGAGAGGTTCTCTAAAGGGAATCTGGTGCTCGGAAACACTACCGCTTTTGTCCACGGGGACCGCCAAAACCACCAAAATTAAAGTTCCTCGTAGTAGCTTTAAATATCACAGTTATCATCAATTCTGGTATATTGAAACATCCTAACTAGGCGGGAAAAGCTGGCTCTATCCAAGGGATACCTAAAAATGGTTATCCACCTTCCAGCCTCGCTCATGCTGTGTTCACACCAAACGTGAAGCGACACAAATAGACGTGATGCGAATGAGGCGAACTTGGTGATGCTAAGTCGTGAAAGCCTGTCAGCTTTGAGATTCTCCTCCTGTTGTCCTGATGTTGTGGTCTCTCAGAGCTCTACAATGGTAGCTCATATTAGTCCAGAGACCAGACCAGACTATGCTTAGAAACTTTTGTGTATAAAGTAGAGACTTTCTATGTTACAAACAACAAGGTCCCTGCCATAGATTACTTTATTTTGAGTGTTGATGGAGTAGCTACAATGTTAGCATAGCCTAGCACCCATCAATCCGAACTCCATTCAGAAAACAAGCATTTTAAATGTTGTTGTAGATGCACTAAGTGGTTATTTCAGTCATGATTGATGAAACCTTGTTGGGGTCTACATGGAGGTAAGCGTCCTCTCCGGCAAATACGAGTGACGTGAATAAACACAAATGATCCTGCAAAAACGTAAAACTCTCTGCGCGTTTGGTGTGAACACCTTAAAGCTCACTGATTACCACATGGTAGCTTAACTATTTAATCTGTACAAAAGTGTTTGTACTCTTGATTGATTGTATTTCGTAAGGAAAGAAATGCGTTCAGCACGTCTGTTAGATCTCAGGGATTCACAAGCGTGTTTTGGTGAGTAACACTGAATGTAAACATAACTTTTGTTTGCTTACAAGAAACCCCAACTCTTCAAATCTTGATATGTAGTACTCCAGCCATGTTCCCTAGACCCACCTCCGATGTGTCAGGAAGCTGCCGCTGACGTGACCCGAGCCGTCGCAGCCCGGCGTGGGGCACGACATGCCTTCCGTCTTGCCAGACTTCCACGTGAACTGGATGCCATTTAGGTAGCCGTCCTTTTGTCGCTTGGCTGCTATTGGGCATCCCGACGCACTTCTGTGGGAGGCGTACTTCCCCGTTACGTGTCCCTGACCGTCACAACCTGGGACCGGACACCTGGGGGGGTGGAACGGTTGAATTCATCCACACATTCATTCACATCATTTCATCATATTGGACACATCCATCAAAGAGTAGCCTGCTGGGTTTCCTCTACAGTCCTGCTGCCTCTTTAACATAATACACTGTATGAGCCAACATCATTTTCCTGTCTCCCTCTATCTCTCCCGCTTTGATATAAACAAAGATACCATCATCTTATTTAAAGCTGCCCCAGTGGCAGCCTTATCACAGCTTTGGAATGCTGACAGGGCATCAACACCAGTGCTAATCAGATGCAATGAGGCAGCAAATTATTCCAAATGTCACAGCTTTCCACAGCTACAGTTGTGGAAGTATCAGTTCTGTCTGCGAGGAGCAGCTACCTGGGTTTAGTTCGGCTTCATGGCTTTTTGACTGCTAAAAGGATGCAGGGGTTATCATGTGCAGCGCTGCCTGCCAGTGGGTTTTTTTTTCTGTTTGAAAACTTTTTCTTCCAGTAAATACAGATCAACACAAAGGAATGTGCTGAACTCAACCATCCACCTGGGCTCCAAAAAAATACATATTTTTCCTCTTACCTGTTGCTATGCTATTTATCTACATTGTTTCGGCGTGAGTTGGCGAGTTTTGGCGATATGGTAAATGGTTAATGGCCTCATTTATATAGCGCTTTTCTCCAAAGCGCTTTACAGGAATGACCCCATTCACCCATTCACTCACACATTCACACACCGACGGCGGAGTCAACCACGCAGGGTGGCCCAGGGCTCCTGACGAGCTGGCACTCAGCTAGGAGGAGCCGGGGATTGAACCGGCAATCTTCCGGTTGCCAGTCGCTCTACCTCCTGAGCTAAACCCCCCCGATGTCCATCATAGAGATGTCTGCCTACTCTCAAATATAATGAGACGAGATGGTACTTGACTTCTGGTGCTCAAAGCGCCCACAAATGTCAAAAGTCAGCAATGTCTCTAAAGAAATCCTGACCCAGTTAGATAATCAACGGACTCAGATCGATGGATTATCCTGAGCAACCGAGTCCTGATTTCAGGAAAGACACATTAATGGGTGTCTAAAAAGGGGTCACCTGTAACACACTGAGTATGGAGAACTATCTCACACAACCCCACTTCCATCCAGACTACCCCTTTAAGTTCCTTACATGTTTCCAAAGCTCAAATAGTACATTTTGCTAAGACAATCTAATGCCAGAGACAGAGCATACCGCCATCGTTACCCGTGGCAAACTGTGCACCGAATCCAACAGAATGACCAGGGTGAGTTTGAGAAAGGCCAAAGTGTGTTATTTGTGCTCTGCACCACCAGAGAAATCAATGCAGCTGCAGGGCTGAGGCCATTGTGGGATTTAGATAGAGTCCAATCAATCTCTCTGCCTCCATCTCTCTCCTCTCTGTCTTTCCTCACCTGTGTGTCTGCAGGAGTTCACCAGAGACCCCCCCCCCCCCCCCCCCCCCCCACAAACTACGACAGCCTTCTGAAGTTTCTCCTACACCTTCAGATTTGGGTACAAACTTTACTCTCACACCACATTTGTCTTGTCGGAGACTAAACGGATTTATCCCCCGCTTGCATCAGTGCACGTCAAAGAGCAATGATCAGGAAACAGCTCTTGCGTTCCCATCCATGCAGTTCACTTGCATCGTTTTAAAACAGGACATTTGAAGTCATGTTTTCTATTCCACGTAAAGCAGTGAACAGTATGCAGCGTTGGAAGAGTTTCAGGGCTTCAGAGGGAGACAGAAGACTGATGATCAGTGTCTGTGCTGTACCTGATAGGTTCCTGGTCCTCCTTGTTCTCTTTACTGTGGATGATCTTTATCCCGCTTTTTCTGGCTCGCGGACACCCTGAGAGACTGCAGATAAATGACAGTGTCACCGCGATGAATCATACAGTGTGTGTGAGTGTGAGACAGAGAGGGAGGGAGGGAGGGAGGGAGGGTAAAGTTAGTTTACTTGAGGTAACTCTAGGATGTTGAGGAAGGGGAGGGATGACTTCATGGATGCAGAATGTGAGTTGTACCTTCTGTGTGAGGCGTAGTTGCCAGTGATATGTCCCGAGCCGTCACACCCTGGTGTCGGGCACCTGGGGCGGAAAACACAAGAAGGGCTCAGGGCCTACAGCAAAAGACTTGAGGATAATCTACCCCGTGTCCTGCATTTGTGGTCAGCAGTCTCTATTAAAAATGCACATTTGCTCTGATTATCATACCAATAACAATAGGGGTCCGGTATTATACGTGGTGGTCTAGGAAATACTCAGATTCCTGTGGTACCACTAATGCCATGAACCGATATATGTTTAAAACACCATGACTTTAAACATCCCATATTTTTGTAAAATAAGTTACTGAAAACATCTTACAATTAAAAATTGTGAGAACATTTTCTAAATTGTTTTTTTTGCTACTCTTTTTATTGGGCCTTGAATAGAGAAGGTCAGAGAGAGTGAGAAAAAACAACATGGGGTAGTGGTGCAGCCTCGTGTGGCTGGTATGAGTATTACAACGAAGATATGCTTCTTGAAAAATGATTTTGACCCCAAAAACCTGCCACAACTTTTTGTTCACCTATTTTCACAGATGGAAAAAAGTAACTTAGAAAGAAAGATTAACCTGACAAAACTCTTTTTTCTTTGCTCAGAAGTAATAAACAATGTATATCTGAAAATGGATCACCAACATTTTTTTTCTCATTTGCCTCTCAGGGCCATACTTTAAGGACTGTTGATATGGGATATTGGATAAATTAAGACTTATTTGTATGGCCTAAATCAGGCGTTTCCAATTTACAGCAGAGGGGCTGGAGGTTATATGAGGTATTATGTACGTTTGTACCGTGTTTTCTTTTGTTCGTTAACTCTTTACTTTCTCTGGAAACATCTTTCTTTGCTGACTTGATATGGTTTCTCTTAGCCGCCCGCTGTGCTTTTCATGACCACACAGAAGTTTGACTTTGGCAGAACGAGCAACACAAACAAATCAAACAATATCGGGGGGAATCATCTCACGCCTTACTTGAGCTCTTGCGCGTTGTTGGCCAGCATACTTCGAATGCTTTTATCAGCTAAAGGACAACCTGAGAGACTGAGAAATACACCAGTGGAGCATTAGTGACACCGGGACGACCAGTCAGCCCTCAACACATCATCATCTCGTCTCTACACACATGTACACACACACACACACACACACACACACACACACGTAAAACATCCACCAGGGAATGCAAAAAAAAACAAAAAAACAAAAAACAAAGCCATGATGCAAGTGCAGGGAGTTGATTTCAATAAGGTAAGCTCTCTTGAGGATATATGTAAGAACAATCTTCATGTCATGCATGGTGGGTTCTGTTCCGTACTCAAACAGGACGGAGTGATAAAACAGTGAATAAACATACAGGGCTGTTCTAGAAGAGATCTCACGTATGTGCGGCCGCGTCAGCCTCCAGACTGCTTTCATTCAGTCCTCCAGACTCAACACTCAACCATTCCGCTTGTCTTCTTACTCTGAATGCTAAATGCTTAGTCTGCATTGCACCGTACGGGCCTGGAGGACTGAATAACATCAGCTTAGAAGGCTTTACACCCGGCCCATTGAGAAATCATTTTATCCCAGGGTTTGGCTTAAAAATTAGCATGTATCCAATCTTTAATTCATTTAGTCTTTCACTATTTCACGATACCCTTGTTTCGGCGCGTCAAGTGGCCAATAGTCAAAGGGCTAACGATTAGGAGAGAGACACTCTGCCTTTAGGTGTTTGACAGCATAGTCGAGGTAAGCTGAAAACAATAAAGAGACTTTAGAATCCACCAGGAGAAAAGGAAGTCACACCTTCGATGTGAAGCCAAATCGCTCGTCAAGTGACCACTTCCATCACAGCCCGGTGTGGGACATCTACCACCGGGAAATAGACAGATGTATAAGCCCAAAGGTAGGAGAAGAAAATGTGAAAATAACAGAAAAAAAGGTTTTTTTTTTCTTCCATTGTTGGTTTTCATTGTTTCCAGTTTAGCTCCACTGTCTGTGATGAATATCCTGGACCCGGGAGCAGCTACACTCTCTGTGCCGTGATACTGAAAACGAGTATTGTGTCTTATAAAGATAAAGCATCAAAAAGAGGGGAAATTACAATGAAGGCATCAGTGGAAGCTGCCAGCTCTGCGATCAGTGTGGACAAATGGATAAAGCCTTTAAATCAAAATGACAGAGCAAGCCAGCAGCACAGGATGGGAGGGAGAAAGGGCAGTGGTTCTCTGAGGTTAACTGCAGCAAAGAGAAGGGCGAAAACAATAGAAATAACACGAGGGGGGGGGGGGGGGCATGAGTGGTGAAGCAGCAAGGAGGGTGGACAGGAAGACAAGGAGGACTCTTACGTTATCAGGTCCTTCTTACTCTCCTTGCAGTGGACGTACTTGGACTTGGGGCTGGGCATGTTGACGTCCGTGGAGTAGGAGCGGTCCTCCAGGAGGTCATGGAAGGGGTCCAGGTCATCCGGCTGGAGCAGGAGGAAGAGAGGAAGAGGAGAGGAAGGGGCGAGAAGGATGAAGAGGGATTTATATTGTTTCTCAACCCATAATTACACATTTTAAGAAATCATGCTTGTGCACATATGACACAACACGTGCACTCAACTGTCAGCTAGAAAGCAAGAATCCAGGAACCTTCCTTCCTGACATCTTAGTCTGTTTATTCCACACACACACACACACACACACACACACACACACACACACACACACACACACACACGCTTCGGTCAGACCATAGACTCTTCTCAATTTGAACGCTGATGGCTGAGCCTGCTTGACTATTGAGCCTCACCTGTCAGTCTAACAGCTAGAAAATAGATTCCCAGGGAGGAAATAATGACTCAGTGTCAAACCGACTGTGTGTGTGTGTGTGTGTGTGTGTGTGTGTGTGTTCTCGTGGGTGGGTTTGTACAGAGCAATCTTGCGTGCCAGCACAGAACATTCAGGGAGTTGTCTGCTTCTCCTCTGGTAAGGAGCCAGCCGGCCACTAGATGGCACTGCGGCTCAGTGTCAGCTCGCTGCCGGCCGTGTGATGTGGTGGTGGGGGGGGGGGGGGGGGGGGGGGGGGCTGTGCTTTGTCTGCAGTGCATGCAGCCGGGGCACGGCGGCTGTTGATGCAAAAACCCTCCTTTCCTTTCTTCGCAGTGTACGTACAGTAATGCCCGTGAAGAGACGGGTCCGAAAGCCCAAATTATCCAGCGCTCAAGCTGTCTGCGAGTGTGTGATGCCGGGTCAGCCGGCGAGCTTCTCCAATTAAAGGCAGCGCCGGCTGAGAGGCGGCAGGGAGGGCAACAACACATGC
Organism: Eutrigla gurnardus; assembly: GCF_963514095.1. Classification (NCBI taxonomy): domain Eukaryota; kingdom Metazoa; phylum Chordata; class Actinopteri; order Perciformes; family Triglidae; genus Eutrigla; species Eutrigla gurnardus. The sequence goes on along the minus strand of NC_139921.1, from coordinate 6,792,684 downwards.
ATGCATACAGAGATGCAGAGCAGAAAGTAGGCTAGAGATGGAACTCACACACACACACACACACACACACACACACACACACTGGTATGAATATTCACATCTCACAGGCACATGCATGCGCCTGTACACACCGACAGGCGCACCCAGCAGTGGTGCATTGATTTCCAGCAGTTCTTTGATGAGATGAGCTATTCCGATTCCCTCCCAAGGTACTACTTTGCATAATTCATTTCGGAGAAGAGCGAAATGTAAAAACAGAAAGCCAGCATGCGGGGAGCGTGATACAAACAGAGCAGACACCTATGTGCATGGCAACGCTGACATCAATTAACATGCAGATTCATTAGGCTTCCCTCAAAAATCCCCCTAATATGACTTTCTAATGATTCCAAGCGGCGAGGAAGACGGGGAGGTACGACGGACGGGGAGACAATCAGACGGCAAAGCAAATGTTTGACTTGGAGACGGAGTGTTGAATCAACGGCTCGGAGGGGAATCATTCGGGCTGAGACACGTCCAACAGACAGTATGCCAACTGTACCGTCTATCAGCTTCTAAAAGCACTAACCATCATAATAGTACCGCTTCATAATCATCATCAGCATCACAACTATCTCTCTCTTTTATTCTTCTCTTCATCATACCATCATGGACGTCTTAAAACATGGGACGTAGCCTTACGATCAAAAAATAACATTTGTATATATTTTTTTTTTTACGGTGAAAGCAGACTTCTTCTATATTAAAGTCTAAGTTCATGCAGCCATATGTAACATATTCTATCTGGCCACAACCAGACATTCGAGGTCAAGTGAAATGCCAACCTTATTTCCCCTTTACCTCTTTCTCGTCCTCGTCTATATGTTTGATCTTGGTGTAGTCTACAGGCAGGTCCCAGCAGTCGGCGGCGTCCCCCATGCCGTAGCAGCGGGAGCCCAGCAGGGCAGCTTGCCTCTGGGGGGACATGGGCTCTAGAGGGGTGAGCACCGAGTCCCCTCCGCCGCCGCTGCACAGACGCTTGCTCATACTCAGGTCCAAGGTACCGTTCTCATCAACATCCAGACCCGGACTCTGGAAAGTGGATGTGGCGTGTGTGTGTGTGTGTGTGGGCGGTGAAGTCAGGTCAGTGGAAGGGATGAGTGTGTGTTTTCAGTAAGATGGTTATGAGGAAGGGGAGACGGATGCCCAGGACACAAGGAGGCGGAGATGGAGAGAAGGGGATAAAAGAGAGTGAGAGTTTCTGATTAAATAGCAGTCAAATTCATATTCTAGCATCAGAGTCGGGCAAAACAGTAGCTGGATACACGGTGAATACTAAAGAAGTACATGAAAAGTGCTTGGATATTCTGTTCCTCCAGTGATGTGTTCACTTTTGAAGTTTTCAGATGTCTGGAAAGATGGATCAAGAACTCCTGCAGGTTTGATATACCTGAAACAATATTCCAATGTGGGTTTTTTTCCCCCTCGGATGAATCATCAGACACTCGGGTGCAGCAGCAGCAAGGTGGCATGACACTCATAAAAGAGGGTCAGAAGAAGAAGAGGTCATCGGTGCTCAGACCAGCACATCCCTCTGTGAACCTTCTCTCTCCTTCCATCCCACCATACTGGATGCTGTGCAGAAAAGTGTGTGTGTGACTTTGTGTTGTGTGTGTGAGCCTAATGCGAGTGGACACTACAGGGGGCAGCGGCTGAGGGTTAGGGGTGGGGTTGGGAGCAGTGATGAGCGGCAGTGGCTTGAACTAGACTGCTGCAATCCCAAAAATAGAGGCAGAGCTACAGTGTCATCTGGAACAAAGTGGGCCACATCGGAGCAGGCCGGCCGAAAGTGGAGCTCCACGTCTACGGCCTTTTCTTTCATCTACATCTGGCATACCATGCCCACTCCCTTCAGGCTTTTGTTTGGGCGGGTTTGCATCCTTCGCTCTCATTAACAACTCTCTCTCCAATTCCTTTTTCTCCGACTCCCTTTTCTCCGACCCCCCTCTCTCCGACTCCCTTTTCTCCGACACCCTTTTCTCCGACCCCCCTCTCTCCGACTCCCTTTTCTCCGACACCCTTTTCTCCGACTCCCCTCTCTCCGACTCCCTTTTCTCCGACTCCCTTTTCTCCGACCCCCCTCTCTCCGACTCCCTTTTCTCCGACACCCTTTTCTCCGACCCCCCTCTCTCCGACTCCCTTTTCTCCGACACCCTTTTCTCCGACTCCCCTCTCTCCAACTCCCTTTTCTCCGACACCCTTTCCTCCGAGCCCCCTCTCTCCGACTCCCTTTTCTCCGACTCCCTTTTCTCCGACCCCCCTCTCTCCAACTCCCTTTTCTCCGACAACCTTTTCTCCGACTCCCCTCTCTCCGACTCCCTTTTCTCCGACTCCCTTTTCTCCGACCCCCCTCTCTCAGACTCCCTTTTCTCCGACACCCTTTTCTCCGACCCCCCTCTCTCCGACTCCCTTTTCTCCGACACCCTTTTCTCCGACTCCCCTCTCTCCGACTCCCTTTTCTCCGACTCCCTTTTCTCCGACCCCCCTCTCTCCAACTCCCTTTTCTCCGACACCCTTTCCTCCGAGCCCCCTCTCTCCGACTCCCTTTTCTCCGACCCCCCTCTCTCCAACTCCCTTTTCTCTGACACCCTTTTCTCCGACTCCCCTCTCTGACTCCCTTTTCTCCGCCTCCCTTTTCTCCGACCCCCCTCTCTCCAACTCCCTTTTCTCCGACGCCCTTTTCTCCGACTCCCCTCTCTCCGACTCCCTTTTCTCCGACTCCCTTTTCTCCGACCCCCCTCTCTCTGACTCCCTTTTCTCCGACTCCCTTTTCTCAGACCCCTCTCTCTCTGACTCCCTTTTCTCCGACCCCCCTCTCTCCGACTACCATTTCTCCGACTCCCTTTTCTCAGACCCCTCTCTCCGACTACCATTTCTCAGACCCCTCTCTCCCCAACCCCCCTCTCTCCGACCCCCATCTCCCGACCCCCCTCTCTCCTCGTTGTCCTCCTTGCCTCCTTTCATGAGCAGGAAAGCCCGCTCTAATGTTGATTCCAGCCGACAGTGTCCCTCGGGGTGGATTCTCCTGGTGTCTGAAGCCAAAACCTCTGTGACGCACACTGACTGAAGCCCACAGGGGGGGAGGTCGGGGGGTCGGGGTGACAGATTTGGGACCGGGCGTGAATGCTGAAAGAACTGTGGCTGAACAGAGGACTTCCGCACTGGAGCGCCGTGAAGCTCAGCGCGAAGACAACGGTTGCAGGAGCCTGGTTGTTCCCAGCAGAAGAGCAGAAACGGAAACGACGCCAGGCTCGTCTTAATACATATAGTGGATCGATTTAGAAATTTGATTATGTGGGATGTGCATCAGGGGAATTGAAGTTTCAGGAGAACAGCAGGGAGAGTGCAGTCAAAAGCGTGGGATGTAGGTCTATGTGTATTATCATTTATCAGAATGAGATCATTTATGTCATATATAATGTATGTCGTTTTTAGTAAATCATCAGTGTTTTCTTGCCAGATTCGCTCAGAGAAAATAGACCAGACACCGAAACTATGGCTGAAGATGACAAGCTGGCCGCCGAGCTTCCTGTGTGGACGTCCAATCGGTTTACACGGAGCCGAAAAGAGGCGGGCAGCACTTCTCTAATAAACACTCTTAAAGCTGGGTGATCAGTGAAGTAATATCTCACTATTATTAATAATCAGGAGGTGAGATGAATATGTTGGGAGCAGACACAACAGCAACTTTTACAGCAACATACCCAACTCTCCCAATAATGATAATAATAATAAAAAATAATATTAATTCCACAATAGCCTAATCATTTTCCACATAAGTTTGTCTCATTTTAGTAAAAATGAAAATGAAATTTCCATTTTCACATATTTGCATGGGCGTTGCTTCATGATATTAAAATGAAAATGGCAAAAAGCAATTTGACGTTTAAGTCGTACCCTGCTGTACAGTGGATGATATTCAAATGTTAATTGAGATCTGAAAATTAAAATGCAATACAATGTAACACGATTCTCCAACATGCTAGCCATATTTACGTCAAAATGAAAATTTTCTCACAACTTAAAAAATTAAATTTGACATTACATTTTTTGAGGCTTGAAGTACACCTTTTAAAATGAATGTAGAACATCTTTTCCATTTTAATTTGAATATGGTCATAACATCAGTGTGTGAAAAAGCACAATTAGATGAGATTTGATGTTTTATATGTCTTGTTGTTTGTTATGTTTTGTCATGTGAGGAGCTGCTACCTGAATGTCGACTAATGGGGATCCGGATAATAAAGAAAAACGATTTTTTCATTTTAATAAAGGCTTTAATGAAGCACACACTTTTAAAGTTCTAGGTTGGCTGTGAGCTCGAAAGGAGAGAGAGAGAGAGAGAGAGAGAGAGAGAGAGAGAGAGAGAGAGAGAGAGAGAGAGAGAGAGAGAGAGGGAGGCAGAAGATGAGTAATGAGTAAAGTACTGAAAGGAAACTAGAAGCGATCTTTGTAAAATAAAGGTCACGTTGCTGAGGAGCCGGTGGCGACTCATCCTGTGAATACGCTCAGACTGTTCTCTCCTCGTCTGGACTGTATGTCGCCGTCCAATTAACGTGACCCGCCCCCTCACATCTAATTAACGAGGCCGATATGCGAGGATTCACCGAAACTCCTTCATTAGACACCGCCTCTTCTCGCTCTGGCCTTCCCGTAACCTCTGACCTCTGTTGCCATGGAGATGCTGGGGAGGATGCGTGAGAGGTCACATTATTTCTGCCCAGCTCATCCAGGTCTTAAAATACAACCAGCATCGTGTCCTGTCTTCCTCTCTGGCCTTTCCTCCTCCTCTTCTTCAGCAGGAAACCACATTCTTCTACAAAGCCACTTAAACATTTATGGATGCCTGCTCACTGTGATGCTCACACCAATATTATCCTATATTGACAATTTGTTAGGATGTCCTTGAAGTCTGTAGCAGCTTTGCTCCGGGAATCAACAGTTTCTTTAAGCTGACATACAAAGTCCTGATGGTTTATTACAGCCACTGGAATAGGAAGCTGGGATCAGGTGTGTAATATTTATATAATATTATCTGAACTAGTTACTTGACCAATAATGATCATGTCCAGATTGATTTGCAATCATCTTTTTAAATGATTTAGGCTGTGGTTGGACGAGATTATCGATAATGGTCCTCACAGAAAATTATTAGAAATAAATAAATAATAAAGTTAAATTTCAATTATGATATGTCTCTCGTATTCTCTCTGCTTTGTTGTAGAGTATCAAAAGAGGCGACAACGTGCTATCATGCGTCTTAGTTTGTGTTATTGTGGTTCTATAAGCGCTATATAAATTGAATTAAAAAAATAATAATGAATTCTATAAATGTCCTTCATGGCGCTGTTAGATTGCTGCTCGATTGCCCCGTTATACAGCTGCTTGCCTCCCTTTGCCTATTTGACCGGAGTGAAAATGTTTTTATAAGGCTGAACAAATCATGATATAAAAACTTGATTATTTATCTTTTTCCGATACAATGTGACTTCTGGCCTTAGATAAATTCAGAGACGAGGAGACGGCGAGTGTATGAGAGAGAGAAGCCAAGAGGAGGTGGACTATTGCACACAATGTTCCTTTAAGTTATTGTTAATAATAATCATTTGAATGTCAATGTTGTGAATGAAGCAAACTATTCGGTACATTCCTAGATATTGCCCATGTAGAATTATATGCAGCAGGAAACATGTCTAACCCTACGCATGAGCCAAAAGAATGCAAATGGACTTATTTGGTGAAGTTTAGGAATCAGGAAATAAATCACTACGGTGTAAAATCTTCCATGCAATTGGGTAAAAGTCAACAAGTTTCGAGAGATTGAATGTTCTGCCTCCATCACTTGCTTTTGTCTGATGGCTTCGAGTCTTACATCCATTCTATTGGACGATCCTCGCACAGCGACCAATCAGCACGGGCGTGGGCGGGTTCATTTCCCGTTAATAGGGATTTTAGTTTGATCACAATCCACAGCTCGCCATCAGGCCAAACACAAAATAAGTGTGAATGTTAGTGTTTTTAGGAGGCAACGTGACACGAACAGGATTATAAATGTTGTATAATTACTTTATCCCTCAAAAATGACCACATCATCAGTTTCATCAGGTCCTACCTGAATTACATAATTGGTAAAGAAGTCATTACGATATCAGCCCGGAAATTTTAATACATTATTGGTGAAGTTATTAAATGTAATTGGGTTTGATTACATTTGAAATTAAATTAAGTGAAAATTAAATTAAAATGTGAATTCTTCAGCCGTTATGCACCATGAAAAAGCAAATTCTTAAAAACAGGAAAACGTCTGAGAGATTACGTGCGTCTTACACTGGCTTCACCTAAAAGATTTCCTGTAAAAACGGAATCATTTGATATTTAGTAATAATGAGGAACTGTATCATAATAACATGAACATGAAAAGGATCTCAATATAATGCAGTGGATTATTATTTCCAGAAGTATGAGTGCTGCTGCTAAACCCAACCATTAAAACCTGTTCACACACGCACAGCGGAGCAGAGGAGAGAACAACGTTGTTGCCGCGGTTACAAACGGCTCCGTGTGAACGTGATGGATTTGATGTTTTTGTGCATTTGGTTTTTAGAGATACACCAGAGAATACTTCCTGAGAATCGATCGCTGACGCTGTTCATCCTGACGTTTGCTGGAAGTGATGTCATGCAGCCCCGGTGAGTTTTATGTGGAGCGCTGCGCCAGACTCCATATAAAGAATTAGGCTTTTAAATGCCATGTTGTTTGTCAGCAACCGGTCACATCGTAACTTAGCAGGCGATTTGGCCTAGTGCGCTCTGATGAATTTGGCATGCAGCTAACAAACCAGTCATCATCTAGTTTTGAATGAAAACTCAACACCTGGTGTTCTTCACACTGTTTTGGAGGAAATAATGGAAGTAACAGGCGAGCCCGCTTTAAAAGTGACATATTTTTCTTTTGCACTTTGGCGGATCTAACTTATGCCGATATGAAGAGCGGTTCATGTGGATTCCCAAAAAGTGACTGCTAAATATTTAAAGAAAGTTTAAAGGGTAAATGTGAAAATGTAATTTGGTGTGGTGGTAGGTGGCAGAAGGAGTGTTTGTTCAGGGGCTGTTCAAATGAAACCGGTTTAGAGGAGAAAATGACACTTTGGTTGAATAAATTCAACGAGGAGAATGAGTCAGAAGAGATGGACATGCTGGAAAAATAATACGACGAGAATATACGTGTGTGTGTGAAGTTTCATTCCGACGTAGAAAGGAACAGTGTGCGCCGAGAGGTGAGGTATTGAGATGAAAGAGGAAGAAGAAGGAGAAAGAAAAGCCTCTGAAGTCTCCCGACTTCCCATCCTGCCCTGCGAGCATCCTGGCCGTCTGGCCCGGAGCAGGAGGAGGACAGACGATGAAATGAGCTACAGGACCAGAGGAAGTCCTGACTGCTGCAGGCATGTCTCCCCGCCAACTTCATTCCACTTTCTTTGGAAGTGCGTTGCTTTTGGCTTTTCCCTCCCTTTTCCTCCTCTCAACACCGTTCTCCTCTCCTGCATCCTCCCCTCCTGCATCCACCCCTCCTGCATCCTCCCCTCCTTCAACCTCCCCACTTCATCCACCCCTCCTGCATCCTCCTTTCCTGCATACTCCCCTCCTGCATCCTCCCCTCCTTCATCCACCCCTCCTGCATCCTCCCCTCCTGCATGCTCCCCTCCTTCATCCACCCCTCCTGCATCCTCCCCTCCTGCATCCTCCCCTCCTTCATCCACCCCTCCTGCATCCTCCCCTCCTGCATCCTCCCCTCTTGCATCCTCCCCTCCTGCATCCTCCCCTCCTTCATCCACCCCTCCTGCATCCTCCCCTCCTGCATCCTCCCCTCCTTCATCCACCCCTCCTGCATCCTCCCCTCCTGCATCCTCCCCTCTTGCATCCTCCCCTCCTGCATCCTCCCCTCCTACATCCTCCCCTCCTTCATCCACCCCTCCTGCATCCTCCCCTCCTGCATACTCCCCTCTTGCATCCTCCCCTCCTGCATCCTCCCCTCCTTCATCCACCCCTCCTGCATCCTCCCCTCCTGCATACTCCCCTCTTGCATCCTCCCCTCTTGCATCCTCCCCTCCTGCATCCTCCTCTCCTGCATCCTCCCCTCCTGCATCCTCCCCTCCTGCATCTTCCTCTCCTGCATCCTGCCCTCCTGCATCCTCCCCTCCTGCATCCTCCTCTCCTGCATCCTCCCCTCCTGCATCCTCCTCTCCTGCATCCTCCCCTCCTGCATCCTGCCCTCCTGCATCCTCCCCTCCTGCATCCTCCCCTCCTGCATCCTCCTCTCCTGCATCCTCCTCTCAGTTCTCCTCTCCTGCATCCTCCCCTCCTGCATCCTCCCCTCCTGCATCTTCCTCTCCTGCATCCTGCCCTCCTGCATCCTCCCCTCCTGCATCCTCCCCTCCTGCATCCTCCTCTCCTGCATCCTCCTCTCAGTTCTCCTCTCCTGCATCCTCCCCTCCTGCATCCTCCCTCCTGCATCTTCCTCTCCTGCATCCTGCATCCTCCCCTCCTGCATCCTCCTCTCCTGCATCCTCCCCTCCTGCATCCTCCTCTCCTGCATCCTCCTCTCAGTTCTCCCCTCCTGCATCTTCCTCTCCTGCATCCTGCCCTCCTGCATCCTCCCCTCCTGCATCCTCCTCTCCTGCATCCTCCCCTCCTGCATCCTCCTCTCCTGCATCCTCCTCTCAGTTCTCCTCTCCTGCATCCTCCTCTCCTGCATCCTCCTCTCCTGCATCCTCCTCTCCTGCATCCCTGCTGTCAACATTAGCATTTAGCCAGCATTAGCCCTCTGCCACTCTCTCTCTCTCTCTCTCTCTCTCTCTCTCTCTCTCTCTCTCTCTCTCTCTCTCTCTCTCTCGCAGGCACCCATTTTCCAGCTCAGCATTTGGACGCAGATAATACAGAAACACCGTCACCTTATCTCCTCAGAAATGACACGCCGGGGCTCACGCCGTGTCAAACGACACGTCGCCCAGCTCCTATCTGATCCCCAGACGCAAAATAAAAAAGAATGCCCTGCCGAGCCCAGAGTGTGTTACACAGCCCCGGATCTTTACCGGAATGTGTGAGCCTGAGTGTGTGTGTGTGTGTGTGTGCAGCTGAAATCTCCCCATCTTAGTCAGTTCTCACTGCCAGCGTTAATATAATGAAGGAAGCGTGGAGATAATCCGTCAGCGGATGTTGTTGACGGCAGCAGGAGGCCCGAGTCTCACAAAGGTGAGGTGAATATACTGTGGAGTCATGTGAGGCTGCAGCGTCCGCTTGGAACAGCTGATAATAACCAGCATTCATCATGATGAATTATTGTAACTTCCTGTCATTTAAAAAGAAAAATGTCATGCTCAATCAGAGCCAGCCCAAGCCTTTTGGGGGCCCTAAGCAGAATTTGGTTTGGGGCCCACCACCGGAGTCACCTGTGTTTGACGATTATTGACACTATAATGTTACATTATAAATTGTATTAATTATTAGCTGTATTACAAATCACATATCCTGTGATATTTATCCGAGACACCAGAATATACCTGATGTATGTTTTTTAAGCATTTCAGTGACAGTGATAGAACATGAGGTGAAGCTCCGCCCCTCCTACCTGCGAGCACAGGTCCTGGGGCTTCCCCCCCATGCCGTGGGGCATCTCCCGGCAGCGCGTGGACAGGTTGAGGATGGCCGTGGCCGCCATGTGGGCGGCCTCCATGTCGTGACTGTAGTCGAAGCTGCTCTTGCTGCAGGTGCTGCTGGCGCTGCTGCCACCGCCGCCCCCCCGGCCTCCTCCCGCGCCTCCTCCTCCACCTCCGCAGCTCAGGCTGCTGCTGCTGCTGCTGGGAGGGTAGGTGCTGGTGGTGCTGCTGGCCGAGCTGGAGGTCTTGCAGTAGCGTTTGGCTGTTGGTCGTGTCAAAGACGTTGAAAATGAAAAGAGGGCGAAATGCATTTCTAGAAACACTTACAGGGACGTATAACGCCGGGTTCACACTGCCAAGCTGCTTGTGTGTGTCTGTTTGTTTGTGTCTGTTTGTTTGTGTGACAAATACGTTGAATAAATACATCATTAAACCCAAACACTCGTCTGTTTCTAATAAATATGGTGGATGGATTTTGAACATTGATTATGTGGTGAATCTGGGGGGAGAGAGCAGGCGGAGAGGGGAGGAGAGTTGAAAGCGTGGGATCCGAATGAGATCTTTTATATTAAATATATAATCTGTAGGAGATTATCACTGCATTTTCTTGCCAGATTTGGTTGCGGCACGTGGAGAAAGTGGTCCAGACCTCAGACAGGGCTTTGCTGAACATCGTGGCGGCGCTGCGTTTCATGAATCAACGCACCTTAAAAGGAAGCTAAACTGTTTTTTTTTCCATTTAAAAAAGGTGACTAAATCAAGTTTAGGTGTCTCCATCAATTAGTATATCTTAATTAATTGCATTGATTTGTTGTCATGACAAATACTTCCCACCTGTTATGATTTCTGAAAGATATCTTGAACTCATTTAAGAAGTTCCTGTCAAAAGTTTAGACTTTTTAGATGCCTAAAACACAGCCTTGGAGGAAAAAAAGCTCTATTAAACTTGGTATTTTAATTGACACACCAATTTCAAAATAATATGGCATATCAGAATATTTCACAAAATGTTTTTGTGACCCTGACGTGTTTTTAGCTTGATACAGCTCAAATTAGTTTTTTTTTTAGAATGTTGCGTCTGCAGCAATTTAAACAGTGGATTCACCGTGGGACAAACCAAGACACTGACATAAAGTAGTACCGTCATATCCTTTGGGGGAGGTGTCTCTTTGCCCGTGAACTTTGGGTGCGATGGCCCGCTTCCCGTACACTTGGTGGTTGCTGCTGCCGTCGAAGGCGCTGTAGTCGAAGCTGGTCTTGGAGTACTTCTCCAGCTCCTTGGCCAGGTTGGAGCGGGGCGTGCTGGTGGAAACATTGTTCTTGTAACCATACTGTGGATAGTCCAGTTGTTTGACAAAGCACATAGGCCTGGAAAATAAATGACCAGGGGGTGGAAGTTGGACCGAGGCACTGAATATTGCCCAGGGGAAGGAGAGGGAACTTGGGGTTTGATTAGATAATGGGCAGCCTGTTATGGAGACTCCAGGATTCGAACATGGAGGAGGATGCTGGTAGATGGGAGGGGTGGGGTGATCCCTCTATACACCATTGCATGGACGTGTACTTCCTCTTTCTTTACAAAAGACGTAGCCCTGCTCCAAGTGTTTTTCATGCCTCGTCAATATCAAACTGATTCATCACTTGATATGCATTTATATCCTCAAACTAAGACCACCTCGAAATGAAACCTAAGGCTGCGTGCTGTTGATGTTCAGTTAGATATAAATATAAAATGTACAATTACTTATGACTGTTCATCACAGCATTTTCGTGACTATCAAAGAAGCTCTCGTGGAAAAGCTCTGCCTTCGTGTGATAAATGAGGCCAATTTTGTCAGAATCTAATAAAACGATTCCCCTTCGATATGTGAGCGCAGAAATAACATGCAGTCTCTTGGAAGTATTCTCAGGGGAGAGGAGAACGTCAACATAAAACAAAAAGGGGAGACTTAAAGAATCTCAACGGCTTCACAAAGTGCAATGGAGAAACTCAACAAAACATGAAAAACGTTTTTCTACACGATTCATGTCATTTTACTGAATGAGCACCGATTTTATCACCATAATGTGTAAAACAAGCAAGTAAAAAAATATTAGACATCATCCCTGACAACAATTTGTCCTGGTCAAAACACATTGATACGATGTTCGGTACAATGAGCAAGGCATGGGCAGGAAATACTTGACACTGCATTTAACCAAACCTGTACTGAGTACTCTTATGCTGCGTTCACACCAAGCGCAAAGGGAACTATCGTGTTGAACTAAGTGTTCACGCTAGGTGCACTGGACAGGAGGCGGGGCTTGCCTCCTAGTAACAAACAACTTGTCATCAATCACGGTTGAAATAACAGCTACTGATGCTTTGTACATGTTGTGTCCAGATAGGAAACCAAACAGAGTCCTGTCTGAGTCCATAACATCAGAGATATCCACTGTCTCGGCTGGTTTACTCCAGCGGTATGGACCCAGATTAAACTATTTAGCTGTGATTTCATTGCAATAAACAGATAAAAAAAAGGATGCTGAAATAACTACATGATGATGGTGATTAGTAAAAAGTCATGGACGACAAGCAAACCACATTTAAACTCCACATGGAGTCTGGATTAATGGTGATAGGCTATGCTAATATTGTAGCTGCTCCATCAATATTCCAAATAAGGTCATCTAGATATTAATTCAGCAGCTTCCCTGTTTTTTGTACCACAGACTTTTAGTCTGGTCAGATCTGGACTAATATGAGCTACTATCGGAGAGCTCTGGGGACAAATGTGACGCATATGAAAGTGAAGAGTGAATACTACCTTAAGACTCGGTCGGAGGACTGGTTGGACTTGGGGCCGTCGCAGCCCTGGTGCTTCTCCTGGGCTTTGGCCAGCTTCTCGGCTGCAGCGATGGGACATCCTGACAGACTGAAATAAGAAAGCGCCTTAAGTTGCATGTATGAAACTGAAAATGTTTGGCTTGTTTGTGTACAGCCAATGAACATCTGTCTGTCCACTAATCAGTCCCAATGTTGACCGGTTTACAAATCCCCGAGTTCAGAGAGTATTTGCTTAAAATGCAAAACCAGTGAATTGCATCCCGTTTATACGGTGGCTGACATGGGCAAACAATGGGCCAAAACATTAGCTTAACAGATGATGCCATTTCAAAAACACATCCAAAAATCTGAAAACCAAATAAAAATGGAAACGTGCTGCAAATGAAAAACAGGAAGCCAAAACAAAATACTTTAACAGCAAACATGCTGCAAATACAAAAAAAAGATGCAAAGCCAAAGAGATACAGAAACAGAAAAACGCTGTGTATCCAGTCAGGAGTCCTCCAGGCCTCTAGGGGGAGTGCTGAGTGGAACAGCTCGATACTCCACCTGATGGAGCCCATATGTAGTGTGTTTGTTTTTGAAGCGGAAAAAGTGGAATAACAAGGAAAAATAAAAAGGTAAATACAATTTTTTTTTTACATCTGGGGCCCTTTCCAGAAAGCAGCCTCAACCAACTCTGAACCTAACCCTGACCTCTGAGTTGACCAACTCTGAGTTTTCAGGGCCCGGTTTCCCGATAACGTCCACTCTTAGCGCGCTACGAAGACTCCTACGTTATGACTTACCTAAAGGTAAAGTTGTTTACCTCTATAGTTGTGGTTTCCGAACGGTCTCTTAGGAGTCTTCTTAAGAAACACTCCTTACGTTGTTCGTACACGGCGCTGTCCAGAAAGAAAGTGCTGAAATCGATTGCCCAGAGTTCGATTTTCCATTTCATGCACAGGTGCATGACAGCACTATATTATAAAATGTAGGCTATTGCAGTGTTTGCTAATAAAACATTGCTAGAAATCCTTCTAAGCCTAAACATTTATTTAACCATGGTCGAACATACTACCATAGCCTATACTGATTTAAAAAAAAGATATAGAATATATAGAAACAGCGGAGGAGATTGAGCCAATTACATCCTTAATTACATGCGTATTTGTTGCCGTTGTAGTCGAAACTTATGCAATATAGCAGCGGCGTCGGTCAATATATCCATGGGATTGAAGTTGATCCTTATGAAAATTAGGTATCCCAACTAAACGGCTGCGAGGACGGCGACATCTTTGGTTCAGCACGAGGATGCGTTGTATCGCTGCCATAGTTTTGCCACCGTTCACAACCGTCACCGGCGTCCATTTATGACATTTTAGCCACTCAGAACCTAATTGTTTGTCAATGTGCCAATTTCCCAAATTGCTTGCAGGATTGTGCATGCCTTGACATTGACTAGGCCTAATGGGCTTATTAAATGACACTGTAATATACCTAGGCTACTGAGGTTGCGGTAAAGCTTAGCCTTGTGATGAAATTCATGCACATTTTATTTTTATTTTCTTCATGAATGACTTAAAACCATTTGTTACAGCCACTTTGCTGTTTTTTACTTTTAATATAATTTATTTGTGGCTTTGGAGTATGGAAAGTTTTTGTATGACAAAATGATTTCGTATTATTATCTTATTTGTTCTCGTATGTTATTTGACGTTTGTCATCGTCATGGGGGCTGACGAATGTTTGTGTTGGCCGATGGATGAGCGTGGCCTGGTAACATACTTTGTTTTGACCACTACTGTTGATATCAATTATTTGTTTGATATTTTCTTCGTTAAGATGGCATTTTTTACCTAATTTACAAGCGCATTGGATTACTTTTTTGTTTTTTGTTCCTGGAATCGAATAAATATTTTTTCTCTATCGAGCGTGTACGTAACAATACATTCACGTTTTTACATTGTTTATCGCCACAAGAAACTTTGGTCGGAATGGACACCACACCATTGGTGAAACACAACACTGGCAATGTGCAGTTCCATGCGCAACGGGGATTTCTGGGTTACTGTAGCCTACAGTGGCGGCGACTAGCGTCAGGAGCTGAAACATCGCTACGGTAGAGCTAAGAAGGCTCTAAGAGTGCTCCAGACCACTCTTACCAACGTATGACGTACGAAAGAGATTCATAGCAAAGAACGTTTCGGGAAACACGCAAAATGTTAAGTAGGAACTCTAAGTAGGGGTTACGAATGACGTAGCGTTAAGAAGGCTTTAAGAAGGCTTCGGGAAACCGGGCCCAGTTCCAGAACAGCTGTTCTGAATTAGTTCAATCAACTCTGAGTATGTAAACTAAAGTTACTGAACTAAAGTTACTGAGTGTTTATGGAAAAAAAGAGCTCATCCTTAGAAAGCAGAGCAACATAACTGCATCAAAGTAGAGATAGTTGGCGTGGCAGACATTTACTGCCCGACTTAATGTATATAACTTAAAAGTTGATTGATCTAAAGGTATAAAGTCTTTATTTTCAGGTCCACAGTGTGACTCTGTGGTGTAACGGTTAACAATGCTGCCTACAGTGCAGCTGACAGGTGTTCAACTCCCGTGGTTCACAAAGTAGCGGAATGTAAAAATAGTAATTTTTATAGAGGTGTAATCCCCCAGGCACAAAAAAGTGGATGCAGCAGAAAATTAAGCATTAATATATTAGTATTGTGCAAATAGGTAGACTAAGGCATATGATTTTAATCATATTTCACATATTAAACAGTAAATATAAGCAGCTATTTCAACACAGAAATGTCCTTAAACATTTCAGAAAACTCCTGTTCCCAAAAATCTAAAGAGCTCTGCAAAGAATCTGGATTATGTCCGCGATATGAAATGTTGAAAATCTGAGAATATTGTTTAGATATGTGATCGGTAGGAAAAACGCAAGTAATGAAAATCCTCTCCTGACGTAAAGCTGCTAGAATCACTTTTATTTCCGTATCGATGGAAAGCGAGCACGTTAGGTTCACAAAGTCGGCCTAAACATTGGGTTACCTCTCTTTCTGGAAGGGAAAACTCAGAGTACCCCTCTTCTCAGCGTTAACAAACTCAGAGTTTCAGGATAACCTCCTTTCTGGAACACAGCCCTGGTCTTTTACAAAAGTTCTGCAAATCTGTTGATTTTTTATAATGCTGTTAGAAAGCATACATAAAATGTTAAGTTTACAGGTTTCTTCCCACCTTATATGCAGAAAACTGACTGAATGTGCATCATTTTTCCATTTATGAATCTGTTTTAGCTTCCTGAACATTGCCGTTGTTGAATTGGCATGATGTCTGAAGCCGCAGCACGTTTCTCCTGATTGATATGTTTTGGGCCTTCGTAGCGCGTTTGCCCTTGTTAGCCACCGTACTTTTAACACTTAAAATAACGACACAATTAGCAACAGCTTGCATGTTTCCGGTTGAACGGCTCGCAATAATTCTCAGAATAGATATTCCCATATGGACAAATGCACATTAAAAAAAAGCATTTGTTTCCTTTCACACATTCACAAACACCGCTGTGTGTTCCGATAGTGTTTACTGGCTGTAAAACGTCGTCCTGACAACAAACTGACCAAACGTGACTAAAGTTCATGTAGTTATCCTTAACCTCCATCATTCTCCATCCACGCTGTCAACTGCAGTGTTCCGGGTCGCGCTGGGAAAATATTATCTTTGACAATGGCCCGGAGCCAGTATTGAGTCGCGTTCACGAGCAGCTGTCATCGGCGAGCCGGGCAGGTGGAGGAGTGTCACGTTGGGAGTGTGTGGAGGTTTATGTCAGCTCTTTCTAGTAAAAGTGAAAGTTTACTGTGCGTGTCCATGCGCGTGCCTATTTGGCGCCGCCGCCTTGTCAGCGAACGCAGCACGGAGCACTCTGTTCCTCCCAGGTCTGCACCTTCCTCCTGTCACCCCGGCTGAGTGGCAGAAAGGTGCTAATGGCTGCTGCTCGGGCCCCACTCCCCGAGCATCTGCTGTGGGTGACACTCCTCTTTCACTGTCACCTCGCCACGTCTGACAGCGCCGGCGACGGCGCCCTGCTATTCCTGTTCCAAACCTCCACCTGATAGATGCCGCTTTCTTCCGCTACGAGCTGATGAATGATTTATGATGCGGAGGGGTGTGAATTGCTGCATTGTAATCAGTCTCGGCTACGACGTGGGATTGTTAAACAGCTGAGCTACTTTAATTATTCCCTCCTAGCCGACATCGTGAGACAGACATCCACACACCAAAAGTAACGTTTCGCAAAGACAAAAAAAAACATTTTGACGAACACGAGGGGGGAAAAAATTAGGATAAAAAAAATTAACCATATGTCATAAAAAAAAAGTCCCATGGTGAAAAAAAGGAGCGTGCAACACAGACAGTGCCAGTTTGGGCGGACTGTCACTTACCTTCGGTGGGAGTTTCTGTTGCTATTGACATGGCCGCGTCCCGTGCAGCCAGGCGTAGGACACTTAAGAACATTCTCATACATAGCCACGACTTCACGCAGACAGGAGATAGGAGTGAAAGACAGGGAAGGTTAGGAGCCCTTACAACCACGCATGAGCTCTAATAGTGTGTGAGGAGCTTGGCATTATAAACATCATTAAGAAATGAGCCTGCGTGAACCCAAATGACCTCTTCTTCATTTTAATGAACACTAGTTTGAGAGGCCAGGCGAGGTTTTCCCACCATATTGCTTCCACTTATCCAGCCTTTCAAATTAGTATTCATGGAATAGGGACAGTCATGAATAAAAAGATGTCATTTAAGTTTAACAGGACAAAGCCGGCGAGAGACAGAAAATGGAAGGTTTTGGGCATGCAGAGAGCGGACGGACCAACAGTCAGCAATCATGCAAAACACGAGCCTTAAAAATCAATGGAAGAAGCAGACACGCGGAATACAGCGCTTGATAGACTGCGCTTTGTTATCATCTGGACGTTGTTGGGGCAGATAACGCGCTCTTCAATACCATTTACCATTAAAACAGTCCATAACTGTCTCAGATCCCCTCGGCAACCAGCCAATTAGATTAATGATCTATGGATGTCCGAGAGGAGCCGTTGGAGCACCGCAGGTGCGGGGAAGGGTCGTCTCCAAATCAGCGGCGTGCAGGGCCAAACCCCATCGGCACCAGCTTCATCATTATCACCCCCTTAAACTTTAACCCCTCATCATCCTCCTTCCCCGACATACTAATTGCCATTCGGTGCAGGTAATTGGACAAAGCCTGCCACCTCAATATGCCACAAGCCAATACATTATGCATATCCCAGTTTTGCCCCGTCCTCTGCAAAGACACAATTAGAACGGCTGGAAATGTAACGGCCCGATTCAGTGGGGACGGATAGAAATACAGCGACGCTGAGCAAAGAAGAACACAAGGAAGCAGACGGGAGGCGACGCGGCTCCGAATGCCTCGCGTGTTACAAAGGTAATTCTCTTTAAAGGCAAAAACAAAGACCCCCGTGTGAGGTGATTAAATATTTTAGCGTGGTACGGAGAAGAGCCACAATGAGCAAACAGGAACAGGAATTAATGAAGTTGAGATATAATTTAATCGTCATTTTTCACATTTCCCAAGGAACAGTCTGGTTGCACTGTGTGATTTGCCAATTTAATGAAGCCACTGCATTAATAATACATCGTCCATTCACTACAGCAAACGTGTTAATAGAGAGGGACTTGCCCAGTGATGTAGACAGGCTTTCAGTGTAATGAGTCCGCGGCACCCACAGGTGGTCACTTCAATGGGTCCCCAACAAAACCAGTGGGGTTTTCTGACACGTTGTATTAATCCTGTATTATAATAATAATAATAATAATTATTATTATTATTATTATAAGCAATGGTAATCATAGTAATAATAATAATTAATTAATTAATTATCAATGTGGAAGAAGGGTTATGGAGAAGGGGTGAGAGTAAGTTATTCTTCTTCTCACTCCTTTCCGAGCTGTAAAGAAAAACATTTTTTGGACATTTAAATCTTGCTTTATGATTTTCATTGCTCTGCAAATATTGCTTGGAATATCTAATTGTTTGACTATTTCGATTTTTGATCTTTTTTATTCCTATTTTTATGTCTTTATGTCTTTACTTGTTTGGAACAAATAAACAAATACAATACAAATACAATTATTATTATTAATCATATTAAATTATCTCTTTTTTTCATAGTAGACCCTGCCAAAGCCTTCAATGAAGTTTTAATGCAGCTCAATATCAACCAATATTCAGTAAAAAAATATGCATCAGGAGATCTGCATCAATGCTTTCTCGTCTCACGGATCCCTGATAATGTTTCTCAACAACAAACCTGTGTTGGAAGTTGGAAGCTAGTTAACGTTAGCAGCTAACAGCTAACGTTAACGGAGGTTCCATTCACTAACATGATGATGGGTTCAGACTCTATTCAGATAAAATGACAATAGGACAAAATAAATCAGAATGTTATCATGATATGTTTAAATGCAGTTTTTGCAGAGAAAATGTGTCTCAGGGTGAATTTTTCACATAAAAATATATTTTCCTTTCTAAACTTTCTAATTGTGTGTGTTTATGCAAATAACCACAATAAATGACTTTAACAAGGTAAAAGTAAAACATTTAGAGTTTCTGATGGTTTACTATTGGGGCGTTATACACTAACTACTATAACCAAACAAAACAACAACAAAAACCATCTTGCTCATCACCAATTGGCTAACGGTATCGGCGGCATCACTAATCGTTTTATTTGCTCCCTTTTTTTCCTGCTGATCCAATCTGTAATTTAAAACCATGATACGATCGGCACCGCAACGTTTCTGATTCGTTCTGCAATTTACCCCTTTAAGGTTACTTTTTAAATCCACATGAACCACTCCTCACATTGGCATGAATTAGATCCGCAGCACAGCACTTATTAAAAAAACAAAATAGGTCACTTTTAAAGCTGTTCATAGCCGCTACTCCTGTTATTTCCTTCTGCCAAAACAGTGGTGAAGAAAACCAGGAGCAAATGCCAGGAGTTGAGTTATCATTAAAACAAAATTACGACCGGTGTTTGAACCGTATGCCAAATTAATCAGAGCGCACGAGGCCAAACTGCAAGCTTGGCTTGTTATACGTGCTATATATCCCATTCTGTTTATGTTGGAGCCACTGAAAGTTGGCACAGCAATCAATCAAATACTCATTTTTTTGCAGGAAACATGTATAATTTAGGGGACCAAAACCACCCGTTTTGCTCTTTTTTTAATGTTAAAGGGCCAGTCATGAAAAAAATGGACGTCTTTGGATCACTTGAACCCCATTTTGTCTGTGCGTTGATAACTTTCACGGCTGTTGGAGAACATTCTGAACTCAACAAACGCTCAGGCTTTTTTTAGGGGGGAAAAATATATGAAACTCACAAAAAAAAAAACAGAAAAAAAAAAAAACACAGATGACCTCACGGCCAGCTAGCTGCATGGATGACAGGTTCAGCAAAGAGGCTGGTGAGACTACTGACCACATACACACACTGCAGGGGTGATAATGCCTTTTTACAGCCGGTCTGTTGTGTGTTTCACTTTGTAGTAACCTTTTAAAGTCAGGGAAGGAGGGGTGAAGACGACGCTGTAAAGATCCAGAAGAGCACTTTGTGTGATCCAGAGCATCCTGTGCAGGATTAGTGGTATCATTTCCCCAAAAAGTCTGCCCGATCAACACAAGTGAGGCACAGAGGAGGAACAGAGACATCGTATTCCAAAATCTCCAGTGACAATCAATTCGAGCCCATTCCAAATTCCATTTTGGGGCTCTTGATCCCGGTCAAGGTCAACTGCTCTGAGTCATTTCACATTTCTGGGAGACGAGCAGATCTCAACAAGACTCATCTGTGACACTCCCGATCTTTACAAGCCCGCCTTTAATGGTAACTAATTTCTTCACCGCCATTATTAAAACCCTCTTTTATTTTGATTGCAGTCTGGGTCATGATCGATCATAACTTGAATTTTACGCCGCAGTCAATGAAACGTGTAAATGGGCTTTTATTGAGAAGTTTGCACAAGGTGAATGAGACTAAATAGCCAGGGTGAAGTCTCGAAAGAGAAAAAACTCACTATTCATTTCAAGGCTAATGTTTATTGCTACTTCACTTGATCCGTGGCTGAGAGATATGATACGGCCTTTCTATTCAGCAGAACTTAATTGAGCAAGGAACACAAGCGAATGAATGGGGTCTGTGGCATGGGTGGTGGAGGCAGCCTCGGTGTTATCAAGGTCTGTGAGCATTTTTGTGGATGACTCAAATGTTCAGGCTCAATCAACATTACAACTCGACGACAGACAAAAGCATGGCAACCTTTTCTCATCAGGCAAACCCCGTGCTATGAAGAAGCATGCAACCCAATTAAGGGGAAAGTCTCATGCAGTCGAGTAAATCATTGATCGGCAGCTCTCGACCGTCCCGTCAGACACGTCACCGATGACTCACTTCCTGCCTCAACACCGTCAGGCAGGCAATCCACAAGCAAAACCACGGCGTCATGCAAAACGTCACAAGAGAAGTGCAGCTGTGACCCGTCTGACCCCCCACCCCGCTGAAATATCAAACACAGTTCCACGACAGCAAACCCACAACACACACGACGAGCCAGACGCAGCAGCGACCGCGGGAAACATGCCGACTCCTGAACATCACAGAGCGCGAAGGCCACAGGTGTGGTGGCGTGTGGCTGAAGGGCTTACTTTCTGGTGGCACCCTGTCTTTGTGCGGGCAGCCAGACAGGCTCCGGTGGTGGGGGTACAGGCCCGTCACGTGACCCGTGCCGTCGCAGCCGGGCGTCGGACACCGGCTTTCCTTCTTGTCTGCGCGGGAAGCGTCTGTGGGCAGATAGGTCATGTTGAGCTGATTTCATAAATACATTTGTTACATAGTTTTTTATTTCAGATTGATATCTGCAGATCACTTTTGAGCCACATGAGGGAGCCTGAATGTCCGTATTGTTCTGATTACTTTTAAACATTCAGCCATTATAATTGTTTGTTTTAGTGAAAAGAATGAGCCTATTAACTACACCTACATTGGTATTTGGTCTCATTTACAAAGTATAAAACATGCGTGGATGTTATAATAAACATACACGTACAAAATAACATATTCATGCATGTCATACAACATATCTCTTTGAAACAGCTGGTTTACCTATTCAAGATAAAATGGTGATGTGGAAACGGCAGTGAAAATGGTCAGGGATGTTCATTTAGGCACAGATTTGCTCTTCTCATGATTTATAGATGAGGCCTTTCCAGAATTGGGTCACGATGGTTTATCATTTTTAAAAAGTGGGTCCCCATAAAAAAAGTTTTCTGAAAAAGACCCAGCATTCATACATGTGGGGCTTTAAGTTGGAAAGAAACAGAGTTAACAAGGGAGTTTAAATGCAAAATGTGAATAACAGAGATGACGTAAAGAAAGGCAGACATACATCATGTTGAATCTGGACTTTTCTATAACTATGGCTAAGATGTTATTTTTTATTAGGGGGCAAAGCTCTTGCTCAGTTTTCAAAATCTTATTTTGAATAACATATATATAAGTATAAGATAAGACAGTCCTCTTTTCAGTGCCTAGATGTGATTTTAAGTCTACTATATATATATATTTACTTATATATAGCATTTCTATATATGATAAATGCAGGAAATAATATTTTCAGTTGTTTTTCATATTAGCCCTCCCATAAAAAAAAGCTATGCAACCAAAATATTTGAATTTTAAGTGGATTTATTGCTTTGTTCATTTGAAGTAATGGCGTGAAGACAAAGATGCAATAATTTGCTTGCTGACAGATCTTTTGATCATGACGTTTGTTTACTGAAATGAAATTGCCAAGATTTGTGAAATATTACAACTCTCGTGTCGGTGACCTTCACCAAAACATGTTTCATCTCTCAGCTTAGATTCAAGTCAAATTCAATTAATATTATACTTCTCTTTATTAAAACCACTAAAGCCTCCACATGTCAGTTTGTTGAGCTGCCTGTGACACACACACACACACACACACACACACACACACACACACACACACACACACACACACACACACAGAGGATAAGATTGTCTTTCCCTTCCCAAAACCTGGTTCTCCCATTTCTTTGAAACCCTGATCAGATACAGTTACCGCCAAAAAGCAGCGATGCCAAGCTGCCAACTGGCATTGTTTCTGCAGACGTAACTGTCCACCTATCGAACAAGGTCAAGGATCTTCTCGCAGTCAACACGCAATGACTCTAGCCGGATACATTCTACATTACCATTTTAAATGAAAATTAGGAACATTTACGAAGCCATTATAGCCTCTCATATCTTTTTGGAGCAGCCTTACAGGAGAATAGTGTTGTATCAGATCGTCCAAACCATTTGGAGCCATTTGAGTGACAGAAACCATTATCTAGAGCAAGTATTAGCAAAGTGGACGGGGGAGCAGCTATTATCTCATGCCACAGAAAGACAGACCACTGATTAAAGTTTTACAGGCCTGTGTAACTTGGGTAGCTCCACTTAAGGCCCTTACAGACAAACCAAAATAAACCAGAGGCTGTGGAGAAAGAGCAAAGAGAGGAATCATCATGAAGTGGGTAGGAGGGTTGAAAAGAGGAGAAAATTGAGAGGTGGCATGGAGCACACCTACTCATACATTTACAAGTGAGTCACCGAATGAGATCCCGTGTCTCATTCATCAGGAAAAAGCACCTCATTATCGTCCGTGGCTATCATCTATCTATGTCATATTAGGGGCATATGAGTTTGGTCCAATTTTGCTACGTCATGTCTGGCACCAGACAGGACTTGGTCTGCATAGCATATCTTAATAATGTTTCTCTTGGGGCAGATTATTACACGGACTGTCTGTGTTCGAACAGCATGTTGGAAAATAATTCTCGGCTTCCTCCCGTAAACACGCGTGCTGCCCGTGTGTTCTGCCTGCCACGCTTCCATCTGAGTGGAAGCAGCCAAGTGGAAGGCGTATTAGAAAACAGGGGATATTGATTGTGGCTGGGGACGGTCGGTGCTTTGCATAGCAAATGGCCCCCATTACCATACCATCTCTGGATAATTAATGTGCAGTCAGTTGGCCTGCAGTTTGTTATTGGTCATTCTGATACTGTTCAATTTTCATCTCAGCCTCATGCCTCTCTCAGGGAGATTCTCCCCCCTCTCTGTTCCTGATTCCCCCCTCCCTCGCCAAGCTCTGTTTTATGAATCACACAGGA
Organism: Eutrigla gurnardus; assembly: GCF_963514095.1. Lineage (NCBI taxonomy): Eukaryota > Metazoa > Chordata > Actinopteri > Perciformes > Triglidae > Eutrigla > Eutrigla gurnardus. The sequence goes on along the minus strand of NC_139921.1, from coordinate 6,768,905 downwards.
ACTGTGGTCACCGAGTTTCTGCTGCTATCTCTCCCGAGGAAAGATGTTATCGTGACTCAACTGTCTTTTGCGTCCTCTCATTATTCCAACATTAGCCAGACACAGGGGCCATGGAAGGCTTTCAAAATTAACATTTGTGTGGCATTTAAATCGCAGTGTATATCTGCTGATATCATAACCCTACTGTGAATTAGCATGCTCTTATTTGTTGGTCTCATCTGCTATCTTCCTTGTGAGGGGAAATTATTTAACCCGAAAGTCTGAATATGGTTGCTGTTAAGGATATGCTGAGAGGAATAAGGGAGCTTGAAATCAGATCATTGTAAATGCTACTGCAATTCTACTCTGCAAGAATACAACATCCAGCACATTCAGGTCACTGTGTAACAAAGACCACAGATGGAATACTGCAGTATTTGTACTATCCTACTTTCTTTGGTATCAGTATCAGGTCAAAGTGTCACAAACAAGGGTAAAAGGCTGCCTTGTTCCCTACAGAAGGCCTCTGTTTTGTAGCTTCCTCTCCCAAGTGCCTGCGCAGGTTTAAAAATAGGCAGCTTTACCCTGAGCTGCATCGCAGGGATGAGATTTGCGGTCCTAACAGGCCGTGCAGATTGCCATTACTTATGCCTGACAAGTCTACCCTCTGATGTTTCCATGCTGGCCTATTTTAACAACATAAGCTGCTGCTGCCGCTCCCGCTGCTACCAAGATGCGAATTTCCAAATTGGCTGAAAAAGCTTGTCCCGGGGTTATAGTGGAGTTCCCAGAATGCATGTGGGCTGTCTCGTATCCAGTACGGGATAGGCAGAATACAGAGCCAAACAGTGGCAGACAAACATGTTACCTGAGCTTGTTAAAATGAGGTAAGTATTTCTACACTTGTAGACATGGTCTCTAATGGAGGCTTGCTCTGCATACAAGCACGTCTGGATTTGAAAGAAAAACTCACCTTTATGGTAGAAAGGCTTCTTCATGCCATCAGGAAGCCGGGCTTTACGCTCAACGCCGTAGCCATGCCGTGAGCCATGGTCCTCGTGGTTATACCTCACCCCGTCTCTCCTGGCAGCCTCGGCTGCCATTTTATCCCGCATTGCCTTGGCGCGTTCTGACTCTAATGCAATGGCCTTCTCCAACAGGGACAGGTTTCCCTTTGTCATGTCAAACACTTCTTCTGATCGGTCCGACGTGACAGAGGCCGTGTCCTCGTCAAAGTCCCGGAGGCTGGTGTGATATCGGTTGTCCTGCGCGCAACTGGAGAAGGCCTTGGAGCGAGGGCTCAGCTGCTCCTCAAGCTTCATGAGATTGTCCATGTCGGAATAGTTCCTGTCAAGTGTTCGCCCGTCTTGGCTATGGTGGAAATCCCCGTAGCTGTGATGCTGGGATTGTTGATTGGGATCCCCGCATGAAAAATGGTTTTGCTGTGATGGTCCATTTCGGTCGGTGGGCTTTGTTTCGCTTAGTTTCCGAGCCAAGTCGAAACATTGGTTTCGTAGGCACTCCAGACTGCTAAGACACACTTCCTCGTCGCTGTTTTCTATTTGTCCGTTATTGTTGAGCTTAACTTGTCCATTACCATTGTGCCCATTTCTCCCATTATGAGTACAGCCATTCTCGCCTGTGCCGTCCTCAAACTCCTGCCCATCTAAATTGTCGCCCATTACCGCTCCGTGACCTTGTGCCAGGAGTTTAAGGGAGTCCACCGTCTCCCGGACCACATCGCTGTCAATGTCCAAACTCAGATCACCCCTCTGTGTTTCATTCCTATCCCCCTCTTCTTCTTCCTCTTCTTCCTCCTCATCTTCTTCTTCCTCCTCCTCCTCCTCTTCGTCCTCCTCGTCCTCTTCATCCTCTTCTTCCTCCTCGTCATCGTCCTCTTCCTCCGCACTGTTAGAGGAGTTGCTGTTCATCTCAGATTCCGTCATGGCTCGGTTGGCGGCGTCTTCTGCGATCTTGCCCAGGTTGAGGAGGGACTTTGCCACAAGTTCGTCGTAGTTCTCGTACTCCTCATTGTTGTTGTTGTCCTTCTCCGTCGTTGGGCCAGATCTGGCATTACCGCCGCCACCTCCGCCATCGCCCTCGCCCCCCTCGCTGCTGCTCATCTGATCGTCCTCTGTTGGAAAGAAAGAACAAACGTCTTGTAATTAAATTTCCGTCATTCTATTTTACTGGTAAATCAGATTTCTGGGCTTGGTCCATCTAAATTGGATAAGGAACTCTTTGCTTCCCCTAATAATTTACTTTGAGAGTCTTAACAGCAGCTTGTGTTCTGAATTGTGAATCAGCACAGGAAGTTAAATATAGTGGTCGGGGAAAGTTCCAGAGAAAGATGCTCTGGTAAATATATGAAACCAGGGGCTATATCTTTGGCAAGTCTTATTTTTGCATTTATTTCCTGGTTGTCTTTTGAAAAAGATAAACACAGGTCTTGTGATTAATAACACTAGTGCGGTGTCCGTTCAAAACATGCTTATTGAGATCGGGCCGGATGCTCGGGCTGGGGTGTTACTGCTTTCTTGAGAACCGCTTAAAGAAACAACCTCACTCCAAACACTGCACCGGCTCCTCAGATATACAGCTGTCATGACCTGGGAGCGTCACACGCTGATGTCATAGCTACTCACCGTCAGAAATACACTCTGGTTCAGGAAAGAACCCCAAACAGATATAGATTTATTATGTTTAGATATGAATAATAGTGAATCATGTCCCTATTCTAACTCAGTGTACCCCACACAACAAGTGTGGTTACTAGGCTTGTGCCGATATACGTTGATCTCTAGGATTTATGATGGTCAGAGTGATCTATAATAGCTGATACCTTTACCTATGTCAAGACCATATTTGGCTTGTTATCATTTTTACATTAATAGGAAAAATCAAATGTTATTAATAACTAAAAGAAAAATTGTGTGTAGTTTGTCACTCTCTCTCTCTCTCTCTCTCTCTCTCTCTCTCTCTCTCTCTGTATCTCTTTAATGAAGTAAAAATATGAATGAAGGACTTTTAGAAGAAAAGCATCAAATCACACGGAAGTCACAGCTGCTCAAAGTCAGAAACGTCGGTGAAATACACTTCCACTTTCGAAATAGGCTTATTAGTTGCTGGTTTGGACCACCGCGGCTAAAAAGTTAACGCAGAAGAAAACACAGCAATTACTTGCTTGATAGATTACAGAATAATTCTGTAAACAGTTGAAATTGAGATGACATTTTGTGCATTGTCCAGCAGTGTGAATCACAACTCTGTGAGAAAACCTACAATTTAGAAAAGGCTTCTTTTTTTTTCCAGGAGAGTCGAAAATCTGAGGGATAATATTGTGTTCCATCTGCGGCGCGATGAACCCCATTCAGGAGCTATTCATCATTTGCTAGTTCTTTTCTCATTCAATCATCAGTATCTTTAGAAATTTCTTTCACTGCCTAATTGATTCTGACAGACTGCAAAAGGTTACTGAACCTCTTCTGTCAGTAATTTCAAGCACTCACTCCTGGAACGCTTCCAATCTCTCCTTTCACATTTCCGCTGAGCCGCCAAGAGCACATCGCTCACGTTGCCGTCACATTTGCCACTTACGTTCCTGCCCCAACCCCCCTACCCCCACCTCAACCCCCCTACCCATGAAATAAAAAAAACAGTGTTAATTATTAGTGATGAAATATTAATTATCACCAGGCTCATTCATCAGAGCAAAGTATGCATGCAAAAACAAATCTGAATACTATCCAACTATATACTTTGTACATAGACTAAATGAACCGTTTCCCTCGCTGACATACTGTACACACACACACACACACACACACACACCAGCTCATGTAATGAGAGCAACACAATATTGGTGCTTGGGGGGTGAGGGCTTTCGAGCGGGAAGAGGGAGCAGTCACGAATGACCAGGCACATATTTTGACAGGGGAAGGCTTCTTACAGCAACCTCCTGCACCAGGGGTTTAATTTTTGATGGTATGAAACATGGCACTGGAAAGCAATTTGAAGAGCAATCAAGGTACACAAAAGAGATATGGAAGCGAAACAGATTAAGGAGGGAACAGAGAGACTGCGCTGGCCTGAATTGGCTTTGGATTAGCTCCAGAGATGTGCATGCCACTGAGAAACACAGAAGCTCCAGAATGTCACCTCTATTACATTTCGGAGATTGGAATCTGCCCAGCGACCGTCCAGTGCCGCTGTGTTGGGGCGAATGAGGAACATGGTAATGATGCATACAGGAAGATTTCTCTGCCTTTGTCAGGGATAATGATGCAGATTATGAGGGTGGGAGAAAAAAAATCCATTCATGTAAGAATCGACATTCTTCTTGGATACGGAACCGATTCGCAACTTCGAAAAATACCATTTGTTTCGACAAAACGAGGCGAGATATTACTATTGATGGACAATAATCCTACAGACCAAGGCTGTCAACACATACATTAGATATATATTTGATAAAATATGAAAATGAATATACGATTGCCCCAAGCGCACTTGATGCAACGCTTGACCGGATTCACACGTCATTTTCATTAATACATAATGAAATGTTACATGAGGTCAAGCTGAACAATGAATAATTCAAAGACCACCGTAACGATGTCAGAGAACTTGACCGTACCATCAGCTGTGCGCTCCGGATCAGTAACCGCTTAAAAGATGGGGGATATTTGCTGTCTTGGACATTTGTACTGTAACACGTTTAAAGCAGGCGATCTCCCTCCAGCCAGCTGCTACCTTATTCATGTTGCTGGTATAACTCCTCATTTCATCATTCCAATCAGTTTCTCGTCCATTGCGACACAAAGTGAGCTCAGCTCACAAAGTTAGGACACGATGCAATGGATGTAATGCATGATTTGTGGACATCAGTAGCACTTATCAAGAAAACATGCATGAATCAGCTGCTGCCCATGGAAAGACAAGCTGAAGAGACGCTGGCAACAGTCCACTGTCTCGGTGTTGCTGTTGAGGCCTCGGCTCAAACGAACACCAGTCCGTAGAGATTCACATTCTGCAGGAAAATGAGAGCGCGGCTGCTGAGACGCCACATCAACACTTTGGGTGGGTAGAGCTACGCACCAACCAGGGTTCACACACTCCTCTCTCAGAGCTTCACTCTTAATTGGACTTGAAGGCACTGTCAGGTCCAATCGTGATGCGGGGGTGCAAAGCAAAATCTGCTGGAGAGAAACCTGCCAAATGTGGCGCGCGTTCGGGAGGGGCCCGAGACCAGATCTAGATGGCATTTTTGAATCGCGTCATCAGGAAAGGCATAATTAACCTGAGGCTTTGATTGTCAACACCTCTAATATTTGAAGGATTTCATGTTCATCAAGAGACAGACAACCGAAGTTCCCTTTGTTATTAAAACTGCTTGGTGTTTTTGAAGTCTGTTTTTTTTTTTCTTTTCTGGGGAAGGCCTGAACATTTTAGTGGGAAATAATTGTAAAGGACAATCCTGATGAGTAATTCCGATTTCTTTGCAATTTAAGTGCAAAAAAATTTTTAAATAAATAAATAATAGAGCTAAAAAATAGCTCTATTAAATACTAGTGCTGCTCGATTATGGCAAACATCATGATTACAATAATTTTGGTAAATATTGAGGGCACGATTACTCACTGCCTTTAGAAACCCCATGTATTCAGAAAAAACATTTTGTAGCCTTCATTTATTTATTCAATCTGGTGCACTTTGAGAGCAACATTAAGATGTTAGATCTATAAGGAACTTTGTGTTCTAGTAACCAATTTAATCATAAACGCATATCGTTTGCATGGACATTAACGGTGATGACATGGTGAAGCATGGTTAACGAGACAGGGTCTGTGTTTCTGTGTCCCTCCCAAACTGAGCAGCCATTCCTGACCCCCCGTCCCTGACCCACCATCCTCACCGTCCCTGACCCACCATCCTCACCGTCCCTGACCCACCATCCTCACCGTCCCTGACCCCCCGTCCCTGACCCCCAGTCCCTGACCTTCCGTCCCTGACCCCCCCGTCCCTGACCCACCATCCTCACCGTCCCTGACCCCCCGTCCCTGACCCACCATCCCTGACCGACCGAACGGGATGCATGCAATCCGCTGGAAAGGAAATGGGTGCGCTGGATTTCTAACACAAGATAACATACCCACTGGAAGCCAAATTGAAATTCAATCAACGGCACGGCGCTAAGAGTTGCAAACAATTTGGCACCAGTGAATCTCTCCTCCAGCTTCTGGATTTAGACCACAGTAGCAGACAGTCAAGGCTTTGAAAATCAATGCATATGCAAGTGAAATCTGCAAATGAATAAATAAAAAGCAATATTAAAAAATAAGCAATCACTGTTGGAATAATGCATGGTATGGGTTCAGCCATGCTGAGTTCACTATGTTGTTTCAAGTCTTTCATCTCTTTCCAATGGAAAACACAAGCAGTGTTTGGACATCATGGCCACCTGCTCCAAACTACTTCAGTCATCCATCAAATGTGGTACAACTTTTTGGGAAATATGTTTTCTGCTTTGTGTTGGAGATTTACATGAGAAGCCCATAGACTGTAAATAAAAAGTGAACGTAGTCATCGTGATGTCAAACATTGGTTCGGGGACTACGGAAAGAAACCTTACTGGACCTGGATCCATCTGGATTCTGGTGTGAAGCTGTTAACAAAGTTACCTTTATAATTCAAGCTCATCTAAGTAGCTAACTGCATTGGTAGCATTAGCAGCAGTAGCATCCCCTGCATCTGCTCTGTTTGACTCTAAATTTACCATAATGTACTAAATGAACATCATGCTGTGTTGAAAAATACTTAAACTAGAGATGGAGACCATAAACTCATGTTTACAATGTTTACTGAGATAATAAATCTCGTAAGAGGTAGGGTCATTTCCTCATAGACTTCCATGCAATCACTTATTTTTGCAACCAGAGGAGTCGCCCCCTGATGGCCAGTAGAGAGAATAGAAGTTTAAGGCACTTCAACTTGGGCTTCTCTTTTTCGAAGCGGAGGTTTCCAGCTGGCCTAGTAATTTCCTGGAGTGTCTACTGGTTGCCTGGCAACCAGTGTCATGTTAGCACTTTTGTATGAATTTAATAAATGAGATATAACATGTTAATACTGAGATTTTAGAGGTACTGCTTCTGTCATCTTCATCTGACTCCCCGCCACAAAGCATGTTGAACTATTCCTTTAAATTACTTCCTTTAAGATTCTCATCTATCCATTGTGTTTTAGTACAATATGAAGAGGAAGTGATCTCACCTTGCTCTTGACTCTGCTCTCCTTCCTCCTCCTCCTCCTCCTCCTCCTCCTCTCCCTCTTCATAGTCCACCTCCTCTACTGCTTCCTCCTCTTCTTCTTCCTCTTCCACCCTCTCCTCATCCACCGCTTCCTCCTCTTCTTGCTCCACCTCCACCTCCTCCTCTCCGTCCCCTCTCTCCACCTCCCCTTCTTCATGCTCCATTTGCTCTACGTTGTAGTCCATGTAGCCCTCCACCTCCCCTTCTTCGTCCTCCTCCACTTCTCCCTCTTCCTCCTCTACTGCTCCTTCCTCCTCCTCTTCTTCCCTTTCGTCCATCTCCTCGGTTCCGTCCGTCTCGTAGCACTCCTCCATGGTGGAGTTGTCCATGTCATCTAGGTAAGTGCTCCTCTTGGGGGAGGTTTCCAGGGTTTGTCTGTCTAGGCTCTTTCTCTTCTTGGCCCGGGGGCAGCCGTACACACTGCAGAGGAGAGATAAGAGGGCAGCTGTTAGCTGTGAACCTCACCTGGCCATATACGCTCATTTAGCAATCAGGCCTCTGTGTTAAGGTGCTGCAGCTTTAAAAAACACAAGGCACAAAGCAGCAAAGGAGCACGAGTCTCTTACTGCGAGGAAAGCAATGCCTCTTAAGTTCTTCTGCTGGGGAAAATATTAAACGTTGCTTAACCAACCTTAATTAGACATGTACTCATTAACTATTGGGCAATTATAATAAAATGCACCATTTCTTCTAGAAAACAGTTACAAAGGGATACACTCTCTTACTGTGAAGCAAACAAAAGAGAAGATTCAGTTTATTTTCACATTCATTTATATTCAGGTAACATCAATTTGTTCTTGAGGCAAAAGAAAATCACTGTGCATGCTGCGCAAACGCTTTGTTCCGGAGTGATGTGCCCTTGTTCCGACGTGAACCGCGTGCAGCAAAACACAGCTGCTTGCCTGGAATTGACTGTAAGAAGGGAGAGACAACCTGTAGCCTGATTAATTGAATCTCGCCGAGCCACCTCAGGTTTTAATGTATTCTTCGGCTCCCCACGGCAGCAGGGGGACAGATCCTAATCTGATAATCTGATAATCTGTGTATTCGCTCAGGCTATTGATCACAGTTGGCTTAATCCATTTCACTCATCAAACCTCTGAGAGCCCCGAGTCGCCGCATCCCCAATGTAAGCTGCACGTGTGTGTGTGTGTGTGTGTGTGACTTTGGGATGTGTGCTGCTGTTTGCACATTTGTGTGTGCAGCACAATTGGAACAAAAGCACCCACACAGTCAGAATTATGATGAGTTCTGCTGAGTGTTTTGGCCATCAAATAAACCTCTTGTCCGGGCTCGAGTGTAAGAGAGCTAAACACGCTTTGGGCATGTTCACTCGGCTGTGAAATATCCCTGGCTCCTATTTTTACAACCTCTGGATGTTTCCCCGGCTCTGCGATACTTAGAGCTAGACCCGATGTGAGTGAAGGACACAAGGCTGTGTGTGAGACTAAGGAATTGGTGCTCAGTGTGTGCTGCTTTTTGTGCTGGAGCGGCTATGGAAAAGGGCCAGCAGTGAGGATGGTGGGTTGCAGTGTTAGAAAGGTTCTTCATGTCCCATAGTCCAATATCCTATCCATCCTTCTCCCTCTCTCCTCAGTTCCAGATGTCCATCAGTCAGTCAGGGTACAGTCAGCTGGCAGGCTCAATCTCACCCAGCCCAGGGATTCCTTAATGGTCTGACCCCCCGCACCCCCTGCAACCAGGGGCCTCATTTCATTAATCTAGGCCCACATGGAAACTCATTCCCTGCCTGACAGCCGGATCTCTCCCCCAGGGCAGCGTGAGGGTCTGCGGGACAGCGAGGGGGGGTGCGCTGCAGCACTGTGATCAATAGTGCTTGTGACCAAACATCTCAAAAGCACATTAAAATGCCACTCATCCCGGCCCCTCCATTCCAGGGCCCTCTCCAAATAAATCAAGAGCCGGTCCCAGCAGGTTAGCGGCTGCCAAGGCAGGCGGGCTGGCAGGAGAGGAGGATAGGTGAGTGGAGGAGGGGGGGAGAAGAAGTGTGTGAATGGCACAGAGACACAGGCCTTCGCCCCCCTTCTCCCCCTCGGCCTTCTGGTCCAGTCCCTTTTGTATTGCGTCACAGTTTTATTTATACATATGTGAAGCTCAAACTGTAATTTCTTGTTTTATGTTTGCAGGGCTTTCCCAGTTCCTGTAGTGTTTTAGAGAAGACAAAGACTATTTTTGGGGTGTTTTTTTCGAGGTGAAGATGCTAAATTAGCAGACGTTGGCATCTCTACTCACAAGTGACTTGAAAAAGATTCGCTATCAGAAGTGAAAAATAGAGGCCGATTTAAAAATCCATAAATTATTATGGAAACAAAGAACAGACACAAGTAAACATCCGTTTTTGTGAAAAACAATCAAATAATCTTAAATAAGATGATCATAAATCATAAGGTCTCCCTACACAAATAATGGGTAAATTAAAAAATACAATTGTTTCTATCCTGTATTTTTTTTTTAAAAATCAGGCTCTATTTCTCACTCGTTTACCATGATAACAAGCGAGACAACAACCCATCCCTACTCTAGATTCATCTGGATAATATCTCGTCTTAAAGCAGCATTTGTTTTCAGGCATTGAGCCGCAGCAAAGCTCAGTGGCATTAATGCAAATCACACAAAAAAAAGGTTGTTGAATGACTATGATTGCTTTGCAAAATCCAGCTAATGGAGAGCAAATAATACATGCTGCCTTGTGTATTTTTCATTGTATCTTCAAGTGTCAAGTGTGCTTCATCATCTTGTGTCACGATGGTGCAAACAAACGGGGAACGAACGCGTTTTACAACCTGACTACGCTTTAAGTTCCGCCTACATGTGAGCAGATATTTGGATCCTGCTTGGAAGCTTTTAATCACACTCCCGTTGAGAGGCGTTCTCAGGTTGGTGTGAGCCTGAGAGAGGTACGTTTGCCCCCGCTGCTCCTCAGCCCCGCCATGACTAAGCCGCAGGAAGCCTCCGCCATCCCACATTCCCTGGCTCTGTCGCCGTGTGACCTTGGCTGCAACATTTGTCGTCACAGGCAACGCATCCCACTCACTGCGCTTGGCAATTAAAATTCCAGAAATAATTAGGTAGCATTCAAATAAAAAAAAAAAAAGAAAAGACATTCTGCGGGCATTGTGCAGAGAGAGAGAAAGGAAGGAGAAGAAAAATAATACCGTACCATTCCAAGTTTCCCGTTTGCTTTGTCCCCTGGCAGTATCACAAAATCCTCCAGGAGGAGTGCACAGTATGAGAGGTAGCAATCAAAGAAGAAAAGAGCTTCAGATCACAAAAAGACCACTTCATATTTTATGGAGTGGGCATCCTCACCATTATAAGATGGAACAAATTCTATTACTGTGTGAACAAGTGGCCCCTTTGATGCCGGAAAAAAAAATACATATCTGGAAACGTTACAGAGAGGGGCCCGGGTTTCTGGAGCATTAATGTGAGGCGGGAGAAGGAGCGCTCCCGTTTGGCTAATTTTGGGTCGACAGTTGAGCGACTGCTGGAATGCGACAGCGTTCCACGGCGCCTTTATTAGCAGTCATATTAGTGGCTCTTCTCAGCGGGGGCAAAAGCTTTAGCCGGCCATTAGCATCACACGCTATTTGTCTCCCTGACACAGGGACGTTGCCTCCTCTCACTGCTGCTTTTTGCTAAACCCTCTCTCTCTTCGTCACCCTGTCCCCAACATCTCTCCCCCTCTGTTCTCATCATAACCTCACATGCTCTCTACGCTTTCATACATCCACCTCCTCCATATCTCAGAGCATATATATTCTCCTCTCACACCTAAATGTCCCACCCCGTTCCCCATCTCTTCCCTCAACCTCAGCTCATTGTCGCTCCTTCGCTCGCCACGGAGCCCGACCGGAGACGGAGGGAATGCACCACCTCTGGCTGTGCGTCGTATCCAGCAGGAGGATCTATAGACACGTGTGGCAGAGCCCCGTCTCCATGGTGATACCCTCCAGAAATCCATGAGGGATTCAGTCATCCTCACAGCAAAGCCAGTGAGGAAAAATGAGAGAGAGCAGGCAGACAAGGGGGGAGACAATGTGAGGTGGAGAGCAGAAAACGGAGGCTGTAGGAGCGAGACAAGAGAGGAGCTGTACATTTATGTGCATAAGTGTTCATATATGCATCTTATATGTGCATGCAGGATTGGAGGAATGTAGGGAGGAGCAGCTGAAAGTGTGCATGAAAGAGGAGAGAGGATCATTTCAGAGCTGTCAGGCTTCTCCTGCTAGCAGGGGAGAACAAAAGACGAGTCTTGGTGCAGGAGGCTCAGCGCATGGCAGACGCTGCAATTTGGGGCGTTTTCTGTCTTCTCAAGCTCTCGCTCACATATCAGCTGCTGATGCACACACACATGCACACACACACACAGCATTTTGTCCTAAAACTTGTCAAATATTACTTCATTGTTGTAGTGTCGAAATAATCCTCGGTGTCAGCGAAACATGCATGATGTGTGAATGTGCTGAAATTAAATGTCCACTTAGATTTACACTAAAGTCTTAGTAATACAAGACATGTAAGTGTAATCTTGTCATGTGTGGTTGAGTATGTATTCCATCCCTTCATCCCAAAAGACGTTAAAGTGATGGGAATCAAGGTTAATGATAATATGACCAAAAGAAAATATTTATTGATACATATTTCAGTCATTTCAAGACCATTAAATGTACTCTGCTTTGAGTTCAAATGAGAAATGCAACTCTTCTTTACAAACGTACATGTGCATTTTTATTCAAACCCCATCTTCAGTACTTAGTGGAGCATCCTTTAGCCTTTATAACTTCTAATAAGCATTTTTCGGGAAGTGCTGACAGGCTTCTTCCATCTCTCTCTTGGAATGTTTGCCCATTCTTCACGTGCATAAGATTTTCAATAGGATTCAAGTCAGATGACTGAGAAGGCCACTCCAGGACATTCCAGGATTTATTTCTTTGCAAGCTGTGGTTGACTTGCAGGTGTGCCTGGGATGATTGTCTTGCTGGAAAGTCCAACGTTCACCAAGGTTACACATTCCTCTTTAAAATGGCCTGGTATTGCTGGGAATCCAAGATGCCAGGTACAGTTCCACATCATCAGTGACCCACCTCCATGCTTGCAGACATACCTCTGGTCCATGTGTCCAAACAGTCCCAGTTTAGTTTCATCAGTCCATAAAACTGTCTCCCAAAACTCTGCAGTCCTATCCAAAGTGCTCCTGGCATATTATATTCAACCTTCCCTGTTCCTGGTGGTCCAGAGTGGAGTGCATCTTGGAGTCTGGCCACAAAGTCCTTGTTTATTCAGTGCTCGTCTTAAAGTTGCCACTGAAGCACTTGTCACAGTCCTTATCAGGTCACCCTGTAGACATTTTGCAGTAATACAGGGTTTTTCTTAGTTGTCCTGATTATGTTGCTCAGGGCTCGTGATGAAATGTTGGACTTTCTCCCAAAGCCATGCAGGTTTACAGCTGTGTATACGTTTTACACTTCCTTGTAGTGCTCCCAATGGTGTCTCTTGGGATGTTAACTTTTTGGGAAATCGTCTTATAGCCAATGCCTTTATTAGCCCTCTCAGCTTTTGTTGAAGCTCTCTTGAGTGAAGCTCACCTTGAACACCTTCATGGGAATAGTATATATGCATCACAGCTGACACAGATGAAGGATCATTCTAGAGATCCCAAAGGCTTAATTATGTTGTAACTCCACTTTAGGCCATAAAAAAATGAGCAGAAATGTCTGAAAAAGAGCAATATTATATTGGGGTTGAATAATGTTGTATGACATGGCTATATTAACGAAATATATCGTTCTGTGATGATTTTATGTATCACTCAAGTCATCCAAAGAAAAATCTAGCTTTTTGAAAACAAAAATCATCGGTAAATCCCTCCAATCTTTGGGGGCTTGAATATTTCTGATTGCAGCTGTGCGTCTTGGACTGTGAGTGCAGTGGTGAGGGAGCTAAGAGGCATCAGTACCCAACAGACGTGCTGTTCAGCTCACCGGTTCAATAAGCCTGCTGTTGCCCATTCACTGCTCCAGCTCTAACATTTGTAGCCTGCAGCCAGTAAACCCAGTCTCAACTTCAGTCAAATACTCACACTAAGCCCCACAACATGACTGAGATGCAATAGTGGGCTAGCAATGACTCTGGTAGACATCTCACAAGGTGGCAACATCTTCCTGCATTATATCACCAACCCCTGAGCCCATCCGAGGCCTCGGCTGCTCCCCTTCAGCTCCTTTTATCCATATCTGCCACCTCCTGTCCACACTTAGGGGGAAACACCTCCACACAGGTTGTTTGTGTGCCTGACTGATACTGTCCCATCAAGGAGCTGTGGTGTAGTTGGAGCATGAGAGCATCAAAGATGGGATGAGGCTGGGCAGAGCTGACCAGATGAAAGACTAGTGGATACTGTGATATGATAGGAAGGATGAAGGGAATTCATAGTCACATTGCTGGTGGGTAGAGCTGAAACGTTTGACGCAAAATTAATTGGCGTCTAATTCGCAGCGTTTCAGGCATTCTCAAGCAAACATTTGCCTCTTAATTTCCAGGATTATCTTGTAGTTTTGCACCACAGTAAACTGAATATCTTCAGATTTTTGACTGTTAAACACACAAAACGAGCAATGCAAAGATATGCTGCCTATATCTATTGTGGTGTATGCTGATTTTATTTCCATAAAATGTAAAGTCTTGCATATGAGGATTAAAGAGAGCACATTATTATTCTCATACAGGGGAAAAGAAATACTCTGGCTTCACTGACTTTCTTGAAATCAATCACAATCATTGTGGGTGGAGCTAAGCTCAGGATGTTACCACGGTGCTAAAATAGATAGTGGAAGGGCAGAAAAAATGCACTGTGGAATTCACAGCCAATGGTAGACTTATAGCCACAGTTGGCATCCGGTGGGTGGTGTGAACAATACTTTAAGTTATTAACACAATATCATGATTAGTACACAGTAAATTCCCCAGTGTCAAAATGTATGGAGTATTTTACAACAAAGGCAAGAGTAAGTACAGCCAATATATCCCCCACTGCTGGTGAACATAATGAAAATTACATTAAAAACTGAAAACTGAAATATAATGATAGCATCAAAGTATTCGGACTCACAGCTTGTTGAAAGCACGGTGGGTTTCTCTTAATCACTTGTCAGCAGAAACAGCCTTTTCGAATAAGTGTTCACTCCAACACTCCCTCTGAACTGCACAGGGCTAACGTAACTACACAAGGGCTAACGTAACTACACAAGGGCTAACGTAACTACACAAGGGCTAACGTAACTACACAAGGGCTAACGTGACTGCACGGAGCTAACGCAACTGTACGGGGCTAACGCAACTGCACAGGCTAGCGTAACTGCATGGGGCTAATGCAACTGCACAGGGCTAACGCGACTGTACGGGTCTAACATAACTTCACGGGTCTAACATAACTGCACGGGGCTAAAGTAACTGTACGGGTCTAACATAACTGCACGGGGCTAAAGTAACTGTACGGGTCTAACATAACTGCACAGGTCTAACATAAGCGCATGAGGCTAACGTAACTGCATGGGGCTAAAATAACTGAACAGGGCTAACGTAACTGCACGGGCTAACATCACCGCACAGGGCTAATGTAACTGCACGGGTCTAACATAACTGCACGGGGCTAAAGTAACTATACAGGTCTAACATAACTGCACAGGTCTAACATAAGCGCATGAGGCTAACGTAACTGCACGGGCTAACATCACCGCACAGGGCTAATGTAACTGCACGGGTCTAACATAACTGCACGGGCTAGTTACACCCCACCATAGCACCCCTATGAAATCATATAAACATTTAACAAACTAAATATATTTGTAAGGCTGTTTATCTTTTCTTTTTTTTTATCTATTTTTTGTTTAAAAATCAGCAACATTTATTTAACGACAACACAAAATGTAGTAAGTTAATGCATTTCAGTTTGACTTCTCCTACCCCAACTCTGCGCTTGGTGCTGTATGTTGCTAGTAGTTTTTTTGCCCTTGCCAGCAAAATGAAATGTTTGTTGATCGAAAATACATGCTCGTAGTTCGGAAGAACCAGTAACAGTGTGGAGGATACCAGTATATCACTGCTAAATACTGAGGGATTTAAATTATTATTTTTTTCAACAAATTACTTTTGCTGGTACAGGCATTCAGGATTAGTGTTGATACCATCAACAGCACCAATCAGCTCTATCTAATTCCCCCCGCCATGAATTCTTCATCATTCTAAACAAGCAAGTCAAATGTTTTACTTGAAGCGTTTTCCATGAACTCTGTTCTGTTTTCGGACGCCTTGCATTGAGTTTAACACTGAGGTTGGGATTTCAAGATGGCTCTGGTAGGATATTGAAATGTTTATCATGCAAGTCTTTTTGCATAATTTGATATTGGAGGTCCTGAGCAGGAGAACTCACCCAGCAGCAGCTTCTGGGGGTGTAATGCAGCTATCTATCATGCTGCAGCTAAATTCACTCCTGGATTAGCCAGGTAAGGAGTCTCTCCACCAGTGTAATGACTTCAATCAATCACCCCAACTCACAGACACACAGCAAGAGGCCAGCTAGTTAGCTGCTAGCCCAGGAGCCATTTTGGAAAATGCATTCTTTCCTCCAGCTTGGCCATTTGTCTATGTAAGCCACAGGGTAGGCTGTCATAACAGTTGTTTATTTGGATGAGCTGACGGAGCAGAGCTGATGTGAATGAATAGAAAGAACAAGGTCAATTAGATTGTGAGTCGAATGAAAACGATTCTTTCTCCTTTGACTTAGTCTTTGCATTATAGATTATTAATTCGATAATTTTCTTGATTGAAGATGAATCGTTAGTCCGATAAAATGCGACAAAATCAAAATTTTTCTGAAGTCCAAGGTGAGATGGACTTCAAATTGTTGTTATGATGACCACCACTTCAAAAACCCACAGATATTCATTATGATGTCACTCAAGATACTTTGACAAGATACAACAATGGAACGCCTCATACCGAATAAAACGCCAAAGTCTGTTGATATTCTATATTTTTGTTATCGTTGTCAAATGTGTAATTGTGTAACATTTACAGTGGATTGATTTCTTGATTTTTTTTGTGGCATTTTGCACCTTTATTGTACAGACTTTATTTGGCAAGTCAATCCCCGGCTCCTGCTGTCTTTTGCTGTCTGTGTAGAGGCAGAGTCCCGCCCCTTCCTGTGGACCACCATGACGCCGTAGCGGCGGCTACCATGCCGTCACTACCACGCCATCGCTACCTCAATGCGTTTAGCTACTAAGATTATGCTAACTACCTTGAATGATAGTAATCCGTGTGATTAGTGAATGATGCTATTCACGATGTAAAAGCTCAGAAAAAATCCCCCAAAAATGAAGTTGCAATATTCTGTGTGAATGTACTTATAAAACAAAACCAAAAAATGCCCCAGTGTGTAAAGGCCTTCAAGTGTCTGCCCTTCCAGTGTTACATTGTGATTCTCACTCTGCGTCATGTTTGCCAGGCTCCATCTCCCCAGCAGAGGACGGGGGCTTTTTGACATTGATGTAATTTAGTTGGCAGCTGCTCTGAGGGGAGGGCTGGCTGGGGTTGAGGCGGGGAGGCAGGGATCGTGGAGGGCTTGTGGGGGTTCAGGGGTCAGGGGTCAGGATGTGGAGCTGGAGCTGGCCCTAAGCAGCTGCCCCCCCCACCCCACCCCCCCTTCATGCCCACATCCCCCTGGCACACTCTGCACTCACCGCACATGATCTGTTATTCCCTTTGATGTCTTTCCTCTGGGAGGCAGTTATAAAAAAAAGTGGGAGAAAAAAAGAGGAGGATGAAGGGAAAAAACGTAAACACCACCTGTTTATCTGACGCCGGGTAATGTCGGGAAGGTTGTCTGCAGGCTTGTCATAATATGCACAGGAGGCAAATAAGGGGGGTTACAAAGGGAAAAATTAAACAAATGGCACCAGAGGAGAAGGCATGACGGGGGAAGCGAGTGCGTGCCACTGTAAATTTGGTGTCCCAGGTTTTGAAATGCTTTCAAAGTGTGATTTAAATTGCGTTAGAGGTTTATGTGAGGACGGGATACGCTGTTGGAAAAGAAAAGCTACCATTATTTTGCTAATGTGCTAGAAAGAGACTGTGGTGAAGAATAATAGACGATATAGTCATGTTACAATATACTATTATTACACAAGTGATTGCAGTTGTGCGAGACAAGGACCAATGTCAGTCCAGCTTCGCCATACTGTTGAAGTGATAACAATGGTGTCAGAGCCCAAACTGAAATGAACCCCAAGGCTCCACATGCAGTCTGAAGTGTATAAGCTAATGACAGAGCTGACAGATCTAACCAACTCCCGTTCTTTTCACCCTCAGCCCACACTGGCTTTTTGGCGATATAAAGCTTTCCCATTAAATATGGAAATTTCCTTTTCGGTGACAGATACTTCACAGAGGGGGGTTGATGGCATAGCCGGTGTTTTTTTGGAAGGGGAAGTGGCAGATTTTGATTAATGCGACCTTATCTGGTTCTGCACATGGAGGCAGAGGGGTTGCTGAGCTTGGCGGGGGTGGATGGCTGCCTGTTCTTCTTTTTCCAGGCCTCTTTCTCTCCTCTATTTGAAATGCTTTCACACACCCTCGCACTTCGTTCCTGCCCCTGCCTTCTCTCCGTTTCCATCCCATTGTGGTCGGTGCGCTCGCCCTCCATCTCCGTTATAATGTAAGCTGTGCTTTAACGCCGTGTATTTCTTTAACTTCGTGTGACCTCGTGATAATTCGGACTGATTTCCTTCTTCGCCCTCTGCCCCCTCTTCACCTCCTCGACTCGTCATCTCTATATCCCCCATTTCCTTTTCCAATCCCACTTAGACGTCTCCCTGCTTCTGTTAGAACAGCTCATCTGCCTGCTGCTCCTTTCTATCTACAGTTCGGTTTCCTGTCCTCCTGTCCTGTATCCTCCTGCCAGGCAGAGAGTGTTCGGTGCCGTTTCCCCCCCTGTCGCTTCATCACCACCTGGCCCGGTTCCAATGCTTTTAGTGAGAGCTATCTGTCAAGCTATGAATAATACAGGCCCAAGGCTGGCGTTAGCTCGCTAGCTAGCTATGTGGAATCCAAATGAGGTCTACAGCAGGAAGAGAGCACTTGACTTTTAGCTCGCTACCACGCTCCCCCTACCAAGACAGGCAATTACTCAGCCCACAGCCCCAGCTGCAGCCGTGGCAATCATGAACGCAACCCCTCACATCCCGGTCTGCACACACACTCACACACACGTTACATCCATGTATGAGCACACCCCGTCTCCTGATCCAAATAACACCAAAACTTATTATGCAGAAAACTTTCTCGCCACATGGCAGGAAATCCATAGCCACCATCTTTCCTGGCTGTGAAATGAAATGCAGGGTGATAAATAAAAAGGGTCTTTGACAGTGATTCCGTGCAGGATAATGACGAAATCAGGTCATTGATTGTAGGTCCATCCTCAAGACATAGCCTCGCTAGGCAAACAAAATGATGTAACGGGGGTCATTTTTATCGCTGACAGAAAAGGTTAAGCTCTTTTTTCCCCCCTCCCATGAAAAGAATGAGTAGTTTAAGTGAAATGTTGGGTGAGGCGAACTCAGAACATGATGCCACCTAAGGAACTATGGAATAGTGTATAAGACCTCACTGAGCTCCAAAGATCAATCCATCAACAGTTACTTCATGATCTCTTATCTGTTGATTAACAGGAGACATGATGTCCATCTTTATCGCGCCTGTTCACTAGTTACGGCACCGGCCTATCACATGTATCAGGCATATGACACATGTACGGTGGCATAATTAGCTTTGCAGCGAGGCATCCTTCAGTGACAGTGTTAACCCATCCATCATTGCTTCTAATCATTCGTTGGTGGAGTGTGGGTTGTAATTACAGAGCGCTAGGCAACGACGGGCTTCTCAGGTAAAAATAGTCACGCAGGATCAGAGACTCCTGCATGTGTTTGGCATGTGGGCCGCGTGCACAAGGTGTGTGTCGTGCAGGTGGGCGGTTGGAGGTGTGTGTGTGCGTGAGAGTATGCATGCCTGCGTGTATTGTGGTAATGAGATCTAGTTAGTGATGCTCCAGAGTGTCTTATTAACAAATAATAACAGCACTCCTTTGTTTTTTTTTTTACCTCTCCTCCTATCTATTATTCACACCTCACAGATTTACTCATGATTCATTTATAGGAGCATCTTGTGCAACCTAGAAACTAAATATCACCCAAAACATCAGTGTCAGGCGCTGCTGTGAGCAAGTACATAATGTTTCTGTGTAGGAATCTGTGCATGTGTGTGTAAGCATGGGACCATTTCAAAATGAACACGAACGACACAAAGAATTTATGTCACGATTAGACCGATCAAAAATAATTGCTATTTACAATATTATCCCGATACTCATCATGCTTAAGATGCAAAATGGCACCAAAATATAATGGAATCACTTTAAGTCACATTTCATTAACAACCAAAAGTGAAACTTCAAATCGGATAGGTCTTCTTTTTCAGTGAAAAACAAATATATATAATATATATATTCATACATAAATTAACATCCATCCATCCATTTTCTACCGCTTATCCTGTATTTTAGGGTCACGGGGGGGCTGGAGCCAATCCCAGCTGTCATTGGGCGAAGGCAGGGTACACTCTGGACAGGACGCCAGTCTATCGCAGGGCTGACATGTAGAGACAGACAACCATTCACTCTCACATTCACACCTACGGGCAATTTAGAGTCACCAATCAACCTATCCCCATCCTGCATGTCTTTGGACTGTGGGAGGAAGCCGGAGAACCCGGAGAGAACCCACGCTTACACGGGGAGAACATGCAAACTCCACACAGAAGGAACCCGGGCCGACCCGGGAATCGAACCCAGGACCCTCTTGCTGTGAGGCGAGAGTGCTACCCACTACACCACCGTGCAGCCCCACATAAATTAACATAAATAATATAAATATATTTCATCTGCGCGTGGATGTTATATTCGATTAGATCCTGATGGGCAGGTTTCACCTTGCGTGGGAGCCTGTGCCATGGCACTGCCATGCCATTTATCATTTCCTAGATTGAATCCTATTTTTAGATTATTGATTTTCATATCGTCCCATGTCTACTCATGACATATTCAAGGTTTTCCCAAGAAAGTAAGTTCACCAGGATCAACTTATTGTGATTATTTTGTATTGTCCCATATGTGTGTGTGTTTCATTGCTTACTGGTAAATGGACCTGCATTTATATAGCGCTTTTCTAGATAACTAGCTACTCAAGGCGTTTCACACTACATTCAGTCACTTTCACCCGTTCACACACATTCATACACCATTGGGGGCAATTGGGGGTTCAGTGTCTTGCCCAAGGACACTTTGGCATGCAGACTGGAGGAACGCCGTCCCCAGTATGTGGTATTATGTGTGAAAGGTATGTCCTAAAAACTACTATTTAGCAAAAATCAACAAAAAATGTTAAAGTCAAGTCAGAAATAGCACAGCGTGAGAGTGAAAGAGGGGAGGGAGATGGGGATGACATGCAGAAAAGGCTGCCGATCGGATTCAAACCCAATGAAGACTTAGCCTCGATACGTGGGGGACCAACTCTACCACTGAGCTATCCAGCACCACCCAAAATCCAACATTGCTGCAGCAAAACCAAAACCAAAACCAGGGCTTCTACAATCCGGCTCCATATGCACACACAAGTGAGAAGGATAGAGTGCTATTGAAATAGATGAGTTGGATTTTGCCGGATCAGTAACGAGGGCTGTAGTGAGGCCGTTCATGCCATTCAACCCCCCTGTTGTGAAATCAGCATGACGCCCTGTGTACTTTAGCTGGATTCTCTTGCCGCTGAAATTGCCAGGTTGGAGAGAGGCACTCAGCTGGGAACGCTGCTCTACATGTGAAGTAGGCTGTGTGTGCGTGAGGGCTTAGGAGATGTGTGTGTCCACATTTGTGTCAGTTCACATCGAGAGTGCCCATGTAGGTGTGAAAGTACGTGGGAATGTGTGTGTGTGTGTGTGTCACAGTGCTGCCCTCTCTCCAGGTGAAGAGCTCGTTCTGAAGGCTCGGCTCCAGTCGAGGCCCCTTGAAGCCAGACTGGCAGCACTTTACCCGGATAGAGGTAAACCTACAGTACGCCATCTGTCTTAGCAGCAAACACTTAGTGGACCATCAGACAGCAGCCACAAGTGGTTTGGCACCAGCAGACAACGCCCTGCGCCACGAAGCACATCCATATTAACAAGCAATTTACTGTATTCTGCTATTGATTCCTCCAATAGTGGTTTTCCCTAAATAAGTCTGCCAGTCATGTAGGGACATGTCAGAGACGCTTACAAGCTTGTACATTTGTTTGTTTCCGGCTCATTGTGTCAAAACTAGGGCTGGGTATCTTTTAAAACATTTCAAAACCGATACCACAACAATACTTTTTTCATATTATTAGACTAACTATGTTTCTCTAAATGACTCCTGCTCCGTTCTCTACTATATGTCACATTGTTTTTTATGTAAAAATGTTTTCTTGAAATAAACAGAAACAGTCTGTCATTGTGAATGACAAGATATTAGTCACTGCAACATCCAAAAAAATGTTTTAATTAAACACATATTCTTCCTTCTCACACCCCAAATTATGTTCTCAAATGTAACACTTTCAGCTGATTTGCCAAATATTTATTATCAGTCCCGTTTTCTAAACGAACATGAACCGACAAAAGAAAATGTCACTTTTAAAGCTGGTTGACGACCGTTTGCTGACAAGCAATCTGCCATATTAAAGTGTTATTTTTTGAAATGGAGTCTGGCACAGTGCTCACTCCACATGAAACACACCAGAGCTGCATTACATCACTTCCTGCAAACAAAGACAACGATGAGGATCTGTTTGAACTGAAACGTTCAGTACTTTGTATCCGTCTTCATGGCTGAATGTTCCAGCACGTCTCCTCACATTTCATGATCACAAAAATAGAAATATATACAGCTTATTTGTTTACAGCAGGTTTTACAATAAAAAAAACCCAAAGAAAAGTAGAATTACAGGAAAGTAATCAATATGTCAATATGTTCGCTGAAACGGAATACCTGTTGAACGTGTGTCTAATGTAAGAAACAGTGTGTCAGGTTTCGTAAAAAAAAAAAACAGAAGAAACTGAAAAACAGAAAATGTGTTTGTACTTTTGGTGCCTTTTGTTTAAAACATGGTTACAGAATCAAAGGTTTTGATGCTTTTGTCCAAGTACTTTTTAGGGTGTGAGAAATCACCAAAAAAACTGTAGGACATCCCGTTGTCCCGGTGCTGTACACAAACACACACACACACACACACACACACACACACACACACACACACACACACACACACACACACACAGTTGGTCTCTGACATCACAACAGCCACAGTGGCAACAAGGAATTCAACCCAAGTCAACTAGTTTTCTAGCATTGTTGACGTCACCGCTGAGCGTTTGATGCTAACGGTAACGTTACAGTTCACGCTAGCTAACCAGCCGACGTTAACAGTGAGTGAACTGACTGAAATCTCTGCAACAGCTCATCTTACGAATGTTAATCACTTATTTATGATACGGCTGTAATTAGATCTCTCCATCACATTTTGTCCTTGGTGACATGCTGCTCCCCATGACGACTGCATCGCGTCCAGCAGCTCCTCCAACTGTAACACACTCCAGCTAGCAGCAAAATCTGTTTTTAATCCGTTTGCTACTTTTTACATAGATTTATTTTATTTTACCTGATTTCATTGTTTAAAATGACTTTTTTGAATTATAAAAACAATGCTTTGGATAAGTTATACATTTGTGAACAAAAATAATTGAATCACTTTTGTTTTATTTCTGTTCAAAGGTTTTTTTAACAGATGATGATGTAGAAAGACAAATACATTCCGGATGGTTCTGGGGGGATGGTGAACAAACTAAGTTAGGAGATCTGACCCTGAAGCCTAATTCAAGATAACATTGTTTTTAGCTTTAGTTCACGTATTCCTGAACCCAGCACACCTGACACACATGGGACAGGAAGACCTTTACTAAGTCAGACTTAGTAAAGGGGAAAGTTCTGGCTATTTCAGTATTTTAAATTGTCAACCAAAAAGGATTGAAGAAAAAACAACAAAAAATGACACATTGTTTCATGAAGCGTATCAGCCCATACAGTAGTGTGGCTCACTCATGTGTTTAAAGCGTTTTTGGAACAATGGAGCTCTATGGCACAGAGGAAGGTGATGCATCTGGGTGTGGATATAAACACAAACCAGTGGGATCAACTCCTCTTACAGGCTCTACTCACTACTCTTTGTAGCTTTACCTATGAAAAGCAATGCACTGTAATTTATATATATATTCCAAAAAACCTATGTGTATGTTATCCATGTAACAGAAAGGGAATGGAAGTACTGTGGAGTGCAAAAGCTTATCAAGCAAGAACATTAACCACCAAAGATCGCAAATGCAACTGAAACAAATTGACTTTCCATATCTGTGTGCTGTTAGTGAGTGGGTAGAATACATTAGCGAGTGGCCTGATATGTACATGTGATTGATGGGAAAACCCGGTGGTAACGTTACACCAGCGAGCATGTACAGAACGCCAAACACCATGACATAGACTCAGAGGTTTGAAATGGATGCCACATATGATTCGGTGGTAGTTAACTGGTTTAATACCCAGCATGCAGCGTGTGTTTGGGTTTAGTGTCTCTCAGCTGAATGTGTCCGCGGTTGCTCGTAGTGACGGCAGCTGTTGGCACCAATCACTCGTGTTGCTGGATATGAGTTTGCCCCGTATGAGAATACTTTGCATTGTCGGATTCGGCCGTTTTGATTGCATTTGTTGACGTAATGTAAATATTTCATATAACCCTAAACTTTAAGATCAAATACGGAGCGATAAGAACGGTTTCTATAGAGAAAGACCACAGGAGATGTCCATCAGCCATTTTTCACTTCCAGTGAGCTCCTCCACTGTAGATACCCTGAGATTCATTGTGTCATTTTGCTTGCTGCTCTCATATCAGTTTGAGTGCTCTTTGAGGATGACAGTAGAGAGAGTGGAGACGACTGTGTGTGTGTGTGTGTGAGAGAGGGAGAGAGAGAGAGAGAGAGAGAGAGAGAGAGAGAGAGAGAGAGAGAGAGAGAGAGAGAGAGAGAGAGAGGGAGTAAATAGCATCCCAACTATAGAGATGGCATTTAAGTGTCTCTCCCTTTGCACTCCAATAGTACTGCAGACCGATTACCTCGGTGTGTATGCTTGTGTCTCTACCAGCATCTGTGTGTGTGTGTGTGTGTGTGTGTGTGCGTGTGTGTGTGTGGCTACAAATGTATTTCCGAGCCGTTCCTCCAATCGTCTCCATGCTCCCACGCGACTCACCCTCTACCTTTCTGTTCTGATCCTTTTCTCATTCATCATGCTCCCTTCCTTTCCTCTCGCCAGAGGTCTTTGCTAAGGTGTAATTTAGCTCGTACTGTTCTCTAATTTCTGCTTTAGTCAGGAGGGGCGTGCCCCCCCCCCCCCCCCCCTCGAGACTACAGACACAATCTGTCGATCATCCCCCCCAGCCGGGAAATTGTGTTCAAGGTGAGGGTAATTGTTAAGTCTGCCCTGCGTGGGTTGAATTCAACGCCCTCTTGGTTTGGCACTGACAGAAATATGCATTCAGAGGCAAGGCCAGGTGGATTTGTGAGGCTTTTATGGTGTCTAAGACCAATGTGAGGGCTCTCCTCATCTCTCCTCATCTCACCTTTCCTCTTGTCTAATCTCTTTGCGTTTCCTTTCCTTCCGTCCTGATTCCTCAACCCAGTTCCCAGTAGTATATTTCTTTCATACAATTGTGCAAACAGTCTGATTATCTAACCTTCCTCTCCTCTGCTGCACTCCCTCACCTGCCATAAACCTGCCGTCCTGTCTCACCCACCATGAACTACAGAGAAAGGATTTCACTAAACAAGCATTGGTATTCCTCTCTGTAATAATCACTCTGTTCGGCATATATTCTACAGTTTGTAGCTCAGTGATAACGTACTTTCGTCCCCTCTACGTTCATTGTGTCCTGATGATACTAACTTGGACAGCCACCACTTGGCACACTGGCGGAGGGACAGAGAGGACAGCAGAGGTCAAAGGAAGTCTACTTAACGGGTGACACCATAGCGTACCACATGGGTGCTACAGACCCGAGCAGCCAGTTTTTAGTTCGATTCCCAGATGGCCGGTCCGTTTGCTGTATGTCATTCCCCTTTGCCCCACGTTTCCTGTCTCTTTCCACTACCACGATCAAATAAAGGCACAAGATGCACAAAGAATAAGAAAAAGAAAGTGGAGTTAACTGAACACGTTCAGTGGAATCTCTTAAAGTCAAACTGAAATGCAAAAAGTCCTTTTGACCCTTTTAGACCACATCCTCAGTCATAGTATTCACCTATTTAACAATACATGCATATCAGAATCCAAACAAAAGATGCTACCAGGACCAAGCAATACCATCATGACATCCATCCATCAATCTGCAACTTCAGCTCTGCAGAGCTGAGCTAATCTTTTCAACCATCAAATTCCTCCCAACGTTACGTCCTGCCCGCCGATCCTGTTCCACTGGGAAACCCGTCACCATAAAGAAGATAGATACTCAGTTACACAGTTTCAGCTCAACTTTAAAGTCGTTGAAAAGCTAAAAACAAAACTGAGGGGCAATGTTGTATTTTTTTCTCTCCTGGTTAAATCATGAAACCTACTTGAGAAAACACTTGAGTCCCTAGATACCTTCCTGTTCCACGGGAAAAAATGTAGATTTATTTCCATGTTTCTCACCTCAGTTTGCTGTACAACCGAACACATTGGGAGTTTCCCATACAGCAGATTCAAGCCACAACATTTTAAAACAAGCTGATCAAGGCCATCGATTCACCAGGGTGCTTAACACCTCCCAAGATTTTAAATCACTGCCAGCCATTGTTGCTTGTTGTAGGCACCTCAGTCAATCACCCGTATCAATGTTGACTAATCTGCAATGCACCGCCAGCCAAGCCAACAGTCAACACATAACTGACCTGTTAACCTTCGTCCGTGAGCAGATAAATCTGCTTTAACGAGGTGTCCCGCTCCCTCGGTTGAGTGACTTAACTCCTGACCCTTCGACCTTTACATGGGACCGTTATTGTTATCATGTACATTTAACTGACACAGGATCAGCATCCTGCACCGTATGCTGATGAAGTCTAGTGCAGCCTTGGACTTTGAATGGGGAGATTCTTCATTAGCTGTGCTCTGTTGAAGGTCAGGATTAGACTTAATCTATATATAGTGCAGTATGTAGATTCGTGTAAATGTCTCATGGAAATATGGCTTCAGACAAGGCTCGGCTCGGAGGGGGGTTGGAGTTACTGATTAACAGCCAAGCTGATGTAGCTAGTATGCTAGTAGGCATGCTAACAAGCAGAGTTTACAGTAGACGGTTTGATCAATGCCAAACACATTGGCCCTTACTACACTTATGCATGTAGAGAAAGCCGAAGCTTGACAGGCTTAGTTACTGATTGGACAATCACAGATCGATGGAGGAGTTTAGCTAAATGGTCAGTCGGGAAGGCAGTTCATATTATAGTGATCATAGTGTAAAAATGCTGCAAACCCATGACTGGATACATGTAATTGATGGTAGCGGCACCCATGCACTCGTGCCAGTAAAACGCCCAGTATGGATAGCCGTGAAGCTACGCTAACCCCCGTGTGTGAGAGTCTACAGAGTCTTATGGCGTTAGCGGCGCCGCTGAGGGTATTCAAACATTCATAGACTGTGTGTGAAGTGGAGAGAGAGGTGGAGGATATGGATGGTGTGCTGCCGTCTAAAAGCAAGTGGGGGGGAAAAAGGGAGGGGGGTAATTAACATATTAATGACCCCACCTTCCTACAGCTTCTGTCGGATAGTCCAAACACTTTGATAAGTATGCAAATGAGAGCCGCACCATCTGAAGAGGGAATTAGCTCTGCCAGAGACAGCTGAGAGGGAGAGAGAGTAGGGAGGAAGGAAGGAAGGAAGGAAGGGAAGGAGTGAGAAAGGGGGAGGGTGTTAATGGGGAAAGGAAGCCAAAGAGAGGCAGGAAGGAGAAGAGGAGAAGAGTGTCAAGATGAAGCAAACGGGAGGAAGGAAGGAAGGAGCGAGTGAGATAGGAAGGACTCTCAGGCTCATGTTTGTTTTAGGTGTTTTTAATTAGCTGCCATGCACAGTTGGTTAACGTGTGTGTGTGTGTGTGTGTGTGTGTGTGTGTGTAAAGACAATAAGCGACTTTCTTTTCATTCTTGTGCTCTCCAGCTCTCAGATCGATGTGCCAGCGGCCGCCGGCCCTGCAGCCATGTGCAGAATGGCTGCGGGGGCTCAGGCCTGTGGGCATACAGGCTCGGCGGGGGGGCGAGGTGGGCAGCTCGGAGTAACGACCCCGAGCAGACAAGGGCAAGTAATTATAACGCAGACCGATCTCGCTCATTCTATCGGCGAGGAGAATGGCGAGTAATAGGGACGAGGGAAACACCAGCGTTCAGTGCGGCTGAGACAAAGGGGAAGGAGCCAGGCCGGGGATTCACCGACACGCTCGTCACGTTCCACAATTATGTTGAATAATTAAAACGTTTCATTAACTTGATCATTTCCTGTTCAGCCATGTTTCAGCTTTGACACCGGCGATTAACAGCGGCAGCGGCCAGCGGCATACGCCTCTCTCGTTCGCCCGGCGACGAGAGGACGACCGTATGTCTTTTTGTACGAAAGCAGAAATCTGACAGGGAAAAAATGAGGGGCTTTAGCACTTATCCCCCTTACTTAACTGTTCTCAACCCTTCAGTGCAAAAGCGGGCCGGAGCCTGACAATGAAATCTACGTGCTCAAGGTGAAAACGTGCAAATCTGGATTTGGTTTCCTTGGACTTTTTTTTTTTTTTTTTGATTAATGCAAATGCGGGAGTGAATAGTTTACCTTTGCATGGCCGCCTCAGGCGCCGAGACATCCACCTTGAACACCTTTACATATTGATAGGTTTTACATGGTGTGTAATTTTTTCTCAAATGTCTTTCCCTGATACACGCAGTCAAGTGAACAAATACCTCCTGCGAGCCACACATTCGTCACTCTCAATAATGATACATTCAGTCCTCTTTCATGATGCGATTCTGTAAGAACTCCACTTCAGCCACAACACCCAACAACATCAAAATATAGTCACAAATTGTGGCCGTTATTTCAAACCTGGGGAATTCTTCACTGTGCCTTAACACCATAATTAGCGAAATCCTGTGCTGTCCTAGTTACGTAAGACGGCTCTTTTTGTCTTTTGAAATTGGATTACTGCAGGAGGAGCCGTTCATTTCCAGAAATGTGGGGGTTGGGGGCCATTTTTATCCCAGTGCCTCCACCATGCAGTGTCTGGCACAAAGCTATCCTCCCCATTGAGCTCACGTGCAGCACTTATACACCCCAATAAACACGATTAGCTTGGCGGACTGTAAATATGCAAATGACCATAGAGATATGGAGGGGAATGTTGATGCTGTGAGTTCCCCGTCTAGCAGGGCTCCTCCCTCACACCACCCTGCGTATGAAAACCCTGATGAGCTTTATGGAGATGGGGTCCTCTCTTCAAGCTATCGTTATTCTTTTCTTCCATAAAAGAAGTTCAACCATGTAATTGTAGCTTTGAATGGAAAGCGATGCCTTCGCCTCGCGTGTCTTCCACATTCGCTGCTGCTGTGAAAGCTTTCATCGTGCCAGACGCAGGGCTGCTGCATTGACCCACGGATGCCCTCCCCAAACACCTCCTTCCTACATGTCATCAAACCTGGACCTGTTTTCAATGAGAGGACTCCATGTCCTGTATACCCTGCACTGTGTGCACCAATCTAACTATAAAGCAAGCAATCTCAGTGTGTCCTTCGCATTCACTGAGAACCGTTTATCCGATCTGCTTCACACTCGGTGGGTGTATTGCTGGGGATCCAAGGACGTGCAGTGATGAAGTCGGTGCAATTTCAACATGTAAAAGTGTTCAATATTAATAAACTTTGAATAAAACTTCTGTACAAGGGCACTTCGGGCCTCTGCGGGCTAAGTTGAGCATGTGGGCGGGCCTTTACAGGCTGCAGTTCGGTTTTGCTGCTGGATACACAACCAAACTCTCCTTCACTTCCCTGGAGTCAACGATTGATGAGCGCTTTACTGCGAGCAGCACTTCCTGGGGCCAAGCGATCGGCCCACTCCGAACGGCACCGAATGGTAAAAACAATCATTTGGATCTGAAAAATGTGTCAATTTATGGGTCTGTATACAACTAAAAAGCCTTCAGATTGCAGGTTTGAGCTTTTATCAGATAGCAGCAACGTCTGCTAACAACGTCAGATACATTTTGAGCCGGGCTGGAAGAATTGGAAAAGACTCAAATCTTACGCTTACACCAAGCTAATCCAGTTATGATGTGCGAATGTTGTAGGACCAGTTTTTACAATCACAGCCACAAACCTGTCTTTAACCTGATCCCTTAATAGACAACTTAAAACGATTCCCTCAGAAAACGGGACATTTGCATCAAACACGGTTAGTTTGCCTTCCCTCAGTCCAGTCACAGGGATTTGCTGTCACTCACATCATCGTACATCATTCTCTTTCCCTGCAGGTATGTGAGAAAAGCTTCCATGGATGCATACAAGCAGCGTACGTACACAAAAAGTACACATGCAATCACGCACACGAGCATGACAGCAGCAGCCTATCTGACGCAGCCCAGGCTGCTCCATGCAAAGTCGAGCGTGTTGGTCCTGAAGACTATCAGCACTCCGGGGAGAGAGGCCATCGAGCAGCATTATCGACATTATAGACGCCTCAGCCTGGAGATAGGCTTCACATCGATCCCCTGATTAATTACTATCTGCAGGCAGCAGCACAGGGAGGGAGGGAGGGAGGGAGGGAGGGAGTAAGAGCAGGAGGTGAGAATGATGGAAAATGGGGAAAGGGGGGAAACGGAGGGGGATGAAGGATTGAGGAGAGAGTACACCTTGTACAATCTATGAATATCAGCTAAAGGCTACACAGTAATCTTCCAGGTGGAATAATATTTTATTGATATATAGGTAGGCAGGAACCCTTATCTTAGCTGCAACCACCCCCTCCCACACAGCCAAGGACGAGATGAAATTCACACATTAGTGGGGTGGAAACAACTTGCAAAGGCGAGTAGAGGACGCTGAAAAAGCCAACATTGAATGCACGTTATACGTTACACAAAGCATACACACATATATAGGAAATGTTATATCCATTCCAGCCTCTGTATGCATGGTTAACAGTCAGACCTGAGACTGGACAGGAGGCTGAGTAGCTAACATTAATGAACTCCAGTTAGATCCTTTGGGCTACACTCCTCGTGGTCCCAGGAGACGGTGTTTAACTGTGTGGAGCATCAGTCAATACGCTGTTACAACACCAGTATAAGGCACCAGAATAAGGCACCAGTATAAGGCACCAGAATAAGGCACCAGTATAAGGCACCAGAATAAGGCACCAGAATAAGGCACCAGTATAAGGTACCAGTATGAGGCACCAGTATAAGGCACTAGAATAAGACACCAGTATAAGGCACCAGAATAAGGCACCAGTATGAGGCACCAGTATAAGGCACCAGTATGAGGCACCAGTATGAGGCACCAGTATAAGGCACCAGTATAAGGCACCAGAATAAGGCACCAGTATAAGGTACCAGTATGAGGCACCAGAATAAGGCACCAGTATAAGGCACCAGAATAAGGCACCAGTATAAGGTACCAGTATGAGGCACCAGAATAAGGCACCAGTATAAGGTACCAGTATGAGGCACCAGAATAAGGCACCAGTATAAGGTACCAGTATGAGGCACCAGTATAAGGCACTAGAATAAGACACCAGTATAAGGCACCAGAATAAGGCACCAGTATGAGGCACCAGTATAAGGCACCAGTATAAGGCACCAGTATGAGGCACCAGTATGAGGCACCAGTATAAGGCACCAGAATAAGGCACCAGTATGAGGCACCAGTATAAGGCACCAGAATAAGGCACCAGTATAAGGCACCAGAATAAGGCACCAGTATGAGGCACCAGTATAAGGCACCAGAATAAGGCACCAGTATAAGGCACCAGAATAAGGCACCAGTATGAGGCACCAGTATAAGGCACCAGAATAAGGCACCAGTATAAGGCACCAGAATAAGGCACCAGTATAAGGTACCAGTATGAGGCACCAGTATAAGGCACCAGAATAAGGCACCAGTATAAGGGACCAGTATGAGGCACCAGTATAAGGTACCAGTATGAGGCACCAGTATAAGGCACCAGAATAAGGCACCAGTATAAGGTACCAGTATGAGGCACCAGTATAAGGCACCAGTATAAGGCACCAGTATGAGGCACCAGTATAAGGCACCAGAATAAGGCACCAGTATGAGGCACCAGTATAAGGCACCAGTATAAGGCACCAGTATAAGGCACCATTAGGGCAGATGAATAGGAGGCTGCTGACCAGTATGGGATTTTTGGGGGCTGATTTTTAGGGCCTATATATATATATTATATATATATATTGACTCAACACTTCTTGTACTGCCGAAGAATACAAAGAGACTCATTGGGGACGGTACACTCCTAGTCTTGCATAATGATTTCAATGCTTTCATTGTCTCCAGTTAACTTTCTTATTTGTGCTATTATCATGATGCAAAATACAGCAATTTTTCTTCTCATCAATTTTATCAATATTTTGGAAGGACGTGTCTTTACGTGGACTCTATAGACGTCCTATGTGGTCGTGTATAGAGGCAACACAACCCTGGATGTGAGGTAGCCTGTTGGAGTTTAGTGTCGGGTCTCTGCTGTGTGACTGGGAATAATGTATTTCTCGTAATTGTACATAACGTGTAATGCTTGCAAAATGACATCAATACCAATGATAATGTTGAGTTTTTAGACATTTTTTTAAAAATCCCATTCAGCAGGAGCCTGTTCAGTTATCCTCATTAGGTCTGAGCGATGAGGCCAAAGCCTTCTCTTTAGATATAAATAATTTCTTATCTGGATTACGATATACAAAACATGTTTTCTGGTAATCCAACAAGCGCTTCTTTGTGAATTCATTCAATTGAGACGACGTGATTGGGCATCACAATATTCATTCTGATACCATTCCAAAGACAATCAATTATCATATTGAATCATAACCCTCACTCTTGGCAAGTTCGTATGAAAAAAATGACAATAGCTGTTCAAAGAATGAGGGAAGAAACTTTTCCAGTGACAAAGAAAACGTTCAACTTTGAAATAAAGCTGCGTTCTACCTTCCACCCACTCAACTCACCCAAACGAGAACTTTAAGGCTGTAGGCGGAGAGACGGAGACAAAGAGTTGTGCTGCATGCGTAATGAATTGATAATTGTCTGTCATGCTAAATATCATCAAGCGCATGAGACAAAAACAGAATTATATAGCGACGTTCAGCGATGAGAAAACCCTCATATTTAATATTTCATACGGAGGGAATCGGATTAACTGGAGGTTCTGTCTGGCTGTTACAATCACTGACGTCCAAAGAGAGCGAGGGACACCGAGGGAGGACGGAGGAGACACAAACAGGACTAGCCATCTCTAAGTATCTCTTCACGGCTGAAGAAAGAGACAAATAGTGGAAAAGCAAGAACAGAGAAAGAGCCAAGCACACTTTAGTGACCGGCTATCAAACCGCGGAGCAAAGGCTGGCCGGTCTCTGGTTGGTAATATGGTGACAGTTGATCCAGGATCTGTTTGACTACCTCAACAACAGCAGGCCAATTATGTGTGTGTGTGTGTGTGTGTGGTTGTAACTCTGGCTGTTTCCCATCTTTATGTCCGTCTGTCTGTGTGTTTGTGTTGCGTTTGTGTATTTTTTTTCAATCCCACTGACCTGAAAAGCTCTGTTAATGCTGGATCCACAGGCACTAAGAGAGAGAGAGAGGGAGGGAGAGAGAGATTATGAAACAGGGCTGGCTCGTGCATGCTAAATCCACAGCCTCTTTGTATAACACATGAGAAGGAACCTGCTGAATAGCTGATCATCGCGATTTACAATCTGACATGATCTTTTATGAAATCATTACCAGTGAAACAATTCAAGCTCAGTAACATTGTGTTGGGAGATATAAGACAATAAATACTGTCATTTCATTTTATAAAATACCTTATGTTGATCATTTAGTACTAATCCTGTAATATGCGTATAACCTTTATCTGAAATAATCACATTGGATGGATATGGAAGGTGTATAAGATGAGAGGATTGGCTGTTGTTGTTTGTACCATAGACCGTGTCTGGTTTGTACACATAGTCTGGTCTGGTCTCTGGACTCCCGTTCTATCGTAGAGCTCTGAGTGTCCACAGACTTTCTCAATATTTCCCCCTTAATTTCTCATTCAGCAAAGTCGGGCCGCAGGTGGAGGATCTAAACGCTGATGGGCTCGCATGAAACCACGCTCGTTTGAATTTAACAATTTGAATGAGTGTTTGGCGTGAACACAGCATAGACCCGATAGTTAGGGGTGGCTCAGAGGTACAGGGAGTCGTCCTCCAATCAAAAAGGTTCGAATCCCGTGTCCTTGGGCCAGATACTGAACCCCCGAAGGCCATCGGCCTCAGATTAGATTAGCTCCTGATGTGAATGGGTAAATAGACTGAATGTAGTGTGGAGCGGCTTGAGAGGGCGATAAGACGAGAAAAGTGCTGTAGTCTGTTTGACACCTTCGCAGTAAATTGTTGTTTAAATCAACACAAAAGCTGCCACACACTTTATAATGGGCTTCACCCAAAGATGAAGACTTTGTTTTTAGAAGTATTTTGTAAAATATGTGTCTGAAAGCTCTTCTTATTGCCTCTATAGTGCTGGATATTGACGCCATTTTATTTGAGTGTTTGAACTGAGAGTGAAATGTATCCACTTTATAGCATCCTAAAAAAATAGACCCCTTTCACAGCACACGTCGTGATTTGTCAAAGACGGTCAAGTCAAAAGGTCCGTGTGAAAAGGGTCCATCCACACAACGGGACAAATAAAGTAGCGTCGGTTAGCGTGGGATCACTAAATCACAGCACTACTCTGCAGAGTAAACTACCGAGTGGAATATAAAAGGAGCAGCGAATGAGTAAATGATGGAGTGATTTTGGACACAGCCCTAAAGATGATTTCAGTGTCAGGCCTCCGCTCACACATTGGTTCCCTCTTTGGCCGACAAGCAGAGGACACGTGTAACTCAATCAAACGCGGGCCTCGTGGTCACAGCCTTTGCTACGAAGTGTTTGATCGTCGATGTAGCAGCAGTGGTCTCCGGCTCGTCCTCTGTCCCGTCCAAGAGGTTAGACTCTTCATCAAGTTAAGAAAAATCAAATATGCATCAAGAGGGTCCTCTGATTGAAACACGGTTTCACTTCTTTTTCTTAAAACCTTTGAGAGTGGACAGATGGCTGCGGAGATTTTTCAGTCCTTTACTTAGTTTTGTGTGAGCAAGTAAGATGAGTCATCAAATACCTAAAAAGCTAGAAGGAAGCTAATATTCTCCCTCCAGGATTCAGACTGACAAACTGCCTCGGATGGTCACGGAAGTTCTGCTATGTTTTTCTGTTACTCAAGTCATTAAGACCAAGTCCCAAGTCATTTTCCTTATAAGGCAAGTCATGTCACAGCTTATGTCAAGTCAAGTCGAGTCCTAGTAAAGTCAAGTCACCCCACAAGGAGTTAGTATGCCAATTTATCATACCTGTTCAAAAAGTATGACATTGAATTCGAATTATTGATATTTTGTGAAATCAAATGAATAAAAGTTTATGTTTATGTAGGACTTATTTCCTCCAGTATCACTGAATATTTACAAGTCAAGTCTCAAGTCATTTATTTTAAGTGTCAAGTCATCAAAACAGTGACTCCAGTCAACTCAAGTCCAAGTCACGATGACTTGAGTCCACATGTCTGTGTGGTACTGCTCTTGATGAACACATCTGGGAACACCAGCAGGAAGGCGACTATCAACATTACTGGATCTGGCTCCATCTGGATTCTGGTGTGAATCCCCCCAAAGTTAGCTAGACGGTAGCTACGGTAGCGACGGTAGCGACGGTAGCGAAGGTAGCGACGGTAGCGACGGTAGCGACGGTAGCAAGGCCCTGCAACTTCCTTCAATCACAAGGTAGCCGCGCCATAGAGCATTGAAGACTCGAAACTAGAGATTGAGACCATAAACTCATGTTTACAATATTTAGATAATAAATCAAGTAAGTAATAATAATAATAATAGTTAAGTAATTTTCTTATTCGACATGCAGGATGGGGATAGGTTAATTGGTGACTCTAAATTGCCCGTAGGTGTGAATGTGAGCGTGAATGGTTGTTTGTCTCTACATGTTGGCCCTGCGATAGACTGGCGTCCTGTCCAGGGTGTACCCTGCCTTCGGCCAATGACAGCTGGGATCGGCTCCAGCCCCCCCGTGACCCTAAATACAGGATAAGCGGTAGAAAATGGATGGATGGATGGACTTCTATACAATCAGACTTATTGTTGTCGCCCCCTGATGGCCAGTAGCGAGAATGCAAGTTTAAGGCACTTCAGGTTTAGCTTCACTTTTTAGAACCCGAAGGTTGCCGCTTGATTGCGGACAAAAACTTGTTCTGTGAGGTCACAGTGAGTTTTAACAATTTGAAGAAATTCCCTCTCTGCGTTTACGAGAATAGTAGTGAATACGTACAGAAACTCAAACACATAATACCTGGTGCTGTCGCAGAGCCATAAAAAGCAATACAAAATGAAAAAGTGTCACCGCTTTATAAACTAAATTTGAGAAATACCTGTTTTTTCCTGTTTCCACTTTACTCTATGTATCATTTTGTAGGATTAGATGTGATATTTCATTTTGAACAAAGCTCTAAAATGTGGACTTTGTGATTCTGTTTCGGCAAGTTCTATAAAAATAGAGACAGGGGAGGAACGAGAGAAAGCTGTGAGTGGAGGCAACTCAACTGTGACAGTCTGGGATTTGTGCAGTGGTGTGTGGACAGTGAATGTGTGTGCTTGTGTCTGTGCATGTGTGTGTTTGTGTTGGGGGGGAGTGAAGGTCACCCTGAATGGCGGCGGCGCTGTGTGTGCGTGTGCGTGCACATACCTTTGGAGCGTGTTCGATGGCGCTTATCGTCTGCATCCACCTCCATCTGCAGAGAGGGCACAAACAAGCTGTTAAACACACAGCACACAGCAATGCAGAATTATCTTTCATTTGGAATCGTGTGCCTTCACGTTTTTCAGCCCTTGTCAGACGCCGGATGTTGGGAACATTTCATGTGTATAGATGACGGACGGACTCACTGTCGTTTTTAAAGAAGGAGCTTTTGGATTCCCGTCATGTTAAATCTTTGTAAATGTAAATGAGCTCTGTTCTACAAAATCTCTTCTCCAAAACTTCTGTCCTGCTGAATTCATACCAATGCTTTTATACAAACGGATCTCTTCAATCAAAAGTATATCATATAAGTATCATTGAATATGATGTCAGATGTGTACTCGGCATTTTATTAGGAATACTTATTCAAAACTAATACAAATTACGCAAAGACTCATATTTGACAGAGACAGATTAACACATTCATTAGTGAGTGAGTTCTGCCTTATTTGATGGTCAGACAGGAAATATAGGGGAGAGAGATGGGCTTACATGCAGCAAAGCACCCTGGGACAAACAAACACAGGACCTTTACCCAGGAGACCGCTATTCATGTTATTTTACTGAACAGACCAAACCTGACCAACAAATGTTGCTGCTGAAGTAAACCAAACTAAAGCAGGTTGGGAGTTTGCTGTGAACAGATACTGTCATGACTCCGGGTTTTTGTATAGTGTTGGTTTCCTGTTTTATTTTGTAGTGCTTCTGTCTTGTGTTGTCATGTGCTTTGCTTCCTGTCTTGGTTTCCCTCCTTTTTTCTGTCTCCCAGCTGTGTCTCATTGTCTCGTCAGCCTTGCCTCTTGTTCTCCCCAATCACCATAGCCTGCCCTTGTGTTTCCACACCTGTCTGTCGTTGAACCTAACCAGCCCTGTGTATTTAGTCTGTGTGTGTCGTTCTGTCTTTGCTTGGTCGTCTTGTGTTATCCCGGATGTGGTTTTCATAGTGGTTTTCCCCTGTGG
This sequence comes from Eutrigla gurnardus, assembly GCF_963514095.1. Classification (NCBI taxonomy): domain Eukaryota; kingdom Metazoa; phylum Chordata; class Actinopteri; order Perciformes; family Triglidae; genus Eutrigla; species Eutrigla gurnardus. Next base: position 6,731,343 of record NC_139921.1, on the reverse strand, counting down.
TCTCCCTGAGTTTTTGGACTTTGGTTTTTGTTAGCTCATTATATAAATAAACCTTTGTTTAACTGCATTTGGGTCCTTACCTCCTTCATTTATAGTCTAAATCCTGTGACAGATACGAAGTATGCCAGTCTGCCACACGTTTGGAGTCACCATACAGCACATTTTAAAATGATACATAACTCCTAGCGTTTTCATTTCTCTTCTCATTCTTGAATGTGTGACTGTCTATCAGTCATTTCACACAGATACTGCATCACACCATCCAACTGTAGCTGCATGCTTCCATTTAATATGCTTCCTCCTCATATGCCAGAGTAAGCATCCCCCCCACCTCTCCTTCACGTATGTCAGACGGACATGTCCCTCTAAAGGCAGGTCTATCCCTCCACCAACACATCATAAATTGTTGAGGAGCCCGAACGTCACTCTGTTATTTCCAGATGTCCCTAAATATTCATGCTCGCCGGGTTCCGACGATGACGGGGGCCGCGGCCTGTTTGGATGTCTCTTTTTATTAAACATGATTTATTAACACCACACTTACTGTACTGTGAAGCCCCTCAGTTCTAATGGTGTGTTTCTTTATGAATGCCCATAAATGTTTCAACGGGAGAAAAATAAAATGATGGAAGGCAAGAATACCTGGTAAATCTTATTAACGTAGCAGGGAGGGAATGACCTGGTGTATTTTGAGAAGGCTAATCGAAACTATATATATATATATATATACATATACATCTCTCTCTCTCTCTTCGTTGAAACAGACAGCTCGTTCTAGTAGGTTCGACTCTCTCTATAAAGTACATATAGTTCATAAAGCGTTTTGTGGTTGCTATGACAGCGGTAAATAAGACCCTTCTTTGGGGGAAAAGGAACAAAAGGGGAACATATGAATCCATACTCTCCCCTTCAAGGCAGACAGACAGCGAGCAGAGAGCACTGTCAGCGTGAAACCATGAAAGTGCGTAACCTTGAATTTCTCTGAAGGAGTCATGTGAGCAAAGTGGACTCCGTCTCCTCTCGCTGAACATCCTTCCTCGGTCTAATCACGGCTCCGATTTATCAAAGCTTCTCTGGAACGACCTGCAGTCCATCAGCAGGGACAGAGTCCCTTCAACACTTCAACAACAAATCATGTTGCATACGTCCATACAGAGACTTTGATCACAAAAACACACAAATGTCAATGTAGCAATTAATTCAACGTCCAAATCATGTTTAATCTAAGCTTTGAGATGCTTCTCTTCACCACATTCCCTACTTGAGCTCCACGAGAGTTCACTTGTCAATCCCTGTGGGTCGTAATGGATTTTTCCTGTAGGTGGCGCTCTTTTGTGTTTATGTCTCTGTATTGTTCCTCCCACAACGGATGTCTTTATCTGCTATTATAAATGAAAATGTTTTTCAACTGCAGCAACCCTATTTGGATAAAAGTCAGGTTTAGAAATAAACATTGTTTTGAATCATCATTTTTTTTCGATATCTTCAGGTGAGATCTTGGCTTCAAGTGTATCATCTACTAAGGAATGAACTTTCAAAGGTTTTGGTTGCGTCTCTCTTTTGGTAATGTTCTTAAATAATGTAGCGCTGTGCATCCTCCTGTTGCCCCTGAATGACCCGTCCTTGTTTAATCTACCACAACATCAAAAAACGTATCTTAGCAACCGTGAAAATAGTCATACTGCAGGATGTCTGATGTTAGCGAGTTAAGTCAAACAGACCAACGGTCTAGGTCGGCCTCCACAGTTCCACGATTAACTCTATGTCTACACTGTTTACGTCAGCCGCTCTGTGTAAGAGGATCCTCTCCACAGCCAGTCATGTCCTCGTAGCGACCCACTCTGCCTGCTCCTGAGCTTTACAGCAGCCTCCACCTTGACCTCACTGCTACCGGGCCTGTGGACTTGGTACTCGCTTCCCCCTCTCTCCCCGCGGGCAGGAACAGGGCTCCCAGCACCACCGTGGACCGGGGCAGACTGTCCACAGTGGGCGGGGCCTGTGGCGATGCTGGCGACTCACCCCACCCGTCTCAAAACACCGAGCCTGTCTCGTTGACCTGCAATGTGGGTGTGACTTTTCTGCCTTCATATCTATGTATTTAACTTGTTTATTAGAGTGAGAGAGAGAGAGAGAGAGAGAGGTTTATAATACAGCATATAAGAAGCTACCAGGGTGAGCTGTCTGTTTGAAAAATGAAATGGATTAAATATTGAAAACAATAGAAATAGTCTCAGCCTGCTTGCAGAATATTAAAAGAAACATCATCTGTGGACAGCGATATGAATACATGTTTAGTTGGAGTGCACACACACACACACACACACACACACACACACACACACTAACAGTGCCTATCTGAAGCTGTCAGGCTCTCTCAGAGGGCCCGGGTTTTTAAGCGAGGCCTGCATCAGCGCTGAACACAACGGCTTCAACAACAAGTGAAGCAGCAGCAGAATCAAACAGCAGCAACAATGTGAGTCCTGTCGCCGGTGAGTGCTGGACCCGGGTAGCGTGAGCGGCGCCGCGGCGGTGCACCATATGTTGGAGAGCCCTCATATCCCGTCCGGCTCGTTCTCCCCTCTTAGCGCCCCATGGGGAAATGTCACGGCTGTAATGAAGGTTAGCCTGCTTATTGAGGATTAGGAGGCAGCCCACTCCCTCTCTGTTTGCGTCTCAATTAGACCCCGGATCAATGTCATTACGGGCCCAGATTAATGACCACGGAGTCACGTTGATCCAAGCACCAAAAGTTTAGGTTGGCTCGAAGCAAACATGTATAATGAGGCGAGCTGCATTTTCTCATTTCTACAGAAGGCAATTTAGACAACTGCTTTAATGCCAATATGTATATTTGCTAGACTGTAAGGATTTTTTACATTTCCAGCATTTATATCTTTAATTTAACAGCAGTTATTAGTGTGATCTGTAACTAAATTCAAAATACTACATTTTATTTCCTGCCAAAAGGCACTTTTTCCCCGTCTTGTTGCATAAACTTAATGTTGGGAGTACTGGATCAAGGTGGAGGTACTTAACTGGTGTTGGAGTAATTCACACATGACCTCCACTGGGATTTATTTGGTATATTCAAAAACCAAGCAGAAGCCGGCGGTAATTAGGTAAAAAATCCTGCTGTTCCCTTCCCACCCTTATTTACCATTCATCGCCTCTAAATGTGCACGACAGACGTTCGCCACGTGGTTTGCAATTTGCATCCATGAAATTTAGTCTATATGACATATTATTATGCATATATTGTGTAAGGATTTGAGATTTATAACACACGAGACCCGGGATGAGATGGCTGCGTCTTCAGATCCTCTAATGCTGTAAACACCAGATGAAATCTCAAAGAAGAGGCATCCTCTGAACACACGTGCATGTTGTGAATGGGAAGCGAAATGAAAACTAATATGTAAATGATGTTCCTTTGGGAATGGAAGACGGCGCGTCCATTCATCGGACACAGGAGCTTCATAAGACACGAGATACGCAAATAAAAAGAGGCTTGTCTCCGTTTGATAGAGAAGAATCATGACGTCGCTGCGAATGAAACATGTTAAGAAATGCAGTGATTATTAGTAATATGCACTGAGACAAGCAGTGTGTGTGTGTGTGTGTGTGTGTGTGTGTGTGTGTGTGTTTATCATTGGCGTTGATGGGGGGTGGGGCGATGCTCAGACATCTGTCACAACAATTCACATCGTTATCAGTTTCCCTTTGTTTTCACCTTGAAGTTTTAGGGGAATGTGTTACAGGCATGGCACTAACACCCCCAACACACACACACACACACACTCACTCACACACACACACACACACTCACTCACACACACACACACACACTCACACACACACACACACACACACACACACACACACACACACACACACACACACACACACACACACTCCTACTCTCACATTAGCATTCCGCACAGTGAAGTGATAGGGAGCCACCAGAACTGCGCTGGCGCTATCAAATTTCAGTGCAAATAGGTAGTTACGCCGTGCATCATGAAGTGACAGTAAACATGTGTGCCCAACCGACGCTAAGTGCATCAGAATTAGTGTGGAGGGCTGTGCAGACGGCGGCCGCTGACAGTCGGAGTGAGAACCAGAGCGAGGCTGCTGGAGACAGGAAAGGAGAATCTGGCGAGCGGGGCCCGACTAGTGTGTGAAATGGCTTTAAAAAGGGCCGAGCAGCAGCAGGGTGTGATCAGAATGCAGTCTGGACACTCAGCTGGTCCAACAGTGACGGAGAGCCGGTACAGTAGAGGACGGGAAGCCGTTGTGTTCGCTACTGTTGGGCTTTACTGCCTTTCATCTATCTCTGCATTGCTGCACTCATTAAGGAGGATGCAGCATTAATGAAGCTGCAGTCGGAGGTAAGCTGTTGTCTGAATCTGTATCGGCTGTACGTCACATGCTTCTCTAAAATGTACGTCAATAAAACGGTAATGAACATGATTTCTACACATTAAAGCAGTTATATTACAAACATGCAGGTTGTGGAAACGTAGACGTCTTTCTGTTGCGCCAGAAAAAGGGCTTAGTGGATAAATAGTTACCGTGGTTACATCTTTTTATGTGCGAGTGTTAATTTCAACATATGTTTTTATTCAGAACATGAAAAAATGTACAACACAATATGAATATGATGTTGTTTCCATCACGTTTGCTTTATAAAGATTAGCGAGGTCAAATTACAGTTTCTGTCCATGGAGTCTGGTAGAGGAGCACATATAACGTCTGTTCCTTTGCACATCTAATTATTTAATATCCACCTCAACGCGCGTCACAGAGCATTGCGCCGGGAAAGGGTGTTATGTTTCCATCGCTGCCCATAAATACCCACAATGCCCTCCTGCAGACTGCTGATCGGAACCTTTCTAGAGACAGTAGCCAGACCTCAGTGGGTTTTTAGTCCAGTGGGAAAAGTACTTAATGGACAACTTTCTACTCACACGTTGGTTGACTTATTATATCATCTCTAATTTTCTTTAGAATATACAATCCATATTTACTTTTTGCTAATGCTGTTTTTGTTCTTCTTTTAATTGTTTTGTTGTCATGAGCAGTGCTGCTGATATAGAAGCTATCAGAACAGGTCTCTGTGAACTGATGTGCTGCACTACCTGAAAGGGTTTGCGGTCGAGACAGCGCTTTGGTCCGGACCTCTGCCTCCGCCGTGACCTACCGACGTTCAGCTGGAGGGCGGCGGCTCACCACGTCTCCTCCAAACTCATTTTCTGCACAGAAGGAAGGAGAAGATGCATCATTAAAATCCTTTCCCCCCAACAATTACATTCACATACAGGATCGGGAAGTTCCTCCTCTCCTTTGACTCCCGGCTCATGAATAGTCATATAGCGTCGGCTATGCGGCACACGCCAAGCAAACGTTGATTTCCGCCATAACGACAGCCGCTTGTCGTGTGCAATAGGCTTGGCAACATGGGGTAATTAGCTAGATCTATCATCTTCTGCAGGAAGTGGGGACAAATATAGCTAATGATCCGTGCCTGCCTCCATGATTTCTCTCCTCAGCTCTCCATCCTTTGCTCAGTGAGGGGGGAGAGGAAAGGGGAGGGAGAGATGGGAGAGGAGTGAGTGAAGGGGTCGATGTCCTACGAGAACGTGATAAAGACAGAATGTAAAAGAGACGGAGGTGTGAACGAACATATGCACTGAAACAGTGCCGGCGTAGCGCCGCCGCCTGCCTTTGTTTCCTTCCATCCGCTGCTGCTGCTAATTGAGAGAACGTATGGGAGAGAACAGATGAGGCGTTGATGGTGTATAGGGACCATCACAAAGAATGAAGGCCCCCATAGGGAGCCCACCAGACGGCCCATAACACGTACACACGCACAGCCATTCCCAACCTATTTCAAAGCAGCTTAAATCAAAACAATAGCTGCTCCCTCAGGACAACACACCATCGGCAGACAGCGAGCGCTCAGCAAGCCTGTTGTGCGTTATGTAAAACCAGCGCTGCTTGTTTTGTGCATAAGCGGACTTCACTTTGAACCAGCAGGGGGGCTTTTTTCTCACCTTCATCGCACACGCACACACCTCTGTTTTCTCGTCCACTTCCTTTGTAGTGTGACTCTTAAGCGCTGCCAAGTTGGACGCCGTGCGAGTGAGTTGCGAGAAGGATGGCGCAAACAATGGGCCACTCAAACTATATTTTTCTTTTTTATGACGGCCGTCCTGCTGTCTTTTATGTCTTTGAAATCGGCGTCGAAAGCTGGTTTGTGTTTGATTGCAGCCACCGGTGCACCCTTAAAGCATGTCATTCAGAAACAAATAGCAGTAAAACAAAGTGTAAGTGCTCTGGGGCGAGGGTAACTAGCACACCTGTGTATGTAAAAGAGTTTCACTTCAGAGAAAGTCGTGGCTGGTGGTGGAAGCAGCGCTGCTGTCATTCTCACTGTAACACGATGGAGGTGGCACATTCGTGACATCATTTTATCTACTTTCACCCCATAATGTAGAAACACACACACACACACACACACACACACACACACACACACACACACACACACACACGCTCATCCCGGGCCCACTAGTCGTTACAATCAGAGTGTAAGTGACGGGTCCGTCCTCTGATGAAGGTCTTCATGTGGAGACTGATGGCAAATCACAGCTCTCTGACTCGTCATCAGAAGATGACCCCCCCACCCAAGTGTATCTTTGTGTTTCAGAAAAAAGGTGAGGGAGAAAGAGAAAATCCAACTATACAACAGAAGAAGACACAATGCAACACTCTGTGTGTTAAATGTGCCTGTGTGTGGTATTCCAGCCAGCTGCTAGTTTCAGCACCAAGGACAGCGCCAGACAGAGAAAGGGAAGAAAGGTTGTCGGACTGCAGCGGAGCTCAGTCACAGGACGGCAAACACACACCATCCAGTCTTTACACTGCTCAAACACAGAACACTTGAATCACACATCAGATCTTGATAAACACATCATTCCAGGTGAAAAGCTTTCCTGCTGTACGTTGCATTATTGCAACGGCCAATGGAAACCAAAGTCATCATCCCACTGAGGTCTGGATTCAGAATCACACCGAGTCAAAAACGTAAATCACAGGCAAATCCAACTTCCGTGGATTTCAACACAAACGCACAATATATGACCAGAGGGGCCGGCTCTTGGCATAGGCGATATAGGCGCTCTAGGCTCTAGGCGCTCTAGGCGCTCTAGGCACCGGAGAGCAATCTCGCCTAGGGCACAAAATTAGGTAGAGCCGGCCCTGACCAGAGGACTGATTTCATGTCAGCCTGGAATCCTAGTGGTGGTGAGCGTTACCACTTATTTCCTTTCCCAACCAAACCTGAATAAAACCCAGGCTGGCGTCTCCGACACCCACACCATACTTTGATTGTTGTATTTCTTTGGAAAGACCCCCACAGTTGAACTGGTCACCACAATGAGATGGTCTAGTCTACATCGGACTTCTGTCACTTTTACCATTCCCATCGCCAAGCAACCAGTTGATAAGAAAGAGCACAGTTATTAAATTAAAATGGAGTTTTCTTCTTATTAATGTATAAAGATGGAGGATATGCTTCACCACCGGCACCATAATTCTATTATATTAGAGTGTATTTCAGCTGCATCTCCTGCTGCTGCCGTGAAGGATCCGTCTGTTGGATCCTCTGAATCCACGATAGGAAGGTCGCATTTCTGGGCTGCATTTGAGGGAGTCCATTCGGCCTCCGAAGGATGCGGCCAATGAAGTGGGACGCAGCGACTGCAACTGGAAATAAACAGGGACAACTTGAATCTCTCTGGTTCTGGATGCTTGTGTAAAAGGAAACTCCGTTATGATGCATATTGAGGGGTCTAATTTCCATCATCATGGTGTGATTATCTCTGTGTTAAAGTATTAATCCAGCACCTGGACCTCCTTTCTAATGAAAAAGACATGAAAATCTCACCTTTTACAATATGGGACCTTTACGGCGCCCTCGCAGTATTTATACAGCACTTAGACGTCTTTTATTATCAAAAAGACATGAACGTCTCTTTTTACAATATGGGACCTTTAAGATAATCACTTGCAAATGTATTTGGCACAGCCTTTCTTGCGACAGGCCAACGCACATTATGCAAATCCACGCTTCTGTCATCCTTGTACAAGTGGCGTGCATCTCGCAGTCCTCTCTCCCAGTTCGTAGGAGAATGTTAGGACTCCGACACACACACACACACACACACACACACACACACACACACACTGCAGAAAGGAAAGTGGTCTGTGATGTCTGCTGTGACATTTTCTGTGACACGGACGCTACATGACAGGTACTTTAGACACACACACAAAACAAAATCACACCCATCATATAAGGACACATACGTATGGCACATGAGGACAAAGCACACACAAATAAGCACACATTACAAGAGAGACACATTCTTTATTCATGCGGTGTGCACACACACACACACACACACACACACACATACACACACACACCAATCTCCTTCTCCCAGGCTCGGAGAGTGACTGGGGCTGCCTGACCTACATTCTGGCAGATATGTATACAGGCAGAGAGGAGATGAAATCTCACTTTTGCTCTCCCTCTCTCTCTCTGTTCCATATCCTGTGTTCTTCTCCGTGCCTGTTCATTGCCTCTTGGACACACACACACACACACACACACACACACACACTGGAGGTGAAGCAGCGACTATGATGTCTTGGCCTGAATGCCCTCGTGCTGCAGCCGAAGCCAGCGTTGTCAGAACAGAGCGAGTGTGTTTGATGGGTGTCAGACCGAGGTGGGAACAGGATTGATGTATATCTCGTCTTCCCTCTGCCGCACACGATCCTCAAACTACCCGCAGCTCTTTATGCATGTAAATAAAATATGTACATCCCCCGAAAAATACTGCAAAGTCCAAACTCCAGCTGAGAGGAGGGGAGCAACCCAGGGAGAGCACCAGATAACTAGACTAGACTGTGTTCTTATTGGGCGTTTGTTAGCTGGTCTGATTAGCCAGAGAACCGGACACAGGATTGGTTTGATAATAACGCCAGCTGGCAGCTTTATCTGTTCCTCCTGAAACTGTTGTGGGGAATCGATGCTTCCACTACACTAAGATAACAGATAAGAAACAGTACACATATCAGTTCTAACTTGACCCAAAGCCTTCTGTCTCCAGATCCAATGGTCTCCATTTGTCCAGATGTGCAGAGAGCAGATCCACTGCCGTATTTGGGCTATTTTTTGGTGTTATTTTAGCCGTCAGCCTGCTCAGCGTGTCTGTATCTAGGAGTCCTCGGCGTGCCCAGACAGCCCCGAGGTTAGTAATTCAAAAGGGTTTCAGTTTATAAAAAAAGACCTGATCCTCTATATCCCTGAACTAAACCACCCAACTCTCTAAATCCCACTGAGGCATTACACTGACCACACTGTCAAAACAGTGATACAGCAGAAACCAACGGAAGAAATCCCATGACCCTGCATCTACACAGCCTTAATATTGCAGGGTTTTTTCCCAACAAATCCTCTTGCGGGAGAAAACATGACGGAAGTTTGAAAAACAGGGTTTTAACTGTTGTGTGTTTTCGTTATAGACAAGTTTATGTCAGAATTATTTTCAAATCATTTGAATAATTTGAACTTTGGCACTGTTGTTGCTATGGCAAACAGGCTTCGGGCTTCAACGGTTGTGGATCAGTCGGAGCCCCAATGGTGAGTTCAAAACAAAAATGGCTGCTAGAGGTTAGCGTAGCAGCTCCAATAGCATCAATGAGCTCAGACCTGGAGTTTTTCTTCACTGAAGGCTTCTAGATGGAAAATGTTCCGGTTCTTCCCCCCGACAGGGTTCCTCTGGAGTTTGAAAGTCTTCATTTTCCAATGAATGCTTCTCAGGCGGTTCTGCTAACAAACTAGCTGGCGGCTCGGTTAGCAAACGTAGCAAACGGGAAAGGTGGTCGCAGCTTGAAAGAGAGGCTTCGGGGCATTTCATCGGCTGGAAATTGAGTTGTCAACTTCACTGCCGAGAGAGGTTTATTTGATGCAATAAACAAGTCATCGGGGGAAATGCCATTATGAAATAAAACCACATTTTTGAAAGAGGACACCCCAAATTAAAAAAAAACAATTTGAAAAGAAAATGAAAAAATAAGAATGATGACAAAAGCACTGGTTGGGTTTTAATAACGTATTAAGCTATTGCATTCATTGTCTTTGGTTGTCTGTGTTCATTTAATAAAATCTGGTTTATTTAGTCAATATTGAACACTTTGAGGTTCCCTGGCGATTTGGTTGTTCATTGGAGACATTACTCTCCGAAATTAGATATCTACTATCAGTAAATATCAGCTCATAAAATAACCAAGCATTTAAGCAAATCAATTCCAAAATTGATAAATAAATGGATAATGTTTACAGCTAAATGCTAAATATACTGAACAATGAACTTTAGGTAAGACTTTCTTTCCATTTATTTTTGCAAATATCAATGTCAAGCAATTAAGAGCTGATGAACGGTCCTGAAACCGCAGCCTGTGGACTCAGCTTGTCCTCCATCTATCCTTCTTGTTTCTACACCCACTAATCTTATTGAGGGTTGGGATGCTGCAGCCGGCTCACACTGGGTCGGTCCGGCAGACAAGCAGAGCAGCCTTAAATACGCAGGACGATATGAAAATGGCACTTGAACATTATGGAATCACTTGACATGTTAAGAAAGAAATATTTGTAGTGAGTTTATTATGTCACAGAGAAGTGACTCTTCTTTTCTAAGTGATAATACGATGAGATGGTGATAAGTGTATCATTTAGTGTTTTAAACTGCCGGTTGCTTCTTGATACAACAGCGATAAAAACTAATCTGCCCGTCTGAACACGTCGGACACACGGAGGTTCAGGGTGGAGAAGCTGTCTCTGCATGGATTTCCTGCTCCGACCAAAGAAGCAGAGTGAGCCGCGGTAAAAGCAGTATCTGACCCGCTTTTCTCTTCAAGGACGCGAGAGATGGGAGTGACCCCGGGCTGACCTGCTGGGCTTCGCTCTGCTCCCAAACACAAACACAAGACGCCTGCTCCAGGAAGTGAAAATCAAAGAAATAGAGGAGCACACGCGGCGTTTTTATTATTATTACCCTGCCCCTCCCAGGGAAACACACATACACACAAATACGCCTTGTCGGGGGGGAGGCGCCTCCCCCTCTGTAAGGGCAGGGAGTGGGGGGAAATAACACTGAGCAAACCACCGCCGCAATTACCCACAGTGGGGTAATCACCAGCAC